>NC_135785.1:166621044-167226044 GCF_051106095.1 Pogona vitticeps
TCTGATAGGCCAGATCATTCTTTATGCCCTACTATACTTATAATTATACTTATAATTATACTTAAAATTGGAGCAGGAACTGGCAAGCCACTCCAGGATCTTTGCCAAGAAAACCCCATGGACAGAAACAGAAGACAGGAGGACCTGGCGTGCTCTGGTCCATGGGGTCACGAAGGGTCGGACACGACTTAACGACTAAACAACAACAACATACTTATAATAATTAGTCTCATAAACCTCTACTTTTAAAATGCCATCCTTGGGTGCTTTATAAAAATGGATAGTAAAATTGTGGCTATATATTTTCTTACTATCTTGATCCTGTTATCTTAGCATGATAGTTAACATTAACTAAATTATTTAATCTTTTTGTCACATTCACATGCTAAAGTATACATTAATTTACTGATAAAACAAGTAAATCCACCCATTTTATCCAAAATAGGACATAATGGCCAGTATTCTGTTCTGTAGCTCCATTGGCACAATGAGAGCGACATCACTGGCAGTGGCAGATCACTGCTAGTTAAAGATTTCCTGCTTTTAGGAAAAGTTTTACACAATTTCATCTCATTGTATGTGAGTTGCACAGAACCCAATTAATAGAAAGCTGACACTGCAAATGATATCATCCCTGTTGTGTCAGCAGAGCTATGGAACAGGATTACTGGCCAATTTGTAATGCACCAAATAAATGTGTTTCAAAATGAAGGACATACTTCTCTCTTTCTCATGTCAGAACAGTGGCATCATTAATTTGCAGTAGTATTCAGTTCTTATTATTTCAGGCCTTAAAATACGTAATGTGAACCCACAAGTAATCTATCTAATTACAGTGGGGTCTTGACTTAAGAACGGCTTGAGTTAAGAACATTTTGACTTAAGAACCACTCTCATAGGAAAATATTGACTTGACTTACATACTTAGATTTGAGTTAAGGACTGAAAAAAAACCACGTGGGAGGCAGGGAAAGTGCAAAATGTGAACTTTCAGTTAACTGTTGGCCAGTGAAAAGGGTGCCTGTCTGCTTCCTCACTCCTCCCAGCGTTTAGAGAGTGGATTGGGAGACAGTCTTCGGACTGCCTGGTACTGTACTGCCTGGACTGTATTTTCCCTGCCTTCCCTGAACCTTTCTTGACCTAAGAAAAAAAGAAACAATATATCCCCCTCTAGTGGTCGAAGGCAGAATAGCAGCTTCCCATTAGTTTCTATGGACGGAAAAGAGCAGATACGGATCAAATGGTTCTCAATGCATTCCTATGGGAAATGCAGATTTGACCTGAGAACTTTTTGACTTGAGAACCACCTTCCAATACGGATTAAGTTCTCAAGTCAAGACCCCACTGTAGTAAGCTCAAATGCAGTAATGAGATTTTGTTTTGTAGAAAGACAGATAAATGGTACTGCAGAATTTTGCACAACTGCAGCAGATCTTTTTAGGAACTAAGTAATTGCAACTGCAGTCCTCTCTTTTTCACTTCTAGTTCTGTTTCTGTTCCCTCTTAGTGGTAGTTCTATCCGGTTTATTTGTCTTTGCACTTGCTTTCATAACATCAGCAACCATTTCTTTGATCATTATGCACCAGGTTCTTCTCAACTTTTCCTCACAAAGTCTGGAAAAAGGCATCTTTTGCCTTTTATGACCCAAGAACATGTCATTTTATGTTTCTGAGGGTGGGACTGACTGATATGCAAGCTATTGCTAAGAAAAGTGAATGGATTGTGGTGTATTTCTATTTGGTCACCCTTTATTTTTGCAAATACAGGTTCTGTTCATTGCCATAGAAATTCTCATAACAATTTAAGAGTAGCTTTTTTGTGAGTTTGGTTTTACTCTTGTTAGTTAAATGCTAAATTTTACATTGAATTGAACTATAATATGGGTTTCTTTCTGTGAAACTATTACTTCATTTATATAGTATGATAACATGCATCTTCTGCTTCTTTTGTCTTTCAGAATGTCTGCTTCATTTTCCCTCAGTTTTTATACCAGTTCTTCTGTGGGTTTTCACAGCAGGTATCTCAGACTGATCCCCTCCCTCCTTATCATTGAAACAATGTGAAATAGTTTTTATTGTCATGGGGATTCTACGTGTATCGCAGTCAACTTCGATTTGGTTAGAAAAGAGTTGAAAGAAACAATCCCTATTCGTCATCTGGGATTTTTGGGAAGACTTCTGTGTAAACAAAGTCACTGTTAATTCAGTGTCACAGTGGATGATTGTCTTGAAAAACAATGGATGTTGTTATCTGGAAGCTGAGCCATGGCAACTGGACTTCTTTCTTGTTAGGTTGACATATTTCACTACTCATCCAAGTAGCTTCTTCAATCTGAGGAGAGTTGGTAGGAGACCCCTGATAAATCCTCCATGTTGGTTTCACTTCCCCCTGGTCTGAAAAGGCTCATTAGAAGGACAAAGGACTGAGGGTGAGGGATAATCCCACTTCTGCAGTCCTTCTCCACCCACTGTCATGTGTCGTTAACAGTCGTTAACAGTGGCCTTTCTGGTGTGTGTGGTTCTAATCTTTCTGGGGACAGATGTAAGGGCAGCATGATAAATAGGAGACATCTTGTATCCAAGGCCTCCACCCCTGTTGAGTGAGGGATTTTCTATATGCACATATATGGCCTCCCTGACCTGTCTCTCAAACCACCTATCTTCTCCATCCAAAATGAGTACATCTTAGTCATCAAATGACTGTCCTTTGTCCTTCAAATGAAGGAACACTGCTGATTGTGGTCCTGAGCCACTGCCCCTCCTGTGTTGGGTCATTCTCCTGTTTAGTGGTTGTTTAGTTTATCCAATGTATTGTTCTGAACACTCCTCTTTGCATTGCACCGCATATGCCATATTGCTCCTGTTGTGTTTTGGTGTCTGGTCTTTTGGCAGATGAGTCTCTGCCTTAGTATGTTTGTGGGTTTGAAGTGCATGGGTATGTGGTGTTTACTGAAAATTCTTTTGAGATTTTCAGACACACCCGCCATGTAGGGAATGACCAGGTTCTTTAATCGGCTCTGGGTCTCAGACTGTTTCATTGTCCTCCTCAGATGTCCATCTTCCTTCTTCTTGGCTTCTGTGGAGGTGGGAATGTTTCTTGCTCTGTGGTTTAGCATCCTGATGACCCTTAGTTTGTGTTGTAATGGGTGATGAGAGCTAAATCACAGGTATTGATCAGTGTGTGTAGGTTTTCTGTAGATTTCTATTCCTAAACTGCCATTGGGTCCTATCATGACTGCATAGTCCATGAAATCCAGCCGGTTGTCTTCCCTGGTGAACTTGATGCACTGTGCACTGTGTTTATGTGCACTCTGTTTATGTGATCTGTGAAGGCTTGTACTTCCCGAATCTTGATCTTCACCCAGGCATCGTCCACATACCTGAACCAATAGGTCGAAGCTGTCCTCTGGAAGGTGTTTAGTTCCTTATCTTCCACTAAAGTTGGAACAATAGGTGACACCAGGGAACTCATGTTTCTCTCTGTAAAACATGGAGGATATATCGGGGATCTCCTACCAGCTCTCCTCAGACTGAAGAAGCTACTTGGATGAGTAGCAAAACGCTTCAACTTAACAAGAAAGAAGTCCAGTTACCATGACTCCACTTCCAGATAACCTCACCTGGATGACTGAGAATCTTCACAGATATAATGGATGTCATTGTTTGTGAGTTGAGGAAGTTACCAATTTTGAATAAACATGGTACAGATTGCTTATTTATTATTTATTATCTTCCAATAATGGTGAGGAGGAGTACATATAAAGAGATATTTATTGGGCTGATGTTTCTCCCTGGAACATAATGAGTGAACGAATCTTCCAGCTGAGTGCTTTGTATGTTTCACTTCATGATTCCTCATTATATAAACAATAGGAGGTCGCTACCTGAAGTGTAGAAATACTGAGTGCAACACACAGTCGCATAGTGCACACAAATGAGAGAATGAGTGATGGGTTTAATATCCGTGTGGGTTTAAAATATTTAAAAGTCCTGTGAGGCTGTGATCCACAATAAATTCATATGTCTGCCATCAACGCTCCCTCCAAGCCGCACAAGTGCGTGGCCGTGCAACCTTGCATTGGAGCCACACACCCACAGCCAGTGTTGCTGCCCATTTGATTACAGTTGCGGCCAGAACTCCACACCCTCGAGCCAGGTCCCCTGCCCCACACTGGCAGAAAATTAGAGGGAATGTTGTCTACCATATTAGTTTCATCTTTTGATGTTATCCAGTAGTAAATGAAATCACTGCAGGAAGGTTGTGAGCCTATATGGAGATCACATTCTTCAGCGTGGACTCTGTGAATGCACACAACTGGGTAGCTGCGCCTGCGCAGGAATCCTCGGAATCTTCTAGAGCTTTAGGGGAAAAAAGATTAACGACATGTTACCCCTATTACGCATGCCCTGCCCGCGTATTCCTCAGTTCCATTTTTTCCGCCGTTGCGAAAGGAACCTCGCGCTAGAGCTCTACAATATTTTCTTTGCTACTGATATTTTCGAACTCGGACCGTTTGTTCTGACCACGTTTTTCGGATTTCGGACTGTGTATTCTTATGATTGTTACCCCTTGGACTGACTCTGGACTGTTTTGACTGAGATTTTTCTGCTTCTCCCGCCCTTTTTCGGACTGTCTCCCTTGGCTTACCCGGACCGCCTCGACTTTGTTATTGCCCGCTCTTTGACTCCTTGATTATCGCTAGATTGTGAGTGCAATCCAAGCCTCTCCCCGCTTTATGTACTAGTCAGGGCCCCTTAGAGAGTGTGCAGCCTGTGCCAGAAAGTTTCCCCTTTCCGACGGGCATGAATGCTGTTTAATTTGCCTGGGGTAAAATCACCAGACCCGAGCTTGCAGGCATTGCAAAGACCTTCTGAAGCCTGAGCTCAGAGCCAGACAGCAGAGGCTGAAATTTTATCTTTGGGAGAGGACACACTATGCCTCTAAACCAGACACTATGGAGTTGCCTGCTAGCCCCCCAGGGTCATCTCGACTTGAGGGTACTGCCACCCCCACGCCGCCCTTGCAGGCGCCTAAAGCTGTGGCTAAGGTGGGAAAGAAGCCTAATGCGAAAGCGGGAAAAAGTCCCTTACCACTGCGGCATCCTTGGTTCAGGGGAGGACCTAAAGAAAAAGAAATCTCAAACAAGGAACAAGCCAGAGGGGCAACCCTCCAAGAAAGACAGGCATCGAGATATTCCACCGGCCTGTGCCTCATTACCATCTCCCCCTTTGGAGGGCTCATTGAGGGATGATCTCTCCTCAGTGGCAGCCAGTCCCCCCCCCCCCGCAGGGACAGGTTTCGGCTCCGACATCTTTCTCAAGCTGCTCACCCTCTCCCAGCCAGCTAGAGGATGTAATCCAGCTAGAGGATGTAATCCTCCCAGCCAGCTAGAAGATGTAATCCAGCTAGAGGATGTAAACCCTTCTAGTGAGGCTTCTGCCCATTACGCCCTGACGCCAGGCGGGCGTCAGATCTATCCCCCTCTATATCGTCGGAGCGTGCTTCCCCACCACGAAAGAGAACGGAGAAGAGGAAGCACTTACCGCCCAAGCGGCAGCGGCAATCTAAGAGGGAGAGACTTGTAGTACCCCGTTCTTCTTGGCACCACAACAGATCTCCCGATGATGACCCCATTTATATTGAGATAGATCGCAAGCGCTCGTGCCTCCGTCGGAGGAATGAGGACTCCTCTTCTGACTTATCCTGTGCCTACGAAAGGAAAAGGATACATAGGAGAGCCCGGTATACATATACTTCCACTTCATCATCCCCCTCCACTTCTCCATCTCGACGTAGAAGACGGAGGCATCACAACACACTGGGGGGACACAAAAAGTCTAAATATCTTGATGTGGAAAGGCACTCATTTCCCGTGTTGCCAGCAAACAAAGACAAGTATAGGAACAAGCAAACCCCACCGAGTGCTACCACCCACTCTCTTCCATCTGGGGGGACTGCCCCACTTCAACCTTCTGGGCAAGATGATATCCTCTCCCAGGGCCCTCAGACCAAGAGGAGGAGACCTATTCAGAGGACCCTGAAGAGTCCCAAATGGAGGGTAGAATGCATGACTCTGATTCTGCTGACCCACTTGCTTCCTCACCAGTGGAAGATTTCACTTCGTACACCCAGATGGTGTCCAGAATGGCCAAGTCCCTAAAATTGGAAGCCAAGGAATCTATGCAACCCAAAGAAGACTTAGTTTTTGGAGATATACTGCAGGACAAATCAACACCACTCAGCCTAGAGGTTATTCCTGCACTTCTGGAGCTGGTGAAAGAATCATGGTCCTTGCCACCTAACTCCACTCAGGTTACTCGACGAATCGAGAACCTTTATTGTACACATGGTGAGGATGCTGAATTCTTGGTGACACATCCCACCCTGAATTCAATCATTGTACAATCTAACACATCAGAGTCTACAGCTAGGTCCAAGGTGACACCTACTAACAGAGAAGGGCGTAAACTTCATGTCCTGGGCAGGAAACTTTACTCCTTCGCAGCCTTCCTCCTGAGGGTGGCAAACTATCAGGCAGCGATGGGCGCATACCAGAAGCAACTGTGGGCAAGAGTCCTCCCTGCCCTGGAGATGGCCTCTGATTAGAACAAGACTATGCTTCTTAATACCTATGCTGAAGCCCTTACAGTAGCTAAACACCAGCGCTTAGCATCTAGACATGCTGCGGATGTGGCGTCTAAGTCAATGGTTTCAGCTGTAGGTTTGAGATGACATGCCTGGCTTCGTGCTTCAGGAATAACCGAAGAAGCCAAGTCTCACATCGAAGAGTTACCCTTTGACGCTAAAGGGCTCTTTAATGAGAAAACAGACGATAAGATGGAGAACCTTCACAAGATTAAGAAAACTGCAAAGTCATATACTATCCAACAGCAGCCAAAGTATCAGAAATATTTATGGCGAAAACCATATGGCCAGCAGCAATTCCACTCTGCTTCATCCAACCAGACTTACCATCCATTCAGACAGCAGTATACTCCTAGATCATCTCGCGCGTCCTCAGCGAGCACAGCTTATCGCCCTCAGACCAAGGGAACTAGCAAGACAACTAGATTGGTGGATGTCGCTCCCTCATCTCCTCATGGTGGATGTCGCTCCCTCATCTCCTTTCCAACTGCTGTACCTATCAGTACAAGTCACGACAGACGCCAGACCGACGGGCTGGGGAGTCCACTGCGAAGGCCACACCGTTCATGCCCTCTGGTCAGCGAAAGAACGTCAACTTTATATAAATCTTCTGGAGATGTGGGCCATCATAAAAGCATTCCAAGCCTTCCAGACGTTGGTACATAGTCATGGTGTCCAGGTAGTCATGGACAACACCACGACCATGTACTACATAAACAAGCAAAGTGGCACGATGTTGATGTCTCTACTCTACCTAGCGGTGGTCCTGTGGGAATGGTGTTGCGAACACCATGTCTTCCCCGTTGTAATACACGTCTCAACAGAGGAAAATGAGCTAGCAGACTGGTTGAGTTGTCTACCCAAACAGACTCACGAATGGGAATTGGACATTTCAACATATCACGAGATCTGTCACAAGTGGGGAATGCCGGTGATAGATGTATTCGCTACATCCACCAACACGAAATGCAGGAAGTTCTGCTCCCGTGCGGGACGCGGCCTGACATCATTGGGGGATGCGTTTATGATGAGCTGGGACAGACATCTACTCTATCTCTTTCCTCCTTTCCCTCTAGTACAAAGGACACTGGTCAAGATCAGATAGGACAAGGCCGACGTTATCCTAATAGCACCTTGGTGGCCACGACAGCCGTGGTTCACCACTCTCAGAGCCATGGTGTTAGACTTTGTGAGACTACCACTCATTCCACACCTTCTTTCCCTGGATAAGGGCCGGGTCTTCCACCCGGACCTGCCCTCTCTCCACCTAACAGCTTGGAGGATTAGTCTCTGATCTGTGAAATTCTCAACCAGGCCAGGAAACCTTCCACGATGCTCCTATACAAGTACAAATGGAATAACTTCCTACACTTTGCAGAATCAAGGAACCTACCACCTAGACCGGTAACTCTGCATACACTGCTCTTCTATCTGTGTCATTTTTTCGATCAGGGCCTGGCACTCTCTACTTTAAAGGTATACCTGTCAGCGATAATTTCCTTCCAATCTAGAGAATCAGAGTCGGCTAGACTGTTTTCACACCCAACTGTTAAGGCCTTCCTCAAGGGCATCCTGAATCTGCGCCCACCTGCAAGACCACCTCTGCCACAGGGGTCACTTCGTTTAGTGCTTAAGGTCCTCATGAAACCACCGTTTGAACCGATGGCAACCTCAGACATTAAGTTAGTATCCTTTAAGATGCTCTTCCTTGTAGCCATCACTTCGGCCAGGAGAGCTAGTGAACTGGCAGCACTGTGTCATGACAGCCCTTACCTACAGTTTTTTTGGGACAAAGTAGTCCTTTACCCTGATTTGTCCTTGCTCCCTAAGGTGGTGTCAAGTTTTCACCTTAATCAGCCTATTTCACTGCCTACACTATTCCTGAATCTAACCTCAGACGTGGAACGAACACTTCATGCGTTGGATGTTCGGAGAGCATTGGCTTTCTATACTGCCCGAACTAAGGACTTTCGCTCGGCAACCAGACTATTTGTATGTTTTCATGGTTCTCGTAAAGGCTCTGCCACCACTCCGTCTACGCTCTCTAGGTGGATTGTGTCAACCAATGGTCTAGCCCACCAGTTACAAGGCAAAGACGTCCCGGAGGGTCTTTGAGCACACTCCACTAGAGCCATGGCCTCATCTACGGCACTGCTACGTGGAGTGGACGTCCCGGATATCTGCAAGGCAGCCACTTGGTCGACGGCGTCCACCTTCATCACACACTACAGGTTGGACCTCCGGGCCAAGAATGATGCTGCATTTGGAAGGGCTGTTCTGACATCTGTGCTGGAGTGACGGCCCTCCATCCGGTAAGCGAGCTAGTTAGTCACCCAGTTGTGTGTATTCACAGAGTCAACGCTGAAGAAAGAGAGGTTACTTACCTGTAACCATGGTTCTTCAAGTGGTACTCTGTGAATCCACACAATACCCGCCCTGCCTCCCCTCTGTCCATCACTGGCCCTATGTTGCTTTGTGGAGTTCAACTGGGGGCAGCCAAAATGGAACTGGGGAATAGGCGGACGGGGCATGCACAATAGGGGTAACATGTCGTTAACCTTTTTTCCCCTAAAGTTCTAGAAGATTCCGAGGATTCCTGCGCAGGCGCAGTTACCCAGTTGTGTGGATTCACAGAGTACCACTTGAAGAACCATGGTTGCAGGTAAGTAACCTCTCTTTTTCATCTTCATCCACCTGAAACTAAGCAGGTTGATGTACAGTTTTCAGTGGGAGGGTGAATCAAATCCTTAAATATTTCCAGTTGAATGCTTACTTTTGGTGGGATTGTGTCTTTTTTTATTGTACCATGTACGTATTAACTTGCAATTGTACAGTGTAAGTATCCTTAGCCATAGTGCTTGGTAAGCAGATATTTTATTAACTGGGACCACAATAATCAAAATTAACTTGGATTGCTGAGAAACTGATGTTGGATAATGTATGTTATTGTGTATTAGTAGGAGATCTCTGGAGTAATGTTATCATTTGCTTCTTTCTGATCATTACTACTACAGTACCTTATAATTACATTATAACTGGTTGATACGGTTTGTTCCTCTGTCTACAGCCTTTATACGATACTGCGTATCTTACTCTGTACAATATCAGCTTTACTTCCCTTCCTATTCTGTTGTACAGTCTGATGGAACAACATGTCAGTTCAGATACTCTCAAGAGAGACCCCTCACTGTACAGGTAGCGCTAATAAAATTGTTTCAATGGATGTTTCAGATCTGTTTATGAGACCATGTTCCACTTCCATCTGTGAAAGATGGGGAAGTACATATGGCAGACCAGAGGCTCCCAACCCCTGTTTTATAGTTTGGAATGGAAACTTTTTGTTAATATGGGTTTGCGCTCTTCTCTTTGGGCTTTTAGGAGTTTTTAGGCAAGAGTGGTGTGCCATTGCTCATTACTCAAAATTGCTATTTTGGATTGTAAATGTATACTTAAAAAGAAACATATGTGCATTTTTAAAAGAAGGGAATATATATGAGGTTTGAGGTTATCACACATTAGCACGTATGTTTGCCAATACCACAAGAAGAAAACATTTTTTTTTTCATTGCTGAAAGGGATTGGATTTCAGGATCTGTTTAGTAGTCAGGATAAGTGGCAACAGCAATAGTGGGATTGCCTCTGTGCATTACAGTATGAATCTACTGAAGTGCCTCATGGGACAGTATTGCTGCAAAAATTCTCACATTGTCGTTGTTAATTTCCTTGTTACATTGTGTGCCATCAAGTCACATCCGACTTAAAGTGACCTTAATGGTGTTTTCAAGATACGCATGTGAGATATTTAAGGAATGGTTTATCACAGTCACTATCCTGTGAATTTGCACAGCCAAGTGGGGAAGCGCATCCAGGTATCCAGAGTCCTAGTCCATCACAATATCCATTATACCATTCTCTTGTACCTGCAGAAATTGAAGTCATACCATTATGATCCATGTTTGAGAGTTAGTGTGAGGCAGCATTTCAGGCAAACACTGGGGAGACCTGAGTTAAAAATCTTTGTTCGGCTGTAAAGTTTTTGGGGTAGCCTAGGGCCAGTCACTGTCCCCAAGCATAGCACTGGATCATAGGGTGAAGCTGGTGAAATTAATGTTGAACAATAACATAAGTGAAATATGTAGGGTTCCCATCAGGGCTCCAGTATCTCTGATTTTGTATCAGATGCAAAACAAGTGGATTAAAACAAAACCCTCTGTAGCTGTTAAAGTTTACAAACAGCAGTCTCTGGAAATGAATTCCAATCTTTTGGAGACCTCTAGTGTTGCTTTTTAATACATAAGATGGGATCACCACTGGTGTGCTTGCCAATACTGGTTCCTTACTAAAATGGAAAGCTATGCTGTACACACAGAATAACATATAGATTAACTCTGTATAGATTACATTCTATATACCGGTAGATTATGTTAGAGAATTGCTGATGCTCAAGAAGACAGAGTACTTTAATATTTTAAAATTTTGTCTTTGTCATCATTATTATTCAGGGATGTTGCCAAGAATGCCCATTTACGCTGGCGTGTTTTCATTTACTGGACATTCTTGGGAGTATTTGATGCCGTTGTCTTTTTCTTTGGTGCCTATTTCTTGTTTGACAACTCAACTGTGACCAGCAATGGACAGGTGAGCATCTACTTTGAATAAAGTTACTCGGGGGGGGGGGGAATTTGAAAGTATTTCAATTAATATAAGGTGTTATTTACATTTTTCCCCATAAATAAATATAATGCAGTATTTCATTAACTTAGCTATAGTTAATATGGTTATTTGTGAACAGAAAACATTGGGAGGTTTTCTGTTGAAAGGACAAAAATAGTAGAATCTCAATTCATTATGCAAGATGTCAGTTTTAAAGTGCTAGATTTAATATCATTAAAGCCCTAGGGCCAGGCTACATTGAAGAATTATCTTCTTCCACATGATCTTACTTCAGTGCTGTCTCACCAAGTGCAACAAGGCAGCTAGCTCCTACTGAGAGCTTTACAGCTTCACTCACAGAATACCTTACCCAAAGAGCCTTGCCTTGCTTTGCCGTTATTTTCAAGCACTAGTTGAAGACTTTTTCCTAGATTTTAAATTTTAATCTTGAATTTTAATCCATTAGCTGTGTTTGCACATGATAATAGCCAGGATTCTTAACTAAATATGAACAAGCCACTTGCTGGTACATGTAGCCATTTGTGTGGGGGGATAACATTAACTACAACACATTGGTATCTGAACCTCTTTTTTGAGTTTGTTGCTCGCAAATAATCTGGGATCTGTAGGACACCAATAAAGCATTGCTGGCTTGCTAATCCTGGCTTATTTAGGAGCAATGAGATGTTCTAGCCTATCCAGTGTCACCCTCTCCAGTTGAGGAGAGACACAGCAGATGCAACAATGAGCACATGCCAGCACAGTAGTAGTTCATAATAAGCTAAGATAAGCTAAGAATGTGTAAACACAGTCACAGGTATTATCTGTCATCTTATCTGATGTTACTATAAAATATATTTTCATTCTTCTCACTTACTGGTTATCTTACGCTGTAATGTATTGCTTTACAACCTTCAGTTTTTTCAATATCATATTATAATTTTAAAAAAAAATCTTAGTGAATTACCCAGAGAAATTGGTTATTCCATATAAATATTATAAATAAGTAATAAAACAAGTTATAATAAATAGCTACAGTGCCATTAGGAAGGATATGTTTTCTTCTATGAACCATGTATTATTAGTATGGTTCATTTCACCATTAATATGAACTTTGTACTTTCAATTGTTTGATTTATTTATAACTTCCATTATGAAAAATGGACATTCGGATATCATAGCAATAAAGCATTGTCATTGGTCTGAATAGAACAACACACACCCATTCAAGACATTTCTATTTGTACTTGTTGTTAAGTGACACTGAATATAATTTTAAGGTCCTTCTGCTTTTTTATTTGCATGTTAACATTTATGTGGTTTATTTTATTTGTGTCTTGCTTTTTTTTCCTTTTTTGCTACTTGCTTCTCTTCCTATCCTCAGCTAATGACAGCCAACACTCACATGGTAAGACTGCTTGGTTTTGTCATGATGTGTGTTTTCCTCTTTCTCTGTCCAACTTCAGATCAGATAGTCCCAGGAAAAACATTCCTGTTTCCCCCTTTCTTATTGCACTGAAATACTACATACAAAATTTTGCCCCTTTTTACTTAAAACAACAACACCGAAAGGACAAGAGGTTATGGGTTTACATAGGATTTCTTGCTTCGTAAAAGTAGAGGCATATCTTAATTGTTAAACATTTCCATAATTTTCTCTTTTTTCAACTAATTTACTTGTTTTGTAATTTAACGTATATTAGAATTACAAGGTGGATATTTCATATAACTACTGTTGAGTAGAGAAACAAATGTGCTAGCTCAATTCAATTTAAGAGAGGAAGCTATGGAAATGAAGTAGATAGGTTTGGAGAATAGTCGTTCATTGGCTGAAAAACATAGAACTGCCTAGTAGATCACTTGATAGAAATAGACTAAAATAGTAATTGAGTAAATCAAGGTGTAGAACCAATAGAAACGCTAATCTTTACATCCTGAGGTCTCAATCAGTGACTTTGTAGGCTTGGCTTCAAAATAAAATCCGAGACAGAGCAGGGAGAAGTTATTATTTTACACTACAGTACTACTTTCAGAATCCCCAAGCTAACATGGCCATTGACCATGCTGGCTGTGGATTCTAGAGCTTTTTAAAACCCTTATCTGAGGTATGAGACAGTGGCAATCTAGACTACATTACAGGCTGCATAAACTTGTGCAGATGCTAAAATCTTTATCCTAGTACATACCACTATTGTCAGAATTTGGGTAGACCATACTGTTGATAGGCCTTCTTAGTTACCAGAGGCCTTCTGTAGAATGTTCTCTGCCACCCAGAGAAAGAGCCTATCTTTCTGGACCATGTGAAGAACTTTTTGTAATATTAATCAAGTCTGTTTTGATGCTACTATTGTATTTTGGCTTTCCTAGAGGCTTTTGTTTGTTTGTCTGCAATGCATCCAAGAATTAAAGAACTAGAGGACAGCATAACAAATTTTCTATCCAGTGTTCAAAAGCTAAGTGATGCAGTCTTCCAATAATCAGAAGAATAAGTTTTTTATGCCAGGAAAAAAAAATTACACTTATTTATGCAGAGCTGAGATTAGGATAATGTGTGTATGTCATTTCTCACAGCATTTGGACAAAGTCCTTTAAGAGGAGCTTATAGCTGACAAGAAGTGCAAATGATTTCCTTTCATTCTTTCATTTTCCGTGTTTGCACTTATTGGCTTCCCTGTGAGACAGAATGACTTCCTTATGCACCTGAGAGAATTCTCTTTTCTCAGTTAGTTGACTGTACAAATAGGACACAAAGATAAAAGATGCTTTCTGTACAGTAGCCCTTGTTTGATAAAGAGTCATTGTTCCATATTTTTTGCCTACAATCTGCTCTGCTATTATTTTCATGGGCACAAAGAGTTAAGAGCTGAAAGAACATCCTCAGGATACCAATTCTCTTGAGGCAAGATTGTACTGATTACAAATAAGTAACCAAGGACAAGCTAAGTTTGCTTGCAGATATAGAAGCAGCAGCAGCAGTGGAAAAATCAAGATTTTTAAATATATCCAAAGATAATTGTTTTCTAATTTCTGCATCATTTTCAGGTGCATGATTTTGTAAGATGAGTAAGGAATCTATGTTCTGTTCAGGGGCTAAATGCTAGCCATAGGTGGAGCTGAAGCCAGCAGTGGGTGGGGTCACCCTTTTTATTGTTTTTTGTTACCAGACAGAGAAATATATCTCGACTGCCTCCTTTTCTTGCCCAACAGACTCGATAGGCAAAGACAGAGGTCTGAACTGGTTGCTTTTGAAATTCAGGCTAAGAATGGGCCTCTTGGTGAGGCAGGGATGCATTTAGTAGATTGCCCATGCCTAGTAACCATCTAGTATGCTTCTCTGTCATAATTAAGGAATGCTGTTAATCATCATGCCAAAGCCAAAACTAGAAAACATTGGTAATTAATAAATTCAAGACCCAACGATCTTCATGTAGATCAGAACACCAGAATGTTTTCAGCTGATAGCTGTCTGTATGTGGTTCTTGATACTGGGAAGAAAAGCAAAAGAGGTTTTGAAGTGAAAATCAGCCAAGCAAAGGAAATATTATTTTTATGCTTTTTTTAAAAAATGATATTTTGTGTAGTGCGGGAAAGAGTTAAGATATCTTTCAGTATCTTATAAGTAGTGCCTCGCTTAGCGATTGCCTCGTTTAATGATGTATTCACTTAGCGATGAGGTTTTTGGAGCGATCTTGTGCTCCGTTTAGCGATGTTTCCAATGGGGGACTTTCGCATAGCGATGTTCGGGACCTTGCTTCGCTTAGCGATGACAGTTTAGGTCTCCCTGTTGGTCTCCCTGTTTCGCTTAGCGATGTTTTTGACAGCTTCGTTTTCGCTATTTCTAAAATGTGTTAAATTGTTTAAAAAGGGTTTAGAGTGCTTGAAATCATTAGTGCACTTAATAAACCCTTTGTTAACCAAATTTGGCTTCGTTCTGACTCTTTTTGAATTTTTGGTGATTTTTTTTCTCCCCCATTGAAATGCATTGAAAAGGTTTCAATGCATTCCAATGGGGGAACTGCGTTTCGCTTAGCGATGTTTCCTATGGCGATTTTCGCTTAAGGACGGCAATCTGTTCCCATTGGAACGGATTATCCGGTTTTCAATGCATCTCTATGGGAAAATGCATTTCGCTTAGCGATGTTTTCCCATAGCGATGAATTTTTTGAACCGATTAAAATCGTTAAGCGAGGCACCACTGTATTTGTAGGACTTTTAAGAATCATTTCTCCAGGAATGCTGGTCTTGTTGCCATCTACCAAGGTAACCGGCAAATGTATTAGCAGTGAAGTCTAATTTATTTAGCATTTAAAATGATAACTTATAATACCATGTTTAATTGATAAAACTTAAAAGGCTTAATTTATAGACTATACACAGGCTAAAACCCTGTTGTTTAGCATAATATGCTAGAGTAGAATCAGTAGGAATATGTTGAGTCAACTCCTTCATAAGTTCCAGTGATTTAAATCGGCCTAGTGCAACTGCAACTATACGTACAATGGGAAAAGTTAATAGATCCACTGTGAAGCAGGAAGTTGGGTTTCTCTGGTTAGTTCACTTCAGCCAGCCACACAGGAGTTACCAGAGAGAGGGAAGAAATTTGGCACTCAGCCTTGTTTTCAGCTTCTTAATTGTTTGAATTTTGTCTTCCCAAACCTAGATCTGCTTGTTTCCTCCTCCCTATCCCATTTCTTTTTTGTCTTTTAAAGGCTTACTGTCCTGACATTAAGACAGCTAGGGAGGAATGAAGGATTCTTATCAGTCAGCCTTGTTTCCAACTTGTTAAGATGGCTGTGCTCTAACTATGCCTCCTGGTGAATAGCCACAGCATCTACCTTAACAAGCTGAATACAAGGATGACTGAAAACTTCCTCCTCTCTGTTTGCCAATTCCTCACTCTTTGTTGTTGTTTTGGAGATTTAGCTGTCCTAATGTTAGAGCAGCAAGCCATGAAAACAGTAGTTCCCAGCATTGCGTCACCAGATGTCCTTGCATTAAAACTCCCAGAAGCATTCACCATTAGCTGTGCTGGCCCGGATTTCTTGGAGTTGTAATCCAAGAATATCCGGGAACCCAAGATTGAGAACCACTGTTTAGGAAGGAAGGAAGGAGAAGACCTAAGTACCAGGTATAAGAGAAGAAAATTAAAAAGGTACCCACTGCCCTGCCTCTCCTTACTGCTTTAGTCATTTAGCCATTGCAATGTACAAAGTTAAGGTAAACAACAGCCTAATTTATAAACAATTCAGGAGAGTCTTTATATGTCTTACAATTTTCTTGGTATAATCTTTTAGGGCCATACTGCAAAAAAGTAATAACCCTTAGCCTCAAGGCATTCAATTAATTCTTCAGTAATCAAATGCAAACTAAGAATTTATGTTCATAAATGAAGTGAAAGACAGTCTAGTTGGTAGATATTTATTTTAGAATCATCCTAAATTTGAACAACTTTTAGCTCTCAACGATCTTGGTACATAACTCATTATATTTATTTTCAAAAAATACACTTTTACATTACAGGTGCATCTTTATGTGCAGCCCTACCTTGGCGTGGCCCAGGGTGATAGAAATTTAATCCCTTTTTCTACATGTCTTTTTGTTTCTTCACTTTATCTGTTGTTATCTCATTTATCCCTCTGTAACCAAAGGCTTGGAGCTTCTATAAAAGAGACCTGATTCTTCCTACCCCTGTTTTTCTATAACAGAGATATAGGGTTTTTAAATTTTCTCCTTGTTTTTAGTCCCTCAGTGGTCTGTTGGTTTGTCTTAAGAGATGAGATGTCTCTCTCAGGATGAGGTGACAGAGTTGTGTGTCTCCCGTTGCAACCTGCTTTTGTACTCGTGTCTTCTCTTAGTTAAACTGATGAGGAGGTAGTCAAGACTTAGCTCGCTGCACACACCATCAGCAGGCTGTTTGATCAGTGCCAGGATGTAACACGTGGGTCCTATTTATGGTTTATACACGGTCATATACTGTTACAGTTCCTTTTATTTCTTATGTACCTAACAAAAGGGGAGGGAACTCTATTATTAGTATTGCAGGACAAAATAATTGTTAGTGGCACAGCACAACTTCTCTTGCAGAAGAATGCTTGCTCCATGTTGCTGCCAAGTTATTCAAGCCAGAGATTGCCCCATTGAAAAGAACAGAACTCAACACACACACACAAGAGAAGAACGAACACTTTCTTGCATAACGGGCCAAAGAAAAGAACACTGCGCATACAGAGGTTTGCAGTGCACATGAAAAAAAAAGGCTTTTGGCCCCTTATGTACTGTTTTAGGTTTTAGAAATTCTTTACATGTTAACACAATCCTGTAATGAATAGTATTATGTGCAAATTGCAAATCAAATTGCTGCTTTCCTACTAATATGCTCTTGGATGGCTTATATTTTGAAATACTGTACTGAATAGCAGAGTGTCGCTTGGGTGCACCACGGCCCTATCTGCAAAAGTGTTCTAGCAGTCTAGAATAGCAGATATCAGTATACCTTGTTCCAGTTTTCTTAGAATGTCAGCAGTAAGAGAAAGCCAAACAGATAAGCTACCAGGTTTTATTTTTATTTTTTGATCAAAAGTGGGAGTGAGAAGATGTAGCTGTTAGGATGATAACATCTAGTTTGATCATTCCTCTTTTAAAGTTGAAATGTCATCCAGAACAATTCGCAGTCCAGAATGTTTTCAATTCAGTTAAATTGCATTTATTTAAATCTTAGCATTAACAAAAAAATTTGGAATGATAATTTACACATCTATTTTATAAATTTGTCTTACAGAACCTATACTTTGTGATATTTATTATCGTTCGCTACATATACAATTGCTTCTGAAATAGATATTGCTATCCGATTACCTTCATTTTTATTCATTCCCACACAACTCCTCACACCTGTGACGCTTACTCTTTTAACGAACAGTGAAATAATATGCAGTAACAAAATATAGTGATTCAAGATTATATACATTTTAAAAATATTTATTGTTATCATTACATTTTTACAGTGCTTTAAGTTAACAAAAGTTTATTGAAAACTTTTGTATAAGTAAATGATTAGCTTTTGTTAATCTCAGACACTAACTACCATCGCCACAGCATGGAAACTGATAGTAGTCTGCCTGCTGCTCCCATTTCTTAATCCATTTCTTAGCACAACACCTTTGATTACTTCATGAACTGTTTCACTCTTGCCTTCTGGTTCATTTGCCAGTTTCTAATTCTTACCAGTTTTACTACAGTACTGTGAAAAATCCATGGAATAGGCAACAGTGTGGGAAATCAAAGGAGGAAAACTCTACCCAGACCCCTCTCAGTTATTCCCAGTTTACCTTTCTCACTTCAGCTCTCTCTGTACTATATCTCAAAAGGTCTGTGGACCCTTGAAAGGCTTTTTGTAGGGAAGAGCAGTTGAGAAATGTGTGAGTGGAATTTTACCACTGCACTGTAGTAACTGGTGTAATATGGGTATTCTGCATTTTGTGGAAGATGCACATTTAGTGTATAGTTTTCAAAAAAGAAACATTTAGTGCCCAATGCAAATAAAACCACATCTTTCTGATACCTGTAATCATTTGATTTTTGTTTTGTTTTGTATTTAGTACTAATTGTGCTTTTATGTACAGTATTTGTTCTGTTTATCCCAATGCTCTCCCTGTTCAGCTTGGAAAAAAGTGTACATGACTCTTCTGATGGGAGAGTTAGAAAAAAATAAACAGTAAGAGTACTTTGAAAATGGTAGTGGAAGCGCTGTGCTATTTTTTTCATGTCACAAGGAGAGCAAGTGTAACAAAAGGGCCTCAGTCGTTCCATTCCATTCGTTCTCCCAACCCATGTGTCTTCTGTCCTGAACAGTCATGCCCATTTAGTGGGCGCGTAGTATTACTACTTCCCTTAGCTTGCATCACCCTGATTGGGAGGTTTGGGAGATGTCTTCCTTATCTAATCTTTCCTTTTTAACCTTTTATGTACTTCCGCAAAACTCAAAGAGTTCTACCAGGCCTACTAATACCACTAATACTTCTCATGTCCCAATGCTACCAGCTTGCAAGCTTTATGTCAGGCCCACAACTAGTGAAAACGCATACTTCCATGAAAACATTTAAGTGTGGTCCAGAGCTTCGAAAACTTTTTTTTTCTGGGGTGGAGGGAAGTACCACATTATTAACAACTATGCTGTAGTAGAAAATATATAATCTGGAATTTATGAATTTTTTTCTCCATAGATGTTTGGAAACTGGACTTTTGGGACATTGGTGTTTACTGTATTAGTTTTCACAGTCACTCTGAAGGTATGTTCTTCTATGTGTCATCTATTGAAACTCAATAAATACCACTTCTTGAAATTCCTTCCCTTTGAGGAAAAGTTAAGAGGTCTGGGATTTTTTTGTTTTGTTTTGTTTACAGAAAAGAAAACTAACAGAAGACATCTCAGTTTTATAATATCAAGGCATAATATCCAAGTCACGAAATCACATTGATTGGCAGTAGATTCAACAATGACAAAAATAAAGTGACTTGGTAGACAGATTGCCTGGAAATGCATTGTACTAAACAGGACCACATTTCCTTGGCATCGGACATCTCTTTTCTTTAGAAGAGGGGTTAGCAAAGTGTGGCAGATGGGCTGCATCCAGCTGAAGAGCTCTCCTAAAACTACTGGCAGGTTCTTGGGGGTTGAGGTTGCAGTTGGCCCCCTGTTTCAACTCAGTTGTTCACCCTTGGTTTAGAGAGATGGATGCCTATCTCAGTGGCTGAATAGTGATCCAGAGAATGACTTTGCAGAAGCGACTGTAGAGATGGCAAGGAAAGAGAGCAAATAGCTGTGAAGGGTCATGTGTTCCTGGGGCAAGAAGGAATATAGTAGGAGATTGTATAGATGGAAGGTCAGACTTAGTTAGAATGGTAGAGAAGAGTAAAGTGAGAAAGCAGAAAATCTAATCTTGATACGTGCAAATATTATCTACTATAATTTATAGTCAGTTTGTTAATTCTTTAAGTTTGTTTTCCAGTAGTTGGCCATTACTTATTCTATATGATTAAAAATCATAGCACGTAAAGATAAAAATTCATATTTTTTTACATTTGTTGCTAAATATTACTTTTCAAAATATTGTGGCATCCAACATTTTAAGTAAATGTGACATCTCCTTAAGTCAATTAAATACTTAGCTGTCATCCTATTCTGTCATCTGCCCTAAGTTGCTTATCTAAATATCTTTTCATACAGCTTGCACTGGATACACACTACTGGACATGGATCAACCACTTTGTGATCTGGGGATCATTACTTTTCTACATTGTCTTTTCCCTTCTGTGGGGAGGGGTCATCTGGTAAGAAACTCCTGTGGCCCATCATGAAATTTCCAGAATGCTAAACTCACAGGAAGTGATGTATTAGACAAAATTGGACCTAATGTCTCATCATGATTGTTGTGTTACACATATTTATTATGTAAGAATGTTATCATGCCTTTTTTCAAAGAAGCTTGGGTTGGTAGATGTGGTTACTCCTCACCAAAAACAAAGCCCCGCAGAAAGATTTCACTTCAAAGTAGATGAGGATACATACCCTGTTTTCCCCCAGATAAACTGCTTCTAAGGACCTTTGGTAATGTAATCTGAAGACAAGTGTGGGGTGATACCTTTATTGGGTCACTAAAATCTCAAACACAAGCCTGCTATCAGCTCCTGGAATCTTGATAGGCTGGGCATTAAAAAAAATCCCATAAAATTTGTGGCAGGCTCTAAGTGTGTGTGAATTTACGAAAGACCATAGCTGTATTCTTTGTCAGGAGTATAATATGATTTAAAAACAAGTCATATGCTCCCTTTGCCCCCTGCGTTAAAGTAAAATGGTCTCAGTGCCATATCCAAAATTGGGGGCAGCCACTGCAGAAACAAGGGAAGCCTCATATGGCTTCCTGGTCACATCTTGTCTATTCTTGTTCTAAACAATACACTGTACAGGTTTCAGAGGCTTCCCCAGTGCATTTCCACTGCCTATTTACCTACTGGGCAAGCCTGGGGAAGCTTCTAAGACCAGTGCCGATCAGCTGTGAGGTGGGAGGGGGAGGGGCTGGAGCGGAGAAGATGCCAAAATGGCTGCCCGCTGTGTTTTCGCCCGGATTCCTCACTTACTGGGCAGCGCAAATGGTGGCCGTATGGAGGATTTTCGCATAAAGGTGAGTTTTTTTGCCCATAGGAACGCATTAAATGGGTTTTAATGCATTCCTATGTGCTTTTTTATTCTGCATAGCGATGAATCCGTATAGCGATGATTTTGGCTGCACGGATTATCGTCGCTATGTGGGGCACCACTGTAAACTAAAAGAAAACAATATAACAGACCACAATTTTAAAAATAAAGGAACAGTCTGATGGTACAGAATGCTAACTGACCACAGTCTGACAAGCTGATACAGCAACCTCAGTCTTCATCAGCTGCAAAAGCAACTCCAATCCATGAAGCATATTTCCATGGATCGATGTCCAAACAAATACATAAAGAGACTTGAACAGTAACGTGGAGTATATGTTGACAGCAGCTGCACAACACTTTCAATTAACCGGTAATTTTTCAGTTACCAAAGGAGCTACTAGATGTCCCTGTAGTTCACAGGTTTCTGCCATCTGTGCCCATGGGTATTCTTATCTTCATTGTATTTAAAGAGATTTCATCATATATATGCTCAAAGGCTTTCACAGCCAGGATCCGATGGTTGTTCTAAGTTTTTCAGGCTGTTTGACTGTGTTCAGGAGGTTTTTCTTCCTAATGTTTCGCTGGTCTCCGTGGCCAGCATCTTCAGAGGACAGGAGTTAGAACTCTGTCTGTGTTCTGGTGTAGTGTGTGGCCTAAAACAACTATCAGATTTCATCATACTTTTCTATTGTGTTAGCATTTTTACAGGCCTTACTTTTTCTTATAACAGCTGCAAAAGACTTAGCTCAGGTCTCTGGAGAAATCTTTAAGTTAGGGGGAAAGCTATGCAAGAAAGAGAAGCTTTGGATCTATGATAATCCAGGCCTGAATCTGAATTTTAGTTTTCTTAGAACTTCTGTTATAAGGTCCACAGTTTCTGTGTATTATAATTGCAGTTGCTTTCCAAATAGGTTTTCCTCCAGTAGAAAGAGAAGAGGAATGAAGGTAGATGTAAATTGTGTTGTTTTGCACCATCAAGTCAGTTCCAAATTATGGCAACCTTAAAAGCATTTTCAAGATACGTGAGATGTTAAAGTAATTGTTTATTGTTGCCCCCTGCCCTGTGAATTTACCTGGTTGAGCCATGATTTTAATCCAGAGCTCTTGAAATCCTGGTCTAACAATCTACCTGTTATACTACACATCTTAAAGAGGGGGGAAAGAATGAGGAAAACATTCCATATGTTTTGTTTATTTACCCAGCGGGAGAAGCATCTTATGAAATAATGATTAATAGATGATTATTGGAAATTATTACTGGAAATTTAATGGTCAAAACTGTATTCATATAATTAATAAACCAGAAAAAAATCCTTATAAAATCTCCAATTTTCTTGGTATAAGTTGGATTTTTTTTATTCCAGTGGACTCTATGTCTTTCTTCCACTAGGCCTTTTCTGAATTACCAGAGGATGTACTATGTGTTCCTGCAAATGCTGTCGAGCGGTCCTGCATGGTTGGGTATTATAATGCTCATAATTGTGAGCCTTCTTCCAGATGTACTGAAGAAAGTTTTATGCAGGCAGTTATGGCCCACAGCAACAGAAAGAACCCAGGTAAAATACAGTATTACATATTTATGGTAATTTGTAAAGAGTACCTAATCTCAGAAGATTCATAACTTAATGTATGCGCAGTTTTACTGAGGTAAATGAGACTTGTTTCTCAGTAAATATGCTTGGGATTTCTATTTACTGAAAAGTACTTCATGTAAGACAGTCTAAGACCTGGTCATACGTGTTTTTATCCATTCAAACAGCTACAATTATCTCTACATACATTCTCAGACAAGCAAACATTAATGTATGAATTAGTGATGAATTTGCCTGGAAACGTTCCATAATTTTGCTATTTTGAAAAAGCACAACAGTGTTTGCAGGAATTTTCTGAAGTAGTGTTGCTCTGAAATACTGTACAATACATACATTAGTTACTTAATTGTGCCCTTTGAAAAAAAATGCCATTTTTTTGTTTTTCTTAAGATTATAAAGCAACAGCATCCTATTTTAAAATAGATACCGGAAAAGGATTATTTGTTTGCTAATTAGCATTGACAATTTCTACTCCTCAAAAATGCATAGTGTTTTTCCCCAGTGTTTATGGTTCACTAGTCAATACATTCAGAGTAGATTCCCTATTTAGATTACTGGTTTACCATGTAATAAAATGAATGCAATAAAGGAAAAAGGGGGAAGAGAAAAATCTGTCAATTTCAGCCCCATTCCTTTGCAAGATTTTACTCTAACATAGGTTTTGTGCATTTAAAAAGTAATTTGTTATGTGTAGGGAAAAATAAAAATTTAATAGCATTTACTATGTGATCAGTGTTGAAATATCAGTAAAGTTTGAACAATAAAGTTTATTAACATGTAGAAACTACAGGCTGAATTGCCAGAAAAATTGTTGCTCCATTTGTCAATCTAAATGATGCTGGTAGTGTGAAAGCCGATACTTAACTATACCTGTGTCATAATTCCTCTAGCTCTTTCTCATCTTCTTCATTAATCTAATTTTTTTAAAAAAATTGAAAGAACAGATCTAATATTCTAAACTAACAATATCTGTCTAAACACAGAAATGTCAAATTAATTTCAGGTAGCTGCCAATCTGATCTTCTGAGTAACCTCAAATGCCGGTCCCAGAGATCCATGCCCAGTTTAGACAACATTCTCTTTTTATCTGTTCTTTTAAGTGTTATAGAAGAAAGTAGTTATTACCTGCTGGACCTGCCTGTTCTACTTTCAGTACCTCAGGACCTCTTTTATGTGGCTGTTAGGTTTTGAAAAGCATGTTCCCATGTGAAATCCAGTCTAAATACTCCCCAGTCATTGAGATGATTTCTGGGATTCTGAAGAAAAAATATAAATGGCAACGTTTTGGTTTACATATATTGACTTCTTCACAAAGGTGTCATATTCGGGTGTTACTGTGATATATGGTTTTTCAGGGGGAATAAAGAGGCAAGACATATATTATTGGCTTGTCAGATATAAATTTATTAAATTTAATATTAAATCAGTTAATATTAAAAATGTTGAAGTGTAGATTTGGGGGAGTGCATGTGTTTCTGGGGATATGAGAGGTAGGGCATTATAACTTAGTTGGCAAAACCCAATTTTATAATGATAAAACACTTACTGAAGTTCTCCAAAAATGTAATCTCAGGCTCAATTTCAAGTTAGACTGGGGTTGCCTAGTTAAAAAAAAACCTTAGAAAAATCTAAACAAAGTGATATGCCACCTGTTGCCAGTATTGAGTTTCAGTAACTGTTTAAAGATCTGAACTGGTTTTTAACATTTTAACAGGCACCTGTAGAATGGTTGCTTACTAGTCAAAATGTTAATAACCTGTATGCTTGTTTCCAACTCTGTGTGACCAGCACATAACTTGGTAACACTGGCAGGTCCCAAGCCAGTTTTCTGATTTCAGGCCTTTCTGGGGGTCATCACAGACTTAAAAAAATGCAAAAAAAAAAAAAAAAAAAAAAACCATCAAACAAAAAACATCCTAAAACTTAAATTTTTAAAAAATATGAAACTGGCTAGAAGTGACTAGAAGTCCACTTCCACACTTAAAAACTGGGTATTTGGAGGGTATTGTGATTTAATTGAAAGGCATTTAACAGCATTTGAAGCTCCTGAGGTTGCAGTTTGACTTTTGTTTGTTTATGCCACTAAAATTGGAGACCAGGAGAGAGTTGGGGACTGCAAAAAGAGCTTTGAGAACTGTATTTTGCTCACTTCTTTGGAGATGCAAAGAGGCTTCAATCCTATATTTACCGAGGAACAAAAGGATATAGAAGCCCAACTGTATCAGTTCTGTCTAGTCCAGCATTCTGTTTCCATAATGGCCAAGATGATGCCCACCAGCAGGACATGAGTGCAGAAGCACCCTCCTTCTCCCATTCCCCAACAACTGATATACAGAAGCATAGTGCCTCTGATGCTTGAGGTACAATATAACCATCATGGTTGGCAGTGAGGTGAACAGAACGTTGGACTGTGTGTAAGGCCTTTAGTCGGATCCATTGTGGCTACTATTACTCCTTAATAATCTTCTTCCCTTTAGCTGGAAGTAAACATCACTAAACACAATGGGACTCATGACTGAGTAGAAATGTGTAGAATTGCACCAACACAAAATTCTACACTGATTTTAATGAAGTATGGTATAGCGTGTTTTCAGCAACTTGCCTCTGCGGTTGGATTCTGAACTTTCTCTTATGCAGTTCCCAGGCATTGTTTAATGTGTCTTTGAAAATATGTGGTAGAAAGCCTTTAGCATTTAATCAGATTTATTCCTTGTGTTTCTTCTTTTCCTATACTCCTGTCTTCCATCCTTCCTTTCCTAAAATAACTGCTACCTTGCTTTAAACTATAAATGATGTACACGGGTACTTCCGTCAATCTTCTGGGGAGATCAGACTAAACATCAGTGCCTTTCTGTTGAGCAGTCTACCATCTTTATGCTTTCTCAGACTTCAAGCAGTATAAGTTTCTAATGGAGCAAAAGGTGACCTTTTTTTCCTGCCTCTCTGCATGCCATTTCATTCAAAGGGTTTTAGAAAAGTACATTCACTGTCACAAAGTGTTACTCGTATTTCATATCCTGAACTACACTTTACATCTCTCTGAAATCAAATATTTTTGTTGATGTTTCCTCTCCGCTTTTTCAGAGGTGTCAGTATATCACAATGTGTGCATTCTTTGTATCTTTGTATGTGAACAGCACAATAGAGCATCATCATTGCAAGGGTCTGTTTTTCTTGATGCTTGTTGTTTATAATAGCCATCTTGTATTACAATCATGTTGGTGGCTTGTTTGCCAAACACAGATGTGATGCAAGCTTCTGAACACAATAAGGTGGTTGAAATGTAATGCCAGACTATGTTGGCATATGCACGAGGCTGGATACAGCTTGTGTACTCTATCCCGAGCCCTCCCACCCCCAAACCATATATAGCCTTCTCCTCCTTTGTTGAGTTAATATTTGCTGGGACAAACTTCTGGATTCGGGGTTTGTGCTTATTGTGTTAAAGCAAGATTGACAGTTTGCATATGACCTGGTTTGAACCTCATATTTTACCTACAAACCCTTCTCTCTCCATTTTTATAACGCCAATCTGCCTTCTCCTAAGCCATTACATTTCTCCCCTTAATGCTGTTTAGCTGGTCACCTCTCTGTGCAGTGAGCAAGAACACTCTTCTCCGTAAATCTGCCTTTTTTGCTGTTTCCATTTCCAAAATGTTTTCATTTGGTATATATGTGAAACTGTTTCGGGCTGTTGTAATCAGTGAATGCAAAAGCTTTGGAGGAATCTGTTTCTTCTGATAAACTATAAGTCAAATTCCGTTTCCTTGCTGATTCCAGACTGTTCCAAGATGCCAGTCAGTGTATTTGTGGGATGCAAATCTCTAGCTGGGAATGATGACGTGTGTTCTTTCATTCTTACTTGCATGTACCATCCTAATGATTCTTCCTTCTAATTTGTACTAACATGGCTCATTTCTACTTAACACTGTTTCTACTTCTGCTTCTAGCATTAAAATTTACTATAAACAGGGCATCAGGTTACAGTTTACAGTTCAGATCTCCAGTATAATATATTCTGTGTTAACCTAGGTGTATCTAGCAATTACCTTTAAGGAACTCACAAAGCCTTTCTGACACAAATAAATGATGAAAAGGTTAAGAGCCATTACATCTGGAGGGAAGGCATCGTATAATTTGAATCCCATTACTATATGTTAACTACTATGACTGTGAACTGAGTCATATGGATCCTGCCCTTTCTGTGAACATGTTAAAAGCTTCTCCTCATGCTTAAAAGTATGAAAAAATATAACTGAAGATTAAGGAGGAGGAAGAGGAGAGCCATTTGTAATGAGGACAAATATGTAAAGGTGTGCTATTAAAATGGTCTCCTCTAATCCAGTACTGTCATTCATTCATTGTAACTGAGGGCATTGAAGCCTCCTTGATCATATGCCAATGAAAGTCTTTTTCAGTTTGTGATCCATTTGTAGTGTAAATATACTGATTGAGGTTTAGATAAAGTATTTGTTAGCTGGTGATACAGTTACCATTTCTTGATAGTTTACCTCTTAAATAGTTTGTTTTTTCGCTATCAGTATTGACAGTTTGGTGCCTGCTCGCCTCCTAAAGCTATGGTTAATTTTTTCCTCTTGAGATGTTCATTATTAAGATATAGTCTCGGTGTTTTTCCTCATCCTTGCAGAAGAGTATGAAACATAAAACAACTCTAAATGCACTGGTGAACGATGGGCCACTCCTTGAAGGAACCTTTTCTGCTTCCGAGGCATAATTAGATCATTGATAGGTAACATTGTTACCATTTTGGTAATTTGTATTGGTGTGCTGTGATGTTTTCAGAGGGAAAACAGTTTCCTCCAGAGTTTTTGCTGTGCTTCCGAAATGAAACATTGTTTCTGTGGTTTTGAATATTATAGTCTGTTTCTAGTACATTTCAGAATACAGGTAAGGGTTTATGATCCTGCTTCATGTTTGTGTTTCCTGGAAAGTTTGGGGGTTTAGAAACACTATATTTTGTTTTGATTTTCACATTGATTCTAATAGGATTTAAAAGCACATGGCTGCAATTTTAATTAAATATGTTTTCGTTAATTATTATGCTATGTATCAATCACCACAAAGGGGAAATGCCTGTACTTCAAAGAAAGTTGCTGGTAAAATAAATAGGCTTAAGCCATAGATATGGCAGTATATAACATTTATTTGGATTCAGATTGAATCATTGACTATCAACACAGGCTTCAAAGTACGTACAGTATTTTTTTCCTCTAAAATATTTCTGCATTATTTCTATATATGACAACTCCATGGCATGTACACTGTCTTATTATTCTCCCTGTACCCTTAAATGTTGAGTTATAACAAAGCAGACTTTTAAAGCATGCCAGTTTCCATCTTCACTGGCAACGTGCCTCTGCAAGATAGACTGTGGACTTCAAAGGGCCAGTTTGCATATTTACCAGAGTTGGTAATAAGCAGGTGCAAATGTCTGTGTACATCTGGATCTCATGTATCTTCCCTCAGAAAACATTGGATATTTCTTTTGTGCAAGTCACAAGAAATAACAGGAAGCAAAAGCACAAATTTGCTCACACGTTTTTCTATATGTATTGTAAGTTATAAATTATCCCTCTGAAAAGCACTCATTTTTTACATCCCAACTTACAAACAATCAGGATTTCTACAACAGCATTCATCCATCAGTGTACATCATAAAGGCTGCAAGAGTACATTCATTTTCATGTCCAATTCTTCTATAGAGCCTCTTCATGGCTACCTAGCCCTCATGACTAGGAGTTGTACAAAAACGATAAATTATTTTTTTAAGTTCATCAATGTGATTAATCTTTCTTCAAATGGTGAGTGAAAATATAAAGGATTTCAGTCTTCCATATATCCTGTCAAGTACTGCATAAAGAACAGATTGAAACCAAGCATCCCATTATTCCTGTTGAGCAAGAAAAAAACATGTTTAAAAAGTAGCAGCCAATTATTGTTGAGACCTGTCCTCATTCTAAATGAGTCAAACAGTTGTGCTCTGTGGGTTATAACATTTATGTGTTTGTTTAGTTGTATTGCCCCTTTGCAGTGATAGATATGTCAAAGCTTTCTAAGTGAGTTACTGTGATGGTTGCTTCATAATCTGCAACTTCCTTTTTTGGCAGAATACATCAAGCCATGGCCGGGACCATATTTCAGAATTCACACCTCTTGCCTCTCTGAAGAGACCGAGATACAGAAGCAATGATTGCAAGAATCCCCCAGCAAGAAGGTCTAGTTCTCATTCTAAAAAAACAATGTTTACGCACTGGAGAAAATATGATTATTCATTACTCCCGTCAGTCTTTGGCTTTTCCAATAAACATTGTGACTCCAGCGTGAGGTACTACCACAGGGGTTCAGGTTTGGAAACCTCCCTATGACAGATCACCAACTGAAGCCTTTAAGAACTACAACTATCCCCACCCCCCATGCTCCCTCCAAAATACAAAAAGAAAAAAAAATAACCTGCAAATGAGCATTTAGCACCACAGTTTGAAACTTTCCTCACCTTTATTGTCCGATGTAATATTCTGACAAGTTGGATCAAGAGCGCTGAGTACAAATACTTCCAGGAGTATTGGCCTTCCTTTTCATGTTTTGAACTGCTGAAAAATAACGGATTATTTATACAGTCTGGCACTGTGAGAATGGACGGCACTATAATTTATCTCCATTCTTTCAAAAACCTTTGTTTATTGCCTCTTGTCATCTCTCTTCCTTTATTACTTGAACAATCTTGCTTTGCTCAATGACCCTCTTCTGAGATTGATGGTTAAAAATGGTCATTAATAAACCACGATCTTGCATACCTAGTGAAATCACTGAGAACATATTCACAGGTGCTGTTTCTGACTTGTCTTTTGTCCTTTTTCTTTGCCTTCTGTAGAACAAACTGGTGTTTCCTCTGTGCAAATCTGCTTTCAAGAAACACTCTCTAATTTCCATTTGTAAGTCGCCAAGTAGGATTGTCTGTGGGGTTTTTGTTTTGTTTTTTCCACTGTAGGCCAGTACATTTTCACTTAGATTCTGTGCAGATCTAAAGAAGTCAAGCTGGCTAGCAGATGGGTGACATGGTCACTGCAGGTGTTGGATAGGAAATAACTACTGAATTTAATAATTGAGCCTTAGCATGCTGCTAATAAGATATCTATGTCATTAGCATTTTGTTGTCTTTAAAATGAATAGCAGACAGTCAAGGCAAAGAGTGATTCGTTCCTTAACAAATAGGAGCACAGAAAGCAGACCTTGTACTCACCCAGACCATCATTCCATCTAATCTAGTTTTGTCACCGCTGACCAGCAATAGCATTCCAGGAGTTTTCCCAGCCCCTCCTGGAGAGTTTGGAGACTAAGCCTTGAGTCTTCTGCATGCAGCCCATATGCTTTGCCACTGAGCCATGGATCTGCTACTGTAGTTTAGAGAATGGTGTTTCATTTTAAATTTGGCTTTAGAAAGGGAAAGTGAGAAATATCCATTTGGACAAAAGGTCTACTGCACTGTAACACTATAGTTCTGTGACTATTTCAATTGATTAACAACCACTGGGGGTATTTTTATTAGCTGAATAACCACTGGAGGGGTGTTCTCCCCTTATTTGAACATGAACCTGACTGTTCTTTCAGGAATAAAAAAAAACATACAAAACTGGTTTTGAATAATTACAGCCAGCTTGTACTTCTGTTCCACTTGTCGCTCTTGTTTTGTTTTGTACTGGTTTTGAAAATAGCAGACACATACAGTTTTTTTTCCCTTCCTTTTCTCCCAGTGTCTTATTTAGGGTGTCAAAATTATTTATAGGAAGAAACATTTCTGTGTGGTGGACAAATGCATAGATTTCCTCTCACTGAAGAGAGGGAAAGGAGATTGAAAGACAAATTGTGAAAAATGTTATTATACCAAAGATTATGGAGAAAAAGAATGTGGTGATTGTTTCCGTATTTCCACATCCTCGCCCCCACTTCTAACGCACAGCATCACAGCATCTCTGTCATTGGCAGTGAAGCACTTTCCAAATCCAGTGTTGTTCACATTCTAATAATAGTAACACAATTAAAAGTAATCTTTATTTGACATTACATACTTGAATGACGGGTAGAAATGTCCCCTACATAAAACACTGGTTGCAAATATCTATATATATATTATATGTATTTTTAAGAAATTAACTTGATGTGGGTATTGATTTTATACCTGTAGTAGTAACAAATCTCCTGTCTGAGTGTAGTTAACAAAATTATTTTTAATGTATTTTTTAGAAATCTTGAAATTGCCTTTGCACTGAAATATTTTTCAATACTGTAGCTATTTATATATCTGTTTTACGCATACATTTGTTAACACACCATTTCTATTTTTTAAAGTGTATGTTTTAGAGGGTTTTTTTATACTTATGAGTTTTGGATCTCCAGAATTTAGCTTATAGTGAAATTGTTATTGAATGTTGAAATTTTGATGAATGTTAAAATTAGAAAATAGAGTTGTTTTTAAGGCTCATCCAAAGCTGCTGATGTTTTCAATTTGCTTTTGCTTCTGAATATTAGCTTTCAGTGTACTAACACATTCTGCTTACAACCAGCTGCTGCTGCTATTACTATTGTTATATTTTTGTTCCATACAGCTTTACACAACAAGTTGCTCGTTTTTGTGCTTTTCATCTCCATCCCTTAGCCTTAATTAAGAAGATTCTTGCTTAATGCTGCATTCCCAATCTGCCTACCAACAAAAGGCTTTAATGCAAAATTCTTACAGCTCAGTTGTCCCCTACGATGAATATTTTTTGTACTGAAATTATATGATGATATCTATGTCTCATTGAGTTGGATATAGAGTTAATCATACTTAGCAGATCCAGAAATTTCAAAGGGCGTACTATGGATATCTGTATCTAACCCATTAAGAGTAATGGTGAATCAGGTTATGATTTGCTGAATTCTGGCTTGCTGTGTATGAACCAGAGCTTGGAGGTAACGAGTTAACATTACTTTTGCAAGTTGCCCAGTTCAACAGATACTTTTTACTGTTACCATTGGCTGGACTTCAAAAGCAACTTGTGTGACCATACATCATGTGTTACATTATCATTTTCATGTCTCTCTGATTGTTTAAGATGGATAGCGTGTCTTGCATTTTATTCTCTGTTTAACTACAACCAAGGGTCTTGTGTCACTCAAAACAGTATGAGACCCTTTTTCTTCTTTCTCCACCAGTAAAACCATCCAGGAAGTATGGAAAGCAGCTCCTTAAACTTCCTGGAGTGCCTAGAGCAAGGGTAGGCAACTTCTAGAGACCCCCAGGGATCATAGAAATAAACTCCTCAAAGTTTAGAGTGCTGCACATGCCTCTATGTTCCCCCGTATACTCCCAATTCTTCTCCTCCTCCTCCTCTTCCTTGAAATCCTTTCCATACCCTCTGGGAGATGTGGGAAGAAATTTCATCGCCTTTACCCTTCCGTGCTTGTTTTATGCTTTGTTGTCTTTTTTCAAAACGCAAAGTGACAGGTAATCACTTACAGATTTAAAAAAGCAAAACAAAGGAATTGCTGTTGTGCGCTCTAAAAGGCTACAAACATTGGAGATGCACTAGGGTCCTGAGGGGCTCCAAGCATCTCAAAGGCCACTATTTGAACACCCCTGACTAGGGCATGCCTTTGATCTGTTAATGGGATTCATTAGGTATTCCATAAATCTATGGCTCGTAATAATGTAGTGAGTAACAGAATTGCAACACCACAGGTTGCTTACGAAGCCCAGGCTATGGCACTGGTAACCAGTTGCATGTTGAAGCAGGTAACGAGTAATACAAGTTTCTTTTAAAACAGTGTTCAAAACTCTGGTCTGACCCCATTCATGTAAATAAACCATGATCTCTTAGCCAGCTACAGACCACAGAAGCCAAGATTCATTGACCAAAATCCTGTTGCTTAGTGTAGTAAACTGCTCTAGGGTGAGTGAGTGGTGAGTCCTCTGTAAGTTCCATTGATTCTAATGGACCTACTCTAACTGCAAGTTACTTTAACATAGTAAGTTTCAGATAAAGGAGGCCTGTTTGTATCGAAGGAACCTGTGGAGGAATTGAGTCACCCATCCCCCATTGATTCTATGAGTCTACTCTAGTATGATTTACTACACTAAGCAACAAGATTTTGGCCATTGCCACCTTCTAAACCCAGGCTTTTTTAAAACATGCCTTGTCATTACATCTAAATCCTACAACATGCCAGGATTCTTTCCTCAGCGACCCCCTCCAACAGAAGGAATGGGACAGAAACAGACAGACCAGAAATAAACTATACTTTGATTGTCTATGGGACAATTCTTTGCTAAAACAGCAAGCTATGGCTAACGTAAATAATGGTTTAATGTGACATGCCAATATGGTCTAGGAGGGAAATAGATTGAATTTAACAGAGCTGTGCTATTTATGTTAAATAACCCAAATGTTGAAATGTTCTGTGTAAATTGGGGGGGGAAAGTCATGACGGCTTACGTTTGAACCTCAAATTTTCTTTCATTCCTTCTCTATTATAGACCTGCAAGTGTAAAACTGCAACATAGGGGAGGGAAACTTGTAGCCTGCAAACAGCCTCAATTCAATCCGTAAAGGATCCAGAGTTGTTCTACTACCACCTCAAAGCCCTTCTATCTGGGGATTCTCTTAACTGGGAACATGTGAAGAGGGTGATCCAAACAGTATTATTTAAGCAGTATATGAAATAACAGTATGACTCCCCCTCCCACTGTACATCCTGCCAATTGGGCAGACCAGTAGGGCATGAAAGGTAATTACAGTTAGCTCTAGTTTACTGTATTTTTCGCTCCATAAGACACACCCCGCCATAAGACACACCTCATTTTTAGGGGAGGAAAACAGGAAAAAAATACTCTGGCAATTTTGGCCCACTGGGCCCATGGGGGCGGGGGCAGGGGGAGCCTCTGAAGGGTCCTGGAAGGCACTCTAGGACCCTTTGGAGGCTTCCCCCTGCCCCCCTATGGGGCCAATGGGGGTGAAATCACCAGCTTCCAGGACCCTTCTGAGGCTTTCCAAGGGTCCTGGAAGGTCGTGATTTTGCCCCCACTGGTCCCGTGGAGGTGGGGTGGGGGGAGCCTCCAAAGGGTCCTGGAAGGCACTCTTAGACACTTCGGAGGCTCCCCCCACCTTCCCCCGCTGGGAAGTATTCACTCCATAAGACGCAGACACTTTCCCCCACACTTTTTTTAGTGGAAGTGCATCTTATAGAGTGAAAAATATGGCACCTAATATCCTCTCTGAGGGGGCCAAGAGAAGCTTCCCATTGCTGCACTGCAGCTCCAAGAGTGCTCCACGGGGAGCACCCCAGTCTTAGAGCCAGTTTCTCTGACCTGGAAGACCCATGTGCAACAAAACCCCTGGGACCAGTGACATTTGGGAGTATGCGCACACCTCGCAACATCCTCTAGCCCACAGAAGTCTTTCTGGAGTCATGCAACCTTTGTTTTATAAAGCACAACTTTATATTGTGCAGGCTCCAATCCAGAGATACTTGTGCATGCTGCTATATGCCAAGATCTCTCCTACTGAACAAGTAATTGGTACAGTCAGTGGTGCCATGTGGTATATATTCAGCTCTTCTCCTAAACAGAGGATCTGAACTGTCAGAAGGGATAACTTGTTCAGCAGTGTGCCTGCAGTTAGTTCACTTGATGGTGGATGTAGAGGATTTTTCCTGCAAATTAGGACCTGAGTGAGAAAATTCCTGAAAGGTGACCAGTGTGCAGAAATTCCATTGTCATCCAGCTTGCTAGACTGGGGAACAGGACTAGCCATAATACATAGTAGTAACCTTAATTAAGACAACAACATAAAAGTGATAGAAATTTAATATGAACAGAAAAATTGCATTCTTTGTAAATCAAATGGCCTTGTCTCAATTGCTGAACCTCAATGAAAAAGTATCTCAAATGCTTTAATAAGCTTGAAACTGGTATGCAGCAACCCCATATTCATAGAGGCAACACACCTATTCTGATGCTGACATTCTTGAGAGTGATTTTTAGCCAGAATCAGTTCTCCTAAATTTCTTGGATAATTATTATTTTGTTCAGCCATGTAATGGCTGAAATCCTGGTCCACAGGATAATAAGCTGCAACTAGCATAGGCCCACTGAATCAGTGGAACGTATAGAGAAATTGACTCACCAAATCTCTGCTGATTCAGATTTTGGTGAAGACTTACTACTGCAATTCAGCCATGATTTCAGCAGTGTACCATTTATCGTCCTGCTTGTATCAGCCGATTTATCCCACTTACAATGCAGGTACCAAAGGAAGGAAAACTGCTAGTTTGTAATGTGATTGGGATGAATAGCTTTAATGGAATTTTGTCAAAGTATTATGAAAAGAAATATATATGGATACATGATTGTATGTTGAACAAATGCACATATCAATTTAGACAGCTTTACCTTTGTCAAAATTATAAATATATATTGTCTGAAAAATCCTGTCAGGGGTGCACTATCATTCTCAATGTTCTTTTGTTCTGTAATGTAAAGTAGAATTGGCAGAAAGTGCTCTTGGGAGTGGTGGCACATCGTTATCAGTGCATTAACCATTAAAAATCTCTGTAGTCAGCAGTAAATGCCTGTGTTTTTAAATGTCACAATGATAGGTGCACTTATCTGACAATTATTCAGCCTTCAAAATTACTGTTTAGGCTAACCTATAAAACTGCATTAAGTGGATCAAAGCAGACTCAAATATTAAGGATATATATATATACAGTATATACATATATACATACATACATACATGTGCATTCATGTAAAGTTTATTCTTAGTGCTGTTTTTAAACTTTCATTTCTGTAGATATGAATGAATTCTTTATATTCATATTTCGGACCTTTCTGTAGATTGTATAAAGCAGTAGATATTTAAATCTGCTTGCAATAAAATAAATTTACGTATTTGTTTTGTGGTGTATGTGTGTTTCTTCTAGTGAATGAAAACAATATCTTAAGGAGGAAAACAGTAAATGTTTCCGTTCAAATAGAAAGCACTGGCAGAAATCTAGTAATGTAATGTTGTGCTACATATGTCTGATGAGCGCCCCACCCATGGCCACATTTTAACAACTAAAAGTTTCATACACACACACACAGGTTCCTGGCTCTCTTGGTATTCCTTTGGTCCCAACTCCTGAGGAAGCTTTTAGGGATAGCAGGGTTGGAAGGGAGTCTTAAATGTCTGAAAATTGCCACTGGATGAAAAATCAGCTATGTCATTCATAGAGGATGCGGTATCATCATGTCATAAACCGTGGCCAAAATCCAATCAGTGCTCATTGGCTGAACTCAGTACAGTGGTGCCTCACAAGATGAATTTAATTCGTTCCATGGTTAATGTCTTGCAAAAAATTTGTCTTGCGAAATGCGTTTCCCCATAGGAATGCATTGGAATCTAATTCATTCCTATGGGCAAAAAAGTCAGAACAAAGTCAAATTTGGTTTACAAAGAGTTTATTAAGCGCTCTTTAAAGCCATACATATTGTTCAAATTATTTCAAAAATTTCAATCAAAAAACTAACTTTTTAAACATCATAGAAAAACATTTAAAAATCGGCAAACATGAAGCAGGAATGGAAAACGGAAAACATTCATCTTGCGAAGCACGGCCATAGGAACATTCGTCTTGCAAGTCATCAACCCCATTGCCAAAACTATTCATCTTGCCAGTTTTTTGTTCTGCGAGGCATTCGTCTTGCAAGGCTCTAGAGTAGGTCCACTAAAGCAACAGAACTTACATAGTCGATTCACCAAATTGCTGCTGATTTAATGATCCCATTCTAGTTCAATTTACTGTTATATGGATTCCATTCATGGAGTATGATGTAAGCCATTGAATCAATGGAAATTTGCTTAAGTCAGCATGTGGACATGTAAATACAGTGGTACCTCTTCTTATGAAATTAATCCATATTGCACCGGTGGCTGTAACTCAAAAATTTCATCAATCAAAGCACTATTTCCCATAGAAATGCACTGAAAACCGATTAATCCGTTCCAGACAAAGAAAAAAAATCCCGAGCTTCCAAAGCTGCACCTGCTTTCCTCTCCCTCCTGTCCCCGCAGAGGGCAGCGGAGGGAGGTTGGACACCTGGGAAGCTGGCACCTGGCGTGAGTGCTGGCTTCCTGGGCTTCCAACACCACCCCAACCACTGCTCTGAGTGCCAGCTTCCCGGGCTTCCAAAGCACCGGCACCCAGCGCGGTGGTTGGGACCATGTTGGAAGCCCAGGAGGCTGAGCCTTTTCCTAACCGTTGGGGTGAAGAAGCAGCCTCTTCGGCACCAATGGTTTTGAATTCCCCACCTTTTTTCCTTGCCTTTTTCTGTTCGTAACGGGAAGCTCCGGCTGCAAGTCAAAGCAAAATTTTGCGGCCGGAGCTTTTTGTAACTTGAAATTTTTGTAAGTAGGGATGTTCGTAAGTCGAGGCCCCTCTGTACATATAAAGCAAACTATGAACTATGCAACATAAAGATTAAAAAGCAGAAATAAAAGCTTTATATTTCTTAATCACTCATTTTTAAAGCTAGCATCAGCTTAACTACAGCCACCCAAACGATGCTTCTAAAAGATGCTCAGGCTTTTGGGATTGTTGCTCCCGTTTCTATAAATCTACAAATATAACAAGAAGCGGACCCTTTAAATCTTACTGATATCATGATAGAATACAGAGAAGCAAATAATACACCCTCTCCTGTGTGTATGTTACCCTTATAATGAATATATGCACATATGTAAGTGTCAACACCTTAAGGCAGCTGTAACCATATTTAGCCATTGACCCACTGAAAACATCAGCATGGTTCCTTAATTCCTGCCGGAAAAGACTAAAGACATCTCAGTTCAGAAGGTCTAACACCTGGACATCTCCCTAAGAGCCCTATAGAACTTTATAGACCTCTAGGAAAAAATCAGAAGCCAGTATTTGTCATGGTTTGTCCCATTTAGAGTTACTTCCAGAATTAAATCAGGCAATCATTTCCAACTACATCAGAACTCATCTGGGTATCAAGGTATCTTTTAATTGCAGTGATTCCAGGCAGTACCAGCTTGTATAACTCTACGAGCTTTATTTATCTATGTTGCTTCTATATAGAATATTCTATAGTATAGAATATTTCAAAGTTGTTGAAAACATCAAGAAATCTTACAGCTGTGGAAAAACTAGGAACAAATGCTTAAAAATATATGAAAACTAAACTTATGTAAGTTGTAGGCAAATACCGTACATAAGTCACAAATTGAAATGCAGAATTACAAAAAGTACAATAAATACCAAAAAGAATGATTTAAGTACTTCTAAAAATGCAATTTAGAGCCTGAAAAGGTATATTGAAAAAGAATACATCTCTGAAACACATCATTTAAAAGTAAAAAATCATTATAGCTCTGAGTAATCATCAGTCTTTAAGTGTATTACTAGACACACAGAAAAAGTATTCACCTAGCCAAGCCAGTTTGAATCTATGGAGAAAAATCCATGTTGTCCTCATCTGTTTCTACTGTTGTTGCTACATGATTCTTAATGCTCTTTGGTATATGTATGTCATGACATTGCATCGTGTGATGCATTATGTTGTATTGTATGTGTCTCTTGCCTCCCTATTTTTATATTTCTCTCACATGTTTCCATTTGAGTTTTGCTGGACCTGTAACTTACACTGATTAGATGCACTTTCAGAAAATTTACAGTGGAAACTTCTGTTGCTTTTGCAAGCCTTGTAAAAAACAAACTTGGAATCTAGCAAGGTTCCACCATAATATTAAGCATTATTACTTTGACTTACATTTGCTCAGTTTGTGGGTTACACTGGGTGTAAAATAAAGGATCAGATGGTGACAGCAGCCACAAAATTAAAATACGCCTGCTTCTTGAGAGGAAAGTGATGACAAACGTAGACAACATCTTAAAAAGCGGAGACATCACCTTGCCGACAAAAGTCCGCATAGTCAAAGCTATGGTTTTTCCAGTAGTGATGTATGGAAGTGAGAGCTGGAGCATAAAGAAGGCTGACCACTGAAGAATTGATGCTTTTGAATTGTGATGCTGGAGGAGACTCTTGAGAGTCCCCTGAACTGCAAAGAGAACAAACCTATCCATTCTGAAGGAAATCAACCCTGAGTGCTCACTGGAAGGACAGATCCTGAAGCTGAGGCTCCAATACTTTGGCCCTCTCATGAGAAGAGAAGACTCCCTGGAAAAGACCCTGATGTTGGGAAAGTGTGAAGGCAAGAGGAGAAGGGGACGACAGAGGATGAGATGGTTGGACAGTGTCATCAAAGCTACCAACATGAATTTGACCCAACTCTGGGAAGAAGTGGAAGACAAGAGAGCCTGGCGTGCTCTGGTCCATGGGGTCACGAAGAGTTGGACACAACTAAACAACAACAAAAAGTAGAACAAGTCACAAGATCTACAAACTGCTATGGACATAACTTGCTCGTAAACTATTTTTTTCTCAATTGTTTACATCAACACTGGACTGTTAGCGATCAAATAAATTCTTTTGCAAAGTTACTATACAAGTGACCTTGCTTCCAGAGTTGGCTTAAGCTATCTGATTATTTTGCAGTGACTTAGTAAACTGGTGTTCAAACCTCATTTTAAAAATACAGTGTATATTTTTAGAATTGCTTTTTCTATGCCCCTTAATTATTTCAACACTGTATATTCAAAATTCCACATCTTAACACACATACAGTAGAACCCCCATATCAGCTGGATCAGTATCCACTGATGGGTCACTCAACTGCTGTCAGCTGCAATGAATTTGGATCACCAGATGCTGTTTAAACTCTAGCAGATCCATTCATTGGATCCAGGCTAGGTTTTCAGAATGCCTGGGCCAGGAGGGAGGCAGGGAAGAACTTCCCACTAGGTCCAGCAGAGGATGGGATTCTCCTTGTTTCTTTCCTCTAACTCAAGGTCTCCCCAGCAGGCTGGGTTGAGTTCTCAGCCAAGGTGAGGTGTGGGTGCTCCAATTCCAGCTTCTATTGCCATTTCACTGGAACTGGAGAGGTTAGGCTGAAAGGGGCGGCAGCAGCTCCAGGATGAGATCTCCAATATGTTCAGGGACAGAGGGGGAGGAAGAGAAGGACCTTACTAGCTCTTATCCTTCACCTGCTGCCCACTCATCATCCATTCTTCCCCTCCTCCAGCCTATCTGGACTGGCTGACCCACCCCCCTTGCAGATTTTGGACAGGTGTGTGTGTCTGCATGCAAAAATGTGAGTTTTTCTTTGAGCTCAGGTTGAAGGAGAGAGAGTTTCCATCACCACTTCAGCTTGGAAAGGGCTTGGAAGAGTCTGTTTGCATAGGTAAGGCAACGGCAGTGGCAGGGCTTGCTGGGGCAGCTGAACTACAAGAGGGTGGGAGGTTTTTTTTTGTTCTTTAATTACTGTTGTTGCTGTGGGACAGGGATCCTACCGAATTTGCTATGTGTTTGCTACTTCTCACACTCTTCAGTATCCATGGGGGAGCTTGGAAACATTTCCCCATAGATACGAAGGTCCTACTGTACTATCAAAAATGTTGGTTGTGCTGTCCTCTGAAGATGCCGGCCACAGAGACTGGCGAAACGTTAGGAAGAACAACTTTCAGAACACAGCCAAAGAGCCCGAAAAACCCACAACTATTAGATCCCGGCCGTGAAAGCCCTCGTGAATGCAAAGCAATATACTCTAAGCAGGAAGCCAGGATTAAGGTCAACGGAAATTTAACGGAGAGCATACCGATCAAACAAGGCATAAGACAGCGTTGTCCGCTATCCCCTCTTTTGTTTATATTAACTATGGAAATCTTAGGCAGATAAGAGCTAATGAGAGAATTAAAGGACTAAAAATCAGAGGTGAAGAATTCAAGGTACAAACGTATGCAGATGATCTGATGATAATACTTGAAAATCCTCATGGAAACCTAGAGGAAGTATTGAGAATCATAGAAGATTATGGACAAGTGGCAGGTTTTAAAATAAATTACCAAAAAAACAAAAGTTATGAATAAAAACATAAAGAAGAGGTGGGGAAACTGGTGAGGGAAACTAATTTTGAAGTAGTACAAAAATTTAAATATTTAGGAGTCACCATCACCAAAAAACCTAGAAACTTAATGAAAGAGAATTATCTTAGAATACAGAAGGAAATTCAGAAAAACCTGGAAGAATGGAGTAAGCTACAATTGGCACTGATGGGAAGAATGGCAATGATAAAAATGATGATTTTGCCTAAACTCTTATTTCTCTTTCAAAATCTACCAATATTACTAAATTTTAAATACTTTAAAGACTTGGATCGCCTGACAATGAATTTTGTATGGAAGACTAAGAAACCAAGAATAAAACTTAAGCTATAACAGGATTTGAAAGAAGGGGGGGGTGTGCAGGACTATCGAATTGATTATTATATTATAAGATGTGCACTATGATATGGATAAAAGAATGAATAATTCTTGTAAACCAAAGATTATTGAAATTGGAGGGGCATGACTTAAGTATGGATTGGCATGCATATGTGCGGTATGGGAAACACAAGGAACAATCACACTTCACAGAACCTATTGTAAGGAAAACATTAGGCCTAGTGTGGCAAAAATTTCAAGCACTACAAGAAAATTCCAATATGGGTAGCACCTATAGAAGCTTTTATGTTGAAAGTACTGAATCAAAAAGGAGTGTTACTAACATATAAATTATTATTTTTTTATTTTATTTTATTTTATTTATATCCTGCCTATCTGGTCGGGTCAGGACCACTCTAGGCGGCTAACAACAAAAATACTACAATAAAATTTAATAAACAATTATTAAATAATAAAACATTACACAAAGTGAAAGGAAGAATTACTTAATAAAATATAAAAATAAGCAAGAATTAGAGGAACTAGGGGTGGCAACAGATTAACTGTTAAAATCGTGAATTTATATTATATTTTATATCATTTTGTTTTTTTTAATATAAAACTGTATATTTTAAATTGTTTTTATCTTCTAAGTTGTAAGCCGCCCAGAGTAGACTATGTCTAGATGGGCAGCATATAAATGCAATAAATAAATAAATAAATAAAATTGGTGGTCAATGAATAAACTAGAATCAAGATATAAAAAAGATAAAAATATGGGCTTCTTTGAGGGTGAAGTCCAGGTGGACAAACTGTGGATTTACACTGATGAGAAAATAATAAAGAAAATGTATACATATCTATTGGAATATGATCTGGAGGATGAGAGAATAAAGGAGACGATGATAAAATGGGCAAGTAACTTTTGTTATAATATTGATATTGATCATTGGTCAATGATGTAGAAAGAGTGTTATAAAATGATTAAGCCAGTAAACATAAGAGAAAATATCTTCAAAATGTTTTATAGATGGCACTACACCCCTATAAAACTGGCAAAAATGTCAGAGGGTAGCAGCAATATTTGTTGGAAATGTTAAAAAAAAAAAGCAGGAACTTATCATATGTGGTGGACATGTGAAAAAGCCAAGGGTTATTGGTTACAGGTGTGGGAAATAATAAAAGGAGTCACTCAACAGAAATTAAATTTTAAACCTGAAATAGCACTATTAAATATTATGCCAGAAATTACTGATAAGAAAATTAAATATTGTTTGATGTATATATTTGTAGCGGCTAGGTTACTCTGGGCCCAAAAATGGAAAAGTGAAGATACACCTATGACGGAGGAGTTCCTGAAGAAGCTGTTGGATATTGCAGAACTACACACACTCTCAGAAGCACTACAAGAACAACCAAGGGACTATGCAAAACAAAGCTGGAACCTAATATATGTTTGGGCCCAGGGACAGATCAAAGCTTAGAGCAAAATGATTTATGTGTTTTTTCAATGATCTCTGGAAACTTGGGGAATTCGGGACTTAAATGAGGTTGGAATTTCTGTCCTCAAAAGGGGGGAGGGGGATATTTTTCTTGTTTTTATACTGTATTTTGTTGTAGTTTGTACAATTATATGTTCAAATAAAAAAAATTATTCACAAAAAAGCAATCTGATAACTTTTATTTTTTAAAAATCTTACATTTGTAAATTCAAAAGATGAGTTGCAGTGAAATGTCTGGCATCTTAAAATGCAGCAGAAATGATGAAAAAAGAGATCATTTGATATAACATCTAGCAAGATTTAGCTGAAAAATAGTGAAGACTGCATTTTAACTTTTGTGGACAGCTGGGGCAAACTGTATATAAAGATAGAATAAGAGATTATTCCTGCCCATTTCTCAAGGCTTACAATGCCATCAAAGAAACTAGAAGGGCAGAAGAATCAAAGAATGTCCAAAACGAGCAAAAATTAAAAAAATAATTAAGGTGACAATATAAATTTTATTACCCAGAGAAGACCTTAAAGTACCCTTAAAATGCACTGTTTTTACATAGTTCCAGAGGAAAACCATTTCTCAAAAAGAAAAGGCAAAGGCAAACTTAGAATAAATACTGTGGAGAGTGGAACTCTGAGCAACACAAGCAAAGCAAAGCAAAATAAAATACAAAAAAATCCTCAAAAATAAACACCACCAGGAATTTCCATTTTTCCTGCAGATGCACACTCCTAGAAACACAGACTAAATTTTTTCTATTTAAATCTACCTCAAATTATTATTTTTGTTAAAAAAATATTGAGGGAAATAGAGTAAAGAGGTCTCATTTAACTCACGCACACAAACACACACAGAGAGAGAGTTTTACTTACAAGTCACAAAGTATGTACTTACTCACTTCTTCCAGACTCTGCTTGTTTCACCTGGGTCTGGTTGGCCTCCGCAACAGGACCTCTTTCCTCTGCTTTAGAAGTGGATCGTGGAAATAACACATTCCCGCAAAATCCCTGCAAACAAGGACAAACACACACACACTTTCAATTCCTACTGAAAAAAGAAGGCAATAGTTACGTCCACCCCTGATGGATTATTTTCCATCTTCTAGATTAGTGGTTCCCACCTTGGGTAACCTAGGTGTTCTTGGCCTGCAATTTCCAGAAGCCTTCACCGCTATCTGGCCAGGTTTCTGGGAGTTGCGGTCCAAGAACGCTTGGGTGAGCCAAAGCTGGGGACCACTGTTCTAGACTGAAATGAGTTAGATAGAGCCAAGGAAGGCACAGATACAAGAGTGCCGGCATAAAATGAAGGTAGGAGGAGTGGGCAAAATAACTGCATTGGGCACCCTTCAATGCTGTGTTTCTGGTGTTCTGATGAGCTCAGAACCACACAGGAAAATAACTGGCCGTGTGGGTGCCCTGTCATAAGCATGGAGGCAGTAAGATTATGTGGCTGGGACAGGGGCAGCTTCTGAAACAAGCAGGAGATGATTCATTTTCAAACTTTGGGGTAGCACCCTCTTGCACCACACTATGGGATGGAGCATCTGCATAGGGGACAATTGGTGACAGGGCAAGCTGTAGCTGTGGCAGGAGAGGTGGATACATTATTGCTGAAAGGCACAACAGTCAACCCCTGAACACACCCTACAATTACTTATTCACAGCTACCGTCAATAGAAGCTGTCCGTTCCATCTTCTACAAAGGACCAACCTTGGGGCCTTTTAAGGAGAAAGGCAGGATAGAAATATTATAAACAAACAAACAATTTCCTGAATAACTCTTTAAAGTACGTGATTTATAGTACAGTTACTGAGCTCCTGGTTTTAGCTGCAGTAGCATAATCAGGGAATGACTTTTGAATGCACATCTTTACCGTTATAGTATTAAATCTCTTCTTCACTCCTGCTGTGTTTCACTCTCCCTGGTCCTATGTAAAATTAGGTCAGATGACATAATTCAGCAGAATTATTCTTCAAATAGAAGCTAGACCCACAAAAATGGGGTAATTATGCTAAAATCAGGCTATGGAGACCAAACTCCTAATAGAAGTGTAACCTTAATATCAAATCATATTAATACTCTGTCGACCTGACTGCTGCATGAATATCAACTGCCAGCTGTTGAGGATATTTCATAACAGCCTCAAGGCTCCTATTTTGAAACAGCTGGCAAGGACAATATTTATGCAAAATGTGTGAACCTTTATGTGAAAATTGGTACATCACTGGCAAAATCAGTACAGTTCCACAGATAGTGTACGATCTCCCTACTCTGAGAGCCTTTTCTGAATGTAACAAAGAGGGCATTTTTCAACCATGGTACTCCAGTTATGGAACAAGATGTCATCTCCTATCAAAAACTCTCTCTGCAGCCAGATCAGTGGCCAAAAGCTTGACTGAAGTGTCTGCTTGCTAGCAGGATAGGAGTCCAGGGACCAACCTGACAAGCAGTGAGAGTTATAGACCCCTGGGAGCAGCCAGTGCAAATGCCCTCTTCAATATCCTCAACAAATGCCTGTGACAGTGGTGGGACTAAGAGAATTGCCTCCCCCCCAAAAATATCTTAAAACTAGGGGAGGTTCACATGGGGAGATGTTGTCCTTCAAGATAGCTTGTAACTATGTCACACAGACTTTGTAGAACTTTGTAGAACATAAGCAGCAATCTAAACTGAATTAGCAGGCACTGGAGATGACGTAACAAGGAAGTGAAATGCTCTCTCTAAAACTGGTCCCTTCAGCAGCTTTGCTGCAGTATGCTGCACCTGCTGAAGTTTCCAAATACTTTTTAAAGACAATCCCATCTAGAGTGCACTACAGTAATTTAAATGGACTATACCCAAGGCATGTGGCACTGCAGCCACCCAGATCAAACATTTCAAGGAACAAACCTAGCTGGTGCACTAATTGTACAAATAAATTCCTGCCAACTACAGACACCTGGGCATCAAGACTCATAAGCTCATCATCATCATCATCATCATCATCATTTTGCCACCTGTGTTGATAATACAAGCTCGTCATCAAATACCATCTATTTCTACTCTGCTCCCCACACCAAAACTCTGACCTGGGCACAATTGATCACTTTATGATAATTCAGTCAGGAAACTGAAAAGCTTCCCATCTACATATTGCTAGGATTTCTGGGATGTTAATGTTATCAACACTTTGAATATTAAGCAGAGTCATACCTAGCCATTTTGGCACCCCATACAAGGGAACCCTCGCGCCAAGAAAAAGGAGGAAGAGAATGTGATGGCCCCCTCCCACCCCCAAAAAAGTGCTTTCGAAAGGAAAAAAAGAGGGAAGAAAAAGCCAATAGTGCCAGGAAGTATTCCTATTTATTTTCCTAATACTGTATTAGACAATGGATTTATTGCTAGATTTGTCTATCTTTATAACTAGCGATGGGCACAAATCAGAAAAATGGTGATGAGTCAAAGTTGATGAATTACAAATTTATGATTTTTCTGATGAATCGATGAATTGATTTATAAATTCATTTTTTAACTTTAAAATCCTATAAAAGCCCCCCCAAACACCTAGAGACACCAAAATTACAGAGAAGCTTCCCCCGACTCTCCTCTAAAAGCCCTGCAAATTTGGTGAAGATTAGATTTCAGACATCCAAGTTACACACACACACACAAGAAGGGTCCCCCCCAGGAAAATCCCCCTTCAAGGCACCTAGAGTTACCAACATCACAAAGAAGCTTCTACTGACTCTGCTCTACAATCTTCCCAAGTTTGGTGAAGATTGGCGTACAGACTTCCAAGTTATACACCCACAAAGTAGGTCTCCCAGAAAAGTCCCCTTTAGTAGCTGGGTTGGGGAAGCTCAATCCTCACCAAACATGGAGGGATGGTACAAGGGAGTTGGGAGAAGCTTCTCTAAGGTTTTGGTGTCTCTAGGTGCTGGGGGGACTTTTCTTGGGGAGAGGCTCTTTGTGATTGTACAACCCAGACATCTGAAGCCCAATTTTCACCAAACTTGGAGGGATTGTACAGGATAATCAGGGGAAGCTTCCCTGCAATTTTGGTGTCTCTAGATGCATTGTAAAGCCAAACAAATCAATGTATCAGAAATAGCTAAACATTTGTTGATTCATATTCATCAGGGGCATTGATTCACATGAATACGAATCGATGAATTAATGATTTTTGAATGAATTTGGTGATTCATTTTTAAATTTGTGCTCATCTGTATTTACAGCTTTGGTGCCTGGGAAAAAGCACCAGTTTTACTCCGCCCTGATTGATGCTTTGATATTCGGTGCTTGTGTTAATAATAACAGTTGTAACCCTGGAAGCTGACTAGCAGGTGTTAACATGATCGCCATTTTCTGCCACCCATTGGTCCCACGCCACGTTCACTAAACCCATGGCCCCGATATTGTGCCACACATGCGTCTTGTCAAAAAAAAAAGTGCCACAATACTTTTGTTCTTGTCGAAACAGACTGGAAACGTGTAAATCCCCAAATGGGCGGGGGGGGCATTGAAACCCTTCAGAGTCAGCTCTGGCTAAAAGCGCCAACTCAACTCTTGCAAACCAGGCTTGTCAACGAACGAGCGGTAACCTGCAAACAGGACGCCGATAATAAACAGATCGATGACTGAACTAGGCGGGTCTTCCTTCTGGAGAGACGCCGAGAGAGATGGTCCGGGAAAGGAAAAACTGGTACAGCTCCTCCGGATCGATGGCGGGAGTCCAGGGAGAAACAGATCAGCAGAGCCGCTTGGTTACTCTCGTCTCTCAGGTCCCCCTCGCCACGCGCACCGCGGCGCATCTTCATCTTCCTCCTCCTCCTCCCGGCATCAACAAAGGGACTCCGCGCGCGTCCCCGCCCGTTCCCGCCTAGCCTAGAATAACGAGGGGGGGGGGATTCCAGGGGGCGGCGCTCGGCCACGGACCGTCCGGCGAGGGCGACGGAGAGAAGCGCCGCGCATACACGCACACGCCTCTCCCCGGCAAACTTAACAGGGCTCGGCTCGTGCTAGGTGGCGAGAGGCACCTCCTTTCCTAGCCGCGGGGAGGCGACCAAGGTCGGCGAGGAACTTGCAGGGAAGGGAGTGGGAAGGAAGAAAGCACGGAACCCGCGAGGGAGAAAGGGAAGCAAGAGGCGAGCAGGCACTTGGCGGGCGAGAGCACGGCGGGGGGCATCATCCCTCGCGCGTCCTGAGCGTTAGGGCGAGCGACGCCCCACCAGCCGCCCCCCCCCCCCCGAGGGAAGCCGAGGCAAGTGCTTTGTGCGCGGTTTGTTTTGGATTGGGCGGCCCCTCCCCTTCCTCGGAGCGAGAAGACGGCAAAGGCATACGTTGGTGTTGCAAGGGGGGGGGGGAGAGGTTTAAATCCTGGGTCCTCCCGCCTTTCCCAGCGGTCTTCCTTCCCCGCCGTGGAAACCACTTTGCTTGGGGTGTCGGTCGGGCCGGGAGGGGGAAGGACGTGGGTGTGTTTTGCCTGTGAACCTGCTCGCCGTAGCGAGTCAGATAGAAAGTTGGCTGCGGGCGATGAGCAAAAACAATCCACGCTGCTGGGCTCTCTCTCACTTTCTCTGTCTCCTCTCTCGCTCTCTCCAAGAGGCTTTGCGAAAGTCCCGTTTTCCTTGTTTCCCTCAGGAGCGGGAGAGAAGGATGTGGGGTGATGGTGCGCTTTCGAAATCTCGCCCAGCTCGAAAGTTGGGTGAAGGGGGGCGTCCCCCCTCCCCCGGGGGGAGCGGAGCCCGAGGGCAGCCAGGCCGGAGAGTCCAGTAACGCGTGTTGGCTTCAACGGGAACACCGTGAACCGTGTCGCCTTTTGTCGTGCAGTTGTACAAACGCGCATAGAAGTGGGCAGGCAAAGAAGCAAGCCTTCCTAGATATATAAATACGGAGGCCTTCTGCCTCTTGAAGGGAGGCAGCCTAAGTGCTGGCTGAGGTGGGACGCTGCTCCCTTGCCCTCATGGGTGTGCCGGCAGAATTTCCCTCTCTTTTGCTTCATTGGCTCTGAGCACTGTAGAACTGGGAGTGCCAAGAGTGAAATCCTGCATCAGTAGCAGCTGGTGCCCATTGGTGGGATGGAGGACACAGCAGCCAGTAGTGGGGATGGGCAGGGCGGGTTTGCTAGTTTTATTCTGGTTTTGTTGCACTTCCTGAAACAATTTATCAGTTTGAAAATTGGATATTTACACACAAACATATTTTTTATTACTGACACACATACAGAGGCAAGGGTTCACACAGCGCTTGGAGGCAGGCAAGGATAGGTTGGCTGGAATGGGCAGAGTTGGTGCTGGGGAGCTGCCCAGCTTGTCCTAATGGTTCAGCCCCCAGCGATCTGTACCCTCAAGGAACAAAAACATAACAATCCGTAATTCTTAGGTGGTTAAACATTAAAGGAGTCTGCATTTGTAAACTGTATTGTTGCGTAGGTGAGGGAAATTGCAGGTGTAACTGGCCATGGCCTAGGCTTGGCACAGGAGTGAATAAAGCTGCACATGTCCTTCACTTGTGCAGATCCTGAAAGACATGGAACAGAAACCTACACGTCCTCTCTTCTACACCGTAGTTCTGTCATGTCATTCCTACAACTCTGTGAATGTTTGTTTCTTGCCTTCCAGGGAAAACCAAAAGAAAAATTAAAAAAAGAGAGAGAGAGAGAGAAGACGGAATGTAAACTGATAGGCCAGCTGATATGCTAGCACAGACTAACACATTTGCCTCTTCTAAAACTAGTCGTTTAGTCATGTCCGACTCTTCATGACCCCATGGACCAGAGCACGCCAGGCCCCCCTATCTTCCACTGCCTCCCAGAGTTGTGTCAAATTCATCTTGGTTGCTTTGATGACACTGTCCAACCATCTCATCCTCTGTCGTCCCCTTCTCCTCTTGCCTCTTCTAAAACTACTTTCTTGCTTTTGTATATTTTTTGCAGACTCAATGCTTTGTTTTACAAGAAACTTATTGGTAATTTGCCTCTGAAAAAAGGGACACTTATTACTCGTAACAAGCCTATGATACCCTGCCTTCAAGAAATCAGGTTGGTGGAACAAAGCTTTTTCCCAAATCATGTAGACAAAAGGTAGAATATCTGTAGGTGGTACAAAAAGTTTAAAGGGAAGGACGGAGTTAAAATGGAGAATCAAGTTCTTGTGAACTCTGGATAGCTGCCTATCATGTACCCTTTGGACAAGAAATAACTCTTGTGAGTGGGGGGCCCTCTCTGTTCCTAGCTATGGCAAAACAAAGGTTTTTCCCCCATTAGAAGTTAGTGCCCATTGGTGTTAAGCCAGAGGTGGGGAATATGTGGCACCACAGATGTTGTTAAATTGCAGTTTCAAAAACCTCTTATCATTCCCTATGCTGGCCAGGGCTGCAGAGAGTTACAGTATAGCAACTTTTGAGCGGTACCAACTTGGCCACTTCTGTATTAAGCATATCTGCATACAACTAGATTGTTCCTTTCCATCCTCTTCAAAACAGTGAAAGCTGAAAATTAGCTGTTATATGTCTTAATGCTTTTAAGAACAGATTAGCATAAATATTAGAAGGGTAAGTTAGTATTTTTACATGCACAAATGTTTTCAAAAACTGGAAAGAAACAACAAAATTAGGAAAACCTTTTCTTGATACAGTGAGGGATTGAATATGATTTTTTTTTTTAAAAAAAGGCTCCGTCCAGGCAAGACATCAATTCTACTCGTCCTTAGAAAGTCCAAACTGTTTTGGGTAGAGTTCCTTCTTGATTGCACCCTCCATAACCTTCCAGTAAGCATGAATTCTGAGGCCTGTAATCTGACCGTACCATATTTTTCTGTTTATAAGATGCTATCCCCCCCCTTTCTAACTCAAAAATTAAGAAAACTTAGCTTTGAGTATTCAGCCTCTAGGCTCAGAATGTTCGGACATTATGAGTCCCTGTTGCATCTGAACCTACAGGCTCCACCTCCAATGAGGTGTGTTCCAATTGGTTTGTTCAGCTGATGTCAGTTCCATAACGCTCGTTATTGGAGGAAGCTAAGTCTCCTGACCATAGGAAGCTAAGCCTCCTAATTGAAGGAAGCCTGTTTACAGAGGCAAGGTGCGGGCTGTTTTGTTCTCTCCTCAGCTTACTTCCATGTATAAGACGCCCCTCAATTTTTAGTGTAATGGTTTTAGGAAAAAGTAGTGTCTCATATACTGTATATGGAAAAATATGGGAACTCTGCGAAGCCCTGCAAATTAAAACAAAAAGTTACCAGCAGCCCAACCTGCAGCATGTTTCGTTTGAAGCAAATGTTTCATTGACTTATCCTTATGTAACTTTGCAGCCTTGAGCTGCAACCCAGTGGATACTTAATTAGGGGCTGTAAGTAAGTTCCATCCATTAACTGGGATGTGGTTTAGAGCAGTGGTTTTTAACCTTGGGTTACTCAGGTGTTTTTGAACTGCAGCTCCCAGAAACCCCAGCCAGCACAGCTGGTGATGAAGGCTTCTGGGAGCTGCAGTCCAAAAACACCTGAGTAACCCAAGGTTAAGAACCACTGGTTTAGAGGAAAACATTTTATTTATTTATTTATTTATTTATTTATTTATTTATTTATTTATTTATTTATTTATTTATTTATTTATTTATTTATTTAATTTATATGCCGCCCACACTACCCAAAGGTCTCTGGGCGGCTTACAGCATCCAAAACATGACTGGATGGTCATTGCTGGTGCAAAGTTTACATGAAGTGTTTTTCATATTGCAACTCATGAAGGAGACCCTCATTTAAGAGTTTTGTTTGGATCCACATCTTTCCCCCCCTGCCTTGGGTCCTTTTAAGGAGAAAGCTGGGGTAAACATATTTTAAATAAATAAATAAAATGGCAAGAGGAAGGGAAATGATAAGAGGAAGGATGAAGTGATAGCATGTAGCTTGATTTCTTTCAGTTTAATTACTTCTTTTCCTTTCTCCTTGAAGAAGTGGTAAAGTCACTACATAATTTGCAGTTATATTCTTTGTTTCTAATTGCTTAATGGCTGAAAAAAATGTGTACTATTTGAACAGGAATATAATCTTCAGCAGCGGCTTTTCAAATAAGTGAATGTTTAGCAAGGAGAACAGACTGGTGCCATGCCCTTTTGCACAGGAAAGGAAAAATGTATAGATTGTTCTTTAAATCTGAGGGAATTCTTTTCCTACAAGGAACTGTTTTCATCTCAAAATTAAATATAAAGAAAAGTGAGGGGGAATGGAACAGGTATTGATGAATTTTAAAGTATGAATGTTTGTAGAATTATGCAACTTATAAGGGATAGGATGTTTTTATAATACCTATCTTTAATTCCTCAGAATCTTTAGAACAGCTAACAACATAAAACCTGCAACCATAAAGAGCCAGTGCTTTAACATTTAAAAAACAGTATCCTAAAAATTTAAAGTAACCTACAATAGTGACCAGATGAATAAAATATGTATAGTAAGCAAAGAAAGCTTTTCAGTTCGCTGACTTCTGCGGAGGATGACGTTAACAAAAATGTGCTTGCTTATATTTAGATTCTAGCTCATCGTGTGCTTAAAAATGAATGAAAACAGGGGGTTTTGTGCATGTAAAATGTCTTCTGTCCTGATCAGAATACATCCCGAGAGAGAGCATAGGCACTGTGCCTGTATGTTATAGCTTCCTTGGATTTGAAGCTATGGGTTCTGTATCAGGCACGGCTGCTGGTTTTGTTTGTGTGTGTGTGTGTTCCCCCCCCCCCTTACTTTAAAAATAAGCCTCTTATCTCCAGGCTGATGGCAAAAAGAATCAGAAGGACTGGAAAACAGGAATAGATATGTATCTTCAGGATTAGTTTACACACCCCAGAGCTCAGACCTACATGCTTTTAATAAAAATATCGTATTTTTCCGTGTATAAAATTATACTTTTATCTAAAATCTTTAGACTAAAATTTGAGAGTCGTCTTATACATGGAAGTAAGGGGGGAGGCATCAAAGTGCTGCAGGATCGCAGCCCTTTCATCCTGCAGTCCTTTCATGGCTGCTTTACCCCTCCGCTTCCTAAGTGGCAAACTTCATTGCTGAAGAACCCTAAGCAACCCTTTGGTTCTCTTCATTTCCAAAATACATTTCCATCTTTTTTTAAAAAATAAATATTACTATATGCTGTACGATTGTACTATGTAGTCTTCACTGACAGATGTTGAGCAACATCAACTTTGCAAAACTAGCAGACAATAAACATGCTTGCTACACAGCCAGGATATCCTCTTCAACCCAGTACTTTATAGCGCTTAAGCAATACAGCACAATAGTGAAAAAACTATATTTCTAAAATTTTAAAAAGCCCTGTTTTCCACATCAAAATAGGATGGAGGGTGCCATTTGCAGTCACAACTAGACAACATCCACCTCTGCACATCACCTCTGATATGTAGGAAGAAAACCCTGCAGCCCCAGGGCAGTTTAGGTAAACACCCAGCAAGAAGACCGTGTTTATTAAGATTAATCCTAATTTTTCCAAATAAAAGCAGGTTCCAGGTCTTGATCAGTGTGGGATGGATTGGTCCCCAGTAGGGACAGGTTGGAATGCTCGTAACAAGAACATTGTGTAGTTGACTTTTTTTAGAACCATCTCAGCTATAACAGCAAGGGGACTTCTTTGTAGCCTTCCTCTCACTCCCTGATAAGAGAATTTCAGATAACTTGTTTATCTGGTAAAGTTCCTCATTACTGAAAATTTAGTTTCTATTTAACTCTTGCCATAAAGCCCAGGATGATTATTGTGAGGTCTGTCTAAAAACAGTTCTACAAATTGTATATTAATTTGCTTACTAAGTATGCAAAATTGTATTTTCCACTTCCTGTTACAATTTTCAAAGGGGCTTTCAGCTTGGAATGAATGAACTGTATCTGTGGAAACCCCGAAAAAACTGTTACTGTTTCAATTGTGGAAGAATATTTTTCTGTTTCTTTTTGAATTGCAGGAGTTGGAATCAGATGTTTTCATGTCTAATTATTGGAGGTTTATCCTGTGCAAGGAAACCAGCAGTTGCAACTGTTTTTCAAAAGAGAACCAGACTAATGATGGGAAAGATGACATGGACCACCGCATTGTGGTGTCAGACATCATCCGGCTTGTGCAGGATAAACAGAAGGTGCTGGCCATACAGGAAGGTAGAGTCAGATACTAATTCCAACATTTTGTCAGGCCGAAATGTTTTGAGCAGCATTTCACAATTTAAAAAAAATCTGTGTGAATGATAAGACTTCAGCCCTATGCACACATGTATGGGAATTTATCCCATTCATTACACTGCTCCTTTCTTACTTGAGAGTAAGCATGCATAGGGTTGCTCTGCAAAGGAATACTGAGTTTAAAATGGAACAGCCAGGAAAGAGCTAGCTGCATGTCTGTTAAAATAATCCAAGGTTGCAGATGGATGGGAGGCTTTTTGTGGGTGATTTGTCCACAGATAAAGCCCAGATAAATGGCTAGAATACATTCTTAAAATGGAACTTATCCCCAGTGGACTAAAAAGAACTTTGTAATGGAGAAAAGACCATAAGGCACTGATACGGTTGCTTTCTTTAGAAATCTGAAGAACTTGTCAACTAACCAAGGGCGCAAGTTAATTTCCTTGTGCTCTAAAGGAGCAGCACCTGAAGAGATGGATCTGAAATAGGAAAAAATCAAGGAAAATATTATGATAGCAAAAACTGGTCAGCAGTTAAACAGAATATCTCATGATGGCAGTTGACACTTCTTCTTAGAATATATTTTTAGCAGAGGCTTGTTGGGCACTTATTGAGGACGTTACAATATTGGATTCTCTGCATTATCAGAGAGTTGGTTTAGTTTATCTTCAAAATCCTTTCCAACTTTGTGAATCTAAATGCTGTAATGCCTGCTGCAATAGTGGACGCACGTTTGTATGATATATCTTTTGTATGCTCAATGCCTTTCCAGCAAGGTTCCCTCTAAGGTGCATGGCTGCTTTAGGGTGCAGTGCTGCACCCTCATCAGCACAGCATTCCTCCTCCTCCATGCACCCACAGCGAGGATTTCCGGCCCCTTTGGATTTGGTTGCAGCAGAACCTGGAGTCATGTGTGGAGGCGGAGTCATGCACACAAGGAGTGGAGCCCCACCCAGAAGGGCTGAAAATTAGCAAGAATGTTGCTTCCTAGTCTAGTCCCTAAAGCAGGGGTCCCCAACCCCCGGTCCATGGTTTGGTGCCGGTCCATGGTTTGGACCGCCCCGCCCGCCCATCCCCCCCTGCACGCACTCTCTTGGTGCACGCCCACCGGCACGCACAGCCCGGCCACCCATCCATGCATGTGCCCCCACCCATGCATGCGTGAGCACGTGCCCCACCCAGCCGTGAGCATTCCCTGCCTACCTATAAGTGTGGGGGTGCCCTGCCCCCCATGCATGGACCCCCCCTCCCAACCAGTCTGTGATTCGGAAAAGGTTTGGGACCACTGCCTTAGAGTACTGGATAGCAAATTCTAAAGTTGCAAGTATGGCATGAAACATTAATCCTTATTCATGGTGAAGGAAAGGGATTAATCAACTAATTTTACTCTACCGTGAGAGGTATCTTGATATTGGGAATGCAGATAAGCCAAAGCAGTAGTAACAATTGTATTTTATTGTGTGAATTGCTGAATGTTTTTCTGTGTCAGTGCATGTATTTGTGCATGCTTGGGTATGTACATATGTTTGTGCACATCTGCATTTATTGTGTGTTATTATGTAATCTGGGACCTATAACATTTTGATTCTTGATTTATAAGGTAGTATGATGTCTATACTGATAATTTATTTTTAAATTAATAACATTTTAAAAACTTACCTGAAATGCTGCACATTGACAGCTGAATATGCATTTTTGCTTGGAATAAATCCCATTGAGCTCAAGGAGACCTATGTCTGAAAAAAAGTCACCTTGTGAACAGTTAAATATGTGTACTAACTATATGTCAATGCTGATTTCTAGTCAATTATTTTGAGGCATCTGAAACTGATGGGGCACCCAAGACCAGTACAGCTTCCATTTAAGTTGATTACAAATAGTCACCACAAGATTATAAAACAAAGTTGATTACTAGAGCCTAAAATAGTAACAGTACACCCTGTAATTTGGGAATAAACCCAAATAACAAGTCCTATTCAAGTGTCATAACCTTAAAATGGGACAGGTTTTAACCATGACAGGGGTAGGGGCACACAGTGCTGCCCCTATCTCTGGATGCCAATCAGACTTCTGCACATTTGGTCCTAAGGTCTGAAGAGCCACTCGTAAGAACCTTTGGTTGAATATGCTTATGGTGCTTCCATGATTGTGAGCTCTGATCACAGAAGCACTGTAAATGCATTCAGCTGAACAAACCTATAAGTGCTCCTTCAGGGTTTTGCACCAAACAAAGGTCTGATTGACATCTGGGTTTTTGCAGGGTGCAGCTTACATGCATCCCCATGTTCCCCACCCTGGTTGGATTCCTTCATGCTTCCAGGCTGTAACTCATGAATAGGTATCTGTAGGAATTACTTCTGAATGAACACAGATAGATTAATAATGTTTTGAAAACACTTTTCTGGGGCTTGACACCGTTTCCCCCCCCCCCCAAAAAATATTTTAAATATGTAATGTCAGCTGCTATGCTCTGAAAAGTGTGTGAATTCTGGAGGGATTTTCTAACTAAGAATTCTAGGCTGAAAACTACGCACTATTGAAAAAACAGGTGCAATTTACAGTGACTCCTCTTACATGATGCAAACCATTGTGCAGTTTAAAAAATGGTGCTCAGTCTACACTTTTAAAAACTGCAGTAGGGCTTCATAGAACAACATTGCCAGCCAGCCATTGCTGAGAGGCTTCCCAGCTACTGAAGGCATCAGAGTCAGGACAGCAGCTGAAAATTCTTGTCCGCTCAGCTGTGCTGTGGAAGCAGAGCCACTGGATCTGCCCCTCAAGCAAGGTTGAACAGTGTCACTAGCTGGCCAGTGCTGGAAGACTTATTGGCTACAGTGGTGATGGCTGGCAGGCAATTATTTTATTTTTGCCTCGGGACGCAGCACAGGCAGCTCCATTTTTACAGCATATCAGATGAGTGGGGGGACTCTCAGCTGCTGCTTTGACCCCAGCTCTATCAGTAACTACAAAGCCTTGGCTGGCTGGTGGTGTCCTCTAATGTGAAAAATCACATTGAAACAGGACTTTATTGTGGATTACTGCAAATGTGTTATCCCAAACAAAATGTGTTGCAGGGTGTAAAAATACTTCATATCCAAAGGTGTGTTTCTGTACAGAATAACATTTATTCTGTTCAAACACTCAGAAAACAAAAGGTGTAAGTGGTGGAAAATAAAATTAACTTAAATAAAATGGAACAGAATTAACATTTAATTCATCATTTGCTGAGTGACTCTCAATTAGTTTCAGTGTCTTCTCCATGTATCCAATTTTACTGAGGATCAGAGTATATTTCTTAAGCATTGCCAAAATAAAATAAAATAACAGGACTCCATTTTTTGGGTCCCGTTATTATTTTGGCTGAGACAAAGAGGAAAAATCAACAGATCTGTGTCTCAACCTTTCTTTTAAAAAATGGTGGGAAATGTACATAGTATAGCCTGGATTTGGGGATACAATTGCCAGGTTAAACAGATGCATTGGTCTTCATATTTGATGCTCTTTGTGTGGAGAAAGGCAAATCATATGCATAGTACCTTTCACTTCACCTAGGGGGTTCTCTGCACACCACAGATGTGCACCTTGTACATCTTCTGCTACACAAATCCTACAGTCCAACTTAAGACATGATTTTTGGGTTGTTTTTTTAAAACAACAACAACAACCCACAAATCATGTCTTAAGTTTTTATGTCCCACTTTCCTAAGAATTTAGGGCAAGTTCCAAGTTACATAAAATAAATACTTCCCTGTTCTTATTTAGCCCCAAATCAGGGTTGTATGAAGAGCAGGAGAGGAACAGACAAAGCAGGGAAAATGTAAAACCAACGTTGCTAGGAAACTCAGTCCCTTCCCTCCTAACAACTTTTGACCTTTCTGCCTACTGCATCCACCTCTCTATTCCTGTTCTCCCAATTCACAGAGAGGTGGCGGGAAGAGGAGGGGAGGGAAGTTTGGGATAGAAAACTGTGAAGACAGGATGGAGGTAATGTTGAGAAATGTGTGAAGCTGTGCCAATAATATTTCAGACTGCACGTACTATGCTGTCATCTGTGTTCTCTCACTTCAGTGCCTACAACCAACACATCTATTTCCTGCTTCTGTAGAAAACAGAATAAATGTATGGACTGAAAGTCATATTTTGTGGTAATACTGCTTCATTTCTGTAGATGAATATTTGTATCTGTTTCTTATCTGTTATTGCTTCTGGTCATTTCAGAAAATAATTTGCTTTTAGCTCAGTTGTTCACCTGGCCTGTGTCTTGTGGTTTGGAAGCTAGGAAAACCTGGCCTGTTATTTCTGAAAAAATACCAGAGGCCAGAATCCCATTAACTTTGTATGCTGTCAAAAGGCATAATTTGCAGTGGCAAATTGATGCTAGTTAAGAAATTGCAATTCATATTCCTTGTAACTTGCATGAGATGAGACATACTGGTTAGTACTTCTTGACTAGTGGCAATTCATCACTGCAGTTTATGGTTTTTTTTTTTACTTATATCAGTGTACATAAGTAATAAAATTCTGGCTAGTGGTTTATTCCAGTTTTCCTACACCTTGTTTCCCTACCCTGTTGTTTGTGCCAATGGGTTTTCTGGCATATTCAATGTATAAGAACAGCCTGGTGTTCTGAATTGCATCAGAAACATCCTAACTCATGCTGATAGTACTATTCAAGATTAGAGTTGCTCTGAATCCAGACTTAAATTCATGAATTCATTCACACAAAGATGAATTCTTCGGGAAGGTTCTAAAGGGTTTCAGAACAACTGAATTAGATAACCTGAGGTTTCTTCTCTGGACGAGGATCTCAAAATGAAGTAAGGTATTAATTTAGTCTTGGTAGGCAAGATTATGAAATTGCTGCAATTCCTGAAGAGCACAGGAGCTTTCAGTGGTGATAAATCAGAAGCAATGGAAAGCATTACAGAATGGGGAAAGCATTACAGAATTGTATGATGCAAAATTGCTATTATTAAACAGAGAATTCAAAATACTGAAAAAGATATATTTCAGATTTTCAAAATCACACAAAAGTAGTGATAGCTGCGTTAGCACACAGCAAACTCCAAATTCCATGCCATGTTTATAGACCAATAAAAAGGCACAAAAAAGTCTCCAGGGTAATAAAAGTAAGGTGCGAGATTTTAAAAATATTATCTTTTCATCAGGTAAGATGATAAAAGTAAGGAGGAGGAAGGAAATGGAAGTTGGGGAAAGACTGATCTTAAGTCCTTGTTGCCTGTTTGTTGCTGTAAGACCTAATGTAAGAGGGATGCTGTATTGATTTCCATGAAAGTAGACAGAAGAAGAAGTTGGTCTGTCAAGTAACACAGAACTCTTAGATGTCACCTGAGGGTAGCCTACTGACTTACTGAGAGCTGGGAAGTTAGAAGATTTTTGTCCTCCATTTTAGTGCATATAAGTCCCCCCACAGTGAACTCAGAGCTGCACCCATCCTGTCTGGATCCTAGTCAAATCTTTAAAATATCAATTTAGATTCACAATACATGCAGAGAACTTGTGCAGGGAGCAAGAGTGGGCCTGACCTAGAAGCTTCTAGGATGTCTGTAAGAAGCTTCCACAGTAAAAATGATCTTTTCCATTACTTCAAAAAACGTTAAGTTACAAATATAAGAGCATGCTTTGTGAATGTGAAATGAAAACAGGTTAACTGGTACATTGCTGCATGATGACCCTATGGAAGAAAAATAAGAATGCCTCACATTGGTATACGTTTTGAGACACAGGGTAAAATTCTGTTGATGATTTACATGTGCATAAATGAAATTGTGTACCTCATTGTGGTGAATTTACAATAACTAACTAAGTGTTGTTTGTGTCACAAGGCACATACCTGAATGTACAACAGACTTGCTCCTAGTAATATAAGTGACACCTCATTGGTTAGAATTAGTTTGCCACAGTGAGCTATGCGGTTTAACTTAAGCATGTGCACATTCTGGCCATAGTGTTGCATTTGCAGGCTCCAAAAATTTTGAGCTTTTATATTTACTTCAGGGGAAGAAGGGCAATCATCCAAACTCAATTAGAAATATTAGGATGTGGACATTCTTTTCTTCTGTATTCAACATCCATCAAAACTTTCTTCAGCTTCATACTATTAGAAACTGTAGTACTGTGCTGCGGATGTCCTTTAATTAAATCGGAAAAGATTCATCTGGGCTCATTACCAAGGTAGTAGTCATTTTAGTAACATAGATATCCAGAACAAAAAGGAAGCAACAAATCCAGAGAGACAGTCTATTAAGCACTGTACATTTGCTAAGTCCAAGTCTTCAATGAAACCTGAAACTTTTAATCCTGTTTTATACTAAAAATTACACTATATGAAGTGTGTGTCTATGTACTTGAGGAATACAATAATACATCTAAAATATATTATCTCAAATGAGGCTTTCATGTCATAACAGATTGAAATGGATGGCAGCTTGTATCAAAATTCTAATTTTCATAGCTTTTACCTAACTGCTTTGACAAGCCTCTCTAAGTCTTACCATTAAATGGTTTATTTAAACGAATGGAAAGATGTTACTGCTATATTTTGCATTGCTTTTATTTGAATCTCTTCAGTTATACAAAAGCTTCAGAAATTGTGTATGTTTTTGCTGCCTGGTAATATCAAGAGAAATGGCTTTCTTCAAACTGACAGTAATTCCCTGGAGCAAATTTTCTGTGCTTGATACCACCTTGGAATGAACCTTAGTTTTATTTATCAAGTGTTAAGCGAGGCACCACTGTAATTCCTTAAGTAGAGGGTCCACTGTACTCTTTGCAGGAGTGGAAAAATCAGTGGATCTTCCTCCAATGCCATTACATTGGATTTAGACCATTGGTTAATGTAGTAACAGATGTTTAACCTCAAGTGTAGAATGCAGTCTGAATTTGGAAAACCAGAAGAAACATTTCTGCATTATTCAGATTAATATAGACCAAGGATCACAGTAGTTGGATGGTAGCTTAGATGTCATCTAGCCGAAGTTTTATGCTTAGTGCAAGACCTACAAAACCCGTCGCTACTACCGATTGGATGGTTTAGTGAGGTCCTCGGATCAGCCCCGCCAAAACAGGGTTCCAACCCTACAAAACAGGGTTCCCCCATTGCAATTGTGGAGATCATATGACTGCAAGACAGTTTTTTTGGGTTGCGGAACATAGGCTGCCCTTTTTAATTATTCCTCATAGCAGTTGATTGTCAGACCCCCCCCCAACAACATTTTTATTGGCCATTGAACATAAAGTTTGCCTCCTTCCTTCTTAAAACAGACAATTAAAGTGAAGGTTGTTGTTAATTTCCACAGATGCATAAATTTTTTTAATGTAATTTCACATCCCATTATTTGTATATACTGACCTTGCCTCACCTTAAGTCTTGACACAATTTGTTTAGTCAAAATTGATTCTATGAAGCTGGTCATTCTCTATGTCTTTCTACATTTTGATGCCAACTGTATCTCTATGCAGATGTAGTCGAGACTTTAGAATTCCAATAATTACTGATGGGTAAAATAGGACATGGAATATGTCATAAAGTGGGCAATCTCTTTGCCACAGAAACAACCATGAATTAGATATGTGATGCTTTTATGAAAAATCAGATGATAATTCTAGGTTATTTGTTGGACCATAACATTTTTATTTTTTAAAAAAGAAGAGCATTCAAGTCAGTATCCATCAAGCTGGGCATTGCAAAACTTGGAATGTGAAGGAGAAACAGTGAGGTTCAGAAATCATCGCAGCCAGATGTTATAGCCATGGAAAACAAAGTTAGACTGAATTCTGAAGATGGAGGACACAGTTGTGAAGAGTGAGCTTAAGACGGAATGATATTGGGCTGTAGCTTGAGGGAATAGAATCATTGTTCCATCTCCATCTCTCTAGACAAAGGACTGTCATTTAAACTGCTTACTGCCTTTAGTTGAAAACTTCTGATTCCAACATTGGCTTGCAATGCAAATGTTGGGTAATGCGACAATTGCCACATCACTGAAATTGAAGATTCCATTTAGGGAGTATTCTAGGTACACAAGTGAATTAAGCCAGCTCTTGAATATGAAGGAAGATTAAGTCTTTAGTGTAGTGCAGTCCCTCTTGTGACACTGGTGATGATAATTCTTCTTTTCCAATGTTAGATCTTGCTTTGATTGGCTGTGATATTTTCTGAGCAACCAAAACTTAGCTGTATGGTCCATGAGTAAAATAAAACATCGGAACTTGGTAGTACCTTTACTGGATTGCTAATATGTTGTAAAGGGGTTAGCATTTAAGTCATTCATGCATTTGTGATAAGTATTTGATCAAAGGGTATTTGGCATTTGAGATAATTTGTCTGATACATTCTTATGCTTGCTTGTGAATTTATACCTCACAGCTTGCTACATTGATATTCTGAAGATGGGATGATTTCTAATAGGAAACTGTATGTGTATTTGGGTTATACTTTTTTTTTTAATTAAGAACAAATCCTCCCCATGGACTTGATCTAGATCTGGCTGCTGAGCATGTTCTTTTTGTTTTAGAAAAAGGGAGGGAGGAGAACAAAAGTAAATTCCTCTCACAAGGTTCAAAAATATGGGTAATGTCATGTTTAGTGGCCATTACTTTCTCCCTAGACTTCTTCTTCTTCTTCTCTCTCTCTCTCTCTCTTATTTCTTTGTTCTCCCTTCTGGTTCAGAAATGTATTATACATTCCTTGGGCAATGACTGTTCTTGTGAACCACTTTGCACATTGTTCACATAACACCATCAGAGTTTTGAGATCAAACATAGGAAGAATCACGCTGTGTGGTATTGCACATTCTTTGCATGCTGAAGGTCTCAATATCAACCCCTCAGATCTCCAGGGGTGGCATAGAAAGATTGATGTGTGAAAACTTGGAAAGCCAATCTTTGTAGAGAGTCCTGACCTAGATGGATCCATGGTTTGGGGTGGTATCAGGGCAGCTTACCAAAGCCAGCTATCGGACACTTTAAAAATATTAGATTAGCAGTGGAGTTGCAGGCTGCAAAATACAAAATCTTATCAACTTAGAGGCTTAGACATCACAAGTTACATTTTCAGTGACTGACAGTTACTGAAAATGTAACTTGTTTCCCTGAAAATAAGACAGGGTCTTATATTAAGTTTTGCTCCAAAAAAAAAAAAAAAAAAAACATATTAGGGCTTATTTTTCAAGGGATGTTTTGTTTTTCCATGTACAACAGTAAGGGTAAAGGTTCCCCTTGACAATTTTTGTCCAGTCGTGTTCGACTCTAGGGGGCGGTGGTCATCCCCGTTTCCAAGACATAGAGCCAGCATTTTTGTCTGAAGACAATCTTCCGTGGTCACATGGCCAGTGCGACTTAGACATGGAACGCTGTTACCTTCCCACCGAGGTGGTCCCTATTTATCTACTTGCATTTACATGCTTTCGAACCGCTAGGTTGGCGGGAGCTGGGACAAGCAACGGTCGCTCACTCTGTTGTGTGGATTCGATCTTACGACTGCTGGTCTTCTGACCCTACAGCACAGGCTTCTGAGGTTTAGCCCGCAGCGCCACCACGTCCCTTTCATGTATAACAATCTACATTTATTCAAATACAGTCATGTCATCATCTTCTGGTTGCTGCACAAGGGTGGAGGGCAGGGATTTATTTAACTGGGGCTTATTTTGAGGGTAGGGCTTATTTTTAGGGAAACAGAGTACCATGGTGTAATATTTAGAATATTAGACTGGGATTTCCATATCAGGGCAGTCCTGTCCAAGTCTTCATTGTCATGCAACTCACTATGTCACTTTGGGCCAGTTGCTTCTCAATCTGATTTAGTGCCCATAGGGTGGTTGTGAACGTAAGGTGATGATGAAAAGAGCCACGTATACTACCTTGATCTTAATGGAGGAAAAGGGGGATAGAGATTGAATTAATATACTGTACAGTGGTGCCTCGCACAATGAGTGCACCGTAGAATGACAAATCCGCACAACGGGGCCATTCTGTATATGTAAATGCCATTAGTTGGCTGTTGTGAAGGTTCTGGAGCCTGATCTATACAAGCTGAGATTCAAAACTCAGGTGTGATCCAAAATATGCCTGTGATATTTGAGTATATGCCTCTTGTTGAACATTTAAGAGAAGAATTACTCTAAAGTTTCATAGAAAATTCTAGTTGAGTTGGAAGAGGCCTATAAGGCCATCAAGTCCAACCCCCTTCAAATGCATTTGAAGTCTATGTTGTATTATACAGTGGTGCCTCACATAATGATCCGCATAGCGATCTATTTTTTGGAATCGCTATTGCAATCACATTGCGATGTTTTAATAGGCTAAACATCACATTGCGATGGTCGGTAAGCGTTTCGCTTACCGATCTTCGCATTGTGATGTTTGTGGAACAGCTGATCGGCGGTTCCAAGATGGCCGCCAGGTGCCCAAAATGGCCACCACAACCATTTTCGTGCGATTTCCTCGCTTACCGAGGTGCCGCAAATGGTGGCGCTATGGAGGATCTTCACATAACGGTGAGTTTTCACCCCATAGGAACACATTAAACGAAGTTTAATGCGTTTCTATGGGGTTCCCCCCCCCCCGCATTGCGATGCTTCCGGATAGCGGCGATTAATCTGGAACGGATTAATGTTGCTATGCAGGGCACCACTGTATTGGATTTCTTCTTATGCATTCCTGGATTTTACCATAGTCTTTTTTTTTCCCAGGACAAAACTCTAGATACCCAGTATATGCAAGAGTCAGAAAGGGACTGAATCAGTATATTTTGTCTTATGTATTGAGGCCAAAATTAGATAGATATGGCATATGGGAAATATGACAATTGAGAAAAATATTTTCACTTTCATCATCAAATACCTACATGTGAAGTGAAAAGATGCTGTAGAGCAATGGTTCCCAACCTGGGATAAACCAGATGTTCTTCCAGAACTCCCCGGCCAGCACAGCTGGTGGTGAAGGCTTCTGGGAATTGCGATACAAGAACACATAGGTTACCCAGGTTTGGGAACCATTGCATATACTGTACCTGTTTTATTTTTAGTAGTTTGGCAAAAGAAAGTATGTTTGTTTTTTAAAGAAAGTTCAAGTTTCTCCAAACTGATTACAGTGGTGCCTTGAGTTACGAATGCCTTGACCTACAAACATTTAAAGTTACGAACAGATCCGTTCACAAAATTTTGCTTTGACTTGCGAACTGAGCTTTGACTTACGAACAGAAAAAGGCAGGGGAAAAGGGCGGGAAATTCAAATAGCTAACTGCAGGTGGCCACAAGGCTCCTTCTTGTATCTCTTTCGCCCCGGCTGTTAGAGTGCGATCCGAGGAGGCTGCCTGCTAAGGTAAGGTGCTGCTTTATACTTATTAAAAACTGTTCTGGGTATTTTTGCAGTGTGATTTTTGGCTGGGAGGTTTTATGTTTCCATGCTGTGATGTCTTGGGAGGTTGTTTGTTTTTTGGTTCCCCCCATTTCCAATGGGGGTTGCTTGGTTCCTTTTTGGAGTGTTTTTCCCCATTTCTGATGGGTCTTGGAGAATTTTGTTTCCCCCCATTTCCGATGGGTCTTGGGGGTTTGGTTGCTTTTTGGGGTCCCCCCCATTTTCAATGTGTCTTGCATGCTTTTTGCTTTGTTCTTTGCATTTCTGATCTGCTCTGTTTGTTTTTGTAATGGTTCGTGCATGCTTCCTTTGCTTTTTTGCTTCATTCTCTTTGCATTTCTAATCTGCTCCATTTGTTTTGCAAAGGTTCATGCATGCTTCCCTTGCTTTTTTGCTTTGTTCTCTTTGCATTTCTAATCTGCTCTGTATGTTTTCTGTGTTTTTGCAATGGTTACTGCATGCTTCCCTTGCATATCAGAAATGTTTTTGCAAGGGTCTGTGCTGGCTTGGTTTAAAATATGTTGGTGTAAAATGTGTGGGTTTAAGATGTGTTGGTTTAGCATTTGTTTTAGACTCCAAACTCTCTCCTTCCCCCATTGTCTTCTCTCTCTCTGTCTCCCTCCTTTCCTGCCCCTTTTCAACCTAAGTCATTTTATGTTAAAAAAATTCTCCCCCTAGTGGTAGAGGATGGATTAACCGGTTTTGCATTAGTTCCTATGGGAATGAATGCTTTGACTTACAAATCGTGCCTTGAGATAAGAACAAAAAACAGCCGGAGCGGATTAATCGGTTTCAATGCATTCCTATGGGAAATGCTGCTTTGACTTACAAATGTTTTGACTTACGAACACCATTCCATTACGGATTAAGTTCGTAAGTCAAGGCACCACTGCCTTGCGTTTCTACATGGAACTTAACTGAATGGCCAGAATCCTGTTGGTGGAGCTGCACCTGCACAAGGTTGATGATCATAGAATCACAGAATCATAGACTAGTGAAATTGGAAGGGGCTTATAAGGCCATAAAGCCCAACCCCCTGCCCAATGTAGGAATACAAATCAAGGGATATCTGCCAGGTGGTTGTCTAAGTTTCTCCTGAATGCCTCCAGTGTTGGAGCACTTACAACCTCTCGAAGTAATTGGTTCCATTATCATACTGCTCTAACAGGAAGTTTATTCTGATATTCAGTTGAAATCTGACTTCCTGTAACTTGAGCCTATTGTTGCATGTCCTGCACTCTGGGATGATTGAGAGCAAATCCTTTCCCTCCTCTGTATGATAGGCTTTCAAGTATTTGAAAAGTGTTATCATATCACACATCTGTCTTCTTTTCTCAAGCTAAACATGCCCAGTTTTTTCAGTCCTTCCTCATAGGGCTTGGATTCCAGCCCCCTGATCATCCTTGTTGCCCTCCTCTGAACTTGTTTCAATTTGTCAACATCCTTCTTGAAGTGTGCTGTCCAGAACTGGATGCAGTACTCAAGGTGAGGCTTAATCAGTGCTGAATAAGGGGGAACTAAAACCTTGCAGTATTTTGAAACTATACTTCTGTTAATGCAGCCTAAAATAGTATTTGCCGTTTTTCTAGCCACATCACACTGTTGGCTGACATTCAGCTTGTGATCTCCAACAATTCCAAGATCCTTCTTGCTTATTGTTTTGCTGAACCAGGTATCCCCCATCTTGTAACTGTGCATTTGGTTTCTTCTTCCAAGGTACAATACTTTGCACTTATCCCTGTTGAATGTCTTTCTATTGTTTTCAGTCCAGTGTGCCTATCCAGGTCATTTTGAATTGTATTTCTGTCTTCTAGGGTATTAGCTATTCCACCCAATTTTGTGTCATCCACAGATTTGACAAGCATTTCCTGCACTCCCTCATCCAAGTCATGAATACAAAGTTTGAAAAGTACTGAACCTAGGACTGGCCCTTCAGGTACCCCATTTGTTACCTCCTCCCAGTTGGAGAAGGAGCCATTACTCACTCTCTGAGCAAGATTCTGTAGCCAATTTTGTATCCACCTGATGTTTGATCTATCCAGCCAGCACCTAGTTAGCTTGCGAATCAGGATCTCATGGGGCGCTTTGTCAAAAGTTTTGCTGAAGTCAAGATATACTACATCTGCAGCATTCCCACTGTCTGTCAGGGAGGTGACCCAATCAAAAAAATGAGATCAAATTAGTCTGGCAGGATTTGTTCTTGACATATCCATGTTGGCCTCTAGTTATTACTGCATTGTTTTCTAGGTGCTTCCATAGTGACGGCTTAATAATCTGTTCCAGAATTTCCCCTTGGATTAAAGTTAGGCTGACTGGCCCGTAGTTCTCAGGTTCCTCTTTTTTTTCCCTTTTTGAAGATAGGAACAACATTAGCTGTCCTTGAATCATCTGGCACCTCATCCATTTCCCATGATTTCAAGAAAATAATAGCAATTCTGAGAGTTCTTCAGCCAATTCCTTCAGTACTCTCAGATGCAGTTCATCTGGCCGAGGAAATCTAAACTTGTTCAAGGTGGTCCTTGACTATTTGTTTATCAATCTCCAGCTGCAATTATGTCCTCTTCACTTCCACTTCACATTTGTCTGGATGTTCATAGTCTGTCCTATGGGAAAAAGACTGAGGTAAAATAGGACTCGAGCACCTCTGCCTTTTCTTTGTCATCTGTTATTCTTTTTTTTCATCTTCACTGAATAGCTGTGTCACTAATTATTTTCTTTGTCTTTTGCTTTGCAGATACCTGGGGAATGCTTTTTTTCTTGTTTTTAGTGTCCGTAGCTAATCTCAGCTCATTCTCAGCTTTTGCTCTTCTAATGCCACCCCTCCATTTCCTTGCTGTTTGTCTGTACTCTTCCTTGTGATTTGGCCTTCTTTCTCCTTCCTGTACATATCTTGTTTTTTTTTTGTTTTCAGGTCCTACCTGAGCTTTTTGTGAAGCCATGCTGGCCTTTTTTGCTGCCTCCCACCTTGTTTTTTCTTGTTGGATGTCATTGGCTATAGGCTTTTATAAAGGATATTTAAATATTTATATTCCCCACCCTACTTCTGTCAGATTCCAAGGCATCCTAAGGATATATTTTTTCTCTGGAGAAGCCTCTTGCAGCATTGGGACAGGGAAGGGAACACTTTTATACCAAAAAATCACCACTACCAGTCTCACAATGGAGGGATATCAGAAGCTTTAAATTAGAGATAACATACTGTGATTGATGACATCATAAAACTTGTGACATCACACTTGTGTGGGTGGAAATCTAAACAGAATTTTAGCCAATATTAGTAGAACCCCCACTTTAGCAGAACTCCTCAGAAAGGTTGGGAAATGTGCCCATTTGAAATGGGGTATTACAAGAAGGCCAGGTACAGCCATCTATGTTCTGCAGTGAGTCAAATGTCATGTGTTCTATATGTGACATATCACATGTTGTAAGAAGGCTTCTGTGCAGAGGATACAGAGTACTATATGGGAACAGTATTCCCATGTTTAGTCTAAAAGGTAAAGTCTAAGCACAGGCTTACCATCTTATCTGATGTTTGTCAGTAATAAAACAGTGATGTATTCAAATGTAAATGTTATTTTGTGCTGTCAAGTCGGAACTGACTTATCATGACCCTAATAGGCTTTTCAAGGTAAATGAGATATTTAAGGAATGGTTTTCCAGTTCTTCTCCCCCAGTGCGTTTCCATGGTCAAATGGAAGTTTGAACCCTGTTCTTCAGAATTCTAGTTCATCACTCTACAGTATTTACTAAAACACATTGAGAACCTGTGGTGTGTGTATGTAACTGGTAAAACCCATTCCTTAAAAATCTTACTTACCTTGAAAGCTCTATTAGTGTCGCTGTAAGTCAGTTTACACAATTCATCAACACACACAAAAGATTAACAAAGGACTGTGGCAAATGCAGATTGTTGTACTAACTCTCAATGCCCAGTAGGTGGTGGTATTGAATCAATATGGCAGGCTTGGTAACAGACGTGGCTTGGATTGTAAAGTAGGAGGAAAACAGAGATTAATTTGCTCTACTGTTCAGTTATGGTTGTTTTAAGTGTACCAAATAAGAGGCACAGAAATCGTAGGATGTAAATTCTGTCCCCTTTAAAACTTCCTCTTTATCCATCTGAATAACCTAATTGGTACTATTATTACTATTTTTGTATGAGATACAACTTCTGTTTAATTCATGCTGTAAAATAGAAGGTAACGGAGTCAACTACACTATTGAACAATGGGGTTAAACCACCCAAAAGTGAGATGAAAGATGCTTGCCTAAAGATTCTGGTAAATATCTTCCGTGGAAATTGAGATTGTACTGAACAGATACTGTGGTCTGTAAGTAAACATGTGACTGTTCTGTTTCCATGGAAACCAGTTTGCTGTGAAGAGGCTTTATTAAGCTGAATTTGCCTCATACACAGGTGTTGATTATGCAACTACATATTCTGGATTTCAAGCATTCAGACCCTTCCCCCTACTTAAGTCAAAGAGTAACAACCCATTGATTAAACTTAAGAAAGTGGATATTATGGATGAATTGTGAAGAAACCTCCAGAAAAGGATTGTATAAATTCCTGGAGCAAGTGTGAGTTGAAAGTACAAAACCCAGAAAGTTTGTAATATTCATTTTACAACATTCCAGCCTTTTAATAAAATCAGAAATCAGTGTTGCTGTCAAAATGTTGAATTACAGTTAAGAGAATTCCTACAGGCACCTTTTCAAAGGATTTTTGACAAGGCTGTTTATGCCGTATTCCACATGCTGTGCTGGAATGGAGATCAATGTGAGATGTAATTCTTACCTTTGGGGGTCTGATGTTATATAAATTACCAGGTGGCTCTGGCCTTGCCTGTATTTATTTATTCTGTGCTCTTAGGTCTCTTTCGACTTCTGCTGACCATGTGAACTGTGGATGATCTTCACCTTGGTCTCCAGCAATATATCCTTACGCTTGAACATTTCTAGTTTCTTGCTAGCCTTTCAAATTCCAGTCTTAAGATTTCTAGGTTGTAGTCTCCATTTGGATTGATGATTGGACCAAGATGCAGAAAACAATTTTGATTTCTCCATTGTCAACCTTAAAGTGATTTAAATCTTCTGCAGTTACTATTTTTCTCTTCTTAATGTGCAGCAGTAATCCTGCTTTTATACTTTCTTCATTAACCTTCCTCAGCAGTCATATCACTTATAGTCACCTATGAACCTTAAATCACTGATTTTTCAACCACCAATTATCACTCATCCTTCATAACAATCTAATCCAGGTTTTCTTATAATATGTTCCATGTATAAATTGAACAGAAGGTGTGTGTGTGTGAAATACATCGTTATCTGATACCTTTGCCAATCAGAAACTATTAGGTAAAGGTAAAGGCTCCCCTTGAAAATTTGTCCAGTCGTGTCTGATTCTAGGGGCAGTGCTCATCCCCGTTTCCAAGCCATAGAGCCAGTGTTTGTCTGTAGACAATTTCTGTGGCCACGTGGCCAGCATGACTAGACATGGAATGCCGCTACCTTCCCACTGTAGTGGTACCTATTTATCTACTTGCATTTACATACTTTCAAACTGCTAAGTTGACAGGAGCTGGGACAAGCAACGGGAACTCACTCGTTCGCATGGATTCAAACTGGTGGTCTTATGACCTTGCAGCCCAGAGGCTCTGTGGCTTAACCTGCAGTGCCACTACGTCTCTATTATGGTTCTCCAAATTCTGGTGAAACATTAACTTCTTTTCCAGAGTAGGTTATGTATCAGGACAATCAAACGTCGTGGCACACCAATTAATAATTCACAATGTTTCATCAGCTGCACAAAGGCATTTTTGTCTATAAAGTACAAGGTGGTTGTCTTCTGAAATTCTTTTGTATGTGGCACTACCCAGCATATTTGCACTCTGCTATCCGTCACCTATACTTTACTTCTCACCCATGGGTGACCATTTCAAAAGTTTTGTCAGTCATATATCAAGACTTATTCTCTTCTAGCTGGAGGAATACTCATTTTGCATTCTTGATAATATCTTTGGATTCAATATACAGTTCTTCTGGTTCATGATTCATTTGAATTTAGTACTGCAAATCTGTTCTTTATATGGTCTTTCTGTTCTTCGGAAATATTGTTTAAATTATATTTTGGCACTAGGATTATTTTAGTATTTCCCTTCACTTTTACTCTAATTTTTGATATTAACAGTCTGTGGTTTGTACTGCCATTTGCTTTTGATCTTCTTTTTGCAGAGAGAATACAGCTACTGCCCACTGGGAGTCCATTGCGGGTATCTTTCCAATTACCCTCATCATTGGGACTATTAGTTTTTTTTTCCTACTTTGATCCCTGAAGAGGATGGGCACATCTAAGTCTGTTTGTCCAATTTGGCCATTCCAGCTTAGGTGATCCTGCTAGGAAACTAGACTTGTAATAGAGTCTAGCCTCCTGACTTGACTGTACTGCTGCCAGCTTCATGAAACATTCAGATCCCTTCACCATGTTCAGGTGTCCATCCAAGTGGTATCTGAGTCAGATAGTTCTTCTTGCTGTCCTGTCCCTGTAACAGAGATAATCAAGTTCTTGGCTAGTATCCTGACTGAGGTGTCCTTGGAGTATCCTGTGAAAATGTGCATGACAGTGTTTGCTATATAAACCTACAAGCTTTTAATCTTCTAATGAATTGTAACTACATTAATCATCTAATACTATACAGATCTGCTTACAAATATGTCTTGTTGATTTCAAAGGAGTTTATTCCCACAAAAGTTCCAATAAATTTACCAAAGCATTGAATACAGTATTGCTTTTTTAAAAATTACATATGTTAAGGCTGGTTATCAGTGACAATATGTGTATAACATTACAGGGAGTTTTGTAAACCGGCCAGATAACTAGTTTCTTGGTTTAGTGTAAAATCAGAAGTCAGAGAATCAAGTTCCTTTCCTTGAGAGGAGTGAATGAGAGAGGTTTAGGACATGGGCAGCTTTGGCTTATTTTCTATATAAGCAAATGGGTTCATTTATTGTTTTAGTCTTATTCAGACAGAACAGTATCTATTTGTTTTCCGTTCCATTTCTTACAAATAAAAAATTTAAAAACAGGAAACTAGTTCTGCAAACACAGCCTTAAGGAGGAGGATATTTCAGCAGGTGGTGATTAAAGTACACCAAACTAGATATGGCAAGGATAGATTTACACATTCTAAACATGGATCTCCACCTTACACAGTTACAGTGGTGCCTCGCTTAATGATTACCTCATTAAACGACGAATCCGCTTGACGATGAGGTTTTTGCAATCATTTTTGCGATCGCAAAACAATGTTTTAATGGGCAAAATTCGCTTCCCGATGATCGGTTCCCTGCTTCGGGAACTGATTCTTCGCATTACGATGATCAAAACAAGCAGGTTTCAGAATGGCCAGCCCGCTGTGTAAAATGGCTCCCCACTGTGCTTTAGGATGGATTTTTTGCTGCACGGGCATTGGAAAATGGCTGCCCTATGGAGGATCGCTGGACGCTGAGGTATTTAGCCCATTGGAACGCATTGAGCAGTTTTCAATGTGTTTCAATGGGCTTTTTTATTTCGCTTGACGAGGATTTCACTCTACAGCAATTTCGCTGGAACAGATTATCCTCATCAAGCGAGGCACCACTCTATATGAAAATAGGGTAGAAAGTGCTTTTTTAAACAATAAGAATGTAGATGAAGAATGCCCACACTCTCCCTGATTACCTTTTCATAGCCCCAGCCCCCCCCCCCCATTTTTAGTGTTTCTTGCTGTTGAGAACATTTCTGAGAAGCAAAGAAGCTGTGGGGGACACAGAAAGAGACAGACCGCAAACAGTGGAACATTTCTTCTTGCTCCATCATGTAACCTTTTGATTAATACCACTCACTGTCCAAGACCTTTTCTACGTGATTGGAGCACAGTTGTGTTGTAACATATGATGTTGCATCTAGTTAACAAAGGATATTTCCTCGGATGACAGTGTGCAAGGGCGGGTTTGTTACATTCCATTTGCACAGCAGTACATTTTTGATTGAGAAAAAAAATGATGGGCAGGGCCAGAGACAGAAAATTATTTGGAATCTACTAAGGCAGAAGAAGAGCATGATGTAATCTGGCTTTACATATCCCAATATCATTTTTTCTTGTCAAACATGGTTTTACTGGTGAGATCAGTAAAATCGTTGCTGATTAGTGTTCTATTTCTTTGTTTTGTTCCAAGTTTTAATTGCTGGGTATTGCCTGTGGCAAGAAGAAATAAACTTAGATTTATATATTGCATGGGGAAAGTGATCCTTCTTTCTTGGTTCTAAGTCTCTGGGGGTAAGGGGTGGTGCTACATCCTGACCCAGAAAACTGGCAGTATTCATATCAAGTTTCCTTTCTATCTCCAAAACATTTTGTAAGGGAAATGTGTAATGCGACATATTTTCCCATCATTGTGACCCTAGAAGTCAGTAATACAGAGCATGATGAGAAAGCATCATGTTACATGCTTCCTTTCCTAACATTCAGGGAGAAAATGAATATTCTGGTGATAACCACATGGGAACAGTTGTTTTATTTTGAACTTATAGATGTGACTGATTAGGGGTGTGGGCAGTGCCCTGTGGGTCCCCCCCCATTCCTACTTAGGTTGTCTCTTATGAAGTTTTTGTAGCTTCTGCCCTCCACCTGGCTCATTGTTGATATATTCCAAATTTTTCATAAGTAATTGGTTTTGAGAATGTGGGCTTGAGGTATGCATACTATGGACATGGATGGAAGGTTCTTCATCATGGTCTTCTGTGAATGCACACAAAGGGTTAATCCCAGTGCCAGCGTCGGTCCTCTCGGAACATTCTCTAGCTGCAAGAGAAAAGTAACAATGTTTAGGACTACCCCTACTGCGCACGCCCAGCCTAACCGTCCCTCAGTTCCATTTTTCCGCCTGGCGGTTTGGAACCTCTCGTTCTTAGCTGCATTCCTATATCTTAGAAAATTGGATTTATTCCTTCGTTTTGACCTGGTTTGGCTATACGGACTACCCTCGCGTTTTTCCCTTCAAACTAGACGACATCGGTTCTTCTTCTTTCTACTTTCCTCGGCTTTGACTCGGACTGTTTTACGGACTTCTTTGCTTTCGCCTTCGGTTTCGTCGACGTCGGTGTCTTACCACCCTATGTCCCCGTCCGGACCCTTTAGCAGGTGTGTGGTGTGCGATCGGAAAATCCCCCATCAGGACGGCCACGATACTTGTTTGTATTGTTTAGGGGAATCGCACAACTCCAAATCTTGCCCACACTGCAAAGCTTTCACTAAAGCCGCCCTTAAGGCTCGCCAGCAGCGCCTTAAACTTCACCTGTGGGAGTCAACATTATCTTCCACAGCGCCTTCTGAGGGAGAAATGGCTTCCACTTCCAGAGCAGCTCCCGTACAATCGGTGGTTTCCAAAGTCTCAAAGATGTCGAAGAAGTCTGCGGCGCCTAAGTCAACCACTCTTGCTTCGAACCCCGAGGCGCCGGCTCCTGCTCCACCGAAAGCGAAGCCGTCGAAAACGTCGAAGGCCAAGGCGTCCGCCAAGCCTAAGGCGACGTCTCTTCAGTTGTCTCCAGCCTCCGGGTCGATACCTTCTCCGATCCTCGAGGGGTTGTCGAGACGCTTCGAAGCTTCGTCGGAGGCAGCCGTTCCACCTCCTTCTCGATGCATTGAACCCGTGCTGCCGGCGGGAATATCATCCCCGACGCCGAGCCAGCTGGTTGGAGCCACTACTGGCCTGACTTCTGCCCCACATAGCCCATCTCCTACGGGCCAGGGGTCGTCTCCTCTGTCGATCTCGTCCGTGCATTCCGGCTCGAGATCTTCACGAGACAAGTGTCCTCGCTCACCCGTGCGTTCGAGGTCGAAATCCCCTCGGGACAAGCGTCCTCGCACGGAGAGGCACCGTTCCTCGAGTCGGTCCCCTTCTACCGACCGCTCGAGATCGAAATCTCCTCGACGAAAACGGTCGAAGAGGAAGCATCGAGCTTCAACCCAGTCCGACTCTTCCCACCGTTCGGAATCGAAATCTTCAAAGCGTAAACGCTCCAGGAAGAAGCGCAGATCCCATCGACGTCGTAGCAAGCACCGGCGTCGATCCTCTTCTTCCTATTCCGCGGACTCGGAACGACCCAAACGTCGTAAACATCATCAACGTCGACATGGTCGCTCGAGGTCCACTTCCTCGTCTTCGACGTCCGCGTCTCGAGATCGACATCATAAAAAGATCCGGTACATTTATCTGTCTTCTTCGTCGGAGTCCACCCGTCCTCGACGTCGAATTATACGCGTCGGGACTAAGCCCCCTTCTTTACCGGTTGCCCCTGCACCGCAACCAGTACCTTCAACGTTGGCATCGACTGCGATCCCGTCACAGCCTCAAACAGCACCAGTCGGCGTCGAGAGACCGCCTCCAAAAAAGAAAAGGGATGTGTTCTCCTCAGATCCAGATGAGGTGTCCACAGAGCAATCCTCTGACTCCGATCAAGAACAACCTCTGCCCCTGCCACCTCATGAGTTGCCTCAGGGAGATGTGGTTGTTTCAGACACTGGGGATCCTCATGCGTCTTCTCCATCTGAGGACTTCTCTTGCTACTCCCAGATGATGTCAGGGCTTGCAAAAACCCTGAAGTTGGACTTGAATCTCCCTTCACCTCCAGGTGAAGACTTATTCTTCGGGGACATTAAGAAGGATAGCACCGCTCCTCCCAGTATAGCCTTTGTGTCAGTGGTTATGGAGGCCATTAAGGAATTCTGGGCTCAGCCTGCAAATACTCCAAATGTTCCTCGTCGCACAGAGAACTTTTACAGAATTCATGGTGCTGACACCCAGTTTCTGCTCAAGCATCCAATTCCGAATTCACTCATTGTGGAAACAAGTTGCTCCAGACCATCTGTCAAGGCTCACGTTACCCCCGTTGACAAGGAGGGTAAAAAGCTGGAAATTATAGGCAGAAAGATATACTCCCTCATCACCTTGTTGCTCCGAGTCATCAATTACCAGACTGTGTTAGGGGCTTATCACAAGCAGCTCTGGCTCAAAGTTTTGCCAGGGCTGAAACTGATACCCGAAGACACCCGGCAAGTTTTTCTCAATTCATATGAGGAGGCTCAGACAGTATCCAAACATGAATGCCTCTCTATTCGCCATGCAGCAGAGATCGCTGCTAGGGTTCTTATGTCTGCCATTACTATCCGAAGACATGCTTGGCTACGTTCTGCAGACATACTGGATGATGTCAAATCCAAGGTTGAGAGCCTCGCCTTCGACGCTAGTGGCTTGTTCAATGAAAAGACTGACTCCCACTTAGAGGATCTCCACAAAGCCAAAAGGACAGCAAAGTCCTATTCTGTTCAAACTCAGTCTAGACAGAGAAAACCTCAATGGCGTAAATCCTACGGTCAATATCAACAACCTTCTCAACAATACCGTCCTTATAAGCACTTACCTCAACAGCGTTCCGGTCAGTCCTCCTCTTCTGTTCAGGGAAACCGGCCTCGTCAGTCTCACCGTCGTCAATCCTTTAAGCCACCTGGGAGAAAACAAAAACAGTATCTTTGACTTTCGTCCCCCCATACTCACTCACTCACCACCCACCACCCGTCTTCAGCCGTTTCTACACAACTGGTCTGTTATCACAACCGATACTTGGGCTCTAAGGATCATTCAGTACGGTTACCAGCTGGAGTTTATAAGATCTCCTCCACTAGGCTTCATAAATCCCTCCTCCTTCGATCCCTCGCTAGAGGAAGAAATCTCATCTCTTTTGGAAAAAGATGCCATCTATACAGTACCACCACACGACATACAACATGGGTTCTATTCCCGTTATTTTGCTGTATCAAAAAGAGGAGGAGGCATAAGGCCCATTCTCGATCTAAGACTCCTAAATACTTACCTGCGACCCAGACAGTTTCGAATGCTCACCTTAGAGTCCATCATGCACCTGCTGAAAAAAAACAACTGGTTCGTCCTTATAGATCTAAAGGACGCATATTTTCACATCACTATCCACCCCGACCACCGCAAGTATCTTCGGTTCATATTTCAGGACACAATTTACGAATTCCAGGACCTGCCATTCGGCCTGTCCACGGCTCCCCGAACTTTCACCAAGGTCATGGCCCCAGTGGCAGCTTACCTTCGTCTCAGGGGCATCCACGTCTATCCTTATCTGGACGATTGGCTAGTGGTCTCCACGTCACAGAGTCAATCCCTGAAAGACACAAAGTTCATCCTACATCTCCTTCTCAACCTCGGACTCACTGTCAACAGAGAGAAGTCCCAGCTCATCCCCTCCAAGACGGTACAATACATAGGGGTCTGCTTAGATGCCGTGAAGGGTCGTGCATTTCTCCCCCCAGAGAGAATACACAAGATACAACGAGCCATCAGGAAATTCCAACCACGTGGCCGGGTGACAGCCCATCATGCCCAACACCTTCTCGGCCTGATGTCTTCTACCACACCGGCGCTAGCCCACGCTCGACTCAAGCTAAGGTCGCTCCAGTCATGGTTCCTGGCTCTTTTCGATCCCATGGTGGACAGCCAAAGGAAACGTCTTCGTGTCACGCCGGAGTTAGTCAGACAACTCCAGTGGTGGACGTACACACCTCACCTCACGGTCGGCCGTCCCTTTCGCCCACTCCGTCTCACCGTCCAAGTCACAACGGACGCCAGTCCGTCCGGTTGGGGGGCACACTGCGCCCACCACACCATTCATGCCCTCTGGACTCCACAGGAGGCAATGTTCCACATCAATCACCTGGAGCTGCTTGCGGTCATCAAGGCGTTCAGGTCGTTCCTTCCCCTACTGCAAGGCCACGGAGTTCAGCTAGTGACGGACAACACCACCACAATGCACTATGTCACCAAGCAGGGAGGAACTCGTTCTCAGTCACTCCTATACCTCTCCATCCTCCTCTGGGAGTGGTGTTACCATCATCATGTCTATCCGGTAGCCATCCATGTGGCCACAGAGGACAATGCAGTCGCAGACACTCTGAGCAGGCTTCAACATCAGACACACGAATGGGAGCTGAACCCTCTGGTCTTCAGGGATCTTTGCCGCCGGTGGGGGACCCCCGTGTTGGACGTTTTTGCATCCCCTCGGAATGCGAAATGCCCCAGATATGCGTCCCGGGCCGGGCTCGGCCTTCACTCTCTCGGCGACGCCTTCATGATTCCATGGAATCAGGGTCTCTTATACATGTTCCCACCTCTTCCCTTGATACAGAGGTCCCTAGTGAAACTCTGACTCCGGCCATTTTCATTGCACCCTTTTGGCCTCGACAGGTGTGGTTCCCCACTCTAGTCAAGATGGCTGTGGACTCCAGAACTCTCCCTTTATGGCCCGACCTGTTGACCCAGGAGGCAGGCAAAGTCCTTCACCCGGACCTCGAAACGCTCCACCTGACAGCGTGGAAGATCGTCCCGAGATTAAGGAAGTCTTGAATAGTGCCGTCAAGCCTTCCACGTCTCGCTTGTATGCATACAAGTGGAAAAGTTTTTTGAAGTTTACCCAGCAGAGGGGTCTCGTTCCGTCCCCTGTCTCTGTTTCAACGCTTTTACAGTACCTGCGTTACCTGTTTGACTTTAACCTTACTATTTCTACTATCAAAGTGTACTTGGCAGCTGTTGTTTTCTTCCAACCCAGAGGCTCACCCTCTTCCCAGCTTTTCTCTCACCCTACAATTAGGACATTTTTGAAAGGCCTCTCTAACCTTCGCCCTCCTATTCGTCCACCGATTCCGCAGTGGTCCCTTCACCTGGTCCTACATGCCCTTTCTAGACCTCCGTTTGAGCCCATGGCTACCTGTGACCTTAAGATGCTCTCTTTGAAAACACTGTTTTTGGTGGCTATAACATCTGCTCGCCGGGCTAGTGAATTAGCAGCGCTTCGCTCTGATCAACCGTTTCTTCAATTCTTCAGGGACAAGGTTATGCTCTACTTGGACGTTTCGTTTCTCCCTAAGGTGGTCTCGGACTTCCATGTGAATCAGCCGCTGATTCTGCCAACCTTGTTTCCGTCTCCGGCTACCGATGCTGAGCGCATGCTCCACATGCTCGATGTTAGACGATCCCTGGCCTTCTATGTGTCTAGAACCAGGGAGTTTAGACAGGCGAACAGACTTTTCCTCTGCTACTTTGGTCCGAAGAAAGGCTGTCCAGCCTCGCCGTCGACACTCTCTAGGTGGCTTGTATCTACCATCACTCTCTCCTACGAGCTCAACCGCAGAGACCCTCCAGAGGGACTCAGGGCCCACTCCACCAGGGCTATAGCCTCATCAACTGCTTTACTGCGTGGTGTAGACCTGCCCGACATCTGCCGGTCCGCTACCTGGTCCAATGCCTCTACCTTCATAACCCACTACAGATTGGACATGAGGGCAAGAGATGAGACGAGATTCGGGAGAGCAGTGTTAACATCTGTTCTTCAATGACAGCCCACCATCCGGTTAGTAAGCGTGCTAATCACCCTTTGTGTGCATTCACAGAAGACCACGATGAAGAAAGAAAGGTTACTTACCTGTAACGATGGTTCTTCAAGTGGTCATTCTGTGAATTCACACAATCCCGCCCGGCCTCCCCTCTGTCTGTCTGTCACTGGTATCTCTAATGGGTTCAGGTACCTGTGGCGGACAAATGGAACTGAGGGACGGTTAGGCTGGGCGTGCGCAGTAGGGGTAGTCCTAAACATTGTTACTTTTCTCTTGCAGCTAGAGAAAGTTCCGAGAGGACCGACGCTGGCGCTGGGATTAACCCTTTGTGTGAATTCACAGAATGACCACTTGAAGAACCATCGTTACAGGTAAGTAACCTTTCTTTTTTTGCCTCTTTCACAGTGCTAAAAAGCTGAGGTTGACTGAATAAAAAGGAAGAACAGATAAAATAAAGCATTGTTACAAAGTGTCAGGGTTCAGTAGAAAAGGCACCAGGACCCAGCCCAGAGCAAGACCACAGGAACAAGTTAGAAACAACCCAACAGCCGAAGCAGAGGCCAACCAGCTAAGGTTTTGAGTCCAAACAGCAGCCAAGTAAAAGGATGGCGCGAATCACGGTCAGACAGTCCAGGAGTCAAAGTCAGGAGGAATAGGATCGCAGCAGCAAGGTCCAGGGACACAAGGAGAGGCAAGGCAGGAACAACAGGGTAAGCAGAAACAGCAGGAATCACCAGGCAAGGCAGGGATAAGGAGGCAAGGCAAGAACAACAAGGTTGGTAGGTAAGGCAGACAGGCGAGACAAGAATAACAGCACAGCCGGAGAACTTTGTTGCTGATGCAAAAGTCTGTAGGGAAAGCCTGTTGTCCCCATATAGCATGTCCCCAAATTTCACAGGTGGCACTCCTGAAGAGCTGGGCAACAGCTGCAGGGAAAGGACACATACCTGCAATCTCTAGAGCAGTTCTCCTCAGAGGGATGAAGCTGATCCTGCATGCACTACGGTTGCATGGTTCCGGCATGGCCCCAGTCCTGACACACAGCAAAAAAAGCCAAACCCTAGAATTGGTTTGCACAAAAAGTAGTGCTAATTGTCAAGTTTGAATGGCTTGCAAAGGAAGTTAGACAAATTCCAGACAAGGTCATCAGAGGCTCTTAGTCATAGTAGCTATATATTTCCTCCCATATTGGGAAAATAAATATGAACCTGTACAGCAGTCAAGGCAATAGGAGAGGGAGGGTGCTGCTGCATTCATGCCTTGCTTGTATGAGCCTTCGGTAGGCTCACACTTGCTGAACAAAACGCTGAAGTAGTTAGGACTTTGTTCTGATCCAGCATGACCGCTCCTGGAGTGCATACTGATGTTCATTAAAGGCAGAACGTATTGTCCTCCAGTTGTACCTAGGGGACATACGGTATGTACTTATCCCCTCTAGGTTTAAAAGTGAGTGGACTAATTCTTTGTACTGTGCTTATTGGCTGGTAGCTGGCTTTGAATAGCACAGGTAGCTTGCTGGGTGTAGTCCCTTTACCGTCATTCTCTAGAAGTTTCATATCGTCGGACTAATGGATGATGCTTTTTAAAGAAATTTGAAATGAGCAAGCAACACAAATGTTCAAACAGTGCTTTGTAAAAAAAAGAAGAAGCAGACATACCATTTGTAAAGCAGTACTGTATAAAAATGCTGGAAAGGGGGAACTATTTTGCCAATAGCAGTTGGTCAGCAATGGATACAGCTAGCCTTTCAGAAAAACTTCCCAAATCGGTAAGAAACTAGATTTGTGTCACTAGTAGGGAAAACAAGGAACAGCAGCTGTTTTTCTCTTATGGTGTTTTTCTCTACTGAAACACTGCAGCTTTTATTTTCTTTATAGAATAAATGCTGGTCAGATACCTCAATGAGTTAGGAATCTGGTTGTGGAGCCAGAGGTTGGGAGTTGGATTCCTCACGGTGCCTCCCAGGAGCAGAGCCAGCCTGTATAGCCTTAGGCAGACTTCAGAGTCCCAAGGGGTCCTCCTCAGAAAAGAGTGGTAAACTACGTCTGAGTATTCACTACCTAGAAAACCTTGAAAAGAGTTGCCATAAGTCAGAGTTGTTGGCACACAATCATTATAGCATTAAACCGCCCCCACCTTAACGTGTTTTTAAAAAAGGAAGCTCCTAATCATTTTGGCATTTCAAGCTAAATTTTAGCAGTTATCTGAACTATTTCTGTTTGCAGTATTTCTATATATGTTGCATTTAGTTCATTGTTGGCTGTTTATAGAAAAGCAGTAGAAAAATACTATGAATAAATAAATGGGCAAAGTCCTGTTTTGTAGGTAGGCTGGCATACCTCAAAAGTTGCAGAAGTTGTTGTAATAGTGGCACAGAGATTCTGTGGGTACACTGTGTGAGATCTTGCTGCAGTTAGATTCTGCAGTCATTTGCACAGCACCATAGAATGGTGTAACTTCTCAGAGTGGGAACGTCTATGAGTGAAAATTTATGCTGTGTGAATGATATCATCATTTTGGCCAGTGAGTAACTAAATAAATAAAGGTTAATCTCATCAGAAGTCTTGGCAAAAGGTTGTTATTTATTATTTGTTATGTGTTGAAGCCATTGACTTGACACCAAGAATTCTCTTTCATGATAATGTCTGTGACAGTCTTTGTCTTGAATTTAAAAAACAGCTAAGTGCATAAGTACCTGCCAAGGGCCCTCCTGCACATCTGTGAGTAGAGTAAGTTATGAAAAGATTACACGTACAGAAAAGTAACTAGGGGGAATGTGACTGTACAGTATACACATTCACAAAATGTATCGCTGCATGTTTGCAGTAAATGTGTTGACATACGAAAGATTTTATAATAGTAATAATCTCAGAATGCAGAGCTTAGACGGAATCCAGTAGATCATCAAGTCCAGTCCCTGTCAAGAAGGCACAGTAGGGAACTGAAGTCCCAACCTCTGGCACCGCAGCCAGATAGATACCTAAACCACTGAGCTATCTAGAAGTTAAGTGGTCCTTTATGTGTATCATTTATAATTCAATTTTTCCCCTTCAACATTGCAACCTTAATATACCATGGATTCTTACTAATTGCTACTAAAATATTATGTGAGAACCCCATGATAAATTATAGGTTTTACTACAAGGAGGAAAGTGTAATTATGCTGCGTATATTGCATTTAATGACAAGGCAATGAGTCAATTTGTTCCGACCTTAAATGCCTTTATAACTAATATTACATGTGACAGTAAAAAATGCCATTTTATTAAAAAGCGGTTGGCACATTTGTTACAATTCACCTGGCTGTCTTCAAATGGATATCTCTACTTTCTTTGGTGTATGTCGCTTCATCTCTTCACATGGCTGTCTAAAGAGTGTGGATTAAGAGAGGTTTATTCCACCAAAATGAATTTGAACGTGTACTTGGTTCTAGTTAATCCCAGAAAAAAGAACCCCATGACCTTACAATAGTTTTTCTGTGACAATGTATCACCCATTTTTTAAAAGTTAGTCTTTTATTTATAATTTAGTCACAAATAAGACTCTACCTTCTGATGCCTTGATGTACAGGCTGTGGTCAGTAGCCACTGGTCCACCCCAAACCCATCTCCCCAGTTCCATTTGTACTGGAAGAAGGCTAGGAGCATGTCATGCCTTTCTATATTCTTAGAGGTATTTTTGTCCTTATCCCTTCCTTGTTGGTTGTTTGATCTTCAAAGCAACTCTTCTTCCAGACATGGGCATATTTTTGCACAATGTGCCTTTTACAACTAGAGGAGGAAGAGGAGGATTTATTACATTTATGCCCCACATTTGCACTAAAAGATAGTGCTCAAGATGGCTTTCACACTTTTTGAAAGAATAGAAATTTAAATTATAACATTTAGCTTAAAAATAATCATATAAATTAACCACACCATGAAACCTTTAAAACCATTAAAATTAAGAAGCCCTAATACAGTTGATAGGGACATGGTGGCGCTGCGGGCTAAACCGCAGAAGCCTGTGCTGCAGGGTCAGAAGACCAAGCAGTCGTAAGATCAAATCCATGTGACGGAGTGAGCGCCCGTCACTTGTCCCAGCTCCCGCCAACCTAGTGGTTTGAAAGCATGCAAATGCAAGTAGATCAATAAGGACCACCTCGGTGGGAAGGTAACAGCGTTCCGCGTCTAAGTCGCACTGGCCATGTGACCACGGAAGATTGTCTTTGTACAAATGCTGGCTCTATGGCTTGGAAACGGGGATGAGCACCGCCCCCTGGATTCAAACACAACTGGACAAAAATTGTCAAGGGGAACCTTTACCTTTACCTTTAATACAGTTGATGCTCATTGGTTCATAATGTCTATACAGTAGTGCCCTGCCTAGCGACGATAATCCGTTCCGAAAAAAACGTTGCTATACAGATTTGTCGCTATGTGGAACAAAGAAGCCCATAGGAATGCATTAAAACACGTTTAATGCGTTCCTATGGGCAAAAAACTCACCGTTCTGCGAAAATCCTCCATGCGGCTGCCATTTTCGCTGCCGGGTAAGCAAGGAAAGCATGCGAGAACACTGCAGGCGGCCCTTTTATTTACCCGGTGGCCATTTTGGAACCGCCAATCAGCTGTTCTTAAAACATCGCTATGCGAAAATCTGTAAGCGAAATGCTTACCGATTATCGCAAAGCGATGTTTTACCATCTAAAACATCGCAATGTGATCACAAAAACACATCGCTATGTGGATTCGTCATTAAACAAAGCATTCGTTATGCGGGGCACCTTATATCCTTATACAGTGGTGCCCTGCATAGCGACATTAATCCGTTCCGGATTAATCGTCGCTATCTGGAAACATCGCAATGCGGGTGGGAATACTAATGCGTTCCTATGGGGCGAAAACTCACCGTTATGCGAAGATCCTCCATAGTGCTGCCATTTTCGTGCCTTCGGTAAGCGAGGAAATCGTGCAAAAATGGTTGCGGCGGCCATTTTGGAACCGCTGATCAGCTGGCTGAAAATGGGGCCGGCGCTCGGCCAGGAGGGCGGGGGAAGGCTCCCCCGCCCTCCTCCAGAGCGCATGTCGGCTTTTCTCCGGAAGCGCTTCTCTGGGAGCAGCCAAAATGCCCGCCCGTCAGCTGTTCCAAAAGGCGGGCGTTTCGGCTGCTCCTGGAGAAGCACTTTTCTGGGAGCAGCCGAAACCCCCGCCTTTTGGAACACCTGATAGGCAGGCCTCTGGGCTGCTCCCAGAGAAGCGCTTTGTCACGAGCAGCCCAAACACCCGCCGGTCAGCTGTTCTAAAAAGCGAGCCTTTGGGCTGCTTCCGGGGAAGTGCTTCCCCACGAGCAGCGCAAAGCCTGTTTTTTGGAACAGCTGACCGGCGGGGCCTTTGCGATGATCGTAGGGGAGCGCTCCCCCACGATCATCGCAAAGCGAATTTTCCCCATAGGGGCCATCGCAAAGCGATCACTCTTGCGATGGCAAAAAGTCTATTGCAAAGCGATTTCATCGCTAAACGGAGCGATCGTTATGCGAGGCACCACTGTATGTTCTATGGCATCTTGAGATATCTGGAAGTTAATCTAAGGTTCATTAACCAGGAGGATCAGCAAAAGGTCCTATAAGTCATTAGAAGCTTGCACTTCTTTTTCAGAGAAATTGAAAGTTGGGCATGAACATTGATGGATTTTATAATGTTCTTTGAACTTTTTAAATTCAATTTTCTGTAGTAGATTGAGCAAAATCAATAAATAACTCTGCTGTTAATGTACAGTTTGTTGATGACTAGCAAAAGTACACAGCTTCAAAAGGTTTAGAAACCCATTAGTCCTCTCCCATTCTGGTGCTTTTTCTCTTTCCCTCTCTGCATTATTTTACCCCGTGCTCCTTTCTCTATTGTCTTTCTCCCCCTCTGGTACTGTAGTTGCTCAGTCTACCTTTTTGCTGGTTACTGAAGATGATAAGGAAAACTTCAGATGAATGAAATTTAAATTTAATTGCTGCTGTTCTGGGTCAAGTTGCTTCCAACCTATGGTGACCCTGGTAGAAGTTTCTGTGTGATGCTGATGGACTGATTTACCATTGCCTTTTTTCTTTATAACAAGCAGGAGATTTGAACCCAGGTCTCCCAAATCTTAGTCCAACATTCTATCTGAAAAATTATCAGTTTAAAAAAACGAAATAACCATGAGACACAGAGCAGGTGGTACCTATATTGTATTTCAGATGTGGTTTTCATGGTCTTCAAGCTATGGTAGAGACAGACAGTAGCAGTCACAGGTTATTTTTATCATTATGGACTATCTCCCCTTGCATTATGATATGGAATTGAGGCCCAGCTTCTGAAAAAGTGACATTGATGAACATGTGGTAGGAATGAAAGAGTATGCAGTGCATACTGCACATACTTTGCTATTTTATATTCACTTCCCTATCTAGCTATTTATCTGTTTCTGAAATTAGGATATAAAACTAGTGAGATTGTTTATTTTTATGGTCTTTTCACTACCAGCAGGAGGTTGCAACACTAGACAGATGCTTTGCAGTCAAGTCTGACCCTCCACAACTTTAGAAACTGTAAATCATCTTTGTAGTTGCCTTTTGGGTTATCATGCAAGAAGGACTGCTTGGAAGAGTTTAAATAATCTCTCTCTCTCTCTCTCTCTCTCTCTCTCTCTCTCTCTCTCTCTGTGTGTGTGTTGCATTTATTTGTGGCATGAAAAGCAAGGCTAGAATACCAAGTGGAATTTAGGTTTCTTCTGTTTACTCTTAACTGCATGAGTTTGTTTTAAAATAACTAAGATTTTTTAAAAGCAGTATAAAACTGCCAGTGATTTTAATTATGCAGGTACTTCTTAAAAACTGAAACTAATATTGTGGTGTGAATAGTTGGCAATAAGCAGAAATAAACTTTGCTGCCAGATTAGCTAGAAATGACAGAAGAGTAGCTGACTAGTGAAAATGCCCTTGGGTACTGTTAGTTCCTGTGGTTTCTCATAATTTTTTCACTAAAGAGTTCATTATTTGAAAAACAGGGAGGTTTTTAAAAATCTGGATTCAGTTTTTTTAGGCGGTTTCCTGGTGAGATTACAGCTTTTAGGAAGTGGAAAGCTGTAATAGTGTGTAGTAGAAAATGTTTGTCATTGGAGTCCTTATACTTGCTGTAGCGACCAAGATCAATACGTATATCCTACTTGCCTGCAACAATATCAACAATATCCTTTAGTAAATAATAATAATAATTTCATGTCGTCAAACAATTCTGACTTGTGATTACTGGGCCTTCTTGCAGGAAGCACAGTGAGGAATTGAACTCCCTACCCCTGGCTCTGCAGCAAGTTACTTTAAACCACTGAGCTGTCCAGCTAGCTGCTTTCCCTTTAAATTTGTGGTATCTGGCCCCCGCAGTGCAGGAATCAAAGGTCTTGATTTGGGGATACTGATGCTAAATAGCCAAATCTCTGAACCTGTTTAATCTGCATTTATGTACAAGGGCTTATTGCTTCCACTTTTGGACCTGTGCTAAATATGCCCATTTGGTACCTGTTTCTGCAGTGAATTGAGCTGTCCAAATTGACCATTTGGAAGCATGTTCCCTAGATGGCGTCAGTAGGACTAGAGGCAGCCACTGCCCTCAAGCAGCAGGTTTTGCAGTACCACTGTATTTTTGCTATCTATCCATGGCATGGATCCCCATGAATTTTAATGTATGTTCATCTCCAAATCATTGCCCATCTCCATTTCCTCGGTTGTGGCACTGGCGTGAGAGGTTGGACTGGAAGCTTCTTTGAAGGGGCATGTTTTCTCCCCACTTGTACTCTGCAAGGAGCTGTCCATGGAGTGCTCATGGTGTTGATGATGAAGATGAGGCTTGCCAGGTTTCAGAGAATGAGCTGCTGTGCCAGGAAATGGCTGGGCTCCCCTGAATCTCCAGGCCAGGCAAACAAATGTGAGGAGCCATGGTGGAAGGGAAGGAGCGAGTCTCATTTATTGTTTGGGTACTTAACTCCAACCCTCTCCAAATGGCACCAGGGCTCACTGGCTTCCTGTGTCTCTCCAACACGACGCATAACATACTTGCTTAGGAGCTCAGACAGGGAATCCACAAGGCCTAGCTCACTCCCTCAAATATATATGGAGAAATATTATGTTCCCAATTCCTGTGACAACACAGGACCCCACACCATGACTTCACAAAGACCCACCCCAGGCATTGGGCCCCAGATATAATGAGGGAATGGGGAAGATAATCCTGTGAAAGCCCCTGACAAACAAGACATTTCAAAACAATTCTGGAAAAATTCTTTTATTGGTTTTGGAAAAGAGGCTAAATGGGTATCCTCAGCAGAGACAAAGGCCTGGTTCAGCTCTAGCAGGACGCCTGCCTTCTGCTCCCCCCCATCCCCCTGGGGAAGAGGAAGCTTCGGGCTCTGCAAGAGAAAGAGAGAGAGAAAAATAACTAAGGGGTGAGCTCGTCCACTGCCATCAACTGGCTTCAACCCAGGCGTATCCACTGACCAATATTCTGGCCACTTCCGCCTGCCAGCATCCACTGGCTTCCACCAGGAATATCCACCCATTCATCTCTTCCACTCTGCTTTTGAACCTAACTTCCGCCAGCTCCTGAATGCTTGGGTCACACTCACGTCTCGGCAACATCCCCATTGAACACCAGCCAGCCCATTCACACACACATTCATACACACACAGGCACAAACCAGCCGCCCCCCCCACGACACACACACCTTCACTCCACCAGCCATTCACACACACACCCAGGCTTCCATCCACCGATATCCACCAAGCTTCCCCAAGCTGGTTTCAGGAGGCTAACGTCCACCACCAGCTTCATCCGCCAACCTCTGCCAGCCTCCGCCTTGCAGCCTCAGCCAGCTTCTGCAGGCAGATTCCACCAGCTTCTGTCTGCCAACGTCCATTGCCGACATCGGCCAGCTTCAAGCCATGGATCTCGAGCTGTTAACTCGCAAGCCCACTTAGCAAGTTCCTCTGCTTTCGGGAGAGAACTTGCCTTGGGCAGAAGGGCTGGGTCCCTGCAGCTAGTGCCGCTTTCTCTGCTGGACTGCCCTCTGGCCACTGGCCTCCCTTCTGGTCTCCTGCCCTGCCCAGCAAGCCCCTTTTATCCACCAGCAGAGAGATGGGACCCCTGTGAGGTCACAAAGACCCAGGAGAAAAGGGGTTGGGTTCCCAAGGCAGCAGCAGCCTCAGGATTGGCTGAGTCCTAAAGATGATGTCAACAGTCCCTCTGATCATGTGATTCACCCTAAACTAAACTAAAACCTCAGCATTCGGGTTTTAATTGCAGTATTAGCACTCTGAAATAAATAAGTTGATTTTGTGTTGCATTTTGGACATTGTGATCAAAAAGGTTCACCATCACTGGACTAGGGTCTAGTTCAATAGATCCCATTTGAAAATCTTAGCCCTTTTGTGACATTTACTACCTCGTGCCTTTCTTTCTCTGTGCGTGGAATACAGTGGTGCCTCGTTTAACGGCGATAATCCGTTCCAGGAAAATCGCCGTTAAGCAAAAACATCGTAAAGCGAAAAAAACCCCATTGAAACTCATTGAAACCCCTTCAATGCGTTCCAATGCGGTCAAAACTCACAGTCCAGTGAAGATCCTCCATAGGGCAGCCGTTTTTGCTGCCTGTCTTGCGAGGAATCCGTCCAAAACCACAGTGGAGGAGCCATTTTGTTTACCCGGTGGCCATTTTGAAACTGCTGATCAGCTGTTTTAAAATCGTCGTTTTGTGAAGACTTAGTCCCCGAAGCAGGGAACCGATCATCGCAAAGTGAAAAAAAACCATTTAGACCATCGTTTTGCGATCGCAAAATGATTGTTGTAATGTGGTTTTGTTGTAATGCGGGGCACTCGTAAAGCGAGGCACCACTGTATTCTTCATGGTAAATTTGTCTTCATCCACCTTTCAGCTCAGTTGCTACTCTTTCACATCAGGCTTAACTGTAGATAGTATATATCAAGTGGTGTGAAATTTTGTTGGAGAATCAGAACAATGGCTCTTCTTCTGAGACATAGCGATGATGCTTAGTAATCTCTCTTTGGGCTAGAAATTGTTCTCCGGCTCTATTCTTACTCCTTTTGGTTGGTCACAGAGGCCTCATTGTAATGTGTGGTTCGGCACAACCTTCTGTTTGTATGTAACTTCCTTGAACCAGGCTAGTATCCTTGGGATGTAGATTGTTTTCCACTGATGCAGGGTTTGGCATATGGGATGCTGTAATCAGAAGAGCTTGTTTAACATGCAGCCATGTGGTTGCCTGTGCGGGTGATGCAGATGTTCATTTGATCTGATTGCTCTATATGATTTCCTTGTGCCATTACCATCCCATTATTTCATGACATGCATAAAATAATAGGTTTTTAAGGTACTTATGATGAAGATGAAGAACTTTGTATTTGTAGCTAATGAGGACAAGGAGCTGTGAACCATCTTTCTGCTCCTGTCTATTGCACAGATTTAGAGGCAGCCCCTCATTCAGCCCTGCTTGACTTGGCAAGCTGAACATATGGGAAAATCAGATGCAGTGGCCTTGCAGCCCCTTCACATGACTGTTAAAAAAACCCCAGAATATATAAACCATTAGAGGGACGTGGTGGTACTGTGGGCTAAACTGCAGAAGCCTGTGCTGCAGGGTCAGAAGACCAGCAGTCGTAAGATCGAATCCATGCAACGGAGTGAGCGCCCGTCGCTTGTCCCAGCTTCCGCCAACCTAGCGGTTCGAAAGCATGCAAATGCAAGTAGATAAATAGGGACCACCTCGGTGGGAAGGTAACAGCGTTCCGTGTCTAAGTCGCACTGGCCATGTGACCACGGAAAGATTGTCTTCGGACAAACGCTGGCTCTATGGCTTGGAAACGGGGATGAGCACCGCCCCCTAGAGTCGGACACGACTGCACAAAAATTGTCAAGGGGAACCTTTACCTTTACCTTTATATAAACCATTGTGTGAGAGAATAATCCTGCTGGTTATTTATCCAACATTAACACATGTATTGTCGTCTAGTATTTATGTGTGTTTTGTTTCCCACACCTCTGCAAAGGTAAAATGCTAGATATTAAATTATCTCACTCTGTATGGTCTGGGTGTTGAGTGTTGGATATATACATGACTGAATATGTGGCAGTCTTTACTTTCTTAAAGCTGAGTAGTAATAGTAAGCTCTTTTCCTGCAGGACTGAGAAGTGGTTGAACCAAAGGAGGAATTACTAAATTTTGTTTTCATGGGTGCATGTAGTACTTGAAGAACTGATCCTACATGTTCTGCTGCCTGAGGCAATAAAAATATGTCATCCCTTCATTTGATCCACAGAAGCCAACAGGAGTCGCACTGGAGTCTTAATTCAGCACTGATGGTGGGAGAGCATTCTTTCATCCCACCAGAGGCAGCAGGCTAACTTAAAGTATGCAAGTCAAGTTGTGCACAACTGTGTGTTCCAAAGCAAGTGTTGTTGCATCTGCTTCTACTTTATCATCACACAACTTCTACTAGATGAGCCAAGCACTTACCTCTACCTCTTGGTTGGTGGCAGTCCTGAATCCTTAGTCAGCTACAGGAAACAGGCAGGTTAAAATACATGCTTATGGAAAATCAAGCTGGAAGTTTGTTCTTGCCCACTTCTCTGTTCTAGCCACTGAATTTAAGAAGAGATGGCATCAATGTGATCTGTTTCTATTGGGTTTTAGGCTTGGTTATGGAACAGAGACTTCTTTGGTCACCTTGGTGGATTATCTATGCTGGGAACTAGACGGGGGGGGGGAGTGTGCCCCTGTTGGTTTTTCTGGACCTCTCAGTGGTTGTCAATACTATCAACCATCATATATATCTTTGTGGCCTGCCTCTCTGGGATGGGACTTAGAGACAAATGTGTTGCAGGGGCTCCCATCCTTCCTGGTAAGGTGGTGCTGAGAGAGACACCTGTTCAGCACTTGAACTGTGGATTGTAGTTATTCTATCCTTAAGGATGAGCATAACTGCTTTGTTGTCAGTTGAGTGTGCTTCAAGTAGCTCTGCAATTGGAGACTGTGTTGAAAAATTAAAGGAAAATTGCCAGCTGTACAAATTGCTTGAGCCATTGGAGGCCTGTTTTGCTTTTATTTCTTTATAAAGTCCAAACATGCATTCAGAATCAAACTGAAAACCAAAATTTTGTCTTTCATAGGTTTGCATGCATGCTTCACTTGAGTGGAGCTGGGTAGCCTCTGGGTTTACAATGAACTAAAAATAATGCATGTCTATCATGATGTTGAAACAGCAGTTGCAACTTATTAGGAAGGCTTTGGTTTTAGAATAAGGATCTGTATTAAGACTTGCTAGGAACTGTGTTAGCTTTCCTTTCTTCAAGGGGAACGGCTGGCAATATCAGCACATACGTGCTGCTGAAGCACAGAAGCCCTGGGATATGCTTGCTTTAATCTTCCATGGAGAGAAAATGACTAATGGAAGCTTCACATTAATTCAGACATTTAATAGCAAGTCAGCAGCAGGGGGGAGCACTTGGCAAAGGAGGGAGAACTTTGTAAAATGATATTGATGTAATTATCCTTCTGTGTCTCTAGCTCTAAACGGCATTCTCCTGCCTAGGCGTGCAGTCAAACAGCAGTGTCTGCATTTATACCACCTCCTGAGCTGATCCTGGGGGAAGCTGCATGGAGCAGTAATTGAAATGCAGTGCTGTAAAGCAGTGCTCTCGGTTCACCATCATCCCATCCAGTACTGAGGATGGGACAAATGTTTCCTGTGGATCGTCTTCTTTGTTAATTCTGGAGGATGAGGTGTTGGCTAAAAGCGGAAGATATGGCTTTAGAAGAATTGGAGTGGAGATTGTATGCTGTTTCCCAGCACACTGGTAGGAGGAGCTGCTGGTCTTAAATTATATTTGTGCATTTGTGTCTTGGCATTTGGTATTTCAGTGTGAGTTGTAATTGGCGTGGTCACTGAATGTATTTTTCTGTATTGTTGTGAGGGAAACTATCTGTTAATTGACACTAGGACCTCTGCCCTGCCTTTAAAAGGCTTTGTGTGGGGAAATGAATTATCTCTTAAGGATCAAAGAGGCGTTTTTTTTTTTCCTAGATGGTTCCTAGTTCATAGAAATCAGGTACAAGTCAGTGGTACAATTTTTTTTCAAGGTTACTTTCTGAATATCCAATCTGGAATTACTTGTTGAACAGAAAGATGCTACAAGCTGATTTTAAGCTGCCTCCAGAAAGGCTTTTTTTAAAAAATGAGCAGGAATATTTTAGTCTTTTACTAAAGAATATATATTACTCAGGAATCATGTTTTGAATCAGGAAGATGGTCACTGAATTATTGGAATATTTAAAAGATTTGCTATTTGGAATGAAAGAGAAAAATGTTATTATTCTGAAAATAACAGTGTTCCCCCCCCCCCCCCGTGTGTTCTCCTTCTATACAAGCAAGCTGGGTCTGCAGAACAGAAGTTGGGGGATGATGTTTATTCTGCAGTCCCGTTCTTGCATCCTTAATGGGCAATAAGCACAATTTATTTCATTAGGACACACTTTGAAACAGTAATACTTGTTTGGCATTCGTATAGATCTTTTCTGCATACCCCCAAATAATTCATTTACATAATCAAGGTAATCCTTAACCCATGTTAAACAGGCTGGTATTATTTATCCTTCTATTCTATATGGTGGAGTGGGGATGAGAGAGGGTGAGAATACAAGCAGTTTGGCTATGCCAGCTTAGTGAGTTCATAGCTCAGCTAAGGTTTGAACTACGTACTGTACTCACTTGTCAGCCCCCATTCCTAATTACTGCCCTATATCAGAGAGCATTAAAAAAGATAGAGGTTTAGATATGGAGGGTTTCAGGTCAAATTTGTTGATCTTAAACCCTTCTTTCATTCATTTCATTTTGTTATTGCTGGGTATTGTTTTACTGAACATGGTAACCTGTGGTGCTTGCAGTAACACAAGAGGAATCCACACCAGAAAGAAGCGAAACACTGAACGCTATACAGTACAGGTCTTCCTGTGTTAATTTCTTCCCTTTCTGTGTGAATAAGCATTGATTCCATTCACACCCAGTGGCGCTCCCAAAGCCTTTTGCAGGCATGAGCTAAAGGGAGAAGGACATAAAATATGCTACTATTTGCTATTTTCTGCCAGGAATAATTGTTTATTTTTGTCAACATTCCAGACTGCCCCTTTAAAAATTTTCCATTTGGTATCAGAGATAATTAACAAAATGGCTGATGATTAGAACTACAGCAATTAGGTATCTTCAGGATTCATTTGAAATGGCTGATAATGTGTGCTGGATTTATCTGCTGCCCCTGTCTCTCTGTTTGTATTTCCCCTCTTGCTGATAGGCATCTGCTGTTTTTGGAAACATTGAAGACTTAGAGCTGTCTGCAGCTTTGTAGCTATATTAAAAATTGGATGTGAATATTAAAACAGTAATAGAGCTTGCAGTGCCTAATAATTCAGACATCGCAAGCTCTGTTTCACAATTTGTGAAATGTGAATTTTGCTCCTATTTTTATGCCCTTGTTTCAATTTTTCACCAAAAGTTACTTGAGCAAAACATGTTAGATGAATTAGACACATTGTCAGTGGAAAACTATGATTTTGTTCTAGGATTTTTGTTATAGCAAATAGGACTAAATCTGAGGACACAGTCAAGGTCAAAAAGTTTTGGTCTTTGCTCATGCACAGCCTGTTCTGTGGAGATGCACCGTAGCTTACAAGCTAGTAAGAGAATAAAAAAAATTGCTTTAGGATATTATTCACTTATTTTTTTAAAAGGGACAACAAGTGGGAATACATCAGTTGATGTATTCATAAAGGCTCCAGAAATAAACATTTCATTTAAAATATTGTGGTAGCTTGCCAAACTAAGTGTTGTCTATCAGGAAAAAAAATGTATCTCTGTGTATTCAGTTTGAAAATAAATACAGTTACATGCACTGGGAACTTAAATGTGTTTGAAGATCTCAGTGGAAACTGGAGTCAGGTAATGAAAACGCTACAGTATTGTACTTTAAGCAGAAAAACTGATGTTCAACCCCCCTTGTAACCTTGAAGTGACTGGCTGAAGGTCTCTTGGAGCGTTCAGTTAGAACAGTGGTTCTTAACCTTTGTTACTCAGGTGTTTTTGAACTGCAACTCCCAGAAACCCCAGCCAGCAGAGCTGATGGTGAAGGCTTCTGGGAGTTGCAGTCCAAAAACACCTGAGTAGCAAAGGTTAAGAACCACTGAGTTAGAACACTGGTTCTTAATCTTGGGTTACTCAGGAGTTTTGGACTGCAACTCCCAGAAGCCTTCACCACTAACTGTGCTGGCTGGGGTTTCTGGGAGTTGCAGTTCAAAAGCAACTGAGTAACAAAGGTTAAGAACCACTGAGTTAGAACTAGCTGCATGTAAGCATGTAGGTGTCAGGAATAGAGATGGGCACAAATCGAAAAAAACAACGCATCGGAATGGTTGATGGGTAGCCGGCTGGCAGTTCATTTTTCTGGTTCGTGCCTGAGGGGAGGGGAGCCTAATGCCCCCACCCCTTCTGTCGCCTACCCACCCCCTTCCCACTTCTCCCACAACCTGCCTACTTGGTCCTGCTGCCTCTTCCTCTTCCTCCTCCACAGCCATCTTCAGAGACACCAGGAATCATGTGTATTCTACAGTATTTCCTTGCCAGTGTTCCATGTGAATTTATGGACTGATTTAATATAAAGTAATTCTTAATTTGTTTTTAAGATGGGTAATATCTGTAATTTTAAAGGGAGAACAAACAACAAGAACAAACTCTTGTCCCTCCTGGATTTGCAGTTATTGCGGTGAATTTCAATCAGTGTTGTGACTGAGCTTGCAGTGGTTTTAATCATGCATATGTTACTGCTTTGTCCTATGGGCCCTGTACTTCCGAGACAGTCTGCTACATTAAGAAAAGGAAATACTGTAACTAGTGGGATATAATCCATAAAATTCATGCTAAACGAAACTTTTTAATCTTTATGGTGCTAACAAGTCTCTTCATTAATTTTTTTTTTCAAAAAGTGAAAATGATCATTCCATCTGGGGGCTGAGGTTGTCTTTGCTTAAAATAAGATTTTAAACAAAGCTTTTTGTGCATTGTTTTCTTAAAAACTCACCTGCTCAGCAGTATTGTTGTTTCTTAATTCATTATGTCATTTTGAGTGTATGAAAGTTACTAAATGAAGTTCCAGAGTTTGAGAAATTGTTATCTCAGATATGGTGAGCCAAGAAATTTGGGCAGCAATGTATTATATATGAAAAGAAAGGAAATTATTTCTTATCGTCATTGGACCAAACTAAGTTGAGCTATTGGTATTGCTTTTTTTAAAATTCAATATGCATTCATTTTTCTGTATTTTATTTTTGGAGGATCTGCCTCAAAATCTGAAAACTGACAGGGATATTAAAAGAAAATGATCATATACCAGCGGATAAGAAGAAGCTGCATAAAGTGTACGTCACAGTACAATGTTAAAAGTATAGGCAGTGAAATTGGGGAATTAGGCTGTAGAGAGATGTGCATATTCTGTAGATTTATGCAAACTGGAATAAAATAAAATGCATTCCAACATAACCAATAATTTCTCAGAAACTAGTTCTCTGTAGATATTCAGTGTTGTGAAAAACATTCTCTTAAATATGCTAGTTTTCTTCATGCATTCTGAATACAAGAGATGTAGTGTACTAACTTCACCCGCTCTGTTGAAGTTCCTTGTTGCATGCCCAAACTCTGTTATTTGGATATCCTACACATGACTCAGAAAAATGTGAAATCAATGTCTTCAATCATCCCCGCATAGAGAAAGCTCCATCTCTAGTCCATTATTTTCAATGTAAGGAGAGTGACAGAAATACCTGAGGGAACAAGGTGTTCCCTCTCACTTGTTTATTTTAGCCTGCTTTTTGAACCTCTGACTAGACTAATTACTACCAAGTTTGGTTGTAAAGGCAGGCAGAGCAATCTGAATTTCCTTTCACAGATGGTTGAACGGGAGGGACCTTCTGCCAATGGAGAGTTTGCTCAGCAAAAGCTCTGAGTGTAGGTGAACCACTGGTGATTTTGCCCACAGAGAAGCAAAATGGGGCGTTCTGGAAAGGAAGCCTGGGGTGTGTTGGCGGCAATCTGAAATATGCTGATTTAAGGGTATTAATTTAAGGGACTAGCCCCTTAAATTAACTTTCTCGTGTATTCTCTTGCAGATATCATAGGTACAGTATTTCCTGTTGTTGTTTGTGGATCAAGACAGGGAGAAAACAACAAGCGCCAGGACAAAATGGGTGGGATTGCCTCCTGTTGTAGCTGTTCTATGCTAGGATGGCTCAGTAATTAAGCATTACTCTGCTCATATTTTACTATGGCACTGTGAAATCTCACATTTCAAAGCATTGTAAGCAAAAGTAAGGTTTGCAACAGCTTACAGTATTCTTCTTTGAGAGAAGTGACATTTCAAAATAAAAATGTCAAGGTATGGGGCTGAACAAATAACCAGTCTTGACTTCCACTGGTTTTAACAATTCTCAGATTTAACTCTAATGGATTAATGTGCTTCCATCTGTTGCGTTTGGTTACTGCCCTCCATGTTTTCATGTAACTAACAAATAAATTATTTCTATTCATTCAGAGACCGTGCATATCTCATGAGAATACATCTCAGCTCTTTATAGTTTGCTATTTTTGAATTGACTGAGAATTGTTACTAATTTTGGGGGGCGTGGGGGAAAGTACCAATTAAAAACAACTCAGAAGACCTTAATAAGGGTTGACATATTTCAGGTGTCCAAATCCAGTATCTTAATTTGTATACTCTGCAAATTGGGCAGTCTCGCACGCATACTATGCAAATTTCCATGTGCAATGTTATTTACATGTTATGCAAATGAATATTGATATTATTTAGATTATCACATTAAGAACATTAATTACTGCATTGGTTTTGTACCAATATGTTTCAGCATTGGCATTGTTTGTGTAGTAACCACTGATATGAAAGAGCTAATATGGTATAGTGGTTAGAATACTAGACCTGGAAAAGAGAAACTTAAGTTCAAGTCCGTGATTAGTCATGGTTGCTTTTTATTTGATATCCATGGGTGTGTGACTACTACTTAGCCAAATCTACAAAACAAGACTGTTTTGAGAATATGATGGGGAGAGAGGGGAACCATGTAAAGCAGCCATATAGTACATTTCTTGTGGAGTTTATAAACTCCATACAGTGGCTTCTGGTAATATTCTCAAGCCATGCTGCCTCTGGAAGATGCAGTAGAACTTGCTGGTTCTGGACGTCATAAAATCATCAATACCTAGAAGTGTAGAGCTGCATGGAGCCCCAAGAGCCACTGAGTGGCAGAAAATTTTGTAATGTGCATAATAACTTTTGGACTACACTTTCCATAGCCCTTCAACCAGGATTCATTGCTGTGGTTTCAATTTGTTGTTTGGAGGCAACTCTGCAAACAGAATTTGGTTGTTTGCAAGCCACCTAGGGAACAGGCATTCCCTGAATTGGACCATTAATCCAGAATCTTTATTTATATCAGTGGTTCCCATCCTTTTTTTTATTTGCATACCCCTTGGCATCCTATTTCCATAAATTATAACATTCACAATCCAACCGCCAGACTAACAACCTCCATATGAATACCTTTCCCTACAGCAAAAGCATAACCAAGCCCCTTGCTCTCCTCAGAAGTAGACACATCACCTTAGATGGACATCCAGATTTGGTGGGAACTTTTCTATTCTTTCTAAGGGGTCAAACTTCCTCAGTGAATGAGAGGGAAAGGAACAAAGTGCCCTGCAGAATGGCGAACATGCTCCCGTAGAGAGAGAGAAAGGTAGAGTTTTGGAGGAATCTCTGAAGACGAGACTGAGGTTCTTGTAGCTGCTCCTCACCTTCATCAGATAATGTTTATGGAAAATGATGCTGGAATAGATTTGGCATTTCTGAGTAGCTGGGTGCTGTTAGGCAGCAGTATATCCCCTTTAAAAAACAAAAGAAAGATAGCAGTGAGTTGTATTTTTTCTTAATTTAGTGTGTTTCCATTTGGAAATATCCTTCATTGAAGGGAAACTGTAAATCAAGATATAGTGCAGTTCAAATACACAATTGTAGGATGGTAGCTCTTTTTGTAGCATAGATTTTATAGAAGTTGAGAGACTGGAGAAAAATAAATCAGGAAGTTCCATTTCCAGATAATAGGTTCACCACTTGAATCATTTCATGACTTTATACTTCCACCTTCCCAGTCTGAGGAAGACAGCACTCCACAGACACTGTCTTTCTCTGCCCCCCTCCCCTCTGTGTGTATATCTGGGAATCCAGTGAAGTGGGTGGGGCTCCAAGGTTTGCTCTCCTCAGTCAGTTGAGGGTTGGAGGCTTTCTCCAAATATGTCCCTTCCCCACCCATGAAGCTACAACAATGTACAGTGGTGCCTCACTTAACGAGCGCCTCAGTTAACAACGAATCTGCATAGCGATGTGTTTTAAGCGATTGCAAAAGTGATCGCATTGCGATGTTTCTAATGGCAAAAAAATCGCTTTGCGATGATCGGTAAGCATTTCGCTTACCAATTTTCGCATAGCGATGTTTTTTTAACAGCTGATCGGCGGTTCCAAAATGGCCACCGGCTAAAGGAAAGGGCCGCCGCTGTGTTTTCGCGCCCTTTCCTCACTTACCGGGCAGTGAAAATGGCAGCCGCATGGAGGATCTTCTTATTAAGGTGAGTTTTTTGCCCATAGGAACGCATTAAACGTGTTTTAATGCGTTCCTATGAGCTTTTTTGTCCCGCATACTGACGAATCCACATAGCGGTGATTTTTTCGTAACGGATTATCATTGCTATGCGGGGCACCACTGTATTTACTTTGCAAAGTTCTTGCTGCCAAACCTCTTCTGTGCATGCTCAGTGTGACAAGAAATCACTGTTTCTCCCTTTTGAAGTGCCTTTTTTGAGGACAATATTTCAGACTCCACAGCCTGGTTTCCTTCCAAATAATAAAGTGGGTGGGGACAACCCGTCTCTTTCAAGATAAGAATATTCTTTTCTACTTATATGATCTATTCTAAAACTTAGGGTATTTAGGGTAACCTATTTTTGAATGGGGTATGTGTAAAACAGTTTACATTAAAAAAACTCATAACTTAAAAACCCATTGCTTAAACATCCCCAGATGTGGCACAGAGCAAGAGCAGACTGTCTGCTACAGTTATGCCAAATTTGCTATTGATCTAGTGAAAACGTTACACTTCTTTATTTGGACTGCCCCCATTTTTAGAATTGCCTTATAGAACATTGATATGCTGTGTCAGCACAAGGTCATGAATGGTGGTGTGTAGACTGGCCAGCTTGCAGGATTAAGATGTGATGGATCATTTACAATGTGGCTGCTCTCTTTTTTCTTATTCTTTGAGTTAAGAAGGGGAAGAATGCAATTTTACAATCCAGATGCAGTACAGAAATGTGATTTTACTAAATATAGGTAAGCCCTATAGCCTTTAACCTTGAGGTGGGTGAGTGTGATTCAAAGTCACGTTGGCTTTCCCTTGGATTTTAAATAAGATGGAGAGCTTGAATTTTTTTAAAAAATCCTTTAATTTCGGCAGACACAATGTCTAGTTCTCAGATAATCAGAACTCCTCTATCTATTTTTAGACCCCTTTCCCACCAAAAGCTTCTTGTTTCTATTTGCCCGCTTTCCTCTGAGGAAATGGTTTTTGCATCCTCCTTGTTTGTCAAAGGATTGTCTAGTTAACTAATGAAATTAAAATAAATGCAAGATTCAAAACTGCTTCTCATCTGAAATTTTCTAAATGCTATACTTTTTTAATTTTAGTATTTCAGCAAATGCCTTCATTTAGGACTCGTATTGAACCATATATTGAATATGAATACTTTGCCAGTTCCTTCTGCTAACAAATGCAGACTTGATCAACTGTTGGCTGGGGTTAATTTCTGTTAAATATATGTAGTTTAAAGACATAGAAAGACTTCACACACATATACATATATAGTTCAGAGGGAAGAAAAGCAATCTTGTGCTGAAATGTGTTGCTGGATCTGCAAAACTTTTTAAAAAATAAACTTTTAATAAACTTTATTTTTCTTATAATGAAATTTTTTTTGCAGGACATCATAGGAAGAAAGTGAAAATGTGCTTTTCACAGTAGGATCTTTGCCTCTGTCTTGTAATGGCAAGTCTTCTGTAAGATAATAGACACAAATAGATTGTATAGTTAGATATATTTAAGAAAAATTTTCAGTAAACTCCTCAGACACTGAATTATTCAAGTGATAAGAATGGGTGTTTTTGACTTCCCTCAGAAATTCAGTGCTTATGTTTCTTTACTTTTATCTGAAATTAACTTCTTTTTATAGTTTAGAAGACTTACCTCTAGTCACACTGATTCTTCCAAATGAAAGCTGAGGAACTCTAAGGACCACTTCAGATATAATAGAAAACCATGATAAAAAAATTGTGCTAAAAAAAGAGTCTGAAAGTTCCTAATTCTGGCTTTCAATAAAACACAACTTCCCAGTACTATCTAAACTCAGGAAACCATGTTTCTTTTATTGTTTTTTATCCACCACTATCACACTTTTTATTTGTTAACTAACCACAGTTAGAAGAAATAACTTTGACAAAACAGAAAACATAGCCAAATAGAGAAGTTTTCCACTTCTTCTTGTGCATGGAAGAGTAATCTTGTCGTACACTAAGTCTACCTGTTGGAGCGCCTCTTCCTACAAATGAGACACTCTTTCTACTCGTGCATCACGGTTGCAGGTGGTAATTCCAAGAAAGGCTCACAAAACTACCACCAGAAACTGGGCCTTTTTGGTGGTGGCTGCTACATTATGGAAGATGTTGACACATGCCAGACTCTTTCTCTCTCTTCTGACTTTCAGGAAGTGTGTAGAATCTGAGGTTTTCATCAGGCCTTTAACTCTCTTATGATACGCTCAACAACCCAGGTGCTTGAATTTTGCCTGATAATTTGTTTGCTATTGCCTCTGGGTTTTTTCTTTTTTTCTTTTTCTGATATTATATGTGTGTGGCGGACAGTGCACACCTCACTCCTGTCAGTCATTTTAGAGCTCCAGTGCAAGAGCCTATGACAGGACAGGAGGGGTGGAGTCAAGAAAACTAGGAGTGCCAGAGAGGCAGTTACAGAGAACCAGAGAGTCAGTTAGGGAAAAGCTGGTGAAGCGTTTAGACAGTTAGAGAGAAGACTGTGAAGTGTTTAGACCAGATATTGGACAATTGGTTAGTTAGGGAATATTAAAGAGTTAAAAGGAATTAGAAGTACATTGACAGTCAGAAAATACTGAGATCTTGATTAAAGTAAATGAGTACAAGCAAGCTTATAAGTAATCAGATCCACGTTTAATGAATGAATGATAATAGAACATCTATGATTTTCCTTCTGTGATTCACTTATCCTTAAATAAACCTTGTTTTATTTGGCAGCAAGAGTGTGAGGCTGATAATTGATATATAAAGGGTAATATCCTCTTGTGGCAGCGAATAAAAGGGTAAAGGACAAGTCGTGCCCAAAGGTGAGCCTGGGTGAGGGTCAAAACACACAGGGGTCACTGAGGGTGCACGACAATGTGTGATTTTTGTTTGGTGGTGCGTATGTGCCTCTGATTTTGTTAGCCACCCAGAGTAGTGGTTCACCACTAGATGGATGGAACATAACTGTTAAAAAGAAAAAAGCAAATGATTGGTCCGCGGCCCCATGCCGGTCCATTGCCTGAGCTGCACCGGGCCACAGAGACAGACCTCCCGCCTCCCCACACATGCACTCACCCCCACATAGCTGATTTGTGCATGTGCATGCGCTCCAGTGCGCTTGTGCAAATGCTGCACAGCTGTTTGCACACAAGCACGCACACACAAGACTGCACTGCCATTTGTATGCGTGGGGGCGCTCGTTCATGCAAGAGACAGCGGGCACTTGTTCGCACATGCGCATGAGCACAGGGTGCCCTGCCTTGCCCAGCCAGTCCGCAGGGTGAAATAGGTTGGAGACCCCTGATTTACCTAATCTAAAAAGGGGGAGTGTGCCAAAAAAGGCACCTTTTATACTCATCCCTATACATTTCAGTTACCGTAGGCCGCATTATCATAATATCTTCTTTTATGTATATACACAATAACTTTAGTGATATTTCCTTTGTAGGCATTCTTCTTCAGTACACCAGCTCTTTACTTATGGCAGATTGTGGTAACTGTGTTTGAAGGGAGCTCCTTTTTTCTATTCCTTCCAAATATTTGGATTTGTTCAGATACAATGGACAGACCATGGATTCGTGATTATTAGGATGATATATTCCTTCCATTTCTCTCGTACATTTTTATGATGAAATTCCCCTCCAGACTTCTTGGTTTGAGTATACTCTGCAGTGACTCTGCACAGGACAACTGAATTGGATAGAGCCCGGGGTCAGTGAAGGAGTTGGAGCACACAAAGGGGTAATTGAGCTCATAGTGCACATCATGTTCCTAATCCTAATTCTACATGCCATAGTCCAGGGGTCTGCAACCTTTTCCGTATGAGGGCTACATGATACAGTGGACCCTTGACTTACAGACGGCTTGACTTACAGACTTTTTGAGTTACAGACTTCTCTGGCCGCAAAATTTAGGTTTGACTTGCAGACTGAGATTTGACTTACAGACCAGAAAAAAACCAAAATGGAACAAAAACGGCCTGTTACGGGATTAATCGGTTTTCAATGCACTGTAGGTCAATGGAGACTTGACTTACAGACTTTTTGACTTGAGAACCGCCTTCCAATACGGATTAAGTTCTCAAGTCAAGACCCCACTGTATATTTTACATATTTTGAGGGCCAAAGGAGGGAAGGGGGACCCAAGCCATCCCCCACCCTGCTGTCTTTGTAAAAGGTTCTCCTTCCCTCTTCTTCCTATGCCTGGGCGGAGATAGGAAGAGGAGTGAAGCTTGATATAAGTTTTTCCCCACCCCCACTGTCTTTGCAAAGACAGTGGGGGTGGGGGATCACTTGGGTCCCTCCTCTTCCTATGCCTAGGCCAGATAAAAAGGCAAGGCAGGCCGGATGTGGCCCACGGGCCATAGTTTGAAGACCCCTGTCATAGTGCATAAGAATAGTCAGTTTTAATCAATCCAGTAATGTATCTTCAAAATGAAAAAGATGGGTGGATTTCCAAATGTAGTCATGAAGCTTAATATGTGTGCTCCTAAAATTTCATGCATGTCAGTGAAGCTGTTCTGCAGTGTACTTATAACTAGAATTTATTGAATTTAAGTAGAAGAGACATGTTTTATAACACAGTTATAACATTGTGTTGTCCCTAGCTGTAGACTGTGTTGCAAGATATTTGTTTTCCCCAGTATAAGAAATTACAGGAGTGGATGTTTGCAATTTCATAATTAGCAGGGGGGAAAACACCCAAACAGTAGAAGCATAAATGGACAGTTAATAGAACTGTCACATTTCAGAAATGTTACAAAGGTTAATCTGAAGCATACCTGGCTCCTTCAGTATCTGTGTTTAAATAAAAGAGCATTTTTTTCCTCTTTCCTCAGGGGAGGAATGAGATCAGGTGCAGATTATTTACTGCTTCTAATTAACACTGTAGGATATTGCTGTCTTGCAACATGCTAATTACTTTGTTGTTGGTTTTTAGGTAGAGCCTGAAAAATCCTTTGTGAATATATTTTATTTTTAACAGCAGGAAGCATCAGTTGACTCTCCACACACACTCTATTCTTGTCATCCATTCTGATTTTTAAAGAGGTATAATCAATGGTGCAATAAATTTCTTTCCATTTAGACTTTCTGAGTGCTTTAAATAAAACCTTCCAGTTGCATTGCTACTACAATTGAACTTTTTCATTTTTTCTTAAGCATGCTGATTTCTCATGTAAACCACAAATATTGTGTAATCTTTAGGTGTCAGCATCTTGGAAACCTAACTCATTGTTGTGCTCTACCGAAGGTGTTGTTTTGGCTGCTTGCTAATCCTTGCCAATTGTAAGCATTCTAATCTCTTCATACTCCACCACATCTCCTTTCTGGAAACATATTTGCTATATAGTTTTAGGCCCTTATTTGCACTTACAGACACATTCCAGGCTGATTTGAGTTCACAAAAGATACATGACAGGTGTACCACCTCTTTGAGGCTCTTTCCCAAAGGCTTGTTTATTTTTTTGTTAATTTGATAAGCCTGCAGCTGCCCAAGGATGACCCAGGACCTCCTTCTCCTGAAAGCTGCGTCATTTAGTTTAGATAGGGAATGCGTTGTCTGGCTGTTAGTTTAAAACAACTATGTGAGCACTTCTCTCTGCTTGCTGTTTTCATAAATGCATTAAATTGAAAATGAGTTGGTGTGGCATTTACCCCGTGGGCCCTGCGTGTTTTATCAAACCCAGAACTCACAAAGGTATCCCAACATGCCTCTTGACATGCTACCACCAGTTGATCTCTTTATCAACTTATTTTTCTTTTGAAAGACTAAGGTCCATCCAGTACTGACTTTTTAACAGAAACAGGTTTATTGATTACACTTGGTTTCAGGAAAAATTCTTAAGCACATTCTTAAAGGTCCACAAAGCTTCAATAGTTTTTTTAAAAAATCTCTTCTGTATTAATTAACACAAGTCACACTCTGACTAATCACTCCTTAAACACTCTCTGCCTCAAAACCCTCCAAACTATCCTGTCTCTTGCTCTCTCTGACTCTTGACTGACTGAACTTCTCTCCGAGGCTCCTCCTCTTATAATGCATAACTTATGGTGGACGCCCCAGTTGGTTTTACCTTGTTGACTAGTCTGAAGGTTAGCAATGCAGACTTTGTTGGTAAGGAGTTTCAAATAAAAGTTCTGCAAAGGAGTCACTCCTTTTCTACAAGTGTGTAGTGTCTGGCACATAGAAATTCTTAATAATGCATGTCATGTGGACATTGCTTTTGAGAAACAGACAGAGGATGCCTTGCTGTTTATCTTACCTTGCAGAATTAGAAGTCCAGACATACCAGTTTGCCACACTTGTCTTCAGGGAACATTGGCACTCCCAACTGTTATGAAGATTTTAATTCATTTTTCGCTGAGTTTCAGATACAGGATCATGACTCAGCTAATTGCAATTATGCTTCATCTCACCATAGTTAAGCTCCTCCCTTGCATCTTTGTTGGCACCAGTATTAACAGAGGTTAAGGTGGAACAGAAGAGAAGAAGAGAAATATTTATCAAGGTCTCCTAGCTCTGCTTAATGTTTGAATTGCCACGGTAAACAAGCAAATAGTTCCCAAGTTGATTTGTCCTGTTTAAAACATTAACCAAAGATCATAGTAACTAGTAGACTATGATCTACTACAAAAGTTTTCTTAGCACCTCCTGAGCAGGTCTTTGGGGCTCATGGAGGCTGCAGGAGGGAGAGGGACGGATTTCCCTGCTTCTACTTGTGGAAGCTGCTTCCACTTACAGAAGCACACCACTGGACTCTGACTTCTACTTCATATTTATCTATAAGAAGGTGTAGGACAGTGGTGTCGAACTGTGGCCCTCCAGATGTTCTTGGACTTCAACTCCCAGAAGCCTTCACCACCACCTCTGCTGGCCAGGATTTCTGGGAGTTGAAGGCCAAGAACATCTGGAGGGCCACAGTTCGACACCACTGGTGTAGGAGGAAGGGAGTTATGTTTTGTTGCCTGATCGTTTCTCCTCCTCCTCCTCCCAGTGTTTCAGAGAATTGCATGTTTGTGTGTCACTGTTACCTAATGGAGTTCATTCTGAGACACCAAATGATATAGCAGCTTTGATAGTTTTATACTGCTGGGCTATTCCCCCCCCCCACCTTTTGACCTTTGAAACCATTGTTTCATAGTCTCCCCAGGGAACTGGATTGTCAGAAGGCATGGGTAACAGAGTTCAGTAAGTGGGTATCAACATACTTACCACAGAGAACAACACACCATAAAGTGCTCCAAGTTGGGGGCCCTTCCCGAAGATATATTTGAAAATAATTGCAGAAATAAAGTGATTTGTTTTATTTACTATGGTACCTTTTTCCTAGTACATTTAAAAAGAAGTACAATTAAAAACATAGGGAGCTAGAACATTAAAAACCAATCGGAATTGTAACAATAGTTTAAAATTGCCAACTTTAAGCTCAGCTACAGAAACATTACACAGACCACCTGTTTTTTATAAGAAGCATACCTGTGAGGGGGACAGTGCTCTCTATGATGATGATTAATATTTAATGATGAAGAGCAACACACTGAAAGGTTATTCTGGCTCTTTTGGTTATGTTAGTTAGACTGCAACTCTCATTATCCCAGGACAGCAAGTAAATGCCCTGCTTTGGGGGGGGGGGAGGGCAGTGTCATGAGAGTTCATAGTCCAAAATATATGCAGGGTGCCAGATTGAGAAAGCAGGATTAGAGTGGATCTGAACCATGAGGGCTACTTTGTGATTTAGGATTTTCTCATTGCTTATCTGCAGAACATTTGGAAAGTACATTAATACTGTAAAAGTAGGAAAATTGTGCACCTTACAAATTCTCCATGTAGGAAAACTGATGCTAAGCTAGCGGGACATGGGGCTTTGTTGTAGTTCAGTGGAGGTCATTCTGCACAGTAGTTGGAAACTTCAGTGTGCTGTCGTGGGAAAATATCAGTTATCTCAGTACACACGATTAGATATCTTTCATAGAAAGAGGTTGTTGCTAAGGAAGCAACATAATCAGTTTCCTCTCAGTCTCCCCTTGTAATGAACAAGATGAGAAGAACAGAGCGTGCAGAACTTCCTGGTATGCTTCAAGACAGCAGTGGTCTCTGTCCCCTCCCTTCCTTCCCACTGTAGTTTGTTTTGGGACTGAATTGTCCTGGGAGGTGTTCTTGTAGACATCCCTATTTTGATTGCTTTAAAGAAACTCATTTTGACATTTCATTGCTCAGCTATAGTTGTTACAGGAAAGAGGCGTGACTTCTTATTGCCTTTGTTTATACCTCTATTGATATTTTTCTCCTGGTTTGTTGGAAAGAACTCGAAGACGAGTAAGACGGATAATGAGACTGATGCCCAGATGTGGAACCTAAAAATGCAGCAATTTCAGTGATATATTTCTGCCTCACTAGCTGCTGTTGTAGGAATATAAGAAAAGGGCCTCCACATACCCTTCTACACCAGAAGCTGAAGATGTTGTTTGGCTATTGCAGAACACCCTTGTGCTTTTAAGAAGGAGGTTGCAGATCTACAGAGTGCTGTAGTTCGTTTGAAATGAAGGAAGATTCTCCAGCGTTGTGGGGAAATATCTGACAAAGAGATGGACTGTAAAAGTAGGCACAGCTTTTTCAGTGAAAGCAACTAAAGTAATGGGGTTACAGCTAAAAATATATCTGGATCTAGTGACGGAATGCCTGTTTAGAAGTTCAGTCATTTCTGTATAATATGCCTTGTCTCCTTTCATAGATGTCTGGCTTCAAGTGAACAGCTGCTGAAAAGAAGAAACAGTGAATGTTTTTCTTCCATCAAGCTGTGGCATATATTGTTTTGAAGTAACCTTAGGAGAGCACAATGTGTTGAAGGTCTACAAAGACAAAAAAAAAACAACCTACTGTTAACTGTTCATCTCTTTTTACTATTTTCAGATCCACTAAGTGTGAGAAATTTGATACAAATAGCCAAACTCTAATATTATATTCTCAAGAAAATTTAAAAACCAAACACTCTACTTAGTACTGAAGGGCTGTGTAAAGATTACAGAAAGAATATTGTGCAGGTCGTAAGTACTGTATACGAATCATTAAAAACAAATGTGATAACACAATGTCACAACGTGGATCTTTAAGAGAAGGGCAACAAAATCCTAACCGACTTCTACGCCGGGTCAACCATGTGTTTCACAACCTTTCCTCGACACTACGTCGGTCTCCTACAAAGAGACAGGGGCGAAATTACCCTCATTCCCACTGCTCTGGTGAGAACAGTTCTAAGTTGATTTCAGAATAGAAATCTGCAATTTATTAATCATTTTTTCTTCTGTACTAATGTTTGTATTGCTTACATATTATTGAATGAGCATGACGCCTGCATTAATAGGAGCAATAATTACGTGCCATCATGTCAGTTCTGACTTACCGTGACCCTTTCCACGGTTTTCCAGGTATAGACTACTCAGACCTAGAAAACCCTGGAAAGGATACTTTATTTGTGTTCTCTTCAGGGTGACAGAACAGAAATATATATACTATTTTCAAAAGCAATTATCTGTTCAAAATAGTACTTAAGCTATTGTTTCCAAGTACTAGGTCAGCCTCTGCAGATCTTTTTAGTCCTGGCAGAAGTGTGGCATTTCAGGGTTTTTTTAAAAGGTCATATTTTGGCAGTTTTTAATGGAATATGGCATTGTGTATTGTTTGTTTAGTGTAAACTGTGTTAAGCCCTTGTAAACTGTGTTAAGCCCTTGGATTTTTTTTTAAAAAATATATCTGCTCTGAAATGCATGTCATCATAAACAATCTGGAAGGGATAACTTGTAGGGATAACTTGTTCGTTATCCCTACAGTTTCAAAAAACATGGGACACGGTGTTTGTTTCTCAGTATAAGATAGCTTCTTGGGTTTTCTCTGTGTTTTAGTAAATGCAAGTGTAAGTACATCATGACTTCAGGACTTAATTATCTTAAAGGCTTATGCCCACTGGTGCAGACAAAGCCACTGGGAGCATTTAACACAGAGCTGAATGCCAGAGATGTGAATCCGTCCTTTACCTCCAGTTGTGAGTTGCAGATTCATGTAAAGAAACCTTGGAGTTCCTGAGTGACTTGCAAGAGTATGAATTTCTGAGGCTGCTGACTGATGGACATTTGTTTAAAGGGCAGGATCCAATGTTGGACTTTTGCTGACGAAGTCCACCAGAATCAGAAGGGAGGCAACCCCTTTTCCCACGGGCAGCATCCTCCCCACTGAGGCTTGAAAACTGGTTCTGGAGGTCCGAGAAACACCAGCATTCAGACAACATAAAGAGCCACAGAGAGGAAGGGAAGAAACTTCTGTTGTGCTGGCTTTGGCTATCAATGGTTACTGAGTTTAGCTCAAGATGTTTTGATTCTTTGTTCAGTGTCCACTTTGAAGGCAGCGGGAATAGAAACAAACAATTCTGGCTTGGTTCCCCACCCCCCAGGTGACAGGTGTGCAGTGGCTTTCAAAGTCCTGAGATATTTCTGAACTGTTTTTTTTTTTAAATGAATGTGGCTCTTTCTGTACTAATGCGGAAAGTCAAATCCTTCTTTGCTCAGTATTGCTGCTTCCTAAGTTTTTTGGCAATTTCCAGTGAATTCAAGTAGGCATTGTAATTTTTGCTGTCAGTCTTTCACTGTACAGCATTAGAATTGGAGCATAATAGTTTGCCTCTATTTTATTAACCTGTGAATCTTGCTCGGAAGTGAATTGGATCATCCTGAATCCTGAAGGATGAACAGCTGCTGCTTATCTCTCACTTTCGAAAGAGGTGGCAGTGAGGACCAAAGGCTACAGTCTGGCTTTATGTGGTTGTATAAAGCAACTTGTTAATAGTCTTCATTTGTGGCTTTGAAGATAATATCTTTACCTGTCTCTTGCCTGTACAAACTGATAGAATTTGACTGTGTTTTAAAACTAAATCTCCCATGACAAAACAGACACCTTGCAAGAATACAATGTATGCTCACCAGATTTATTTAAGGTAGCAGTGGGTGTAGCTGGCTGGACAGCTCTATGAATTGGAGTACTGTACTTGGCTGCACAGTGAGGGGGCAAGAGTTCAGTTCCACACCGAGCCTCCTGGGAGAAGGGCCAGCCTGAATTGTCTCGAGCAAGCTGCACAGTCTTAGAGTGCCACCAGAAAATGAGAATGCTAGACCACTTCTGAGTACTTTATACCTAGGAAACCCTGGAATCGGCTTGACACCACACAGTTATTAATTACTAGCAAAAAGTACTGTATAAGAAAAGCAACAATGGGGTAAATGTGGTATGACCAGAGTAAAAAAAAGTGCCTGTTGTATTTAGTGTGGTCAATTGTGCCAAACACAGTTATTGATCCAAAGAGAGTGAATGTCGTGTTAGGGACTGGGAGACATGAAAAATGGAACACTTTAGTTCTTGGTATTTTAAGCTAAAGTTAAAGTTTGGGCTTTTTGGTATAGTGGCATTCATAGTGGCTCCCTTAAAGAGGTACTCACATTACCAGATTGGGGAAGTTTGTTTTGGGATATGTGCCTTGATGAAAATAAGGGTGCAAGTACACAGTGGGAAAAATGTAAATAGATCCATTGTGACATTGCATTTGGGAAGTCAGGTTTCCCCAGGTGAATCCATTTTAGCCAACCATGCAGGAGGTAGTAGTAGATAACTGGAGGAAACGGGCAGTCTGCCTTGTTTGCAGCTGGTTAAGGTGACTCTACTGTGGTTGTCCAGATTTGTAGGATATATCACACTTGCTGCAACAAGCTGCTGATTAGAAAGACCTACCTTAAGATCCCAGTGTGATGTAGTGGATAAAGTGGTGGACTAGGGCTCTAGAGAACAGGGTTTCAATTCCCACTCAGCCATGGAAAATGACTGGGGGAGTAGAACTGGCAAAACCACTGCTTCAATATCTCACCTTGAAAGCCCTATTTGAATTTGGTATAAAATGCATTGACTTGTACATCATGAGTCAACAGAAAGAAAAATACAAATCATACTGTCCCAGTCCTGGAGTATTTTCTGCATTATTTGTTAATGCAGTTGCCCCCTGAGTTGCTCTGTTGATTTTTAAGCAAAAGTAATTAAATCAAGGGCTAATATGCTTCTTTTTGATCTATTCTAGACAAAACAAATTTATTTCGATTTATTTTTAGCATATATCCTGTCTCTAACCCCAAAGGTTCTAAAAGGATTTAAAAATGCTATATGCAGTAAACAAACAATTAAAATCAACCAACATATCTGCTATTTTCATCCCCACTGGGTGCGGTTCTGCTCTCTCTCTCGCGCGTGACTTCACCCATGTGTGTGTGCGCGCGTGACTCTGCCCCCCCCCCCCCAAGTAATGCAGGGTTCTGTAGCTGTTGGAACCAAAGAGGCTGAATGCAAACAATGTTCAGAGGAGGAAGAGAGCTGTGCGGAGGGAGGTGGAGTTGCACACACTTGTGTGCACACTTGACTTAGAGGAACCTTGAAACCAACCCCTTGCATGTCAGATTTTTGATCTCTAACCAATTGTTACCCTCACTTCTGCGGCCCAAGTGGGGGTGCATTCTTCTGGAAACCCTCTTGCAACATTTCCCAAAAGCCAAGAATAACCTCAAGGAGATTGTTCAGCAACCAAGGAACTACCACTAGGGATGGGTGCACATTTCGGTTATTTTCTATAAGAATGGACCAAAACTTGGAAAACATCTCAAAAAGATTGAAGAACTTGATATTTTAAAAATTCTAATGTGGTCAGATCTTTAGCTACAGCAGTAAATTATAACCTTGTGGAGCTCTTAAGAGTTGCATGAAACCTGTGGAAAGGTAGTTATGGGCTGTGTAGAGCAATAGCATCAGAAGAATCCTTGTTTTAATTTTTTACAGACAATTATTCATCCATGACATCACCTGTAATTCCACTTAAAAAAACATGAAAGAGACAGGGAAGGTGGACAAGAAAAGAAACCATAAATATACACAAACTAATTGGAGATCAACTTGGCTAGAATTAACTTCCTTGTATATTTTCATAAAGGTTGTACATATGTGCTTAAATTTCCATAGTCATCAAGAAAATTATCCATAGTCATTACCTCCTCTCACATTCTAATGACAGCAGTTAATTTGCATTTTATTTATTTCTTTATTATTATCATATTATTGCTTATTTCATTTTTCCCCTCTGGGAAGCCTGGCTTTCCCATGAAAACTTTTGTTCCACTCTGCATATTGTACAGTGGTGCCTTGCAAGACGAGCGCTTCATTTAATGATGAATTCGCATAATGAAGAAGTTTTTGCGATCGCAAAAGTGATCACAAAACGATGTTTCCTATGAGTTTTTTCCGCTTTGCGATGATCGGTTACCTGCTTCGCTAACCGATTATTGCAAAACGAAGATTTTCGCACAGCTGATCAGTGGTTTCAAAATGGCCGCCGGGTAAAAAAAATGGCCACCCGCTGTTTTCTGGGACGGATTCCTCGCTGCACAAGCAGCGAAAATGGCCGTGCTATGGAGGATCTTCGCTGGACAGTGAGTTTCAAGCCCATAGGAATGCATTAATCGGGTTTTAATGCATTTCTATGGGCTTTTAAAAATCGCTTTACGATATTTTCATTCTACAGCGATTTCGCTGGAACGAATCAATATCGTAATGCGAGGCACCACTGTATTTTAGAACTATAGCTAAAACTGACCTGCCAATTCTCATCTAGAATATATGCACTTCCATTGAGAACCTCCTTTTGTGTCAGCATCAAGGACACAACTGAGCACAAATATCAGTGGAAGAAGCCGTGTATCCATGAGGAGGCAGTTTACCTCCTCATATCACTACTGCACATCTAAAATAAGACATTCTCCTTGCATATTATTATTTATTGCCGATCTCTGTTGGATCCACTTAGAGCAGTGGTTCCCAACCTGGGTCCCCAGATGTTCTTGGATAAAAACTCCCCAAAGCCTTCACAACTAGTTGTGCTGGCCAGGATTTCTGGGAATTGTAGTCCAGGAATATCTGGGGACCCAGGGTTTGCAACCACTAACTTAGAGGATGTAAAACCAGTCCTATATCAACATGGTCATGAATTGCCTTTGTAGCTTCTCCAATGTCCTTCCTTCTCTCCACAGTTTTATGGCATGGTTACAGACATAGTTTGACATATTCTACTTTGTTTATTTGGTGGTTGTCATTTTTTCCATCACATCTTTAGGCATTGTAGTAGATTTATTTGGAGGAAAAGCATAGTCTATGTACCTAAATAGCTATACTTCAGGAATCTTCTAAAAGATTAATGGTGGTGGGGGGAAAAGATCCAACTTTGAGCGGCAGTACCAGTCTTGCTTTTTGATAGCAAGAACAATCATATAGTGGCAGAAGTCCATGTGGGTCCTATGTCATGACAGGGTCTCCTAATATGATGGTTGGGAAAGGCAGTTCATTGGCCTGCAGGTGGGTTTTCCAGTGCTTGGATCTTCTCCTTGGAGTTGTAATACATGAAGCTCTGGCCATTTGGTTACTTTATACAGGAGTTTCATAACATATGGTCTGTGGGCTGCATGCAGCATTCAGAACTATTTCTAAAGCTGACAACAACACCTCTGGAGCCCCCATGCCTCTAAGGGTTTTTAAAAAATTGAAAACCATAGGGCCCGCTACTCCACTAAAAATACAGATGACCACTAGAGGGCAGAAGAGGGCTTTCTCAGTTGATTTTTTAAAAAGTTATCCCCCTTTTTAAATTAACAAAAAGTCATGGTAACAGTCTGTATGGTATATAATTACTGCATTCATTTTTTAAAATACATACTGTAAATTAAAAATGGAAATGAACATCTTTGGTCACATCCCTCCATTTTAGCCCCACCTTAATGGGAGTCTAGCCCTCAGACTGCCAGCAAATTTGAAAAAAGGAGCTCTGCCCTGCTCCCACTCCTTTTTTTATTTTTTCTTAAACTACAACATAAACATAAAATACATAAACCAAAATACAAATCAACTGTGTTCCTCACCACCATAGTCAGGACCTCCTACAGTAATCCTTTTCTTCCCCTGTATTTATTCTTCTTCTTCCTTTATTGTCCTCTTCTCCAGAACTGCATTGATTGTTGATTTGGAGCTTTCCCTTTTCCTCTTGTTAGCACATATTCTGCCCTATATATCATATAAATTATTCTTTTTCATTTCTCCTTTCTTAACCTTTAAGTTACAAGTTAACTCATCACTTATAGCAATGTTCCATATTTCATTATACCATTCTTCCATTCGAAATTCAGACTTTGATTTTCAATTCCTAGCTATTATTAATCTGGCTGCTGTTAATAAATTGGTAATCAACTCTCTAGTCATCTTATCATAGACCACATTCTCAAATATTGATAACAGAGCTATCTCAGAATTAAATTCTATATCTTTTTCACATATGTCATTTAGTTCTTCAAAGATTAGCTTATTTATTTATTTATTTATTTATTTATTTATTGGACTTATATACCGCCCCATAGCGCTACAAGCACTCTCCAGGCGGTTTACAATTTTAATTATAAAGGCTACACATTGCCCCCCCCAGCAAGCTGGGTACTCATTTTACCGACCTCGGAAGGATGGAAGGCTGAGTCAACCTTGAGCCGGCTACCTGGGATTTGAACCCCAGGTCATGAGCACAGTTTTAGCTGCAGTACAGCATTTTAACCACTGCGCCACGAGGCTTCCAAAATCTTTGTACTTTTTCGCATTCCCACCACATATGAAAGTATGTACCAACATTTCCAACAGACATTCAGATAACTAGCATTAATTTTATTCAATTTTGTCGGTGTCAAATACCATCTTAAACCCAATTTGAAAAAAAAAATCTTTAATTCTCACCAACGTAAATCGTAAATCTCTCATCCACATCTTCCTCCATTCTTCATCATTTATTCTTTTTCATAAGTCTTGTTCCCACACTAACTTCAATCCTTCTTTCTCATTCTCTTCTTCTTCTAGATTTAACAGGAATCTATAAATTTTACTCACTGCACCCTTTACTGAATCAGTCATCTGAATATCTTCATATGATAATAGAAATTGTTCATACTTTCTATATTCCCTACCTTTATTATACTTCTTTACCCATCCATTAGTCCATCTTTCTAATAGCATATAATTCAACCATGATATATTCTTATTTTGAAGGATTTGTTTCATTTGATCTTTCGATCTCATTTTATACAACCAGTCTTTTAATCTAATCACTTTTTTTCTTTAAATAATTCTGTATAAGCTTTCATATTGGCAGGAAAATTCTCTATTTCAGTCACTAATCGTAATGGAGAGTTAAACGGACATAAATTCTTTCTATACTTGTACCAGACGTTTAACATAGTCTTTAAAAACAGGTTATTAATTTCACTTATTTTATATTTTTTAATTATACCAAATAGATGTTTTTCAGTATCCACCCATAATGCTGATGATTCCATTTTCCACCAAATTAACCTTTCTGGGTTATATATAATTTCCCCAATGAATCTCAACTGATTATCCAAATATTTTTTTTTTAATATTTGGTATGCTTATACCTCCTTTTTTTTGTTTTATACCAATACATTTTATTTGTTCTGGCTCTCTTCCCTTCATTGCAGTATTTATTAATCATTCCTTGCCCCCACTCCTGTTCCATACAGCTGTTGATGTTGTTCCTCATGCCTTCTTTCTCCACTCTTCTACATCTGCTGCTAGGACAGCCATTTGTACCACATACAGTGGTGCCTCGCTAGACGATGATAACCCGTTCCACTGAAATCGCAGTTTAGCGAAATCATTGACTAGTGAAAAGCATTTCCCCATTGGAATGCATTGAAACCTGTTTAATGCGTTCCAGTGGGGAAGAATCGCCGTTGTCTAGCGACGATCGGCCATAGGAAAGCCACTTTGCAAACTGCCGATCAGCTGTTTAAATTGCTGTCTTGTGAAGCTTAGGTCCCGAAAACACCTGTTTTGCAAGAGTGGAGGAAGCTGTCAAAATTGTTGTCTAGCGAAAATTGGTTTGCAAAGCAGGGACCAAACATTGTCCAGCGAAATTACCCCATAGGAATCACTGTTTTGCGAATTGCTATAGCGATTGCAAAAAGTCAATGTCTAGCGAAAAAACTGTCATGCGAGGTAACTGTTTAGCGAGGCACCACTGTAGCTGAATTGCTGGTGTAGTAACTAATGCCCAAGCATATGGAAGAGGGGCATACTGTACCAAGGTCTAGAGAGTCAAGGCTGATTTATCCTATTATGTTGAGGAGGAAAGTGAGTCTAAATTGTAGTTCATGCTTGAGGATGATTGTACCCTAGAAGTAAAGCAAACAAAAAAGATCCTTGTCATTTTTTTTAAGCTTTGGTTTGGCTCTGTCATCTATCATGATGTTTTCAAAGTATACAGGACCCTATTTACATACATATAAGGCAAGAAAGCTAGAGATTAGGACTTTAGATTATGAGAGGTCTCTAAGTATTTGACCTAAATTAATGAATGTTAAACTTTACATAAAATAGTACACATTTTTGGTACTTCTGTGGGACCTTTTAAACTTCCCATAGCTTAGGGCCTGTGTGGGTCTTAACCTGGTACTGAAGGTGTGGTTTATCATATGCCAGCTGTTAAGTACATCTACAGTGTGTAAACATCAAATTTATAACTAAAGAACATTGTAAAATACAATTTAAGAAGGAAAGGGTGGCAATTATGAAGCCGCCCTTGTATAGCCTCTGGTTTTAAAGGAGCAAAGTTCATTCTTCTAGAGAAGTCAAGACAAATCAAGTACATGAGGTTTAATGAGAAGGAAAACTTCTGCTTATTGTTCCAGTTGGAGTGAAGATGAACTAGGTAGCACATTCTGAGGAAGAAATGGAAATCTATTGTATTTTCTCCAGCTGCAATTCTAGTTTGGCTTCTGTGGCTCAAAGTAACTTGGGACATCCAATCTTGTAAGAAAATCAGAGGACTCAAGTGATAGTTTTTGTCATTTATACACACAGGCAAGCAAATAGCCAGTCCTCTGTAGCATCAGCTACGCTATACAGTGATGTGGATTTTAAATCGTTTTTACACTGCCTGTTGCCAATTGGTTACCGACAAGGCAAGTAGGGATCTCTTCAACTAGTTTTGGTCATGGCAGAGTCATGCTGGTTCAAACATTCATCTGAGCATTTTGCATTCAATGAGTGAATGAAAAGGTGAAGGAATTACTCTCTTTGCCTCTTGTGAGATAAGAAATATCTCTTAATGGGAGCCACATCAAGCAGATGGATCTCTGGTAAGTAAAAATCCACCCAGTATTCCTCCCTCTGTCACTAAGTGCATTTGTTAAACAGTATTTTGATTTTTTTTTAAAGTACAATTTTTGTGATTTGTGTTGGTGGGGATTATCATGTTTATCCCTTGAGTTTCAGAGTAAGGTATAATTAATGTTTATGCTGGGCTCCAGTTAAGACATGCCTATGTCCAGATACGAGGACGTGGTGGTGCTGCGAGTTAAACCGCAGAAGCCTCTGTGCTGCAAGGTCAGAAGACCAGCAGTCATAAGACCAAATCCATGCGACGGATTAAGCTCCTGTAGCTTGTCCCAGCTCCTGCCAGCCTAGCAGTTTGAAAGTATGTAAATGCAAGTAGATAAATAGATACCACTACGGTGGGAAGGTAATGGCGTTCCATGTCCAGTCATGCAGGCCACATGACCACAGAAACTGTCTATAGACAAACGCTGGCTCTACGGCTTGGAGATGGGGATGAGCATCGTGACCTAGAGTCAGATACTTTACCTTTACCTTTTCTTATGCTCTGATACCAAATGGAGCACTGACTAACAATTGCTACCATTGCAGGTGAACTGAGAGTTATATCTGAAAAATTAAGTGTAAATCTGCAGTGACTACACCATTGCCTCTTCCCAAAACCCTTGATATAATAAAATGTTTGCAATACAAATTAGAGAGATAATTCTACAGCTTCCTTTTTTAAATTTCAAGATATGTAGTTTCTTCATCAGCATCATCATTGTGATCTCTCCCCCCTCCCCCTTTAGTGTCCTCAGAATAATCTCCAGAGTTCAGGAAGCTGCTATTTTATCAGATCCAACTAGTATCTATGTAGCCCAGTATTATTTATTCTAACTCTGTTCCGTATTACACCAAGGACCTTCTGTGTGGAAAAGCATATGCTCTACCTATGAGCTACATGGTCTGTAACAATTTGTGTGAAGCAGAAAAAAGAAAATGATCTTGTTCATATCTGAGAGCCAGTGAAACAATTGCTAATGTTCAGTTCTGTGCCATAACCAGACTGATCCTTCAGAAGGGAAAGGACAAAGAGACTGCTGGAGCACATGTATCTGACAAAACTAGGTGTGCATTTGAAAGATGAATACAGTGTAGTTGGGATTCTTAGAAGCATTGACAACCAGCAAAATAGTATTTCAAATTAATTCCAAATGAAAGATGTGTTGAAGGAGTAATGGGCTAGAAATGCCTCTGCTACTGTGTGACTGGTGGATATCATCCTCCAAAAGTTTGGAGTAAACTGCTTATGCCTGAACAATCCTCTACCATGAATAATTGAAGAGTAGAATTATATCACGTAGGCAAATGAAGTAAATGCCTTTTGCAAACAAGATCATTTCCTGTTGCTACTTTGGGTCTGTATTATGCAAATAGCCCCACCTGTACCTAGCAGAAAGTAAATAAAGAAATAGTGTAAGCCACCATGTAAAGAAACTGACAACTCCTGTTCCTGCAAATGTTGTATATGGAACTAGACAGGAAGCACATCAGTAATCTGAAGAGCAGAGAGGAAGAGTCATTGTTTTAAACAGAGGACAATTTCCAGGATAAAAATACTCCTTTGAGGTAAGGTGGTTCTTCCTTTAGGGTTTACAAAGTATGCAAGTACAAAGTAGTTGCTGCCATGCCTCTTTGATTGCTGAAATATATTGAAGACTCTTTCTCCAAGAACTACTGAGACTTCATTTAATGAATTTATGTGCCTGGGTTAGTTTCCTTTTATGACATGTAGGTTACGGCAATGAAGGTTTTAACTGTATCATTGAACACGAACACACGAACACACACACACACACACACACACACACACACACACACACACACACACACACACACACACACACGTATATTATACTATGTGTATTGCCTTTATAAAGAAAGAATTTATCTTTTAATAGTTATGGACACTAAAGTGAATATTCTTGCTAAAGAACATGCAAAAAAAAAGCCTTTCTGGATGAGGTAGAGACCCACTGGTCCAGACCTGAGGAACAGATTTGTTGCAAATGATTCTCCAAGACAGGGAGCTCCAGCTATTTCTCTACACAGGAAAAGCACTGTTCTGCTGCAACAACAGTCGTTCTGGGGAATGGGGAGGAAGTGAAAGCTATTTCCAATCCCTGTTTAAGACTGCTGTTTCTCCACAGTCTGGTTACCAGACATGCGAAAATGATATTTGTTGTGTGGATAAGAAGTACTGTAGCTTTCACCTCTTACCAGCATGCTTCCAGCAATCTCTAGATCTCAATAGGCATGGAGGAGGGATTAAAACCTCCACATCCTTACATACTGTGATATTGGTGTGTGCATCTAGAGATTTAGTTCTGAAAGCAGGCATGCATGCCTAGGAGGTGTGAGACGGTGAGATGAAACTTCATCTTTCACATTGCACTTCTTCCATTTCTCCTCTTCCTTAGAGTAAGTTCCCTTTTTGTAATGGTAAATTACCTGGCAGTAGCACCTGCAGCTGTCTCTATATGCTTGCCATGCTAATGATGATGCAGTGTTCATCAGATCTTCTTTGCACTCCCTGCAGATTGTTTATGAAGGGTGGAACGTCACATAATTTACAGTCTCATGATAGTGGCTCCCTAGGTCCTAGTTCTCATAAATGCATGTATGGCAGATTTTAGACCCTCTGTGCAGTAGTGTGACCTGCGTTTTCTGAAGAGGCCCTGTCACTCTTTCCCTTATTCCAGTTACTTTGTTGAGGAGTGACATGGAGAACTTGAAGCATATCAAGAAAGCACATTCTTGGAACACTTCTCAGCACCAGTTATGTCACCCGTGGACACAAGAGACAGAGAATCCAATCAAGCATTGCGAGTCAGAGTTTTGTCATGTCTTGAAAATTATCCAGTAATTTGGGATTGTTTTATATAAAATATGGAGATTGTCTCTTTCTGATTACAGTGGACCCTCTACTTACAGAATTAATCCATATTGGAACGGTGGCTGCAGGTCGAAAAATCTGTAGGTTGAGTCTCCATTGACCTACAATGCATTGAAAACCGATTAATCCCGTAACCGGCCATTTTTGTTCTATTTTTGTTCCATTTTGGTTTTTTTCTGGTCTGTAGGTCAATTTGCCGGCTGCAAGTCGAACCTACGTTTTGCGGCCAGAGAAGTCTGTAACTCGAAAAGTCTGTAAGTCGAGCCATCTGTAAGTCGAGGGTCCACTGTAGTGTTTGATAAGGGTATGTGACCATATCACACAGCGTTGGAATTCTACTCTTATTTGTCTCTAATCAAATGCTGCAGCAACTTAGTGGAAGATGGTATATGCCACTGCAAGCATCTGTTATACCATAACAGAGAATCAGAAGAACTAAACTCAGGCTATAGAAATCATTGTTAACAAATTTATTTATTTTAAAGCATGTTTTAAAATAACCTGAAGGGCACAATATTGTGAATTTTGAGAGACTTATAATTTGTGAAAGACACCTAAACAGTGAAACATTAAGGGGCTGCATTATAGAGTAACCTGGCTGTCACAACAATGGAAGTTTGCCCAACAGAAGTCCTTTAGCATCCCTGGCGGACCCAGAATCACAAAAGAATGACCTTCATTTGTTGCTAAGTAACTGCTACAAGGGTTTCCCTCTCTTTTCCTACCAAGGTTATGGTCTGGAGCTATTCTGTCAAAATCTTGGAAGCTGTGTCATAGTGGTTTCAAGGTTGTTGGATGGTGACACTGATAGTACAAGGCTTGTTGGTGGAGCTGTATTGATTGTTTCGGTGGTATTCCAGGTATTCCTTGGGAAGAAGGACTATCTTATTGTTAAGAAGCCACCCATCCACAGAGATTCTGAGAACCAGTATGATGTAATGGTTAGTTAGTTGAACTCAGACTTATCAGACCCACGTTCTAGTGTCCACTGAGCAACAGCAATGATTCCTCTTCCTGACAAATTTAGTGTTTGATTTGCCTCTAGACAAGTTTGCCTTTTTAATAGGAAAGCTTTGTTTACTGTGCAGCTCCTAATCCCACTTCTAAGTCTACTTTCTAAGTTGCATCTGGCTTTCTCCTAAGGCAACAGCAATGTCCTCGAGATGAATATATATGAACTAGTCATAATAATGAAATAATAACTGGGTGCCATAGAATCTTTAAAAATACATAAATCCTACATTTTCAATAGCAATTTACAGTTTTGAATTGCCATATCTAAGGGGATAGTATAGCTGAACTTCTTTTTGTGCTTTTGTTATGAAACAAATGAATATACAAGAAAGTTACTCAATTTATTTTATTAGAGTGTGTTTGTCAATATTTGTTTGTCAGGTAGATCTAATCTTATCAATTGTAGTCTTAACTTATTTAACATTCCAGCCTTGCTTTAGATAAAGGAGTAGAAAGCATGACATTACTGGCAATCTTACCAGGTAAATTTACAAAATGTAGCTTGATTGCTGCTGTTGCACACAAAATACTTTGGTAAATCCAGACAATTGAGCAGAGGATTAATTGTTTTTCCATATGTAATTGTACAAGGAAGAGGAAATCTGGAGTTCCTGTTCCTGTTTGTGTGAACAGCATAACTGCTCATCCATGATTTATCTACCTTGTCCCCATTCCTCAACCTTTTAGCACCATAGGGAGGCAGAATTATTTTCAGTCGTAGACAGGAACAGCCTTCCTCCTCTTCTTTTGGGGTCTTTTAAATAGTAGTTTCTGTCACTTTCATTTACCATCCTGCTTATCTGTATTAGTGAGTCTAAGAGAGCTGGTAAATATTCTTGAGGTCACTAATTAAGAGATAAACTGTCCTGCAACAATTACTTTAAAGGATCAAGTAAACTTTGCTTAACATTCGTCTGTGAAAGTTCACAGTATACCTGAACTTATATCCCTTCAAAAACAATTTTACAAATGTCACTGAAATGAAATTGGGGATGGGGGGGGGGAACACAATTTTTTTTTAGCAAGAGGATCTGTTTCATATTACCTTTTTTTCATCTCCATAGGTATGTATGGATTCACTGCCAATCCTTTCTGTAGTGTCTTTGAAAGAAGACCTGTGGAGTTCAGGGCAAAATAAAAAGCTTGTAATTTATTGCATTTTGGGGGTTAAAAATCACTTAAAAGAATTGTCTATGAAAGTACAGAGATTTTATTTATTCTAACTGATCAAAGACACTAGATTTCAAGAGAACTAATTAAGAATTCAATTAAATGTGTATTTCATTGCCCATGCCTTTCTCCCAAATGTGACAGATTTTTGTAGAAAATGTAGAACCTTTTATTCCATTTCAGTGAATTGTCTCATTAGAAAACCCCTTGAGAGAAGCAGCTGTCAGCTGACCAGTGTTGTTCCTTTCTAGCTAAAAAGAGATGGCTTTACTTGATAGGTTACCGTTTGTTAAAGTAGGGTTCCTTAAGGGAGGCTATTGACATGCCACTCCAGAAGGGTTTCAGAATTAATTTGTTTAAATTACATGCTTTTTTGTTGCTTGCCTTTGCTCAGTGGTTATCTTCAAGTTCTAAAAAAATAAACTTAGACTTTTGCATGTGAAGTCTTTATGCCATAAAATGCGAAGTCAGGCAGTACTAGTAAAGTGCTAGTAAATAGCTAAACCTTTAGTGGACCTCAGATCTTGTTGAAAGGCACCCTGGCTTTGCATGTAACTTGAAGAAAGGTATTGTGTCCCATTAAGCTTGGCTCATACTGTGAAAGGTGCCTCTCGTGTGTTTGGAAGACAGGCTTAGAGTTAAAACCTCGTCATCTACAGAACAGCTCTCCAACTGATTTATGACAACATGACCTTAAGTCTGATCTCCTTGCTATACAAGGATATTGCAGAACTGTGGTGTCTTCTGAAGAAATGCACAGGTGTGAGTTTCTTTTATGTGTTGGGGGTGGTTGCCTTTCTTTTCTCCTTCCAGCGAATGCACTGCATCGAAACAATTGAGGGGGGGGGGGTCTAGTAATTTTCAGTGTTGCATAATTTAATTAAGCATTAGATGGTTCTGTCTTGCTTGTAGAACACATGTAAGGTTTTGTTTTCATATATGAAACCGAATCCAAAGGATTTATGTGGTTGTATTGATACAGGACAGCACTACATAAATGTTTATTTGTGTTTGTTATTGCACAGAAGATTCATCAAAGTTACTTACTCAATGACCATTGTAAATGCAGTGACTGATTCCTTTTTGTACATACTGGCTGTGTGTTTAGAGGTGGTTCTCTGTCTTGTGACATGCTGCTTGACTAATTCTCGCTCCAAGGCATTTTATTACTTTTTCAAGAAGTCTTGCAAAGCAAGGGTGGGGAGCCTGTAATTGCCACTACAATTGCAACTTCCTCCAAAACTTGTTAATGCTGAGTATTCACTGAGAGACAGATTGATATTAATTTCTTCAGTTCAAGCTTTTCATAGTTATCTTGCGTCTCTGACAGGGCATGAATGAAGCTTTGGAGGCGCTCTTTGGTGTAAATAGTGAAGCTACAGTCTACTGTGAAACTGAAAGGTTGTTTTTGTAAAAATTGGGGTGAGGTGGGGGGATGGAGAGAGAGAAACCAAATACTGCTGATTCAGTTCACGTTGCCTTGCCTTCTGTTCTGTTTGGTATGCATGGCTGTTAGAGAGGAATACAGGATGAAGAGCAGTGACATGTCAGGTTGGTGAGTTACTTTCATCCACTTTACTTTAACTAAATATGTTTTCTTAGGATAATAGGAATTAATAATATGTCAATCTTCTGGTAATTTTGTGTTTTGGGAGTGAAAAATATTGTTTGTCTGGGTTAGGTTTTTCAGTTGCCTCTGGGTGTATCTCCAGGTTTGCCTTCCATCCAAAGTAATGTTTCTGTGGTTTCTATGGGATAGTGTTGGGCACAGGGCACAAGACAAATCTGAAGATACAGAATGATAGCCACTAGAAACTTTAACCTTTCTCATCTGTTTATATATTTTCTTAACAAAAGTGCATTAAGCATTGTCATGGATGAAAGCAAATCTTTGTGAAAACCTGAGCTATTCAGGCATAATCTATTGGATTCTACCTGCCAGCTGGTTTAGAGATTTACTGAGTCAACTCAGGATAATAGGAAAAATCCCCCTTTTTTTTCAGAGCAGCCTTAGTGTTCTTTGAGCCTGCTTAATTAAAGATTGCTACTGGTGCCATTGTGGAGTTGGGTCTTTTTCTGCAGTATCATCTAGTATCTGCTAAAGGCATAGAAAGAATTCTGTGGAAATATGTTGACAGTCCTATGTTAAGTTCTAGGAGAACAGAAATATGTTAGTGTTAATTGCCTGTAAAACTGAGCAGAACTTCAGTTCAGTACAAGTTCCATACATTGGTTGTGTTCCTTTCCCTTTCTGTCTTGTTTATTAATACTTTTTACATTGTACCTTTCCTCCAGTGAGCTTAAGGAGCAGGATGGATTTGGTTTAAATCGAATTGATTTTAAATCATGATTTAAATTGCTACTGAGAAAGAAACAAGTTTCCCCCCCAAAAAAGGACAAACTTGGTGGTGCTGGTAAAACCACTCCTTAAATACATCACATGCCTTGAAAGTCCTATTAGGGTCACTACAAATAGGATCTTGCTCTTGTCCTAGAACAAATTATATGCCTTCATACCTGTGTCTTGAACCTCTTAAGACGGATAGAACATCACATAAGGGCCACTTCTCTAGGTAGCCAGTAGCCTGAGAGATTATTTTGATAAAAGCTGCTGAGCTCAGTAGAAATATCAATATTGCTCCTGTTGACCTACAGAGAGACAAATGCCTATATTTGTGCTAGCATCCCTATTATGTGTCTGTGTGCTCTGAGCACTGTACATCTACACCTATACTCAGGGAGGTTGATTCCCAAGCATCCTGTGTGTCAAGAAATTGTTCAGGGCTATCTGCATTGGAGATCTAGGGCAAATCAGTATGACTAAAATGTTAGAGTGGGACTCTAGGTGAATGGATCTATCAGCATATGGCAAACCAGTCACCGACTGCTTCATCTGCATCCTGCTATAATAAATAAAAATACATCCAATTTTATCATGCCATTTCTGTGTATAATTTTAGTAGCCGTGGCTCCAGCAAATGGATGTTGATTTTTTTTTTTTTTTTGCTAGTGTGAATCATAGAATCACAGAATAGTGAAGTTGGAAGGGGCCTATAAGTTCATCAAGTCAAACCCCCTGCTCAATGTAGGAATAAAAATCAAAGGATATCTGCCAGGTGGATTGGTTGTCTAAGTTTCTCTTGAATGTCTTTAGTGTTGGAGTACTCACAACCTCTCAAGGTAATTGGTTCCATTGCTTTACTGCTCTAACAGTTGGGAACTTTTTCCTGAATTCAGCCAAAATCTGGCTTCCTGTAACTTGAGCCCATTGTTGCATGACGTTCACTTTGGAATGATCAAGAACAGATCCTGCCCCTCCTCTGTAAGACAGCCTTTCAATTATTTGAAAAGTGTTATCATATCACCCCTCTGTCCTCTTTTCTCAAGGCTAAACATGCCCAATTCTTTAAGTCTTTCTTCATAGGGCATGGTTTCCAGCCCCCTGACCATCCTTGTTGCCCTCCTCTGAACTTGTTCCAATTCATCAGCATCCTTCTTGAAGTGTGGTGTCCAGAACTGGACGCAATACTCAAGGTGAGGCCTAATCAGTGCTGAATAAAGGGAAATTAACACCTTGCAATATTTGGAAACTATAGTTCTGTTAAAGTAGTATTTGCCTTTTTTTTGTAGCCAGATGACACTGTTGGCTCATATTCAGCTTGTGATCTCCGACTATTCCAAGATCTTTCTTGCTTGTAGTATTGCTGAGCCAGGTATCCCCCCATCTTGTAACTGTGCATTCAGTTTCTTTTTCCGAGGTGCAGTACTTTATACTTATCCCTATTGAATTTCATTCTGTTGTTTTCAGCCCTGTACTGCAGCCTATCAAGATCATTTTGAATTTTATTTCTATCTTCTAGGCTATTTGTTATTCCACCCAATTTTGCCATCCATAAATTTGACAAGAATTCCTTGCAGTCCCTCATCCAAGTCATAAATAAAAATGTTGAAGCAATGGCAAAATTGATTGCTTCACAAAGAACACTGCAGAAATCCCCTCAGATGAATATAGGTGTGGGAATTGGCTTTTATTTTGGATATTTAAGCCTTAAACATAGGTTGGTAGCAAAAACAGAGTTGTGTAGCTTTTATACTTACTGCAAAGAAAAACAAAGCATGGGTTTGAATGTAGTCTGGAGCAACAGCATTTAACAGCCTTGTGTTTTAATTTAGTTCTCCATTATGTTTGATGGAGAAGCTCTGAGACTGACCGCTTCCATTCCCATTATAGAGGGACCACTGTATCTTTGGGATCAGTACCCACAGTTTCAGTTATCCACTGTCTGAATATATAGAGTTAGTATATCTGCAGTTTTCAGCATCTGTTGCGGGGGGCATAGAACAGACCCCCTACAGATACCGCAGTCCTCCTCTCCTTAAAAATCGAGCTGAAAGATGTGCAACTACCTTCAGAACAAGAATTAGTTTTTAACCAATGCTAGCTACTACTACAGCTAACTCACATGGGCATGTGTTAAAATTCTGAAAGAGTGTTCTTTCATAATTTTTAAATTAAACTGAAGAAGACGCATTCTGTGTCAGCAATATTTCATTTTATAAGTCTAGTTAATCTTAAGTACATGCTTAAATTTTAATCCCTAGTGTCACTAAAATGATGAGGAAATTTCAGTCATAGATGTAATGCTTTTAGCTGAAAATAATTCATTAATGTTACCCATTAGCTAATTTTAGAAAAGAGGGAAAAGGGACACAAGTGCTTGTATTGCTTGGTTTTTTGTTTGTTTCTTTTGGGATTTCCTTGTGGAACTAACAAAAGATTTCAGAAGTACGGAGTGTGGGGTTTCTTTAAACACTTTTTTAAAGGTTTGGTTCAAATGTTTGTTTGTAATTGAACTTATTAAGAAAAAATTGCTGAAATAAATTGAAATTTAGTCCTGGTAGACAGTTGCTTCTTCAGTTTAGTTGACAGTGACATTCAGTCATCTTCCCTGTGAAGATTCATACAGTCTAATTGCAATTCCAGTCTCCTTAGCTATAGAGCTAGCCACATTGTGGGGTGGGGGAGGATAAAGACCCCCAAAGGGGTACATCTTTAAAGATTTGCCTCAGGGCTTCAGTCCCCAGTTGTAGATGATGAATGGCATGCTTTTAAGTTATAATATAGAGAACTTTTATTTTCCTTTTTTTAAAGAAGGGTATCTGTTGTAGACTGCTACAATATACTCACTTGTGTTTTGCAACTGTCTGTTCACTTCCCAGGCATAATGCTCAATTATGTATTTTATGCGCTTAAAATAGAACATCTGTAACTCACACATTTTCTTTTGAATGCCCATGCTAATGTCCTCAAGGGAGGCTAAATTTAAGATTTGTAGAATTTAAAAGGAAGAGTTGTTTTGGTCCTCGTTATGAAAACTTAAAAGCCTGTATATGCTAGGATAACGTGGATGGGATTTCAGTCTTAGTCCCATCAGATGACATCAACTAGTAGTCAGCTCAACCAGTGGCTGTATTCTTGCCATTTGCTGTGCTAAACTGCCCATGATAATATGTGGTCACTTTTCACCCTGCCCATAATTCTTCCTACCCTATCCTACCATACTTCTATCTCTACACACTTTACACTCCAGAGACAGCGAAGACAGTTCACTGGGTGAAAATGAGCAAAGACTTTGTAACAAGTTTTTGTTGTTAACATGTTTGAACAAATGAAGTAAAACATTCTTTTACTCATAAATTTCCTGACACAAACTATACAGAGATTATAGTGATCTGCTATTAGTAGTGCTATTAGATTTTATTACTCATAAGCAAGATTGATGGAAATAAAAAGCATATTTTTTTGGTGTGGCAAAGAGCCATGGCAGATCTAAAATAGGAATGCTCATAATATTCTGTGTTTGCTGGATCTTCCACAGGTAAAACATTTGCACCGTTGTTGAGCTAAGTAGAGCTACATGCTGTTTTTATCCTTTAAAAAAAAATCACCAGTATGCTATATTAGTCTATCAAGTATTATTAATGTATTCTAAATTTTTGCATTTATATGAAAGGCAACCCTAATAAATGACAAGAATGATGATTAAATATGATGCATGTATTTACATTGTATATGAAAAATATATTCTAGAATATTGTATGAAAGTGGCGCTGTCCATGGTAGATGATTTTTAAAACCCTCAAGAAAATAATTTTGTGTAAGTTCATTTAGTTAAGCCCATGTCCTCAGCTCTAAACACCCCTCCTTAATTGTTTTGAAGTAGTATTGATGTTAGTATTACAATTATTATTGCTCTGAACCTATAAATCTGAGAATATATAAGGGACAAGTATACGTGTGGTGGCAAAACTGGATTTGTAGCCTTATAGCTCAGGTGTGGCCATTTTTGCTGATCAGGAAGGTATACATTAAGTAGTCTTCTGGTACAGGTTTGTCTTATGAGGGCTGACAAGGTTTGTTTGTTTGTTTGTTTGTTTTGGCATTCAATGACAATTAACAAATCCATGGAAGAAAATAATACAAAACTTTGTTGAAGAGACAAGAGACAGTAAAACAAAAAGCATAAGTGGTAAAGCTGTGAAATAGAAAAAAAAATCTCACACCCCTTTTGCATATCAGGAGACTCTGAAGAATCATGACAAGTGATCTCTGAGAGTCAGCAGTTGCACAGCAGCTCTCCAGAGTCTTGTGTATGCTCAAGCTCAGCAATAGCCAAAATCTCTACCCCATATATAACATTTGGGGAAATGCACTTGTTCATCAACATGTCTCTTTATCAGCCAACTTGCCAGATACAGTGGTGCCTCGTATAACGAGCGCCCCGTTTAACGATGAATCCGCATAACGATGCGGATTTTGCGATCGCAAAAGCGATCGCATTACGATGTTTCCTATGGGGAAAAATCGCTTTGCGATGTTTCCCCATAGGCACCATTTCCCCCCAGCTGACCAGCGGGCACTTCGGAGTGATCGCGGGGGAGACCTCTCCCGCGGCCACTCTGAAGCCAGCGCCGCCCAGCTGGGGGGAAATGCTGGCAGTGGCTTCCAAAGGACCGCGGGGAGGGCTCCCCCGCAGTCCTTCAGGAAAATTCCCCCCATCCACCCGAGCAGGGCTAAAATGCCGGCTTTGAGTGGATGGGGGGGAGGAGGGATTCCCCCTTCATCCACCCCAGCCGCACGAAAATGCCGGCTTGGGGTGGATAGGGGGGAGGAGGGATTCTCCCTTCATCCACCCCACCCGCGCGAAAATGCCGGCTTCGGGTCGATGGGGGGGAGGAGGGATTCTCCCTTCATCCACCCCAGCCGGGCTAAAATGCCGGCTTCGGGTGGATGGGGGGGAGGAGGGATTCCCCCCCATCCACCTGAGCTGGGCGAAAGGAGGGGGGAAGCCGGGCTGGCTAGCTGGCAGTGCTTTGCCATGATCAGAACCGATCCTGACAAAGCAATGCTTAACAGCTGATCGGCGGTTTCAAAATGGTCGCCCGCTGTTTTGCCTCGCTTAAGAGGCACAGAAAATGGCCGTCCCTATGGAGGATCTTCACTGAACGGTGAGTTTTCAGTCCATTGGAACGCATTAACCGGGTTTTAATGCGTTTCAATGGGCTTTTTTATTTCGCTTTACGATGTTTCCGTATAGCGACGTTAATCCTGGAACGGATTAACATCGCTATGCGGGGCACCACTGTATTTCTAATTCACTAATTGGCAAAATGATAACAACACATCTCACTAGTGAGCAAACTGATTACTAAATCAGACATCAAGAGCCAACAGTCAGACATCAGAGCATACATAACCTCTGCTAGGACTTTCTGATTTGGGTATGCCTTTATCACTTTTCAAACTTCTTACTCCAAAACATTTAGGGTAAACAACTTGGGCATTTGACTGCATGACTGATTTCTCCTTGTCAAGATTGCAAATACTACATTGAAATGTATATTGATTAGTATGTGAAATGTTTCAGTGTAAAACAATGTGTTAAAATACACAGTAGATAGCTCTCTGCATACGTAGTGAACTATCATTCAAGGAGTCTACAAACCCAGCAGTTTGATCATGCAGAAAACCCTTACCCATGAAATGGATATGGAAGCAGTCTGCTCTCCTAGCAGTTTGCCAGGTTAGCAGATATTCAAGGGAACAAGTCAAAATATAAACAATGACTTGCTTCCATAGCAGTTTGCTAGGTTAATGAAAGCAGTGTAGATTTCCATAGAAAATGTACAAAAAGGTATTTAATTAGTAGGTTAGTAATTTGTTCCACCAGCAGACCTCAGTTGATGACTGTTGGAGAGGCAAATAAACGAGTCAAGAAGATATTAAGAGCTGCCAAAATGGCAGTTTAGGCAAGAAGCAAAGGAGGAGAGCACCTGTAGAGGGCAGGAGATTTTACTGGGGTTGCAAATCAGGAAGGCAGAGTTTTATCAGAATTTAGAAATGTGCTTGATGTGATTATATAACAGCTTATGCTGTAGCAATTATGATATTAAAATAGTTGTGACTAAATTAAGAGATGTTTTTTAAAAAAACTGTTACTATGGTCTTGTAATGTTTTTAGAGTACATTGCTTCACTTCAAATACTTCGTTAGGTTTTCATAGCTCCACTTTTGAACCATTGCATTAAGCTTTTTAAGTTAATGGTTGTTGTGGGTTTTTCAGGCTCCTAGGCCGTGTTCTGAAGGTTGTTCTTCCTAATGTTTCGCCGGTCTCTGTGGGCGGCATCTTCAGATGACAGCACTCTGTGCTCTGGTGCAGTTTGTTTGGGAGTTGAGTATTTATGGCTAACATAGTAGGTGTGCTCATTTGCTTCGGAGTTTTTCCAGTCTCCGGGTCTGTCTGACTGTTTCCTCACCATAGAAGTGTTCAATGTGAAGATGCCGGCCACAGAGACTGGTGAAATGTTAGGAAGAACAACCTTCAGAACATGGCCAAAGAGCCCGAAAACCCCAAAACAACCATTAGAGCCCAGCTGTGAAAGCCTTCACAAATACTTTTTAAGTTACTTTTTTGGGATATTCAATAGAAACACTATTATACATATATCTATTTTCTCTTATTCATCAAGCTTGCATGTGCTTGTTGAATAAAAGAAGAGAAAATAGAGATTCTTCTGAACATTCCTTTTGTCTGTTTTGCGTGGAGCAAGAAACCTAAAGGATATTCAGAATACAGTCAGTCATACAAAGTGCAGGACATTTATCTTGTTCACTCTGAAAGAAACCTAAACGGGGATACTGTTATAGTCACGACCTCAAGCTTCTCATTTTTCCTAGAGGTCTATAAAGATCTATAGGGCTCTTAGAGGAGGTGTTCAAATGTCAGATTTTCTGACCTGCCAAAGCTTGCATCGCTTTAAGTCTTCTTCAAGTAACATCTAATAATGTCTAATGTCTCGTGACTGCCTGGCATTTTACAGTATCTTAAACATTGGCTTAGATAGTGACTCCTTGGGCTCACTAAATCAAGGGCAAGCCTTCCAAATGATCAAAAGAAAAATTTTGGACATTGAATTCCAGGAACTATGGAATGCAGCCAATAAAACCTGCTCACCACTGTTTTCCCACATCCCCTTTAAGATTGGAAAACCAGCTGCCTTCCTTTCCCTGCTTAAGAGTCCACAAAAACGCAAGGCATTCTCCCTAGCCAGATGCAATGTCATGCCTGCAGCTTTACTATGTGGTAGGTTCAAACAAATCCCGTACCTCGAAAGACATTGCTCATGTGAGCAGGGTGCATTGGAAACTCTTGCTCATATGTTTCTGCGCTGTCCACTCCACTAGAGTGATCATTCCGAATTTGTGGCACTGATCCTGTTAAAATTGGAGGAAAATCTGATGTGGATAAAGTCTGTTTTATGTTATTTGTGGAGGTGCCTAACATCCTGGAAAGAATTGCAGATTTCATCAGCTCACTTGTGAGAAAGCGAAGCCTTGCTTTCAATTAAATGTTTTTTTGGGGTTTGGTCTTCTGCTTTCCTCCCTCCTGGATTTTGTATGCATGGGGCACTTAATGACTTAATGAACCAGTCTGGTTATATTTTATTCTCTTTATGCCAATAAAGGTTTTGTCTGTCTATCTTAAACATTACCATTTACAACTGTAGTGTGATTTACTCTCCAAGCAACAGGATTTTGGCCAAAGTGCTAAATTTACATCATTGGCTGAAATCCTGTCTGCAGAACTATCATGTATAAGGGTGATAATATAATCAAACACAATGATTTTTTCAAAAAATTAAAATTGTCCAACCCTCCCCTCTGTCGCAAAGATCCTGAGGCGCCTGTGGAATCCCTTTTGTTGTGAGGAAACCATTGGGGGGCTGCAGGATGGAGAAAAGTGTTTAATGTTGAAAAACCACCAACACAAAAAAAAGTGATCCCATGAGAACTGGGAAGAAGGGAGATTTTTTATTTAAGAAAAATCCTGGTGCCTTATGATGTTATCAGCCTTACACATTATAATTCCACAAGAAAGATTTCAGCCATTATTGCTTAATGTTTGTAATTATGCTTATTCTGGAAGAAATCCTTGTTTAAATATGCAACAGGTATTTTCTTTGGTTTCTTTTCTAAAGTGTTTTGACAAATTCATATTTGGTTGTTCCTTCAATTAAACAATAGTTTGATAATTCATATGTTGTATAGAATTTGCATGTACACTTCTGCAGTGTGTCTCAACATGAGACAGGATGAGTAGAATAGCATATGCAACCATAACTAGAAGATAAGGGGAGGGGTTTTGCTGCACACTTGTCTATATTTTTTAAAGTCTCTACAGCTAGCAACAACAATCCTGTTCACTGTTTAGTGGGAAAGGGTTTGAAAAATCTTTTACACCTGTATTCCTAAGCAATATAAGGTATTTTACTACGTCCCCCACATGGGTAGACTAGGCTAACCCGCTTCTTGGTAGGGTTTGTTCCTGCATTATCTCCTTCGACACTGTGTTTCACATTTTTGTAGTATGAGAGTTCAGTGTAAAAATAGGCCTCCTTTTCTTTTTTTCCCTTTCAGTATTTGTCCCTAGGTTTGTCATGTGGCAAACTTAACACACATTAGTTCTGTTTTTTAAAGTCTGTTCATAAACTATTTTCACTTTCTCTTCATCATTTGGCTTGGATTTACAAACCTCTCAATCTTGTGATAGTAACACAACTCTTGGCTCCGTTTATGGATTTGACCATTTAGTTTTCCTTCTTTTGTTCATCCTTCTTCCTGTTTAATGTTCTCTGTCATCTTTCTCAAATTTTCTTTCCTAGGTTTTCTACTTATATTCCCCTTTTTCCATTGTCTTCTGTGCATCCAAGTTGAACTTTGCCAAGCACAGAAGTAACTGATAGCTGATGTTCATCCCTCACAGCCGCACTTAGTCTATGTCCTAATCTAGACCCCTCAGTTCTTCAGTAGGGATGTGCATTTGGATTCAGAAATATTTGGAATTCACTGAATTCCATAATCTAACAGTTCCAAATATATCCAAATCAGCATTTGATAGTTCTGAATTTCTGTAATAATAATTCCTAATATTTGAAAAGCAAAAGGCTAGGTTTCTACTTGCTAGAGGAGGAAGTGAAAGTTAAACCTATTTTTCAGGCATGGTGGAAAATGAAAAATGAAACTTGACGATACTCTGTCTTCCCCAAGGGTAGTGGGGGCAGAGAACAGTATCTCCTGACTGGAGACTGAGATTATTTCAGAAGCATATGACACTGAAATCACTCCTGCCCCTCCAGTTTCACTTGACTCACTAGTTGCTGCAACTAGTAGTAATGACAATTTAGTAATCCCTGTTGGGAATTTGTAGTCAAAAACTGGAGCTCCCAAAAAGTCAATAATCTGGAAGCATTTTCAACAGTGTGCAACAGATGCTCATATAGCTGAGTGGATGCACTGCAAGAAGGTGCTCAAGCCACCTGAAGACTCAACACAGGGTATTGCTGCTAGCAAATGGAGTAGGTACTCTAGGGGCAAGTGGTTTCCTTATTGTGACTGATAACAGTCATCAGAGGGCAGAGATTGAGCCACTAGCCCAAGAAACCAGGGAGGTAGATGGGGAAATAGCAAGAAGTGGGAAGCAGCCAGTGCCAGACCTATAGCTCAAGAATAAATTGCAGGCTACCCTGGAGGAGCTTGGAGGGATGCAAGAAAATACTTTCTGCAAACATACAAATACCAGGATCACTCATTACCAGGGGAGATTATAGCTCTGAATGCCAGCTATTCTCTCTGATGAAGAACACTGGTCTCCATAGGTTTTTGGTAGAACTGGCACCCCATTACTAATTGTTGTCCGGAATGACCCTTAATTTCAGAGTGGTGTCAGATTTCTATTGGGGCAACTGGTACCACTTCAGTTGATCAGGGCACAGGAGGTATATTTCATGTGTTATCAGGAGCAGCCTAGGTGCAAAATATGCTTCTCTCTCTTCCTGACAGGACACTGGTGGGAGGTGAAGGTATCAGGCATAGGGCAACATACAGGTGGGACCTATTGAATGTGACTGTGATGGACGGCAGAGACATACCTCATAACATTCATGCTGAAGCAGTGGAGTCTAGCTACAAAAAAAAAGCAAGGTCTGTTTGTCACAGACAATGGGGCAAACACGGTGGCAGCACTGCAGACGGGGAAGATCAAAGGGGTATGGTATAAGGCTCACACTCTCCACATAGTAGTTTGGGGTGCTTTGCAGGATGTGGATTACACATGCATACCTAATATAAATGAGTGGGCCAGAAAGGTGTCAGGACATTTTCACCACAGCACCTGGGGTAATGAGCTGATGTAGCAGATGCAAAAACTGGGATTGGAGGAGCCCTGCTGGCCAAAAGAGATCCCTTGTCTTACTGGGCTGAGAAGGAATCTGTTTGGGGAGGTGTGGCCAAGGTGGCAGTGGGACTGCTGTATTGCCCACTAACAGGTGTGCCAAGTGAAAGAGTGTTCTCTCAGTCGGGGGACACTGTCAGTCCACACCACTCACAGCTGGAAACTGGATCTAGAAAAACCAACCTACCATTGCTGGGCTTCCCTGATGTCCTTTATTAGTAAGAGAGGATGGCACACTCTGTTCACAATACTAGGTATGCCATGCTTTAGACTGCGGCCTCCTCCTCTTATCTTTTTCATTTTTCCAACTGCTACTCCAAGATTGTGCTCAGTCACTCAACTATGCTGTTCCCCATGTTGTTGGTACAGTGGTGCCTCGCATAACGATTTTAATTGGTTAAAAAAAACGTTATGCGAAACACCATTTTCCATAGGAATGCATTGGAAACCGGTTAATCCGTTCCAATAGGCACGGATTGCCGTCCTTAAGCGAAAAAACCCATAGGAAACATCATTATACGATACAATGTTTCCTCCATTGGAATGTATTGTAGCTGACTCAATACATTCCAATGGCTTTGCGAAGTCAATTTTTGCAAAATTAAGTGTGTCATAAAAGGGTCAAAAATGGTTTTAAATGCTTGGATTAGCTTCTACACCCTCTAAAACGGATGCAAAAGTTAATTTGGCTTTGATCTGACTTTTCGTTAATTAATGGTGAATTTTTCCCCCCAACTTTTGACAGCTGTCAAAATCTGACAGCTCCATTATTTCCTATGGGGGAAGAAAAAATTCACAAAAAATTAATGAAGACTCAGCAACTGTTCTAAATGCTTGGATTCGTTAGAGGACCCCCTAAGTCATGTGCAAACCTGATTTGGCTTTGATCTGAACTTTCGTTAATTTATGGCGAATTGTTTTCTCCCCCATAGGAAAACATGGAGCTGTCAGATTTTGACAGGTCCATTGATTCCTATGGGCCGGAAAAAAAAATTAACCATAAATTAACGAAAAGTCAGATCAAAGCCAAATCAGGTTTGCACATGGCTTAGGGGGTCCTCTAACAAATCCAAGCATTTAGAACCGTTTTTGACCCTTCTAAGACACCTTTTTAAATGAAAAAAGAAACATCGTTAAGTGAAGCAGGGGACCTAAAATCGCATTCGTTATGCGAAGCATGGTCCCAAACTTCGCTAAGCGAAAATCGCCCATAGGAAACATTGTTATACGGGTCATATTATTTTCTAAAAAAACACATTGTTATGCGAATTCATCGCTAAACGAGGCAATCGTTAAGCGAGGCACCACTGTATAGTTCTCATCCACCATAGGTTATCTACTCCTTCAATCTGCCTGCCAGGGTTGCCTCGGGCATTTGCCCATTCCCCAGTGTGACCGGTCCTCTGTTCTCCCAATGCTGTACTCATTTCCTGCTGGCACTCCCACTGTTCTGGGTTCAACCAGTGTTCCCATTACAGTGGTGCCCCGCAATAGCGACATTAATCCGTTCCAGGAAAAACGACGCTATCCAGAAATGTCGCTATGCGGGGGGGGACCCCATAGGAACGCATTAAACTCCGTTTAATGCGTTCCTATGGGGACAAAACTCATTGCTAAGCGGAAATCCTCAATCCAGCCGCCATTTCCGCCACCTCGGTAAGCGAGGAATCGGCGCAAAAACACTGCGGGCGGCCATTTTCTTCTTCCGCCGGCCATTTTGGAACCGCCGATCAGCTGTTCCAAAACATCACAATACGAAGATCGGTAAGCGAAACGCTTACCGATCATCACAACGCGATGTTTTCCCTATTCAGAACATCGCAAAAAAGCGTCGCTATGCGGATTCGTCGTTAAACGGTGTGCTCATTAAGCGAGGCACCACTGTACAGACATTTCCTAATACCTAGGCACTGCTGTGTGCATTCTTTTTTGTTTGCCACAGTCCCTGGGAAGGTGTCAGAGAACACGGGGAAATGCTTTTGAAATATTTCGTCTGTGTTTTTTTTACAAAAAGGAAAATAATAACTATATAGTATTTGTATTAACTGTAATGGAGTTTTGGATATCTGGAAATTCCAAATTTTAAAAGTTCTGAATCTGAAGGGCAGTAATTCCAAATCCGAATCTAAATATTGCTGGTAATACAGATCCCTGTTCTCTAGTAGCAATGTCCTAAGCTGCCTGCCCTCTGTGCCTAGTGTCTTTTGAGCTTCCCACTTATGTTGTCAGCTCCCATACAACAACAAAAGTTTGGGCTTTTTTAGAGCAGCACCCTGTGAGAGAGCGATGTACACACCAGCTCTATAGTTATGTAGCAGCATAACTGCACTGTGTGTACAGATATCTTTCTGGGTCTTGGTCTGAATATAGCACCATCCTTTGGCAAATATGCAAATATGTAGTGGTAATATAGAATGCGTGCTTTGATCAGTGCCTATTTTCCAGCATATCTTACTATCAATATTATGAGAAACAAAAGATTATATAGTAGCTATCAGTACTTCACCTGATAGTGATTGTTGGCACAAGACAAAAACATGTGCAGAAGAACAAAGAATATTGTACTCCTTATTTAAAATACGTTCCAATTTAACAAAATGCACTTACAATTAAATGTATTTCTTTAGGAAATCTGGGAAGTACCTTCTGTGAGAGTTAACTTGCATATAAATAGCAGATGCCAGTTCCCAAATTGTGTTGTAAGCTTTCTCATGGGTTATCTGACAAATAAGAGTCTTGGTTGTTGTAGGTTTTTCGGGCCATTTGGCCATCTTTTGGAGGCTTTTCGTCCTAACGTTTTGCCAGTCTCGGTGGCCGGCATCCTCAGAGGACAGGAGTCAGAACTCTGTCTGTGCTCTGGTACAGTTTGTGGGATAGTTGAGTATTTATAGCTATGGGATCAGCTTTTTGTCCTTTTCAGGAGATTGGGTGATTATGGTGATCAGTGTGTTTTTTTGTTTTGGGTGTGTTGTTGTGATAAGGGGGAGAGATGATCTGTCGCTGTGATTTTTTTTTAAAAAATTATTTTTTAAACTACTGGGATTAGGGTAGGGAATACAAAAGGTAAAAGGAAGTGTAAGGGATGGGGAAAGGGTTTTGAAGATAGGAGAACACAGAGTATAGAATCATCCAATCTATTCATATTAAGTATACATGCATCAGGTCTATTCATTTTTCAATGCCAAAAAACCAACTTTATATTCTTTATATATATAAACACACACACACACACACACACACACACACACACACACACACACACACACACACACACACAATTTGGTTATCCTCTAAATATCATCTTACATTCATGTTTAAATTTAAATCTAAGTTATTCCAACTCTATCAGGAAATCGAGACCAATTATAAAATACATCCCCTCTTTCAATTTCCTTCTGTTTTATACAGTGGTGCCTTGTATAATGAGTGCACCGTTTAACGACGAATCCGCATACCGATGCGGATTTTGCGATCGCAAAAGCGATCGCATACCGATGGCCCCTATGGGGAAAAATCGCTTTGCGATTTTTCCCCATAGGCACCATTTCCCCAAAGGTGGGCGGTGCTTGCCTCCGAGCGCCAGCGGTGGACGCTTCCCTGGAGGTTGCTCTGAAGGCAGTGCCGCCCATCTGGGCGGTGCTGCCTTCAAAGCAACCTCCAGGGAAGCGTCCACCGCTGGCGCTCGGTAGGGATTGCCTCCGAGCCCCGGGGTGGAAGCTGAGGTTGCTCTGAAGGCAGCGCCACCCATCTGGACGGTGCTGCCTTCAGAGCAACCTCCAGGGAAAGCGTCCACCGCCGGTGCTCGGAGGCAAGCCCCGCAGCTAGGCGGGGCTTGGTTCCGAGCACCCCCGGTGGAGGCTGAGATTGCTCTGAAGGCAGCGCCGCCCAGCTGGGAGGCGCAGCCTTCAGAGCAACCTCCAGGGAAAGCGTCCACTGCTGGTGCTCGGTAGCGCTTGCCTCCGAGCCCCGGGGTGGAAGCTGAAGTTGCTCTGAAGGCAGCGCCGCCCAGCTGGGAGGCGCAGCCTTCAGAGCAACCTCCGGGAAAGCGTCCACCGCCGGTGCTCGGAGGCAAGCCCCGCAGCTAGGCGGGGCTTGCTTCCGAGCACCCCCGGTGGAGGCTGAGATTGCTCTGAAGGCAGCGCCGCCCAGCTGGGAGGCGCAGCCTTCAGAGCAACCTCCAGGGAAAGCGTCCACCGCCGGTGCTCGGTAGCGCTTGCCTCCGAGCCCCGGGGTGGAAGCTGAAGTTGCTCTGAAGGCAGCGCCGCCCAGCTGGGAGGCGCAGCCTTCAGAGCAACCTCCAGGGAAAGCGTCCACCGCCGGTGCTCGGAGGCAAGCCCTGCCCAGCTGGGGGGAGAAGGCGGCGAAGGTTCAGGGCGCCCACGGTGGACGCTTCGCCGGAGGTTGCTCTGAAGCCTGGCTTCAGAGCAACCTCCGGCAAATCGTCCACCGTGGGCGCCCTGAACCTTCTCCCCCCAGCTGGGCGGCGCAACCTGCGAGGAGGCGTCCACAGCCGAAGCAAGCGCTGCCCGGCTGGGGGAAAATGGCCGCCCGCAGCGTTTTCACGCCTCGCTTACCGAGGCAGTGAAAATGGCGGCCGGATCGGGATTCTTCGCTTAGCGGTGAGTTTTCCCCCAATAGGAGCGCATTCTTATGGGTTTTCCCCTCCCGCATAGCGGGAACGGATTAACGTCGCTATACGGGGCACCACTGTACGTGCAATCAGCCTGCCTGGAAATATCTCCATTTCTAGCACTTCCCATATTTTCTCAGTGCCCTTGTCTTGTTTCTGTCACTGTGATTGATGGGTGTAGTTAGCTGGTCTTTTGTGTGCAGAGATCACCAGTCCTTGTGGCTAGGTAGAGTTCGTTGACCTTTTGCAGGCTGTATTTTTCAGTGCTGGGAGCCAGGCTTTGTTGAGTTTTAGACTTTCTTCTTTTTTGTTGAAGCTGTGCTGGTGTTTGTGGATTTCAGTGGCTTCTCTGTGCAGTCTAACATGATTGCTGGTGTTGTCCAGTACTTCTGTCTTTTGAAATAGAATTTCATGTCCAGCTTGTTTCAGGGCATGTTCAGCTACTGCCAATTTTTCCGATTATTTTGGTCTGCAGTGTCCCTCATGTTCTTTGATTCTGGTGTGGATGCTGCGTTTTGTGGTTCCAATATGTACCTGGCCACAACTGCAAGGTATCTGGTATACTCCTGAAGTGGTAAGGGGGTCCAATTTTCCCTTTGCTGACCATAACATTTGTTGTATTTTTGTGGTGTGCCTGAATACTGTTTGTAGGTTGTGTTTTTTCAAAAGTTTCCCCATGCGGTCCGTGAGCCCTTTGATGAAATCAAATAAATACTTTATTTGTGGGTGGCTGTTTTTCCTTTTCAGTTCGGTGTTGGTTTTCTTGGTTTGATAGCTCTTGTGATTTCATTCTTCGAATAGCCATTTGCCTCTAGGGTCCAATTCAGAGGGTTGTGTTCAGTGCTGAGAAATTTGAGCTTCACAGTTCCAATTTGCACAGTCTACCAGTGTTTTGATTATGCCTCTTTTTTGTCGTGGGTGGTGGTTGGAGTTTTTGTGTACGTACCGGTCGATGTGGGTGGGTTTTCTATAGACTTTGTGTCCCTATAGTAGGTTACGTTTGCATATGACCAAGACATCTAAGAAAGGGAGTTGGCCTTCTATTTCTTTTTCCATGGTGAATTGTATATTTGGGTGGATGCTACTGAGTTGGTTTAGAGATTCTTCCAGTTTTTCTTCACCATGGTTGCAAAATGTGAAGGTGTCATCCACATGAGCCTCGTGGCACAGTGGTTAAAACGCTGTACTGCAGCTAAAACTGTGCTCATGACCTGGGGTTCAAATCCCAGGTAGCCGGCTCAAGGTTGACTCAGCCTTCCATCCTTCCGAGGTCGGTAAAATGAGTACCCAGCTTGCTGGGGGGGCAATGTGTAGCCTGTATAATTAAAAAATTGTAAACCGCCCGGAGAGTGCTTGTAGCGCTATGGGGCGGTATATAAGTCCAATAAATAAATAAATAAATAAATATCGGAACCAGACTATGGATGCGAAGGGCCTGTTTTTCGAAATGTTCCATGTAGAAGTTTGCTATAACTGGGCTGAGGGGGCTCTCCATGGCCACTACATCTGTCTGTTCATAGAACTCATTATACCACTGAAAGTAGCTGGTCGTTAGGCAGTGTTGGAAAAGGGCCTTGATGTCTTCTGGAAAGATCTGCTGGATGAGTGTCAGGATGTCCTTTATCAGTACCTTGGTGAATAGGCATACTATGCCAAAGCTGATCAGTCTGCCCCTGGGGTTGAGTTTTAGGGTGCTGATCTTGTTTATGAAATGTCCTGAGTCTTTGATGTAGGATGAGGCTTGTCCAGTGTGGGTCTGTAGGAGGTTGGTTAGGTTGTTTGCGAATTAATATGTCGGGGAGCCCATGGCTCTTACAATGGGCCTGAGTGGGATTGAGTCTTTATGGATTTTGGGGAGTCCATATAGTCTTGGTGGGAGAGCTTCTGTCTTGCAGATTCATTGAAGGACCTTGGGTTTCAGTTTTCTGTAGGTGGTGGGGTCTAGAAATTCCCTGATTTTGTCCTTGTGTTCTTCTGTTTGCATGATTACTGTGGTGTTGCCTTTGTCTGCTGACAGAATGATGATGTCAGGATCTGAGTTTAGGGACTGATAGCATTTCTCTCCTTTCTTATTATGTTGCTGTTTGGGGTTCTTGCTTTTTGTAGCATCCAAGTCACTTCACATCTTGTTTCTTCTGCTTTTTCTTCTGGAATATGATATAATGCTGAATCCACATTGCCAATGATGTCTTCCACTGGAATATTACTGGGTATGACTACAAAGTTTCCTCCTTTGGCTACAACCGAGGTATCTTCTGGGGAGAGTTGGCATTCAGATAGGTTGATGATGCATGAGGTGTCTATTATAGGTTTTGGTTGACTTGTTTGGCTTTGTTGAATTTCTTTTTTTGTCTGGCTGCATAGTTTACCATTTCTTTTTCCATCTCTCTGTAGGAGATGATATCGATCTTGTCCCAATCATGACTTCTCATTTTTTGTCTGATATGGATGTGTAGGAATAGTAGTTCTTTTTTCTCTGTGGAGTTTGTTTGTTTGTTTGTTTGTTTGTTTTGCAGGTTGTATGGATTCTTTCCTGTAGGAGGGCATGTTCCAGGCCGTCATAGATGCAGCTAGCCTCTGGGGAAGTGAGGGTCCTTTTTGTCCTGAGGAAGGCTGGTATTGTTTTTGTGTCGTAGCAGAGTAGTAGAAATGTTAAGGAACATAGTAGGTGTGCTCTTTTTCTTCAGAGTGTTTCCAGTCCTTGGGTCTGTCTGATTGTTTCCTCCCCGTAGAGGCATCTGTCTGACTGTTTCCTCCCCCGTAGATGTATTCTTGAAGGCTTTCACGGCTGGGATCCAATCGTTGTTGTAGGTTTTTCGGGCTGTTTTGCCGTGTTCTTAAGGCTTTTCTTCCTAACATTTTGCCAGTCTCTGTGGCTGGTATCTTCAGAGGACAGGAGTCAGAACTCTGTCTGTGCTCTGGTGCAGTTTGTGAGATAGTTGAGTATTTATAGCTGTGGGATCATCTTTTTGTCCTTTTCAGGAGATTGGGTGATTATGGTGATTAGTATGTTTTTTGTTGTGAATGTACTCTTGTGATAAGGGGGAGAGATGATCTGTCACTGTGATTGATGGGTGGTCATTAGCTGGTCTTTTGTGTGCAGTGATCACCGGTCCTTGTGGCTGGGTAGAGTTTGTTGACCTTTTGTAGGCTGTATTTTTCAGTGATGTTCTGTCACTGTGATTGATGGGTGTCGTTATTTTACAATATTGTTACTTTACAAGTATTTATGTTGCCCATGTTACTGTATCTTTGTATCTTTTGTTCACATAAAGTATAGCTACTACAGTATAGTGTTGATTTGGTTAAAGGAAATGATTCTAAATTTAAGGTTGAACACAGCTGTGAAATAGCAGAGCGTATTTCTTTCTAGTTAACAAATACCAATATGCAAATATGAACTAAACATTTTACACAGAATTACAAGGATTTGTTTTTTGGGGGGTTGGATTTGTTTCAGATGAAATCATGCATCAAGACATTGTTCCCCTCTGTGCTGAAGACATTGAGGTCCAGCTGAGGAAGAAGTTTGCCTATCTCTCTGGTAAGAAATTAAGTGTCTGTATTAGAGTTATAACAAGCATGTTGACTATTTCAGTTGTTGTTTTTCTATACTATTTATTTTAGACATCATTTATGTAGTTAAAGAAAAGTAAACTGTCCATGTTGATCAAAAAGTTTATAGACAACTATAATAGATTTGTTTTTATTTTTTCTCTGATCAAAAGTTTATAAAAACAGGATGTATGAAACCAGGTAATTCAGTTCCGCATTCATTAACTCCCACCTTTATTAGTACAGCACATCCCCAAGTATAATTAGTGTTCATTTGCATCCGCACTTTAAATTGAGGATAACAGAAGCAGCCCTTCCTGGCTTTCCTATTCTCATGGAATTCTACAGTTAACCCTTTTCATCCAACAACAAATAGCTCTTATTATTCTCTCATCTTATGTCTGAGCAAGCCAAAAGCATGTTAGTAACTAAATTAAGGAACATATGTAGTCAGAAAAGCACTACTACTCACATGCTTACAAAAGCTTGGCCAGTGTTTGGAAAACTGAGTTTTGCAGAAGTACACAAAAAGTGTAGGAAAACCCCTTGGGAAAGACCTGAAAAAAGCACAGAGAGTCCTGAGTGTGTACAGCAGTTATAGAATGCTGACTGGATGGTAGGAGGGGTGGAGAGAATGCTAAAAATGGGTTGAATAGGACAATGGAATGGAATGAAGTGGCTGGAAAAAGGGTACAGTAGATGTGGAAATGCATACATGCCAAAACAAACAAACAAACAAACAGTAGAGAGAACCATTTCATTATCTGGAGGAATTATCCCTGGTTCATATTGTGAGGTACTATTATAAAGCAAGATTAAAACCCATGAAAATAAATGGGGAGATTCATAATATATGTGTGACGATCCCCTCTGAAGCCCCTATTCCCCCAGGCCTTCACGAGGTTCTCACCCTTCTTCTTTCTTCGCTGCCACCAGGTATTGTTGCCTCAATACCATTCAATCGAAGAGACATGTGTGCTTTTAAAACTTAATTCATTTATTAGATCAGGGAAGCTAACATATGATTAATATTCAATAAATAAATCACAGGTTGCTAATCACTTGTATTTGAATCAGTTCTACTTTAACTTCAAATTTCTATTAACTCTCTGTTCCATTCAGCGTTCTTACAGACTTCTAACTCACTCTAAATTCACTTTTAAGTTTCACACTGTCTCTCACTCACAGAATCTCTCTTCATGCTCCATACACCAGCCTTTACATTCAGCCCCCTCCCCACTTGTCTCTGCCTTCCGTCTTCTCATTGGCTCCTACTCCACTGTTCAGCTGTGACGGACAGGTGAGGGCAGGGCTGTTCTCTACAATATGATACTGCTTAGTTCACCCTGCCACACTCAGTGCAGAAGATAGGAGCAAAAGGAGGATGTTCAGATTTGAAAAAAAAATCCACACTCTGTATGAAATAGGTTTAGAACTCAACTGTTTAATGCACATTGAAAAGCAAATGCAGGTCATTGTCCCTGCATTAATAGATTGGAACATCTGTGCTTTGGAGACAGGGCTTTGTGGCACCCCCTTTCAGTGGCATTTAACAATAAATGCAGCAGGTTAACCTCTGAATGACTTGCCATGTTTGCTAATGATGTTCAATTCCTACTGCAATGAGGGCTAAGTCCAATGGACTCTACATTAGTTTAAATGGCAGGGCATGGCTACCAATTAATTTAAAGCAAAACAAACTAGTTAACAAAGCCACTAAAATAAGATAATAATGAAACCCATTAAAGTTATTTATTTATTTATTTATTTATTTATTTATTTATTTATTTATTTATTTATTTATTTATTTATTTAAATTTATACCCCGCCCATCTAGACCGAAGTCTACTCTGGGTGGCTAACAATAATAAATAGAATAAAAACAATATAATAAAATTTAAAAACAGCAGAAGTAATAGAAGTAATAGAGTTCAAGGTGGGAAAAATATTCCCATCTTGGAAATATTCAAGTGATGACAGGAAGGAAAGCCTGCCTAAAGAGCCAGGTCTTAAGTTTGGTCTTAAAAACACACAGCGAGGGAGCCAGACGGATCTCTGGAGGCAGACTGTTCCAAAGGCAAGGGGTCACTGCCGAGAAGGCCCAGTTTCCTGTTCTTTCTCTCCAGGCCTCCCTGGGTGTTAGGCCCCTCATACGCCCTTCCTGGCTAGAACGAGTGGTTCGGGTAGATCTAGGTGGGAGGAGGTGTTCCGCTAGATATCGAAGTCATAAACCGTTTAGGGCTTTATAAGTCATCATTAACACTTTGAAGTCAATGCAGAAATGAACGGGCAGCCAATGCAAGGCAGCCAGAGTGGGGAAAATATGCTGATATTTTCTCAACCCACTGAGAAGTCTGGCCGCGGCATTCTGCACATTTGAAGCTTCCGCATCAATCTCAAAGGTAGCCCCATGTAGAGTGCATTACAGTAGTCTAATCTGGAGACTACAAGCGCATGGACCAGAGTGGTGAGTGCCCCAACATCAAGATAGGGATGCAGCTGGGCACAGATAGGGACGCCACAGATGGAAATAGGCAGAATGGCGCCACCTGGGTTTCCATGGTGAGCGCTGGATCCAGATGGACCCCCAAGCTGCGAACCTCACTCTTTGCGGTGAGAGTCACTCTCCCAAAAGAGAGGGAGTTTCCCAAACCACCAATGGTGGGGCCACCCACCCTCAGGACGTCCGTCTTGTCTGGGTTCAGCCTCAGTCCATTCTCCTGCATCCATTGTAGTACAGCCTCCAGGCAGCACTGAAGGGATGGAACGGCATCCACTGTGGTTGGAGAAAAGGAGATGTAGAGCTGGGTTTCATCAGCATACTGATGGCAGGAAGCCCCACACCTCCTGATGACCCCATCTAGTGGCCTCATGTAGATAATCACAGCATATACAACTGTACATACCAGTGGAGCACTGCATATAGATTTTCAGTATTCTAGATAGTATTTGCTGCAAATTCTAAATCTGGAATACTTATTTATTTTATAAGCTGTGTAAACAAAAAATCTAAGGGCAACTTACAGGGAAGGGTACTCTAAAATAATAATTTGGAAAATGAATAAGTAAGATTTATTCAGTTCGATTTTTTTTGTACAGCCTGATAACCAAAGCTCTCTGAGTAATCTACAAAAGTTAAATGGAACAGCAATAAAGAGAGTGATGCAATGAAATGTAACATAGCTAAATTCCAAACTGAAATTAAAAAGAAAGAGCAGGTGAAATGTGAAAGGTAAAAATACATTTTATCTGAAGAGATAAAACCTGCAGCAAGATTTAAAATTCTTGGGAAAATAAAAAAGATCTTTACGTGGCAAAAGAAAGTAAAAGTTGGTCATAAGGAGGAAAAAGAAGAAGCAAGAAATTCATTTCTTTTCCCTGCGCCACACTCAACCACTCATAGTGGTTTTTCTGGCATTCTACAAGTTCACGATCCTTGCAATACTGGAAATCCAGAGCTGGGCAAAAACAAATTTGAGAGAAACATTCTTGTGTAATAGGCATCTCTTTTCCTGTGCAAATTCATCAGAGCTCAAGCTTGCAATTTCCTTTGCAGGGTATATTTCTCAATATCCATGTCCTTTAGACAAAAGCCAGAGGAGCAGAAAGGGGTGTACGATGCCATTTGATGTTAAATCCATACGTGCTCTTAGAACCCTTATATCTTCTTTTCTTATTGAAGAGGAATATTCTGGTATTTGAAGAAGAATGCTAAACAACTTTAAATGCGGTTGGAAAACAATAATATATGTGGCCATCTGTCTTTGTTTTATATGCATTAGAACTTTATTGTCTTTGAACCCCTAGAGGTATATCCAGCCCTAAACTGAAGTAAATGAATCAAACTATCTTTCTAGTATCAGCACTGACCTGCTTTCATGCTAATACTAGAAAGTGATGTACTAATTACTTCCATTCTGGAATGTGAGTTGTGAAGAAGTAACTTTGTTTTTTCTTGCTAGGTGGGCGAGGGAAAGATGGCTGCCCTGTCATCACGTTTCCCGAATACTCTGCATTCAGTGAAATTCCAGACAGTGATTTTCAGAATGTTCTGACATACCTCACAAATATTCCTAGGTAAGGCTTGCTTGAAAATACTCTAGTTTGCAGGCAGGGCAACGCAGAAACATTGGCAGTGATTGTCATCTTGGTCTTTAGTAAGGAAATTTATCCTGACAAAAAGATAGTTTGCTTTTGGTAGAAAAGAAAAATCGATCTTCCTGAGACTGTGGCAGTGTTTGTTTTGGCAAGCCAACAATTGTAATCCTTGTGAATTTCCTGCTGATATATGGTCTCCTGCACTTTACAAGTCTGTATTTCTGAATCTTTATGGTACCAGACACTGTGCTGTTTAACTGTATGCAACTCACTCACTCGTATACTACATATGCTTACATAGTTTCTGTCTTCAGTAAGCACTATTGTGTAAATTAGGTATAATTAGAGACTAAAGTGTTTGCAGCATGAGCCCAGGAAAATTTCAAGATGACTCTCATTACATATAAGTTTTCAAGGAAGTAAATAAGGAAGTAAATACCCAGTATGGTATAGTGGACAGTGTGAAGGACTATGACTCTGATACCAGGATTCAAATTCCCACCTGGCCACAGAAACTCACTGGACGTGTGGGACTGATAAAGTCACTCCTCAAATATCTCACTTACCTTGAAAGCCCTATTAGGGTTGCTATAAGTCGGTTTCGAGAGCACATAACAAAGTAAGAACAAAAATAGACAGTGATTCCATAGATAAAACATCCAAATTACAAAAGAAAAACATTAAGCTTTAAAACAGCAGTGAGGAAGCTCAAGCCTTTCAGATGTTAAGGAGTAACTACACACAAAGCCCCTCATTATTAGCCTAGGTGACTGGGGCTGATGGGAATTGAAGTCCAAAAGTATTTTAAGTTCCCCCAAACTTGCAGTAAAACACATAACTCAGTAGTTAAAATGTTACCATTGAGCTTATTTTTTACCCACACGCACTTCAGAAATCCTGGCTATGGTGAAATGGATGAGGGTGAGGAAACAGAAAGTGAAAGTTGGGAAGAGAATTGTGTTGCACCTAGCTGTGTGCCCGACTTTCCAATGAAATGGAGAACAGTTATTGGAAAAGGGCCCTGGAAATGGCATCACCACCCCAGAAGACTCTGGGGGTATGATTCTCCGAGTACAGTGCTATTTCTGATTCACCTATGCCTTTACAGATATCTTTTTTTTTTGAAAAAAAATAACAACAGAAGTAATTTTCCAGTCATTTCTAGTTTGAGAAAAAAGGGTGTTGCTGCCTGCATGAAATGGGGGTTGGTGTATTCCCTTGACCCTCTATAGTTGCCCACCCCTAGTTTAAGCCAAACAAAAGCTTCCCAGTGGAAAAGTTTTCATGTGCAGCGTTTCCCATTTGCCCTTCTGGTGTTTGGCTGTTAATGGGAAGGAAATTTTCAATAGCCTCATCCAACATTGTGCTCCTGTTCTAACACTACTGCAGCCAAACTCTTCTCTTCCTTGCCTGTGATGCTGCTGAGAAACTATCTCCCTGCCATGCAGATGTGACTTTAGAAATGCAGAGGTGGCTTTAATGGGAAGTGGGCCTTGGTTCCTCCTCAGTTGCTATAGGGACCAGTTCCATCGGTAAAATCTGCAAAGCTATAACTACCAATTTTGGCACCTTGTGCTCTTTTACCCTTAGAGTTAAGCTTCAGTCAGGTGAGGATGGTATGCGCAGGGAGAGGGTGGAGAAATAGACCTGGCTCTGAGCATGTGACAACTATATTGGTTCCATGCTTAGTCATGTGTGTAAGAAGGAGTGACTGCAAGTGATACACATGATTATAGTAGGCAGGTTTGCGCCCTTCCAGCAGGTGAGTTGCACCCTTCCGGCAGCAAATTTATGCACCCTCTAACATTTCATGCCCTTGGTCAATGTCCTTGTTGATCACTCCAGTCTACCTATGGCTCTGATATCTTCATGGATCATGGCCATTATCATGACATTAACTGACATCAATCTGGATTGTGCTCCTTATTGCTTAATTCCCAGAAGCCTTCAACACCAGTTGTGCTGGCCAGGATTTCTTGGAGTTGTGTTCCATGAATATCTGGAATATCCAAGGTTGGGAGCCACTGATGAAGAGGAACCAGAGACAAAAAAAAATTTTTTTTTAATGAATTTATTAATCCACATTGAACAGTTTAGCCCTTTATATATATAAAAAATACAACAACCACCTATCATAAGAAATAATGGGGTGTTGATATCTTGGCTTTTTTTTTTTTTGGTAATTTAGTTTTCTGAATTTTCTCAGTGCTGTATTTTGAGTTCAGTTTTTGAAAGAACCACTAGAGGCTGCTATTTGTTCTGAAAAGCACTTCTATTTTGGCGAAGTAGACATGAAACAGAATGGGAAAAATAGATGGGCCAGAGATACACACTTGGCCAGGCTTCCTTCAAGCCCTTTAAATTAGCCCTGGCAAAGCACTGAAATTACAAGACTGCTAGCAGTTGCTGCACCTGACCTGAAATCAGCAAGTCTAATGGTTCCTTCCTTTCAAAGCTAACACCAGCTCTGCAACGAAGAAAAAAAATTCACTTTAACCACAGGTAGCGATTCTGATAATGTGGTAGCACTTCCAACCGGCCAAGCACTAGGCTTAGGACCCTACCATTCCCTAACTACAGCCGCAAAAGTACCCAAATGTGAAGAATTTTTATTTGTATTTAAAATAGAAAAAGAAAACCAAATTACAAGAAAGGTCACTCAAAGACCAGAGTACAGGTTGCTGTCCTCTGAAGATGCTGGCCACAGAGACTGGCGAAACGTCAGGAAGAACAACCTTCAGAACACGGCCAAACAGCCCGAAAAACCCAGAACAACCATAAGGTCACTCATATTAGTAAACCAACTCCAGTAAATGGGAAAAGTCCAAATTACAGTAGTTACGGATAAAGAACTGGGGAAGAATATCTACACATAAGAAAACTCAGCAGCCTATTTTGTTTATTCAGAGGACCTAAGAATGGATATAGACAAATCTCTGCGCTTTCTCATTATTGTATTCTTGAAGGCTTTCATGAACAGGAACCGATGGTTGTTGTAGGTTTTGGGGCTATGCCCCAGAACACAGACAGAGCTTCAGCTCCTGTCCTCTGAAGATGCTGGCCACAGAGACTGATGAAATGTTAGGAAGAAAAACCTCAAGAACATCGCCCAACAGCCTGCAAAACCTACAGCAATAATCTATGATGATTTCTCTCCAGCGTAATAACATGCTAAAATGTTGAGGTACATTCTCCCCCACTTGCTCTGAGTCTTAACTATTTTTATACTTTTTCAGCCCTTACTCCAATGATGCTCCTCAACCAGTCTTCTAGAACAGTGGTCCCCAACTTTGGGCCTCCAGATGTTCTTGGACTACAACTCCCAGAGTTCTTCACCACCACCTCTGCTGGCCAGGATTTTTGGGAGTTGAAGTCCAGGAACATCTGGAAGCCCAAGGTTGGGGACCACTGTTCTAGAAGATCAGCCATTCTGCATGTAGCCAGTTTTATTTCTCACAAGAATGCAGTTGTGACTTATGACCAATTTATGCTCCCATTTCTGATGCTTCAGAGTAACCTGAGGTCCCTCCCTCTATCTCTTGATAGCCAGGCGGCCCTCTCCCAAAAACTGTCAGGGTTCTAGGTCAGTAAATGCCAAGATTAATCTTCAAGGTACCTCCCTAATGGATCTGGTCTGACTCTTAGCAGTAATTCACATCTGCAGGTTGTTAAGGATTTTAGAACTTCTTCACAGTTACTAGCTTTAGAGCAACAAGCAAAAAAATCTATCAATTAAAAGATATAACACTGTTAGTTGAACTCACAAACATCCCCCGAACCCCTGAACTTTCTGTTCGGACAACATAACCCATTCCAATGCCCATTTACATTAGTACTGAACCTCCAGTGAATACATATCTATTTCACACACTCGCTCACATACAGACACACAGTATGCACATATGCACACTGACACATGCAAATATTTCCCTTCAGGATTTATCTAAAAAAGAAACATCTCAAAATATGTTTTCCAATGACTATTAATACATTTTTTTCATATAGTAAAGAAAAAAGATTTCAGGTTGGAATCATAAGGAAAGAAATATAGCCCTTCTGAGAAGATTCCAGAGCTCTGGAATCCAGGTGACCTTTTTCTTGACAAATACCTTTTCACCTTCCTGATCCAAGTATTCCAGTCTCCAAAATTTTGCAATGGAAATAGTGTAACTTCCTTCAAAAAAAGATTACTGGTATACCCTTCCTTCTGTTCTCAAGTCTTGAAGGCTTGTGGCCCCAAACATCTGGCATAGGCACTGGATTACACAGTGAATTTCTCATGTTTGAAAGTTTTTAATTTATATTGGCTTCTTCAAAGATCACTACTTTGTGATTTTGTGTCACCTGTGTTTCTGCTTGCAATTAATATCCATTTCTGCTAAAGGCCACCTAACATTACTTTTTTGAGCATTGAGACATTGGTTGAAATTCTGTTGGTGCAGGTTCACATACAGTCATGGCCAAAAATATTGGCACCCTTGCAATTCTGTCAGAAAATGCAACCCTTCTCTCAAAAAAATGTTGCAGTTGCAAATGTTTTGGTACTCACATGTTAATTTCTTTGGTTTGCATTGGAACAACACAAAAAACAGAGAAGAAAAGTCAAATCTGATACAATCCCACACAGAAACCCAAAAATGCACTGGCCAAAACTATTGGCACCCTTAACTTAATATTTGGTAGCACCCCCTTTGGAAAAAAAACTGAAATCAATCGCTTCCTGTAACCATGAATGAGTTTCTTACATCTCTCTACTGGAATTTTGGACCACTCTTTTTTTGCAAACTGCTCCAGGGCATTCAGATTTGAAGAATGCTTTCTCCCAACTGCTGTTTTGAGATCACTCCACAGATGTTCTATGGGATTCAGATCGGGACTCATTGCTGGCCATTTCAGAACTCTCCAGCGCTTTGTTTGTAACCATTTTAGGTCATTGTCCTGCTGGAAGACCCTTGACCTCTGGTGGAGATGCAGCTTTCTGACACTGGCCACTACACTGCACCCCAATATTCTTTCATGATACCATTCACACAGTCAAGGCATCTAGTGCCAGAAGCAGCAAAGCAACCCCAAAACACCTTTAAACCTCCACCATGTTTGACTGTAGGGACTGTGTTCTTTTCTTTGAGTGCATCATTTCTTTTTCTGTAAGCAGTGCCATGATGCCCTTCACCAAAAAGCTCTGCTTTTGTCTCATCTGTCCACAGTACGTTCTCCCAGAAGGATTGTGGTTTTGTCACATAAGTTTTGGCATACTCCAGTCTTGCTTTTTTATGCCTTTGTGTCAGCAGTGGAGTCTCCTACCATAGCGTCCCTTTTCATTCAGATGGCGACGGATAGTGCGAACTGACACTTGTACCCTGTGTCTGCAGATCAGCTTGAATTTGTTGGGAAGTTAATCTGGGTTCTCTATCCCCCATTCGAGCAACCCTTCATTGTAATTTTTCAGTAATTTTGCTCTTCCATTCACGTAGGTTAGCTATGGTGCCATGGACTGTAAACCTCTTGATGATATTGTGCACAGTTGACAGAGGAGCATTAGGATCTCTGGAGATGGACTTGTAGCCTTGAAATTGTCAATGTTTTTCCACCATTTTTTCTCTCAAATCCACAGACAATGCTTTACACTTCATTCTTTTCTCCATTCTCAGTGTCACACACAACACAAAGGCTGAGTCAACTTTTCTCCATCTTAACTCATTGCAAGTGGGATTACTATATTGCCCACACCTCTTACTTTCGACAGGTGTGTCTGAATACAAATTAAAGGAGCATCACATGCTTGAAAAGCAATTATTTCTTACAATTTAGACAGGGTGTCAATAATTCTGGCCAGTGCATTTTGGGGTTTCTGTGTGGATTGTATCAGATTTTACTTCCCTCTTTGTGTGTGTATTATTCCAAAGAAATGAACATGTGAGTACCAAAGCATTTGCAACTACAACAGTTTTCTGAGAGAAGGGTTGCATTTTCTGACAGAATTGCAAGGGTGCCAATATTTTTGGCCGTGACTGTATATAAGGCTGATGATATCGTCAGCCACAGTCTTTTATTGCTAATTAAAATTTTCCCACAGGTTCTGAGGGTCGCTGGGTATCTGCTTCATCCTGGGGTAGCCTTTGGGGACCTTGGGACGGGGTGAAACCAGAGCCAGCAGCAGTGATTTTCCAATATTAAAGACTGCCACCTCACCTGCATTTGAAATTATATATTTTGTCTTCTGTCACTGCATTCTGATAACACAGAGAGAGACAGACAGACAGACAGACACACACACACACACACACGCACGCACGCACGCACGCACGCGTGCGCGCGCCAAGACCCCAAGACCCTCAAAGACTTCTCCAGGACAAAAAGGATGCCTTGGGAGCCTTGGAACCGTTTGAGGTTGGGAATCAGAAACTTTTAATTAGCAGTTGAAGGCCACGGTCGAGGATGTATTCAGCCTTGCACATGTGAAGCTACATCAACAGGATTTCAGCCACTTTTGGCATGTACTGACAGAATAAGGTATATAATATGGAATACATTTCACCTGGATTCAGATCATGTTTGCTATGAGTATCTTCTCACCCATGTGGGAACAAATGACACAGTCAAAAGAAACTGAAGAAGTCACATCAGACTTTGAAACTCTGAGAAGGGAAGTCAAGGACTGGTTTCCCTCTATTCAGTACTGGTTAGGCCCTCACCTTCAGTTCTGTACCCAGTTTTGGACACTGCATTTTAAGAAAGATGCCAAAACTGGAATAAGTTCAGAGGAGGGCAACAAGAATGAACAGTGGACTCGGAACCAAGCCCTATGGAAAAAAAACACTGAAAGAACCAGGCATGTTTGGCCTTGAGAGAAAAAAAGGCTAAGGGGAAATAAGATAGTACTTTTAAAATACTTGAAAGGCTGTCATACAGAGGAGTGGTAGGATCTGTTCTCAGTCTTCCTAGAGTGTGGGGCATGTAATAATGGGCTCAAGTTCCAGGAAACCAGATTTTCGTTGAGTATCAAGAGAAACCTCCTAATTGTTAGAGCAGTACAACAATGGAATCAATTACCTCGGGAGGTAGTGAGTGCTCCAGTGCTGGAGGCATTCAGGAAAAAATGGGACAACCATCTGTCGGATCTGCTTTGATTTGGATTCCTGCCCTGCTTGCTCTCCCCTTCGCTATGTAGGAGACAATCTCGTACGTGAAGCAAGCAGATAGGCAATGGATAGGCAAGATTATATCTGAGAGGGAGCTAAACTTTATTGCATGTTGAAGAGTTACAGCATACTCAGAACAGAAAGACTCCGTGATCATGGTTAACCAACACAACCAGAACACAATTATAATCCTGATGCAGACTAGCTCATTGCACTCTTGATTCTGCTCACAGCTGTTCTTATTCCCTGTTGTCTCACAACCAGCTCTCTCACATGGCCAGCCAGAAAAAGAAAAGAAAAGAAGAAAAACCAGGACAGAGAAAAGAATCTTTTTGCTAGTAATTTAAATATCCCTCAATGAACCTGATTGACTGAGATCTCTGAGGCATCATCAGTCATCAGTAGCATCAAACCTTATATTACAGACTTTCTCAGGATGCTAATCCTTTCCAGCCTTTACAGGCATTTATGATGGCAGTCTAGCATGGAAATAGCACGTACTCCATATGTTGCTGAATACATTGTTTCATAATAATGTGGATGAATCCACTGTCATGACAACAGTCTTCAAAGATAGATAGGACTTTTTAAAGTATCCTACAGTTGTTTAAACCTGATGTTACTACAATATATATAAGTGGCCAAATATATATGTAATCAGAAGATGACTCAGTCAGTGTTTGAAACTCTCCATCCCAAAGTTTGCTAATGAAATGCATTTTGTGCTTCTTGATGAGATACAATGGAATTTGCCAGTATTCTTCTAAAATACAAATCTGGTCCTTTAAACTTTTAAAGGCAAGTACAGACCTATCTAGAATAGGTTGAGCAGCACCTCCTATACAGTGGTGCCTCGACTTATGACCATAATCCGTTTCAGAAGACGGACGTATCTCAAAATGGTCGTAGGTTGAAGCACCATTTCCCATTGAAATGCATGGGAACACGATTAATCTGTTCCAGCATTTTTTAAAAAAATACCAAAATAAAATAAAGTAAAGTAAAATAAAGCACACAGAAAGCTGCATCGGAAGGTGCTGGGGCTTTAGAAAACAACCAAAAATAAACAACAAAGCAAGCCCTGGGGCTTTAAAAAATAAACAAACCAAAATTTTATTTATTTATTTATTTATTTATTTATTAGATTTCTATCCCGACAAAGGAGCAAGTCCCGTTGCAAGGCTCTGGGGCTGCAATAAAAATCACCAAAAAACAAAACAACACATCACAGAAACATAAACCCCCTCCAGCCCAAACCCACCCTGCAAAAGCCACCCAGAACAGTTTTTAAAAAGCAAAAAATTACCGAAAAACAAAGCAACAGAGCACATAAACTTAACCCCCCACAGCCCAAAAGCAGCACCTTACCTTACTAGTCCAAAGCCTCCTCTGATCACACTCATCCTCCGGCTGCCGCCAAGGCGGCAGCGGCGGGGCCAGCCATGGTGGAGGGTGGGGCCAAGGCAAGCGGCCAGAATGCCCTGGCCAGGGTCAGCCTCCCAGTGCCGGGACGCTTCCACCACCACATGCCCATGTGCCGAGAACTGGGACCCGGCGGCAGCCCCGCAGAGGGTGGCAAGTAGCACCGAAGTCCAATGCAGCCACTACTGGAGCCAGTGCTAGAGTGGGAGGCGCCGTTGGGCACCACCTGCATCAAGCCCAAGTGGTCCTTTGCCAGCTGCCCTTCCTCAGGTCTGCTCCACCAGGTCTACCTGCCAAGAAGGAGGAGGCGGCAGCGCGGGAGGACCTTTCCTCTGGGAGCCAGGATCTGGGCCCCCTCTGTCCCCGCACCAAGGCCGAGGACCAGGATCCCACCATCAGGTGCGGTAATGCCCCCAACCGCCGCTTCCACCGCTGCTGCATCCCTTTCCCTAACCATTGGGGTGACAGAGCTACAAAGAAGCAGCCTCTTTCGCCACCAACGGTTTGAATTTCCCACCTTTTCCCCCCTGCCTTTTACTGGTTGTAGCTAGAAGCTCTGGCCGCAAGTCAAAACAAAATTTTGCAACTGGTCGTAACTCAAAATGGTTGTAAGTCGAGGCACTTGCACGTCGAGGCACCACTGTATTTAAAACAGTATGTCCAATATAACCTTTCTCCATTTTTTCTGTAGTTTTTCCATGTCAAGCAAGGGCACCTGTAGCCCCTGCAGAAATAATGACGGGAGGAGCAAAGTCTATTGATGAGACCTACTGATTGTTGCTATTGTAGTTTTTAACCTGTGTATATCGAAAGGAATACCAAATTAATGGGAGGGGCACCTTCCTTCTCCCCCCCCCCGACACCCATAGTATCAAGGGATAATCATAGGCCTGCTGATTCCCAGTGATAGACAAGGCTTTTAATATTTTATTTTTATACCAGCCATGCCTGTTTCACTATCTTGGTCTATATATAAACACTGTGTACACATCATTGCTCTCCTGATGTTCTGTAATGCAGCTTTTCCACAGTTCCTTGGTATCCTTAAATGACCTTTCCGTATCCTTGTTGCCACAGTCTATGCTATCTTGTTTTCAGGGACATCAACCATGTGTACTGCCATCATGAAAAGATCAGTCATTCCAAAAAGGTTTTTCCCCAACTCACATTAGTAAGCTGATTGCAGATGTTTATTTTTTTAAAATAAAATAAATGGGCTATAGAATTTAGTATATTTACCAGTTTATTAAGACTTGCTCTGTAGGGCCACACACTAGATATAGTACAGTATATTTGCATCTTTGTTTCCCTCCACCTCGTCAATTAAATCTTCCAAATAACAAGTTAATAATCAAACCTGGCATGTAGGTTGCCTGCGTATTTACACAGAGGTGCATCCCATTGCCTCCAATGGGATGTACATACAGACAGATTTATTTTTAAAAATGTATTTTTTTCTGAGTATTATGAAAGGGCTTATATGGCTCTTCCTCAGTATTAAGTTCAGTGACTCATTTCTATTTTGTTTAATTTTTATTATGATTGTTAATAAAGAACTCTACTCTCAGACGTCCAAGTCTTCCGTGACCTCACAACAGGAATAGAATATGGCTTCAAGATATTTTTGTTCTCTGTCTCAACAACTAAATTTCAGGATTTTTTTTATACCAAGATGGCAGTAATGTTTTCTACATTGCTTGCTTTTGGGCTGTACAATACTGAGCTAAATGTGAACTGAAAGTTGTGCCACATAGCACAGCAATTAATACTGTGTTGGAGGTTTGACACAGGGAAAGATATATGACGTTGATAAAATATTAGTAACAACATAGAATGATGGTGTATAATATCAGCGTAAAGAAACTAGGGGCACTTGACACTTCCAAAAACACCTTACAAAGTTGCCTTTTTGTCAATTCAAACACTAACTCAGATGAGATTAAGGCTGCAGGCCAGCAATCCAGGCTCAGTTCTGCCCACACCAAAGCCAGGTGGGAATACGTCTTCAAACTCAGAACAGCAGTGCCCTCCAGTGTCAACATACCAGCAGGGAGCAGGTTTAAGGGGGGAAAAATCGACAAAACACCTGGCACTGATCCGCAGGCATCCTCCTCCACATGTATTTGTGAATAATAGTTATACATCCCATCTGCCCATTCCTTCTCTCTCTTTCTTATTCTATCCCTCCCTCCCTCCCTTTCTCTCTCCCCCCCCCATACACACACTCGCATTCATGCTGACTCCTCACTTACTACCCAAACCAAACTATTGTACGTGGGTGATAAAGAAGTGCTTCCTCAGCTGCAACTTTATCCAAAACATCATCATCTGTGTATCAGTTAAATAAATATTATTGTCATTAATAGAAGCTTTTAAAATGGGCTTAATTATTATTTGGCAGGAGCAAAACAAACAGGGTAAGCTTTGGGTCCCATTTAGCCTGGAGACTGAAGATTTCCCTACTCCTCGTTTACATTAAGGGTGTAAAGCCTCACTTGTTTCATTCTCAAATGTGAGGACAAGGAACTACAACACTCTTCTCACCAGTAAAGATAGCAATGAATTTCCTGGTATCTTTGATAGAGTTTTCACATTGGCAAAAATTATGTCCAGTGCAAAATTACTCATTTGTGCCCTAAATTGCCTATTTTTGTGTAAAACAGTACAGTACAGTTTGTGCAACTGTGCACATTTTCAAAAAAATAGGATAGCTTTTGTTTTGTTTAAGAATTTGAAGCACTGGATGTTTTGTTTGTTTCTTTCATAACAGTCAGTTCTTCTGTGCTTTCTGACTGTGTATTTCCAGCTAGCTCTCTGTCCTTTCAGAGAAAGGACAGAAGATTTTTTTGCACAAATTACAGACATATTCTGGGGGAGAAAACTTCTCATTTCATTCTTTAAGACAGGTGAGGAGTCTTGCATAAGTATGTTACAAATGCACATAAACTTTCCTGTCCTTGAAAAAAGATTGCCAACTGCTACAAGATTTTTGCTCCTGCCCAAGAATAAAAAGGCTATGGCTTTTTTCCCCTTTGTCAGCAGCAATGTAAGTGAAGTTGTTTTTGCAGGGAAAACATGGTTTTTGTGGGAAATTTGGGGTGTAGAACTATGCTAAAATCCAGATTTTTTATTGGGAGGGCCCTGAACTAAATATGCATAAAACTCTCATAATCTCCCCTTTGAAATTCGTTGCAAGAACAAAATAATTAAAAAATTAGACAGCCCTGATTGTTGCACGCCTGAAAATTCCTTTTCAAGGTGTCTCCTCCTGTTGAGACAGTTTAAACTGAAGCAAGCAAGGAATTTAGCAAATATTCTTTCCTTCCCTGATTTATACTGTCTGACAGCAACCCTCCAGAAGCAGGGACAGGAGCTTTTCCTATCCCATCTGGGGATATGTATCAGGGATGGAACCTGGCATCTATTTACACTCTTGCCACTCAGTTACACCCCTCATTCTGAAATCTATACCGAAACTCCAGTAGATTCTTTTTTTCCCCTGCCAGATATTAAAGAATAACAAACCTCAAGGTTGTGGAGCAGCACCACACTGAGGTCAGTCATTATACTTCAGTTTTAAATTTAGATTTTTCTAACCAGAACGTAATGCTGTAATTCTACATGAATTCCCCAAAGAGGAACTGCCTGAGCCAGTTCTTGTTTAATTAGTCTTGCTTTGATTGTAGTAGATAATAAAGCAGCACAGGTGTTTCTTCACCTGAATCATAGCTTTGAATGAGTTGATACATGAGGGACTCAGGATTATTTAAATTCTAGCTATAGTCCAGCCTGGATTGCTTAAAAGATGGAGCTGACAGAGAGCAGCATCTTCCAAAATACTCTTACCACCACATTATACTAGAAGAAATGCTGTTTTCTTATTATCTTATTCAATGGAAACAAACACCGGCTGTGTGATTATTGGAAAGTGTTTTGCTGCTTGCAGGAGAGAAAACTCTGCCATGAAAAGAAACAACACAATGAGAGGGGGGGAAACAGACTCATACTAGAAGAAATTTTGACACAATTTACATCATACTCACCACCACCCATACCTTGGAGATTACAATGATTTTCAAAATAATTAACAAGATAGTTGCTTCTGCCCATCCTTTGGGAAATTGCTCTCTAAAATCCTATGCATTATAAACTCCACCCTTTCCCCAAAGTATATGAGATCATTATGTCAGTCTTCTGAATAAAAGCAAAGTATATGATGTTCTGTAAGTGTAAATGAAAAATTTCATGAAGAGATTTGCAACTTCTTTACTCTATTGACTTCTACAGTGAGATGTCTTAAGTATTAGCATCCTAGATTCCTATTAACTTCCAGCAAAGTATTGATGGGGGTATACAGAGATATTTTTTTCCAAAAAACCTTGGAGACTGGTAGCAGAATGCAGCCTGAATCGATAAATGCAGTGGTTTGTTCTTATGTGCTGTTAAATCATCTCCAACTTGTGGTGGCCCTATGAATGAATGACCTCCAAAATGTCCTGTCATTAACAACTCTGCTCAGGTAGTGTTAATTGGGTCATAATGAACTGTTTGGTTTCAGGAGCAGAGAATTTTATAAGCGCTAGGCTGGGAAATCCATTTTCCTGTGAGGCCACTCCAGATATTAGGGGTGAGCTGCAGGGGTGCAGAGACCATGCCATCAGCTGGAGGAATGCAAAGTATATTATACAACAGGAAAACATTTATATTTCTAGATACAGTACACATAATATTGGGAACCTGATCAGCGTGATAAAAGAATACTGCCTGTGCTGCATGAAATATGAATGAGAATCATAATGAAATGGAACAACAGGATGATTTTGTTTTTTAAAAAAGCTTTTTCAGTGTCCATTAGAAGTGTGAATGTGGGACAGTGAAATAGGCCTCCAGGACATGACTTACAGTGGTGCCTCGACTTAACGAATGTCCCGACATACAACCATTTTGAGTTGCGACCAGCTCCGGCCACAAAATTTTGCTTCAACTTGCGGCCGGAGCTTCGAATTGCAAACAAAAGAGGCAGGGGGGAAAAGGCGGGGAATTCAAATTAGAGGGCTAACCGTTGGTCGGTGAAGAGCTTCTTTGCAGCTCTTTCGCCCTAATGGTTAGTGTTCACCCATTTGCAGAGAGTCTTTGGACTGCCTGGTGCTGCTTTCTGCTTCTGGGTGAGTACATTTACTGGGTTTTGCAGGCCGGGCTTGGGGGGGTTATGCTTCTGTACTGTGATTTTTGGGTTTTGTTTTTGTTTGTTTTTTTGTTTTTGTTTTTGGTTTTTTTTTCCCCAGCCCCATCGCTTTCCAATGGAGCTGGCTGTGGGGTGTGTTTTTAATTATTTTTCCCCAGCCCCATCGTGTTCCAATGGGGATGGCTGTGGGGGGGGTGTTGATTTTTCCCCCCAGCCCCATCACTTTCCAATGGAGCTGGTTGTGTATGTGTGTGGGGTGTTTTTGATTTTTTTTCCCCAGTGGGGGTGTGAGGGGTTTTTTGGATTATTTTTCAGTCTCATCACGTTCCAATGGAGCTTGGAGTGGTGTGTGGGGTTTTTTTGTGATTTTTTTTGTCTGGAATAGTTTAATCGTGTTCCAATGCATTCCTATGGGAAACGGTGCTTCGACTTAAGGCCATTTTGAGTTACGCCCATCTTCTGGAACAGATTATGGTCGTAAGTCGAGGCACAACTATATTACAGAACTGATCCCGTTATTGATATTTGAGCCAGTGTAATGTAACCGAGTTTTTTATTATAACATGGGTCCAAATTTACACTGAGTGACCTCAGTGAATCATTCTCTCATCCTGACCTACCTCACAAGGGCCATGGTAGGTAAAAGTAATTTGCAGAAGGGGAGAGCTGCATGGGTTCAGCAGATGAAAGCCGGATATAAATGTAGTGTGTTAAATTAAAATAATTGTTTGTTCTTATGCCTAATTCATGGAATTATCGTAAGTTAAAAGTGGTGATCTTTCCTTAAGGAAGGAGGTCTGTTAGTGAATCTTGGGAATAATGGCTCAGATTGGGACATTTTGGTTGACAAGAAAACCGTCAGACTTGTTGGCTGCTTCCTCATCCTGCTGCTTCATGAGTGACAGGATTCTGTGATAGCTTTCTTTTGTGTCAATCAAGTCACTTTGCCATTTTGTCCAACAGCACAAAGGGTGGCTTGTGCTTTTATTATTTCTGTTTGTTTAGAAATGAATACCTTCCTTTGCTACTGATAGGTTTGCAACCCTGATTTGAAAAGGAACATAAAGTATAATTGGCCAGTTCTGCAGTTTGTTAGAGGGAAGAGCTCCTAAATGCTACAGTTTTTCAAAGTTTATTCATAGCTTGAAATCACATCTAAACCAAATGAATAAATATAATGCTGTCATGCAATAATCTATATATGCTGATTGGGTTTGGGTTTTTTTGTGTGGAGCTATTTACACTCCAATATCAACTCTTGGGAGGGATGTGGTAGTCCTGAGGGTTAAACTGCAAAGCCTCTGGGCTGCAAGGTCAAAAGATCAACAGTTTGAATCCATGCAATGGAGTGAGCTACCGTCGCTTGTCCCAGCTCCTATCTATCTAGCAGTTCGAAAGCATGTAAAAGTGTGAGTAGATAAATAGGTACCACTACGGTGGGAAGGTAACAGCATTCCGTGTCTAACAGTGCTGACCATGTGACCACGGAAACTGTCTTCGGACAAATGCTGGCTCTATGGCTTGGAAATGGGGATGATCACCACCCCTTAGACTCAGACACGACTGGACAATTGTCAAGGGGAACCTTTACCTATCAACTCTTAGCTGTATTTTATGTTTTAGGTAATATGGCTATTCATTCAATATCATCTAGCAAGTAATATTTGAAACTTTCCTTCTTTCATTTGTTTCTACATACAGGGAAATAGGCTAATGGTTACCACATATAAGGAGCTAAACATGTAATTAAATATGTCTGTCAAGACAGATATGCCCTTAAAATATGAAGAAGAAATGAGTTATTGGGGGAGTTAATGCTCCTGTTAATTATCCAAATTGTTATTCCTTTTTATAATCCTCATATATTTGCCCTGGAAGAATCTAAATATCAAAAGACACTTTAGACACTGATGGTGAAGGTGGACTTTCCATATTATTTGATTACTGCTACAAGTTATTTACAGTTGTGTTCAAAATTATTCAACCCCCAAAGCTGTAAAGGGGTTTAGGGACTATAGTGTACATTTGGAATTGTATTCAGAATGAAATCCAACAAGGACGTTTTAAAGAACCAAATGCAACTAAAATAACATCAATTGTTTATGTAATACAGTAGTAAATGTTTCTTTTGTGGTTTCTTCATTGCCACAATTATTCAACCCCTTAAAGACTACCACTCTGAAGAAGAGAGGTTCATTCAGGTGTTTTCTATCAGGTATTGAAAACACCTGTGGATGTCACCGAGCACCAATCAAGCATAATAAGCACCAATTAGGCAGCTTTAAAATGACTGTGATACTCAGTTCCTTCTAGACATTTACTGGTGTGGTTACAAACATGGTGAAGTCAAGAGAATGGTCCAGAAAGACAAGAGAAGAGGTGATTTGTCTTCACAGGAAGGGCAATGGCTATAAGAAGATTGCAAAGAAGTTAAACATATCAAGAGACACCATAGGAAGCATCATTCACAAATTCAAGGCAAAGGGCACTGTTGAAATGCTACCTGGTCGTGGAAGAAAGAAGATGCTGACTTCGACTGCTGTGCGCTACCTAAAGCGTAGAGTGGTGAAAAGTCCCCGTGTGACTGCTGAGGAACTGAAAAAAGATTTGTCAGATGTGGGTATAGAAGTTTCAGCTCAGACAATAAGGCGCACACTGCGTAATGAAGGTCTCCATGCCAGAACCCCCAGGCGCACCCCCTTGCTGTCTCCCAAGAATAAGAAGAGTCGACTGCAGTATGCCAAAAGTCATGTGGGCAAACCACAAAAGTTGTGGGATAGTGTTCTGTGGACTGATGAAACAAAATTAGAACTGTTTGGGCCCATGGATCAATGCTATGTTTGGAGGAGGAAGAACAAGGCATATGACGAAAAGAACACCTTGCCTACTGTGAAGCATGGCGGAGGGTCAATAATGCTTTGGGGCTGTTTTGCTTCTGCAGGTACAGGGAAGCTTCAGCGTGTACAAGGTACCATGAATTCTCTTCAGTACCAGGAGATATTGGATGAAAATGTGATGCAGTCCGTCACACACCTGAGGCTTGGGAGACGTTGGACCTTTCAACAGGACAATGATCCCAAGCATACCTCCAAGTCCACTAGAGCATGGTTGCAGAGGAAAGGCTGGAACATTTTGGAGTGGCCATCGCAGTCACCAGATTTAAATCCGATTGAGAACCTCTGGTGGGACTTAAAGAAAGCAGTTGCAGTGCGCAAGCCTAAGAATTTGACTGAACTGGAGGCTTTTGCCCATGAAGAATGGGCGAAGATACCCATAGATCGCTGCAAGACACTTGTGTCAAGCTATGGTTCACGTTTAAAAGCTGTTATAACTGTAAAAGGATGTTGTACTAAGTACTAAGATTGAATGTCACTTGGGGGTTGAATAAAAACTAATAATGATGTGAGCACAGAAAGACATTTGTGGTTATTTCATTATAAACTTAAGGTTATATTTCTCTGACCTACAAGTGCCTCTTTCATGTAAATGTAAGCAAGATGACTGAATGATCAAAATCAATGTCAAAATGGCCAAAACATTCAATTTCAGTGGGGGTTGAATAATTTTGAACACAACTGTATTAGCATATGATATGCAATCAGAAATACAAGTATTTCATGCCTGCCTATGTACTGATACATAGATGCATACATTCTCTGACAAACATACACAAATCCCTATTCAAATGTGCATCTTTTCCTAGTATTAACTTGGTTGCAGCTACAACATTGTGCTATGTATAATCTGTTATATATAAAACAATTAGACATCATTTTGAGTTACGGCTGATTGTCATTTCCATTACATTGCAGTTGGCTGGCTGTCAGCTGCTGGCATTACACAATTGGCTTGTATAAAACAGGAGTGGACCTCTCTTTATTTGTACTCTGTGACTGTAGCACATGCAGCTGAACAGAGCAGGAAAACAGAGATCCTTTCCCTTCAATAATTCTTGCTTGTACACTGTCACTGGTTTTTGCCTCTCCTTTCTGGTATGCATCTTAGGGAATTCTTTTTCTTGGGTTTATATTATCTTTCGGAGACTGGTTCCTGAAAATGCAGAAGACTAGAAATCCCAGATAACCAAGACTGAAATGACATATGGACTGTAGATCCCAAGAGCTTGTTTTGCCAGGAATTAAACATACAGTTAATTGATAAATACACATGTGCATATATTGATGGAATAAAAACCTGTTACTCAGCAAGAAGTTGTTGGAGGAACAAAGGAAGAAAATTGGTTTCTATTCTGGCGTGGATATTACTGACACTTATTTAAAGGATTGGATTATCACTGTGGCAGAGAAAACAGCAAACAAGGTACTGCAAAAAGGAAATGGAAGCCTACATCTGTATACCAGATTAATTAAACCCTTCTTTGTCTGTAAAGGGGTAATGGATGTTTTCATTAGCTGAAGATGCATGTCATCCTTTTAGGATGTCATGTTCTTTTGAACGGGGAAATGATATTTCTACTGCATTTGCATTTAAGGAGCATACATGACTTAATAGTTGGTACTAAAAGATCATTCTCACTGTAAATTGTTGTGCATGAGTTTCAGAGCCACTTGTATAATCTTCCATAACTGCTTCTTCCTTTTTCTCTCCCGTCTACTAACTTAGTTCACAGGATGCTGGAATTGGGTTTATACTGGTCATAGACCGGAGGCAAGACAAATGGAGCTCCGTTCAAGCTTCTATACTTCGAATTGCGGTGAGCTGTTATATAATTAAGACTTCTGAATCCCATGTGATAAACTGCATCAGAAAGCTTTTTTAAAAATGTTGTTTTCCAAAGTGCTTAGTCTTTTTTTGTTATCAAGAAGCCTTACATAATAATTGTTGGCTGCCAATTTTAACAACAGTATATAGCATGTGCAATGATTATTCCAAGTGCTGCAGATGGTATAGTGACCACAGAAGCTGAAATAATCTGTGATAATACAGTGATAACATAATGCACACTAAATCTGGCATTTATAGAAGCTTCTACGTTATAATTCTGGGATCCTGGGAATCTAATCTTTTTAATTTTAAGGGGCTGGGCTTCAGCTCTACCAGATAACATTAACTGAGCATGGAGATGAACCTGAGCAGATATATTTGGCTATATCCACCAGATCACTTGCTTCTGACTATTTATCTTTGTAAAAAAAAATTAGCAGGTTTTAGTTAAAACATGACTGATATTTTCCCAAAAAATTAAAAATAATCTTCTTAAGGGACTAATTTTGGTTATCTATTAGCATAGGCTAATTAGCATGGGTTTTATAATGAGTAAAACAAAACATTAGCAGAATGGTGAGTATTATTTTTTATTTCATTGCATAAAATGGAGAGACTGGCCTAAAAAGTAATAATAACCATCTTCAAGGCTTCTCATGTTTCACAACAATCTGGGAGGTGCCCGTTTTAAATAAAGAGTCTATTACTCATTGAACAGAAATTTTAAGTTGCCAGATATTGGTATTAGAACACATTTTTTTTTTGTTTTTCTATTTGCAGAAAGAAGTTGTTTCTAGGACTAATAATCTAGATATACTGTCAGCAATAAAAAGTCTTTCTTTAATTGTCTGAGGAAAATTCCAAATCTGGGTGATTTTAAATAGAGATCGGTCTCCTAGAGCAGGGGTCATCAACCCCTGGTCTGCGGCCCAGCACCGGTCTGTGGGCTTGCCGGAATTGGGCCGTGGATACGGATCTCCACCTCCCCCCGCACACATGCACAGGGGGGCGTCGCTCACGGGGGGCATGTCACATGCGGAAGGCGTGTTGCACTCGCGACAACCCCTGCATGAGTGTGACATGCTCGCGCGGGGGGTGCCCCCGGCGCCACCACGCATGAACCTCGCTCCCCCCCAGCCAGTCTGTGGCCCCAGAAAGGTTGGGGGCCACTGCCCTAGAGTAAGGAAATATTGGTTTCTTGTTCTTTTTTGTGCTATAAGAAAATTAAGGTAGATAGCAAAATTACCCCAGGTTTTATCTAGTAGTACTGTGAAGAAAAACATGTATATTCAGTCTGGAGGTTTATAACGCTGAAAAATAAGTGGTATTTGAGTTTGCAAGCTGTGCAATATATTGGCCTGGTTGAGCTACCACTTTCTACACCTCCCTTTCCTGGTTTGCATTTGCTGGGGAGACAGACAGCACAGTGTATTTGACCATATTGTGTTACATTCTCCTCCCAGGATCCAATCACAGTCATTAACACCACTTAGTTTGCCAGGCTTTGGTGCAACTGAACAAAGAGAGAGAGAGGTTGCCTTGCTCTTAGCATTGTTTCAGTTGCTCAGGTGATGCCATGCTTACCTCATTTCCTGGTTGGCAAGGATTGGCCAATGCCGTGGCCACGTTACAGTGAGCCAGAACCTACCTTATACCCAGAGGTAAGCAACTTTGCACAAGTCCAAGGGCTGCCCGTGCTTTCCCTGCACTTTTGAGGGCTACATCTTCATTCCCCTCCCACATTTTTCTTACCCCCTTCCCCCCAAAAAGCTCCTATATACCTTCCATTGCATGCAGGAAATAATTCTACCATTTTAGCTGCTCCTCAGCAGCTTTAGATCAACCCAAACTATTAGGGAAATGTTCAATAAATGTGATGTAAATATCCTCTCCGTCCCCTAGAGAATACAAGGGGACAATCTAAACAATTTTTATGTTGTAAAATAGAACTGAAATATTTAAAAAAAAACATAAGAAACATCACCACCACCCCACTTGTGGATGCAGCTGAGTGGCAGGAAGGAAGAGGAGAGGTTCAGTGGCAGCAACAGCCAAAGTTGGTGATTATGAAGATGCTGCCCCACCCTGCAGGCCACCAAAGGAATTGGGAGAGGGAAACGTAGCTGATGTGGCCCCAGGAGGTTCTTTGCTGCTCTCTCCTATCTTCCCAACATGGTTAACTTTCTGCTGCCTATATTACTAATTCCACACCACAGACAATATTTTTGGCTAACTGGCTAAGAGGTACCTGCACTGTGGAAGTATTGTAAAAAAGCAAGAGCTTTCTGGTGGCGCTTGCGTAGCTCATGTGACTGTCAATGGTTTTTGATTTTGCTGCCAACAATGCTCCAAGGCGTTACCAGGGCTAATGAGAAGGCCAGGGCCAGTGTTCTCCAACCCACAAATCTGATGTGTCAAAACCATAATCATATGTCTGGAACTATTTGAAATAGCTTAAGTCCATTGGCAGATATAGTAACATTACGTAAGATATCAAGCTAAGCTGCACCATGCTACTGCTGTTCCTTTTAATGCTTACTTGGATCTTAGATGGAATGCTACATCAATTTGTGATATAACAAATCTTAGACAATTTAGATAAGAGCAATAAAGCAGGCGAAGTACAGGCCATTTGAGGTCATGTAGAAGGGAGAAGAGCCTTGCTACAGCCAGCATACATAAATATTGCAATAGAAAGAATGAGATTGTGTATAAATATTTTCATGGTACTGGCACTGTTCTAGTTGAGGAATTGGACATAACCTTGGGCCTAACTATGGCCCATTTTACCATGTGTTGGGCTATGAATGTGTCTGTATATGATTTTCCTCTGAAATAGTTAATTGGCCTAAGGGTAAGAACAGATACTTCAGTTTAACGTATCATTTGAAAATGAGAGCACCTAAGTGTTTTAGGCATGCTTCTGATAGCAAATTCTCTCTAACATCTGGTTCTGTACTGAGTTTTTGATTTAAGGCATGCTGAAAACTGAAACCCAGTGATGTCGGTTCACTAAACAAGCTTGCTGTCATAACCAGCTTTTCTCTCAAAACCAGGTCTCATAAGGACTATGTTGTTATGTGCCGTCAAGTCATTTCCGACTTAGGGTTGACCCTATGAATGCTCTCCAAAATATCCTGCCCTCAATAGCCCTGCTCAGCTCTTGTAGGTAGATTCAAGCCTGTGGTTTCCTTTAGAGAGTCAGTCCATCTTATATTTGGTCTTCCTCTTTTCTTCCTGTGTTCTGCCTTTCTCATCATTATTGTTTCCCCCCCCCCAGAGAATCCTGCCTTCTCATGATATGCCCAAAGTAGGACAGTTTCAGTTTCAACACCTTTGCCTCCGGAGATAGTTCAGGCTTGATTTGCTCTAGGACCCACTTGTTTGTCTTTCTGACAGTCCATGGTACCCGCAAAGCTCTCCTCCAGCACATTTCAAACCAAACCTTTTTTTTTTCCTGGTGACTGAAGTAATCCAAAATATCATTTACCGACTATACAAGCCTATCAAATACATACCAGCAAAACATGTTCTCCCAAAAGTGCTCTCAGACAGGAACAGAGCTCAGGGAAGCATCAGCTTTGAGCCACCTATCTTAAACCCTCGACACCTGTGAGCGCCAAAGGAAAAGAAGGAGGGAGACAGTATTTGGCTTTTAAACATACCAAGCTAAGCTGGGGAGGAGCCATTCTTATGATGCCAGCCCTTTTCTCAAATTTCAAAATTCATCCCAGTAGTTCACGCCAAGCATCCCTGCCCCCCTTTGTATGTATCTCGTAAGTATCTCTAAGTGTACGATCACTCTCCTCTCCTCTGCTTGGGAAGGAAGGGCGAATGTCCCCCATTTCTTTTATAACATTTAGTCAGGCAGATGCCATGTGCTGCAAAGGGCATACTGCCAAGGCTCCATCCTTGTCCATTCCCTCTAGGCTAGGAATCCATGTGACTAGGATGCTGGGAGAGAGAGAGAGAAAGATAAAAGGATATTGTGAAACAGTGCCCACAAGGAGTACCACTGACGCAGACCTTGGGTCCTCCTGCACATCCCACCATCACCTGCCCAGCACAGTCTCCTGTGATGATTTAAGAGCTGTCCAGCCCTGCATTTTGATCTCCTAAAGTTCAGTTCTTATGAAGCCACCATGCATTCTCTATACAGAAGGGAATGCATAACAGATGGCAGAAGAATTGTTCAGTCTTCTTACCTGTCCCCTGTGCAGTGTCTCTTTGCCTTGGGAGATGGGAGGTGCAATATGACCAGTCGTCCTTTACTGTAGCACTCTTTTTTCCCCCCCTAGGAGCATGCACAAGGCAACAGTTTGCTTGTTCCGTCTGAATTTTGTGATGATTGTAGAGTACTTGTGAGCAATTTCAGTGCCTCACAAGTAGCAATTTACCATGTTTGGGGCCTACTGGGAGCCACACCAGCCCCCACCCCTCCCCTGAGTGTGTAGCAGAATTAAATAAAAATCATCTTCTCCTTCCTTCTCTGACAGACAAACTGGACATAATTCATTCTGGCATCCATGATGTTTATGTATCCTATCATGTAAATGAAAATTTGAAGTCATGATGAACCACAGAAATATGTAACAGAAGGAAAAGCAAAAACATTCTATTTTATTGTATTGGGAAAGTTACTAAAAAAAATTAAAACAAACTGCATCACAGTGATGTTTGCGTAAGGTTAGCATAGCTTGTCATGGCTAATTATAGCTAACTAAAAACATGCCAGGGCACAGTGTGTGGCCAGGTAGGTACGTGTGTAGTACCACATAAATTAGCCACAATTAGCTTTAGCAAGCCACTTAAACCTCCAGTAGAATTCTAATATTTTCACATATTGTCAGTGTGCTCCTTGTTTACAAGTACTGTATCAGTAAAAGTAAAAAAAAAATGCTGTTATTGGGTTCCTTCAGATGTCGAGGGAAGCAAGGGCTCAGTGGGAAACCTGACCTCTTGAGGACAAGCAAGCATTCTGGCTCCTGCTTTCCAGGTCCTGTGGCTAAGCAAACCAGAAATGCCAATGTGTGATGTGTTTTCTTGTAAGATCAGTACAGTACCGCTGCTACAAACCTTGAAACATAGTTATAACAAGTTGTGGATTCTTTCTCTGGCTTGTTAGAAACAAGCCAAAGAGCTGGCTGCTGCTTCATTCAGAAATCACAAGAAACAAACTGTGGACTAAAGGTCTATTATTTGTTTCGCCACTCCACTTGAAAATCAAAACAGCTGGAACTGGAAATGAGCATTTTTTTTTTTCATCCACAGTCCCAGCTTGGCATGGTGTGCAAACCTAGCCGTGAAATAATAGCTTGATTTGGATTTTGCACCTTGTTAAAATTAAGGAAACTTAACAGTTCTTTGGTGATCTGAAGTTTGTGATTGATTGGATTATGACCCAGGCTTGGAAATCATAACGAGAACTGAAGTGGTTTTACAAACCACGGTTTGTGCCAGCTGTGGTTTGATGTGATGTCTAAAGTAACAGGCTGTAATTTCAACCATTTCTTATGCCCTATAGAAGACTAAAGAATATAAGCAGCTATAAGCCATTAATAAGCTATATATTTAGAAGCTATATTTTGGTTCTAATCTTTTTGATCCAAGAATGTGAAGAATGTGAACATTTTTAGATGACGTTGGTTTTTAATGAATTACTGATAACTGTTTCTAAACATTTCAGTATATTGATTAATTTTAGTATGACAGGCCTATTTGATTATATTTGCAGGCATCGTTTCCAGGAAACTTGCAGCTAGTTCTGCTGTTGCGTCCAACAGCATTCTTACAAAGAACTCTGTTTGACTTTGCATTCAGATTCAGTAAAGATGAGTATAAGATGAAGCTACCGGTTAGTGCTTTGTTTATTTTCTTAAATTCATGATCTGTGACTTTCTTTAGGCAAAATACCAAACATACTAGAACAATAAGAAGTCATTCTTAATTTTAATATTGTGCTTCTCAGTACACGTTTCCTGCATGTGTAATGTTTGTATTTTAACATGAGTAGTAAATGAATTGGTATTTTCAGCCAAGCATTTGCTTTAAAATATGTAATGATGCATACGTATTTTAAAGTACAGAGTTATCACTTTTGAAATTAGATGCTTGATAGCAAATAATGTGTTGTCAGAACACAAAAACTGAAAAGCATACTCTATAAGTGATTAATTATAAAATGGTAAATTACTGCAGTGGACCCATTACCACATAGAGTTAGCTTTCTGTGCACTAGACACATAAAGGGAATGCATCATTTTAATTTTTGAAAAGTTGTGAATCAATGATTAAAATCATTCTTGCCATTGAATTCTTGCTATAACTCCCATTATGTTTGCATGTCATTGTGGCAGGTTACTATTGCAAAATAGGACATCCATATCCATCCATTGCTATTCATTTTCTCACCCTGACAAAATTTATATCTTGAGTAATCCTTGGGCTCTTTTTCTTACCCTTTAAAATGTGTCTACATTCATCTGTGGTCACTGACCTTCACTACAGCCGAAATACATTGTCATTGGTTCTAGGGATTGCTGGGAGATCTCTCCCTGTTTGATGGCCCATCAGATTCAATTAAATACAAAATGAATATTTCCTTACATGAAACAAGGTGGTTACATCCATGCATAGCTTTGAACATGTAAATTAAAAGCAGCTTATTTTCAAAGGCACTCTTTCAAAATGTGGATTTAAGTGTAATTCTTAAGACAAATATTTTCTGTTTTTTGTTCCTGCCTCATGTTTGCTGGTTTTTAAATGTTTTTCTTTGATGTTTAAAAAGTTTTTTGACTTAAATTTTTACAATCATCTGCACAATATGTATGGCTTTAAAGAGCACTTTAAAAACCCATTTGTAAACCAGATTTGACTTTTTTTGCCCATAGGAACACATTAATTAGTTTTCAGTGCATTCCTATGGGAAAACGCGTTTCGCAAGACGAATTTTTCCCAAGACATCATTAACCGCGGAACAAATTAAATTCATCTTGCGAGGCACCACTGTAATATTAAAAGAGAAATGAATACATTTGCATATTAAATGAGCATGTAATTAAAACCACTGAAAAGCCACTTTAAAAAGTAATTGGGAAACGTTTTTAAAAGCATAACACCAACCATTTATTCTGTGAACTGAGTAGAATGTCATAGACATTTCACCTTAAAAGTGAAAACAATAAAATGCAAGACCAGCCTCTCTGGAGAGCAGCATTTGAGACTCACCACAGTTAAAATGCTCTCTCACAGTCCACAGGCCACCAGCCTCCTCATCACTGAACACTGGGATGAGAGAGATTCACAGATAAGCAAGGCAGTTGGGCATTTTCACATGATCATTAGGGGCTGTGCCTGTATAAGGAACTGGAACAGTCTTGGGGACATATGAATTGCTGGCATTCATCAGAACATAGTCCTTAAATGATGCCTGTAGCAAGTTTTAATCACTGTGGGGCAGTATATAAGCAGCTTCTACCCAAGGTCATCAGGGCTCCCCTCTGTCTTTGGTTGCTCCTCGATAAAAATAGCAAAATAGTACAAAATATCCATTGTCAGCCCCTCATAAACCATAAATGTCATATATTGTAATACATCATACTGAATATTTGGTGGAAATAATCTAAAAGCGAGCAAAGTGCCCCATATATACTGCCCCACAGTACTTGAAGCACCCTCTAAGCAGTGTACAATTTAATTTTGCAGGCTACACATTGCCACCCCAGTGAGCTGAGTATTCTATTTACTGACCTTGGAAGGATGGAAAGCTAAGTCAATCTTGAGCCTGCCAGGATCAGACTCAAGTTGTGAGCAGAGTCTTGACTGCGGTACTACAGTTTAACTGCAGTGCCACAAGGCTCCACATAATCTATTATATGAGTTGCTGTGAAGGCACTCTGATTTATCTGTATAGATACCATGGTTATGCCTTCTTAGTTATTTTGTATTCTGCTACCATATACAAAATGAAACATCCTTTTATGTGGTAAATTAGAGCCTGATTGAAATGTCATGAGTACAAATTGCAGAACTTGGCAAAGTCAAAATCCTAAAAGAACCTTGATTTTTATCTTTTTATACTATTGCTTCTGTGTTGTAGATCATAATGCTGAGCTCACTAGCTGAGTTAAATAGCTACATTGACAGAACACAACTAACAGAGGATCTTGGGGGAACTCTGGATTACTGCCACAACAGGTGGCTGACACATCGAACTGTGAGTAATTGGCCCCCATAACTGCTTATATCAATAGGACTATTTGTTACATACCCTGTTGCTAATGGCATTGGCTTATAAATGCAACTTGAAATAGCATATATGAGGAATATCCTAGAGGAATTTTAGTTCTAACACTGTACTCATGAAACATCATGAGTAATGAAATTGGGAGTGGTGATTTCAGAGTTTGGAAATGTACAGTATATTGTAAAAACGAACCCTTTTGGTGATCTGTTCCCAGAGATGGAGCATGAAACAAGAAAAAAGTTTTAACTCATAATTTTTTGTTTTAAAAAGCCCAATGAGAGTCCAGAAAAAAAATATACAATTAAGAATCTGATGCTATTTACAAATTTTGAAGTTGGATTTTCAGTTCTTGTATCTTTAAAAAGTATTAATTCTTCTTTATGCATTTGCCGACATCTATTCAAATGTTGTTTGACTCTTGTGATGCCTTTTTTAATCCTAAAGGCTATAGAGAGCTTTGCTTGCAAGGTTAAACAGACCGCCCAGACCCTTCGTTCTTTTGGAGCTGAACTAGCAGAAACGGAGCTTCCCAATGATGTGCAGTCCACTGTGTCTCTCCTTACAGCACATATTGAAAGCAAAGTCAAAATGAAGGTATGCCAGTTGTGCAGTGTGTCCAACTCCTTTAATTAGTGAGATGTAAGATCATTTTATTGAGTAAGGTAATGAAGACTACTTTTGCTTACTCCTTTACTTTGAAGACATGATCTCTTTTAAATGCAATGGGGCCATTAAGACTCTGTTGCAGTGTCTCCTCAACATACAATGCCAGCAGCTGCCACGATTGTCCTCCATTCAGGTACCCTCAAGAGCATTTCCCCTTCTGTCTTAAAATAGAATAGTAACTAAAAGAGGGTTTCAAGCTTAAAATAATTTATTTGCATTGTCTGAAATCCAGTCATAACTTACAACTAGACTGGTTCCATTGAATCAATGGAAACTATGGACCAGTTGACTCACCAGATCCCCACTGATTCAATGAACCTACTCTAACTGTGACTTAGTAGTGGATTTCAGATACTAAATAATGTCTGGCTCCCTTCCCCTATCTTCAAAAATCTATAATGCCAAATGCAATATTTTTTATATGTTTGTTTCATTTCTGCGCTTCCTGAAAGTCATGTAAATTGTACTTTTGAGGAAGAAATTGGACAGAGAAATTCTTTACAGGATGTGATGAATGGTCTCAGATTTTCTTGTCTTTGCTGAAAAAGGAAGTTAACTCCATTGAATAAGTAACAACCACTGAGATTTTTCACTCGCACTCAAGAACAAAATGGCCAGCACTTCTTTTTATCAACAGTAACATTACCGAAAAAAGAAAGACTTTGCACAAAAAATCTTATATTTCGCCCCCCCAAAAAAAAACTTTTTGTGGCAACATACATGTATTTTACAAAGACTGCAAAAGTTTTGAGTGAAAAATGCACAAACATTCCTCTAATCTTCCCCGGCAGGGACAGGATTTTTGCAATAGGTTGTTCTTTCTTGTTACCACAAAATAAACTCTAACCTGTCCCATTGTATGAAGTATTTATTGGGAAAACTTATCTAAGGAATCTCTCTCTTTAAGGTGACAGCAACTCTTTGAAAATCAAATTTTTCATTCAGTTTGTCATAACTAGAAAAAGTAGATTTTGACTTTAAACAATATTTCATTGTTTCAGATACCAAGTTACTGCAGACTTCTAAGCAATTCTACTAAAACACATTATGCTTGTTAGATATTATGCTTCTAAGAAATGTATTGTTGGTTACTTCAATGCTCGAGCATTTTCCTTTTCAGCATTTTTTTAATTGAATGAACCCTCTCTCAAAGGCTACCAGGGAGTGGACAGTGAGGTTTAAGGGGCTTTCATCCAATAACTAAATCCTAAGTACAGTAGTATACACCATTTTAGCTATGAATTTAATATGAGATGCTGGTTGAGCATTAAGGACCACATACAGATGTATACATGTTCACACATACCCCAGCCATCTTACTTCCTTATTGGGAAGACACAAAGATACTTCTCTCTCCATACAGCAGATGTGCTCACATTCACCAGCAAAAGAGGGAGTGATTTATAAATGCCAGTCCACAGGAGAGGGCAGAAAGAAAAACCCCTATTCCTTTCTCTAGGAGTCCTCAAACAGATTGCTATTACTCACTAGAATATGTATGAAGGGCTCTTGAGAACCCTTCTCTCCATCTGCTGCGTTACTGACCTTGGGACACACTACTCTTTTCCCTATAAAGTGATGTGAAAGTTGATGTGGGCGGACAAGGAGGTTTGGACACCCATGGGGTGCATTCAGTGTCTTGTAGGATCATATGTGTGTTGTGTGCATGCCTTTTAGTGAGATGGTTTTCCAGTCATTGAGAAAACAATTTTCTATACTACTTTTCTCTGCTCTCATTTTTCAAAAAAAAAAAAATATGGTACAGTCTTTCTGAACTGAATTGTATGTATGAAGCACAGCTCAAAGTGGCCTTCTAATTTGTCCACAGGAGGATCTAAGGATATCATTAAGGCAAGGCCGTGATATTCTCCACAGTATTAGGAAACCAGTTCTTGAAAACCCAGAGTCTAAGCTGAATCCAGATCAAATGGAAAATCAAAATACTGTTGAAAGGTGAAGTAAATCTATTGTTCACTACATAATATTTCTTGTCTACAGTTTCTAAAATTGCCTGTGTCTGTTGCATGCCCATTCTTCTCTAAACAACAGTCTTGTGTACAACTAAAAGGTGAGATGTTGCATGCCCATGGGGGCGGGGAGGCTGGGGTGTTAAAGCCTGAAAAAGGATCCCATAGCAAGATGACGGTTTTCATCCAGTCAGCCATGTTGTTTCTGCTGAACAGAGCAAACAACAAGCAGTTTACAGCTGTTTCACAGACTCAAAAATAAGGTTTGTGGCTGTGTGGCATCTTGAAAACAGTGAGCTGTCTGGCAGATTAAAAGGATGCTGACCCAGGAACTATACCAGTATTTTCACTGGATTGTTAGTGGGATCTCAGAATCTTACCAGTGCAACTTGTCTTGCAAAGGGGATCCTAGGCTTCATCCATCAGGCAGGATTGACATCGCCTGAAAAACTTTACTAAAAAGCTTACCCTACAAGCTGGAATCCACATCCAATGTGACAATTCCAGTCATAGATGGCAAACCAAGAGCAGGTTTGTGTTTCTCAAAAGTGAAGATAAGGAAGCTGCTCTTAGCATCCATAGACAGCTTGGTTTTCTGTGTTCTGCTTCAAGATTGTCCAAAATAAGGGGACACTAACTTTTTTTGGAACCAGTGGGAATGTCTGTATTTTGGGACAGAACCATGGGCACTCCACCAAAAAAAAAAAACCCATGGAGTGGGAGGCTGCATAAACATAATGTAGTTTCTCATGATATGCAAGATAACTGTGAAATACTTATTTCCACAAGGTGGGAATGTGTGGTGATTTTTAAAACACCTCTTAACTAAGAATAAGAATCCAAACAGGATAGGAGAAGTCTTGAGTCTCAGATGTAAACCCCATTCATTCATCTTCTCTAGTCCGGTTCCTTTAGCCCTCCTCCCCAGTCACTCTGCTAAACCCATTCCCACTCCACCAGCCTGTAAAGACTTTCCCCCGAAATTACCAGGCAGGAGGCAGGCAGACAAGCAAGCAAGCAAGAGGATTGTCCCCTATATCAGTGATTGCGAACCTATGGCACACGTGCCACAGTTGGCACACAGAGCCCTCTCTGTTGGCACATGAGCCATAAGTTGCCATAGGGAAATACTTACCCGTCCTCCAAATCTGGATTTCGGCACTCCCCTCTGCTGGTGCAGTGGTCTAGCGGAGGGGTGCAATGGCGAACATTACTGGTCTAGCCCAATGGGGGATTGGAGGACCAGTAAGTATTTATTTGTTAATACTGCCCACGGGGGGGGGGGGGGAGACAAGCATTTAACCCTTGCAGTACAGCAGTTGTTTTTTCCAAACTAAAACTTCAGCATTCAGCTTTTAATTGCAGTATTGTCACTTTGAAATAAATAAGTTGATGTTATTTTGCAGTTTGGGCACTTGAGCTCAAAAAAGGTTCACCATCACTGGACTAGGCACTCAGAGGGAGCCACTGCCCTCAAGCAGCAGATTTTGCAGTACCAGTGTATTTTTGCCATCTATCCATGGCATAAATCCACATGGATTTTAAAGTACACTCATCTCCAAATCATTGCTTATCTCCATTTCCTTGGTTGTGGCACTGGTGTGAGAGGTTGGACTGGAAGCTTCTTTGAAGGGGCATATTTTCTCCCCACCTGTACTCTGCAAGGAGATGTCCATGGAGTGCTCATGGTGTTGATGATGAAGATGAGGCTTGCCAGGTCTGAGCTGCTGTGCCAGGAAATGGCTGAGCTCCTCTGAATCTCCAGGCCAGGCAAGCAAATGTGAGGAGCCGTGGTGGAAGAGAAGGAACGAGTCTCGTTTATTGTTATGGGGTGGCCATAGTGTTTGGGCACCCAACTCCAACCCTCTCCAAATGGCACCAGGGCTCACTGGCTTCCTGTGTCTGTCCAACACGACACATAATATACTTGCTTAGGAGCTCAGACAGGGAACCCACAATGCCTAGCTCACTCCCTCGCATATGTATGGAGAAATATTATGTTCCCAATTCCTGTGACATCACAGGTCCCCACACCATGACTTCACAAAGACCCACCCCAGCATTGGGCCCCAGATATAATGAGGGGATGGGGAAGATAATCCCGTGACAGCCCGTGACAAACAAAACAACACTTCAAAACCATTCCAGAAAATTCTTTTATTGGTTTTGGAAAAGAGACTAAATGGGTATTCTCAGCGGAGACAATGGCCTGGTTCAGCTCCAGCAGGACGCTTGCCTTCTGGTCCCTCACACATCCCCCTGGGGTAGAGGATGCATCGGGCCCTGCAAGAGAAATAGAAAAAATAACTAAGGGGTGAGCTCGCCCACTGCCATCAACTGGCTTCAATCCAGGCATATCCACTGACCAATGTTCTGGCCACTTCATCATGAAATTCCACCTGCCAACATCCACTGGCTTCAACCAGGAATATCCAACCATTCATCTCTTCCACTCCGCTTCTGAAGCCAGCCTCCGCCAGCTCCCAAATGCTTGGGTCACACACATGCCCCGGCGACATCCCCCCAGAATGCCAGCCCGCCCATTCTCTCTCTCTCTCTCTCTCTCTCTCTCTCTCTCTCCACACCCACACCCACACCCACCCACACACCCACACCCACACACACACACACACACCCACACACACACACCAGCCACCCCCCAATACACACACCTTCACTCCACTTCACACACATGCCCGGACTTCCATCCACTGATATCCACCAAGCTTCTGCCAGCTGGTTTCAGGAGGATAACGTCCCCCGACTTTATCCACCAACCTCTGCCGGCCTCTGCCTTGCAGCCTCAGCCAGCTTCCGCAGGGAGATTCCACCAGCTTCTGCCTGCCAACATCCATCGCCAACATCAGCCAGAATGAAACCACGGATTTCCGCCAGCCTCGAGCTGTTAACTCGCAAGCCCACTTAGCAAGTTCCTCTGCTTTTGCAAGAGTATTTGCCTTGGGCAGAAGGACTGAGTCCCCTGCAGCTACTGCTACTCTCTCTGTCCGACTGCCCTCTGGCCACTGGCCTCCCTTCTGGTCTCCTGCCCTGCCCAGCAAGCCCCTTTTATCTGCCAGCAGAGAGGTGGTGCCCCTGTGAGGTCACAAAGACCCAGGAGAAAAGGGGTTGGGTTCCCAAGGCAGCAGCAGCAGCACTTTCGGGATTGGCTGAGTCCTGAAGATGATGTCAACAGTCCCTCTGATCATGTGATTCATCCACAAAAGCTTGCATTTTGCATGATTTTTTTATTTGTGGCCTATTAATGTATCCCCTGTCACCACTCCCTCTGATTGTTAAATCTCCCCCTGTTGGCCTTCTGACAGTATTCTAGGCTGGTGCTTCAAAAAGTTATCTTAAAGCATTTCCACCAAAAGGAACTTTCCTAAGCCCTGATCTGAGGGGGGGGGGGAATTAAAGTAATAAATAAATAAGGATGGGTACAGTCCCACAATAAAGCCTTTGACCTTTTTGTGTGTGTGTGTGCCTCTTTTTGGACATTTTTTCCTTGCCATGAAAAAGATATTATAAGGAGCCCATTAAGAAAACAACTTAAGTTTTTGAAACACATACAAGTATTTTAACATCATCCCTGCACTATCAAAGATGCAGCTGTGTTTCAAAGACTCTCCCAGCCTTTGGAGCTCCCTCCCACTGGAAGGCAGATTTGCCCCACCAGTAAGTATTTATTTGTTAATACCGCCCATGGGGGGGAGGAAACAAGCATTTAACCCTTGCAGTGCAGGAACAGTTTTTTTTTCTAAACTAAAACCTCAGCATTCAGGTTTTAATTGCAGTATTGGCACTTTGAAATAAATAAGTTGATTTTGTATTGCAGTTTGGGCACTCGGGCTCAAAAAAGTTCACCATCACTGCCCTATATGCTACAGTGAAGTACTTCCACTACCTTCTCTCTCTGGGAATTTTTCTGAATGTAGAGGCATTATAGAAAAAGAAAAGAAGATGGTGTGTGGCTGGAACCCAGGCAGTTTGCTCTGCAGTCATAGGAGCTTTAAAACTAAGTTTTAAACAATCATTGTAGAAATGAGGTGCTGCCGAAAACGTTTGTGAGGACCACTGGGTATGTCTGAGGTCACCATAATACTACCCAGTCCTGTGTTGAAAGTCCCCGAACTAATACCAGGACTGTGGTGATTGTATAAGTTATGACCTGCTACACTGGAGTGCTACCCATCCTTATGCTTCTAATTGATTTGGATAAATATTGTTGTACACAACACTTTGTTCATTAATGATTGGCTTTGATTCCCAAATAAAGAAGACCATTCTGTTCTAACAGGAATGAGAAATACATGGTCCCCCTAGTGTTGATCTGCAGCTCCACTCAGCCTTAGCCAGCATAACCCAAATGGTGAAGAATGATGGGAGTTGTTTGTAATCCAGTAAAATTTGGAGAGCCAAATACAATATTCTGGAGAGGGCTATGCTTATTCTTATTTTTTTCTTTTTTAAAAAAGGCTTCTCACTCAACTAGATGAAACAGAAACAGCCTTTGATGATTTTTGGTCTAAACACCAACAGAAGCTGGAGCAGTGCTTACAACTTAGACATTTTGAACTGGATTTCAGAGAGGTGATGACATGAAATATATATTCGTATATATGTATGTATCTTAGTCTAGTTAGCTTCAGTACAAATCAGAATCAGCACTCAGTAATGCTTGCAGTGTTTTGTTACTTTGTTCTTCCTTTGATTTTTCTGTCCTTTCTAATTTGCTTTAAATGTACTCCTTAAGTTGTTCTGTGGGATAAATTTATTAGTTACATTTCTGGTTATCTGTAAAGTATTTCTTTCATCAGCAGAGTGAACTGTGTGCCCAATTGTGTAATATATTTAATTAATATTGATGAAATGCCACTAAAAGCTTATGAATGAGGGCTCAAAAATCTGAAGACTGTTAAAATAAAAGAACCAAAGCTTCCCAACATTGGTTTAGAATGGCTGGCAAAATTAAAAAGAAAAAAGAGCAGGGAAAAACAAAGTCAAAATACTGTGATACATTAAAAATTAAGACATTTGTTTCAGTATGAGCTTAAAATTCAGTACAATGTATACATTGCAGGTCTACTTCTATGTGGATTCTGCAACAAAATTTGACTCTGGGGACTAAAATATCCCATTGCAGTGCATGAGGCTTGATTAATCAAAGGACTGAGATAAGCCCTGTTCTTTCAAAGACGGGATACTCTTTCAGGTTTTCATTGATATGTATCTCTCTGTCATTTCAGGTCAAAGCAGCTCTAGATATTGTGTCTGAAAGATTATCTCATTTCACAGAAGTAGGAAACAGCTGTTCACATGTGGAGCACATTCTAAAAGACCTCGTCAGCTTTGAAGAAAAATCACATGTAAAGATTCGAAGCTTCTCCATTATTTATTTATTTATTTATTACATTTATATACCACCTCATTGGTGTATAGAACTCATCTATATTTTGCAACAAACTGTTTTTCTAAAGAGTTAATATTCTGGTGTTTCTTTTCCTGACATGAATTTCTGTAGGACGTTCTGAAGAAGGCAAGGATGCTAATTTCTACAGGTGATGAGTTTAAACAGAATAACCATTATGCAGTGGATTCCATTCTACCAAAGTGCAATGAACTCCAGCATCACTGTGACACAATTACTGCTGAAACAAATAAAATAAGGACTTTCCTCAACCACTCCTTTGACTTACACAGACGACTGGAAAAGGTAAACTTCACCTTACTCCTCTCCGATTTGCTGATAATAGTGCAGATAACAGCCTATCTGTAAGAGTCACTGCTGAGGACAGAGGAAACCAGGGCTCCCTTCTACGCTAATGGGCCAGAGTGCCTTACCAAAAAGTGAGACAGATCAGGATCGGATGGTTTCCTAGAAGGCAATTGAAATGGTATAATGGGAAGAGCAGAAAGTGAGGCAGACAATGACTGGGGACAAGAAGTCAGTCTGGAAAGCAAAAGGAAGCTTTGTAGAAGAAAGAATGGTTGCAACAGGGAACCAGTCTGTGAACTGCCCCTGGAGATGCATTGTGGCACAGTCAGTATCCTATTGACAGGAAGGAGAAGCTCGATAGGGACACGAAAGAGCAGGAATCAGTCGTAGGTGAGTGGATGGAGCAAAATAGGTAAAGTTACTATGTTCCCAAATTGATGTGGTTTATAAAAAGACAGAGTAGGTCAGCTCTTGGAAGGTCTGCAATTCAAGTCTATCCATGGTTGGTGACCATGGTTTTTACATATTTAGGGCACTGTTTGATAAATGAAAAGTGAGTGAACTTCAAACTCTTTGGTTATATTTTTATGAGGCTGCTGATTGGGGAGGATTCCAGGTCATCAAATTGCTGCGGGATCAGGAGACAAGGCTTCGTGGGGAATGCAGATAAACTGCAAACCATGTGGTTTCTCAGTGCTATAATTTTCAATTTATTGTGACATCTTTTCAATTAAGGATGTTTACTGGTGTGTGTTCTTCCTGCTTCCTTTGCATGTTTTGTAGTCCATGAGGTGGTGTGATGAAGGAATTTACCTGCTGGCTTCACAGCCTGTAGACAAGTGCCAGACCCAGGATGGCGCAGAAGCAGCTTTACAGGAGATTGAGAAATTTTTGGATAATGATGGAGAAAACAGACTCAAGGAGCCACATTACTTGTACAAAGAATATGAAGCTATCCTTAGTGAGGAATTAATGGTAATCTTAATATTTTGATACCAGCATGTCACATTGAACTTTGATAATCATGAATACAGGCTTACACAAGTGCATGTACAAATAACAAAATGAAAATTTCCAAATTGGAAGTGTTTACTATGGTCATATAATTTTTGCCATTCATTTTCTAATTTTCCAATAAAAACATTTTTAAAATGGAGCGAACTATGAAATGGGCATTATTGAGTTGTTGGCTTATATGATTGCCATGGTTTAAATAGGATGATGCTAATGTTTGAATTCTGGGTTCTACAGAAACACATACAGAAAGTTTATCAGAAGCAGGAAAGTATGGAAGAAATGTTTCAAAAGAGGCGAGTCAGCCTTAAGAAATTGGCAGCTAAGCAGACTCGTCCAGTTCAACCAGTGGCACCTAGGCCAGAGGTCTCTCTAAAATCCCCTTGTCCTTCCCCAGGTAAGCAAGTAACTGGGTTGCCATGACCTGGTGGGGGGTGGGGGTGGGGGGATGGTTTTCCTCACTTAATCTGAGACAGGCTCCTGTTTCAGTGGCTTCATTCCATTTCATATACTAGGGCTCCAAAGAGATTCTGAAGATCCATCAAGCCCAGACAATGGTCTTATGGTCCGGAGACTAAATTTCAGAAGGATAAAGGTACGTGGGTGCATGGGTGTAGCTATTCGTGTGCCCATAACTGTTAAAACATTAACTTGTTCATACTCTCTTCCTGGAAAACACACTTCCGGACAAAGGTCATGACATTTCTGTAGTGGATTTCAAACTCTATACAGTGGTGCCTCACATAGCGACGATAATTGGTGCAGCAAAAATCGCTGCAAAGCGATTTCATCGCTATGCGATTTTAAAAAGCCCATAGGAATGCATTGAAACCCTTTCAATGCGTTCCTATGGGCTTAAAACCTACCTTAAAGTGAAAATCCTCCATACGGCGGCCATTTTTGCTGTCCCAGATCATGATACGTAAGTGAATACCTGATTTGAAAGAACTGGCAAGTATCTAATAATATTAGGAATACCTCAATTGCTTCTATTTGTTATATATTTTTAATGCTTGAAGCATCACCTACATATTCCAAATTCCTTCTTTGATACTCTCTCTCATTCACAAAAGTTCCTGGCTTTAAAAGAATGGTCTTACACATAATTAAAAATGCGAAGTTGCATTTTAGAGCTGTGTTCTGTGCTGCAGGTGATTGCTGAACCATGGTTTCATCCACCAGTATAGTTGTATAACATTAGCCTGATATATGTTCCTCCCTTCCAAAGTGTTTCCCAGCAAAAAAGCAGGGAAAGTGACTGGAGGGTATTTAAGGTTTTCTCTGCTTTCCCTTCTTCTGAAATGCAGCACTGCTTTGGATTTTTTTTTTATTTGTTTTGTGGAGGAGAGATTTCTGTCAGTGTAATTCCCAAACCGTATTTACCCCATTAGCATACATCTATGGATTGCCACAGCAGAGAAAACTCATGAAGAGTGGACTTTATAGAAGGTGGGGAGGACGGTAATATGAGAAGAAATACTAAGCATAGAAATATTGACCATGGGCCTTTTGTTGGATACTCTACCCACAGCTATCTAGATTTTGTGGTGGAAAAATAGCCATCACGCTAGCATAGCAGGGCTGAAGTAAAAGTTTTGAGTTCAGCTCTGTATTTGGCTCTTTATGTAATAATGTTAACTCCACTTCTCCCCTTTTAGAGTGAAATGAATGAAATCCATCAAACTAGAGGTGGCTCTGTGATGGATGATGAAGAAAACCTGGCTGTCTTACGGAAGTGAGTCCAACTTCACTCCAAAACAATTATGTCACAGAGCTACCATCTCTACAGAGGCTGATATTGGCTGAAGTCTTGTTGCAGTGTTATGCAGACAGAATAACTTTTGGAAGTACTGTAAATGCTACAAGTAAAGGATTCTTGGTAGACATTATTTATTGCACTGAGGATGTAACATAAAATTTATGGAGATTTCTCAAGTTATATAAGTTACCTCTAAAAGTTATATGGTACATAACTGTGCAGCCGTTGAAATCAATTCACCAGAGAGGTGGAAAGCATTGTTAGTGTGCAATTCAAATGAGTTAAAAACTGATAATCTGTAGAATTATTACTTAATTCTAATCACTCTGGGCTACCTTCCTATATCCATTCATGTGTGATTGGGCAATACCCGTTTTATGCCGTATTGTTTGACTTCAGTGATAATAAATTTGCTAAAATACATATTTCTGAATATTTGCTACATAATCTATATCAGAAATTTCATGATTTCTACAGAATCTATCTCAGAAACTTGATTTTGATTTCCAGTGTTAAATCATTTAAGAAAGTGAAGCTTTTCAAATTTGAACAAGCACTTCTTGCCTGATATGTGCCTTATGTTTCACAGACATGTTATTAATGAACTTCTTGAAACTGAACGAGCTTATGTGGAAGAACTTCTGTGTGTTCTTGAAGTAGGTATTTTAACTCTGTAGCAGTGCTATAATGGCCTTATTTACATACCTGTTCATTTATTTACATATGAATCTAGTGCAGACCCATACAGTCTAGACTCTAGGTAATGTTGTATGTCTACAATTAACAGTATGAGGTCTGAGCCAAATATCTTCAGATATATAAAATGTGTTCTGTGAAACAGCTGCTCTCCCCTAGAAAGAATGGCCTTTCTAATGTGACAGTGCTCCCCATAAGCCCTTAGCAAACCATTTGTCTTGTCCAGCTCTATGTATGACTTTATATTCTCTTATATTTTTGGTTTTTGGTGCCATTTTGAGGTGGTCTGCACTGCATCTCAATAGAAGAAGCCCAATTTTTCTTCTCTTGATGAAGCAGGGGTGAGTTGTGTTCTGCAAAACACAGCTAATTCAAGCAAGTGTTGGCACTGCTGTTCGGTTGCCCTACCAAAGATCACGAAAATGAGGAGGGCAGCCTTAGGAAGATCAGCTCCTTTGTGAAAAAAACCCTGTTCCATATTTGGCTCATCTCTAGGTTCTGTGTATTAAAGAAGTTGTTGCACTGTAGCTCCCATATAATAATAATAATAATAATAATAATAAACCTTTATTGGCATACAGCAGAAGGAGCCGCAAAATAAATACAGTAAAATACGCATACAGGGTTCGTTGCCTGCGAGTGGGGTGCAGAGAAAAACAGCGTTAAGCCCCTCATTTTAGAGAGGGCATGTTGCGACGTCTCTGAATAATGGCGTGAACATATTGAGCAGTTGATACAGTAACTTCCTTGTTAGTACCATTCAAGAGGTATTGGGTTTTCTTTAGGTCATCCCATCGCGTGTGGGAGGGGGGAAAGACCGACTGGTGGAGCAGGCGGATATCCATGTACAAAATGCAATGAAACAGCATATGATGCAGAGATTCGGTTTTTCCCTGGCCACATGGACAGGTTCTCAGGTCTGTAGGTAGGCCCAGGTATCTGCCCTGCACTAGATTTGATGGAACTATGTTGCATCTGGCGAGAGTAAATGCCCAACGCTTTCTAATGTGACAGTGCTCCCCATAAGCCCTTAGCAAACCATTTGTCTTGTCCAGCTCTATGTATGACTTTATATTCTCTTATATTTTTGGTTTTTGGTGCCATTTTGAGGTGGTCTGCACTGCATCTCAATAGAAGAAGCCCAATTTTTCTTCTCTTGATGAAGCAGGGGTGAGTTGTGTTCTGCAAAACACAGCTAATTCAAGCAAGTGTTGGCACTGCTGTTCGGTTGCCCTACCAAAGATCACGAAAATGAGGAGGGCAGCTCCTTTGTGAAAAAAACCCTGTTCCATATTTGGCTCATCTCTAGGTTCTGTGTATTAAAGAAGTTGTTGCACTGTAGCTCCCATATGCTAGAGACAGATTTCTTGCCAAGAGAATCTGTGTGTGTACAACAGAAAACAGTTTCCCCTCAGGGCCATAACATTACCTATTTCTGCATAGTATTTGGAGGTAGTTCCCAAGAAGATACAGTCCATCTCACTTTGAGTCTCCTCGAAATGAGAACACCTGTTATGTAATGGTCTCTCGAAGGCTACAATTTGGCAGGGCACAGGGACATCACATGACCTTTAACCTCCACTGACTCTGGCCCAAAAAGCCCTGAAATAACCTCTCCAGTATCCTGGTTTTGCATTTCCTGTATTATTTCCCATTGGAAGCCTGGTCCTTTACATATACCCGCTAAAAGGGGAAAATCTTCTCTGGCTGCTTCTAATGAAGAATAAATATGAGTACTTAAAGTACAAATTAAAACAGGTGTGTGCGTCTTTCCTGCTCTGTGGAAATACTGAAGAACAGGCTTCGTTGCCTCCAGCAGCTGTCATAAACAGGAACTGGTGTCAGGAAGGAAGAAGAAAGAACAATTGGCTTAAAAGGTCACAGCATGAAGTTCTCCAGTCATTGTGGTTGGCTGTGGAAGCAAAACATTGCAATTGCCAACTGGATAAATGGTTATAAATAGTTACGATTTACTTGCAGATAAATAGTTCAGGAAAAAGAAACACCGCAGCTCCGTTTTTTAAAACTAAGATTCTTTAAAATTGGCCATTCAAAGACTTGAGGTGCATTTGGGCTAATATTTAAAAGTGACAGCTGCTGAAGGAGAGTTGAATGCTTCTGTAGCTTTTGCTGAAATATTGCTGCATGCTTTATCTGCTTTGAGCAGGCTGGATTTTCAGAGAAAAGGAAAAAAAGAAGTTGGAATACAATCCAAGCAATTTATTTATTTTCCTTTTGTATCACAGGGCTATGCTGCAGAAATGGACAATCCCTTAATGGCACATCTTATTTCGCCAGGGCTGCAAAATAAGAAGGATGTTTTGTTTGGAAATATGGAAGAAATCTATCAGTTTCACAACAGGTTAACATCTGTGTTTGATGTGTACATGTGCTAATATTAGAAGCAGGGCATTTAAAAAGGGTGGCAACTCACCCTGTAATATAGATTAAAATATCTTTAAAATATGTCACAAACCAAAATCACAAGTCACAATAATTGTCCATATGTTTTTCACTTTGTGAGGTTTCTGTCATGCAGACAGTTGCCTAACTGGCAATGCAACCAATCTCACAATCACTGCACAATTGTTTATATGAGGAACCTGTACCAAAGGGAGGACCTACTTGCATGGATACCACTCCTTGCTCATTTTTTTCCAACACAATTCTGCTGTTTAAAAAGAAATCATGATTTGGACTGCAGCCCACTTTCTCAGACCTGTTAAATCTTTTAAGATTTAGCATTTTGACTCATTGGTTTTTTGAGGCCCCAAGAAAACTATTACCCAGTTCATGCCCACTTTCTTACAAATAAGTAATAATAAGTGTGTGCCATCAACTCAATTCTGACTTACAGTGACCCTTTTCAGGGTTTTCTCGGTAAAAAAATACTCAAAAGTAGTCTACCATTCCCTTCTTCTGGGGCATCTTGGGACTGTGCAATGTGCCAAAGGCCACACAGGCTGGCTGTACTTACAGGAAGCACCGTTGGGAATTGCGCTCCCAACCTCTGACTCCACAGCGAGATGCCTAACTCACTGAGCTATCCAGCCAGCTAATACACCAAAACACATGCAGATTTTATGATATGGGAAACAAGAGAGATAATGTCTGTGCTTCCTTGTTCAACTCTTACTGAAATAAATATCAGTCTTCTGTTTTTGGCAATGAGGTGCAGGATAGTCATGTCCTCCCTCATCAAACTCCATAGCTGCTTTCTGGTTCATCAGGAGACATGGCAACTGAGAGCAGAAGCCATTCTGTCAGAAAGCTAGCAAGAAGAAAGGATATCAGTGAGATGTGGAGAATGGGACAGAATCTTCACATAGACAGTGAGGGACAGAGGGTTGGAATGCAAGAAAAGGGAAGGCTGAGGAGGTTCCAGAGCCCTCTGACACTGGAGGGCCTGCGGCTCAGATTGTAGGATCTGCCATTTTGTAGTCTTGAAAACCTCCGGGGTTTGGGCTCCTCCTGTTAGAATTCAGTTAAGTGAAATATTTGACAGAAAATGCAATTTCCAGTTTGAAAAAAAAATGCTGTTTAGCTTCTTTCCGATTGTTATTGGTTCTGTTTTCATTCTTCATTTTCAACAACATAGTTGGTTTGTTTCAGGGATATGTGGTCTTTATATATGCCAAATGCGTGCATGTCAGAATTTGAATTTAACAAAGTTTTTAAAGCTTTAACATTTATATAGTGCAATTTTCCTAAGTGCTAAAAGCCCTTTTATGCTATGTTCATGTCCAGCCTTATTATTTTTTGGTCTTTTTCTCCATCACCTTCTCTTCCTGTTTTTGTGTTCCATTCTGTCCATTTAAATTAAGCTCTTCATATTTTGCCTGCTACTTAATAAAGCACTATAATTATTTATCAGTGCTGAACAACATTCCCTCTAATTTTTAGCACCGCTGAGTGGGGCTCTACCCCCCCCCTCTCTTGTAACTCTGCTCCCCCCCCTCCCCATGCAGGGTTCCATCATGACTTGAACCAAAGGGGCTGGAAACGATCACTGTGGGTCTGTGGAAGAGGAGGAAAGCTATGCAGGGCGGGGCAGAATTACATCTGCTTGCACAGCCATGCACCTTAGAGGGAATTCTGATGTTGAAGTAATGTAAATAAGTTATTACCACCATCATCAATGTCAGTAATTCTTGGACACTTCCAGCCAATACTGTTCTATAATTTTCCTGGGAACGTTGTTTTTTTCTGGAATGTGGTACTCTTTCTGAATCCTATTTCTTTAATTTAACATAAGGAAACTCCAGCCCCCTGCTTGTAAAATTACAGAAAAACACATGAAAAGTAAAGTAGAAGAGTTCATGTTGTAGATATTTGTAGGTTATTTCATATTATCAAATCAAATCAAATTATTTTCTTTGTAGAATATTCTTGAGAGAACTAGAAAATTACATAGAATATCCAGAACTGGTAGGAAGGTGTTTCCTTGAAAGGGTAAGTAGTAGCTTTTAAGTGAACTAGACTAGTGACATTTTACTCACTTACTTTTTCTGAATGTTCTACTCAATTCAGAGAACATAATACATGTCTATGTTACATATTTCTAGACCTTCATGCTAAAAACAAACTAACATACCTTTTCACTCAACACTCCGCACTCAGTTAGGATTCATTCAAATAGTTCAGTGGTACATTTGGTGCTTAAATAAAAATTGGTGATTTAAATGTTTGCATTTGTCTCAGAGAAAATACTAGATTCAATCTTTGACATCTCAAATTATAAAAGAATTAAGTAGGAGATGACAGGAAAAACCTATGCCCTTAACCCTGGAGATCAACTTCCATTTAAAGTGGACAATATTGGACTAAATGGAGTAATAGTCCAGCCTGTTTCAAGGTAGCTCCCTATGTTAGCTTGGTTACATGAAATGTCGTTACACAGATCAGCTACAGTTAGCAGAATTGGCAGAATTCTGACAAAAATTCTGCAGTAGTATTTCAGAAACTACAGTCTCGTGACCTGGTTCTTACTATGTAGAACTTCTTGTCTGATTAGAGAGACTGAATTTATTTGCACTGTCTAGAGCAAAATATTAGAATGCTAATTGCTTGTTAGCTCCTAAGAACTAGCAGATTCAACCATCAGAACTTCACTGTTCTCCTGTATCTATGACTAATGTTGCATAATACAGGTTTTCAGATTGTTCAGATGGGAAGTGCGGCAGAAATATGGGAAGACATATTTTGTCCTCTTCTTGATCAGTGGTTCTCAAAGCGTTCTTGGACTGCAATTCCCAGAAGTCTTCCCCATCAGCTGTCCTGGCTGGGATCTCTGGGAGTTGCAGTCTCAAGAACACCCAAGGTTGTGAACCACTGTTTTGACCTACAGTGTGCATTGCTGTCAACAAGAGTGGCCAATACCAGTGAGGGAATATAGGAGTTACAGCAAAAAAAACATCTTGAAGGCCCAAAGTTTTCTTCCCTTTATTTTGTTAAAGCAGCCACAAATATCACAGTGAACAGTTAGTAACATTCTCATTATAGATGTGTTTATTTACTTCACAATCAAGCAAAATCCCAGATTATTAGAATTCATAGCTCTTTCCTTTCAAATTCAGATGGAAGACTTTCAGATTTATGAAAAATATTGTCAAAATAAGCCTCGATCTGAAAGTCTGTGGAGGCAGTTCTCAGACTCCGTATTCTTTCAGGTAATTTATTTTATTTTATTGAAAACACATTCGTTACTTAATGAGTATCATTCTCAGTATACCTCACAAAATACTTTCTTTCAGTTCTTTATTCATGCATGTTTTAATAGGAATGCCAAAGAAAACTTGACCATAAGCTGAGTTTGGATTCATATTTGTTGAAACCTGTTCAAAGGATAACTAAATACCAGCTGTTGCTAAAGGTAAGAGGCAGGAACAGAGCTTAAATGCCACACAGTCAGTGGTGAGGGATAATGGGAGGTACAATCCAAAATATATGGAGGGTGTCTGATTGGGAAAGGTTAATGCTTCTCCAGGGATGGTAGAGTGTATTACTGAAAACAGAGATTGGATCTTTACTTTAAAAAAACTACAGCTTTCAAAATTCCTCGGATAGGATTCCTTCAATATGTTAAAAAATATATATCTTGGATATTTTGACCAAATCGTGGGCAGGCTGCTTCTTTTTCAGCAGCAATAGTTTAAAATGTTTTTTTTAAAAAATTACCATAAACAGTTAATAAATGGCACCTTAATCAGTGTTTTTCCAGGTTGATATTTTGTTCATCTCTGGTCTTGTTTTTTTTTTGTTTGTTTGTTTAAACCTCTCCCTCCCACTGGTTTTTGTTTTAAAATTCCACTGAGAGGGTTAAATAGGTGGCAGTAGAGGTACCCCACTTCCAGAAAGTGAATTGTGAAATTACTCTGTAGAGGAAGGTGAGGGGATTTCAGCTTCTCTCCCTGTTCATGGTCTGGATCAAAATACTCCAAGCTTACTAGAGAGTGCGAAATAAAGAGATTGTGAGCAGGACAACATGTATTTAATGTAGTATGCATTTTAACCCTCAGACAGTATTCATAATTTGCAACATATACTACAATACTGTAGTTGACTTCAACCAAAGCTTTATGAAATAGATGTCTCTGACTTCCACATGTGAGACACTCCTGCCACTGAAATTTGGTAGTGGTGGGGTCACATACATTCTGTTTATTCCCACCACCCAACAGCTCATTACACATTCCAGAACTCTGCTCTGAAACACTCTCAAGAAGAGTGTAGAGAGGTCATTAGGCTTTGCAGAAAATGGATCAAGTGTGATCCCTCTCGTAGATCCTCCATAGACAGAAGAAGCCCTTCCATTTGCAGATGCAAAAATATGGATCCAGCAAATTCAATGCATGCCTATGCTTTCAAAAGCTAAATCTGGGAGGTGACGATTTGTCCAAGGCTGGGCTGACCATGTTCACCATCACCATTAGCTATGTTGGCTAGGGCGGAAAGGAGTTTCAGTCCAACACCATCTAGTCCACTGGTTCTTAACCTTGGGTTACTCAGGAGTTTTGGACTGCAACTCCCAGAAGCCTTCACCACCAGCTGTCCTGACTGGGGTTTCTGGGAGTTGCAGTTCAAAAGCATCCGAGTAACAAAGGTTAAGAACCACTGATCTAGTCAATCATATTTTGCAAACCCTTGACCTGAACAAGGTCTTCCAGCAGAATGTCTCCAGTTGTACCATCTCTTATTGTAACCAGTTACTTTACAATATCACTGTGCCAGTGTTATGTCATGCAAGAGGTTATCTTTATTGTTTTGAGAAACTGATGTTCCCCTTGAGGTGTTTGCAATTCTTCCCTAGGAAATGCTAAAATACAGTAAAAATTGTGAAGGTGCTGAAGATCTCCAAGAAGCACTAACCTCAATAATGGGAATCCTCAAAGCGGTTAATGATTCCATGCATCAGATTGCAATAACAGGCTATGATGTAAGTGTGTTTTAACTTTTCACATTTCAGGATCAGTTTTTTTTTTTTTAAGCAAAAGCAATCCTAACAAATGTTTTCAGTACCCATTGTCTTTTACCAGTTATCTGAAATTGTAGCTAAATATATAACATCATCTGATGAATGTATATAGTTCATATTTTTGTTTAGTTTCCGCTATTCATATGACAGTTTCTTTCTTCAACTTATATAGGAAATATCAGTCTCCCCCGGATGCTTAGTAAAACACAATGGTACCAGAACTAATCCATATTTTCCCCATGTTTACATCTGCCTTTTCTTCCTCTGCTTTTCCTATCTCAGATTTAAGATTGTAAGCACTTCAAAATCAGGGCCTTATAATCTTAATCAAGTCCCATATCAAGACTCTTATGTCTCAAGACAGTGAACTACAACTGTGTATGTGTGTGTAGTTGCACATAAGTATGGATCTGTGTCCTTTTTTCATACCTACAGAGACAATGCCTAACAATAAAATCATGTATTAGAAAATATGAATTCTATCTTACCTGCTTTTGTTCAATGACAAATCACCAGGTCACCTAAGACTTAGGCCTGTATGCTGTTGTTGTCAGAAAGATCTCCACCTTCTGTAACCGAATGCCAGTTCAGGGATATTGTCCTCTTTCCTGTAGCATTTCTAAAATGCATCACATCTCTGCTGATCTGTTTCTGTTCCACATAAAAAGAAAAATAGCAAGATGGGAAAAACATGTGAATGATTTGATCTGATGGAAGAGAAGGTCTAGATGTCCAACAGATATCGTCCCTCCCCCTTCCATCCCTTACTTCTATTTCTGCCCCTGCTATTATTGCCTGCAGAATGACATGGCCATACGGCTGAAATGAAAGGGGGGGGGGAGCTTTGTCCCACCCTGGGGAGGAGGTGGGACACTTGAGCATAATGCTAACCCTCATGTGTTGAGGGGCAGGAAAAGGAAGGCTTTAACGACCAGTTCTGCCACAAGGCATGCCTCTTTTTCCTTGGGTTGCTCGGCCTGCCTGCTCATTGTTCAAAATTGAGGCCACCCAGTTGCTTTTGAGGCCCCATAGAAATTTCTAACCTGGTTCTCCTGATTAACATAATAAACAAAAGGGGCCAAGGAAATATGTGCCTGTCCCATTCTAGTTGTCTACAAGACTTATGGGCCAGCCTGGAGTACTTTCAATCTAAATAGATAATAATCTGGCAGGAAGTGCTGGGGATGGGTGGTAGTGGTAAGACCCAACAGTGGATGGGTGAGCGAGACCCTTCCCCACTTCCATGAATCATGTGATTCATGCAGATATCCCTCAGGGAGATAATACCCTGAGGCTGACTCAGACTGTGACCTTCCTTAAATCTTAGGGTGGTAACGGGCCCAGGAAGCCTCCCCGCCCCCCAATTTGGCCAGCAAGGACACAGCTGGAGGGTGCAGAAAGGCCCTGGGGCTGGGGTCTTGCCCTGATTGGGCTGGAAAGGTGGCTGGGAGTGCCTACCTGCTCTTGGACCCAGGTTGTGCACTGTGAATAAGTCCTGCTGCAGGTTCAAATAGTTTCAGTGGAGTTGTGGCCCTTTTTTCACCTTCTCTTTGGTGTCTTCTCTATTTCCTGGCTGGAGGGGCATTCTCGTAAGTCTTTCCACTGAAGGCATGAAGGAGGATGTTAAAAATGCTGAAATATTAGGTTAAAACATTTTCCTAACAAGTCCATATCAGGTCCTAAGGGCGCGCACACTCTCTGGTTCTTCAGCCTAGAGTCAACTGGCTAGACTAGGTGATGGAACTCCAGAACTATATGTCACTACCTCTGGGATATGAATACAGATTTCAGATTTGCTCCAATGTTTGGTTTCAAGCTAAGCTTTCTTGCTTCACAGGACAGAATGAAGAAAAGACAAAGAAGGCCACCTATGTTTTTAACTAAACATATACATGTCTGCTGTTTTTTTTTTAAAAAAGGGAAACCTAAATGAACTGGGCAAGCTTCTGATGCAAGGATCCTTCAGTGTCTGGACAGATCATAAGAAGGGTCACTCCAAAGTGAAGGATCTGGCACGATTCAAGCCGATGCAGAGACATCTCTTCCTCCATGAGAAGGCAATATTATTTTGCAAAAAAAGAGAAGAAAATGGAGAAGGATATGAAAAGGCACCTTCATACAGTTATAAGCATTCTCTAAATGTAAGATTTTTTTTTTAAAAAAAAGAACATTCTGATAAATAGAGTAAAAGCAATAACAGTTTAGTTACAGCTGCATAATAAAATCTTGATTTATATTTTTCTTCTACCTTTTGTTCACAAGACTTTGTTTCTTCTCACATGGAAATTGATAAAACAGTTTCTTTATATATTTTTTTCATAATATGAACATTTTAATGGTTTTCTTCATTGATTTCAGTGTTTTTTTAGCTGAATACATTATTAGCTATTGGATTTTTTAAAAAATATACACATGGTTTTATGCATATTTCCTTCTCCTAATGCACAGCAAGCTTTGTAAATGTGTGTATTTCTGAAGCATGATATGCTTGGTTTTGCAATAACTGTTGAAATGCACAATATCAATAACTGCCACTACAAATCTTGACTCCAACAAAACTATTTTCTGTCTTTAATTATTTCTGACAAATTGAACAGTGGACCAAACTCTGAGCAAAACACAACTAAGCACAACTAAGTCTTATTGAATTAAACTGGGCTCATATGAGGCTCAGACTGGACTATGTGCAGTTAGCAGATTTTAAAAGAGATGCTCCCTCATGTGGTAAAAGGCATCAGTTTGTCAAAACACTATTTTCCTCAACTGTTAGTCTGATTGGCTGGCTAGATAGCTCTATGAATTATCGTAGGTATCAGGCTGAAGACCCAGGGGTCGGGTTCAGTGCATCCCAGAAGAGCCAGCCTGAAAAATTGTTTTGTATCAGTTTAATCAAACAAGTACATGAGAAGATCACAGCTGAAAAAGCAGTTGGGCTATTTAACATAAACAGTTTCAGATTTGCTTTTGATGTCTGCATACAATTGATGGAAGTTTTGCTTGGGAAATTTTGTTTTCCAGATGACTTCAGTTGGAATAACAGAGAACGTCAAAGGTGATGCTAAGAAATTTGAAATCTGGTATAATGCAAGGGAAGAAGTTTACATAATACAAGTAAGGAATTGTTTTGCTCTTTGAAGCGTTGTTTAGTTGTTCTTTCCTGGCTCCGGGCCCTCTAAAATACTATGCGTGTAAGAGAAAGTGAACTTGGCATTTGAGGGGCAGCTGTTAGATGCTCCTCTATATAATACCTTCTCTCAAGAGCTGGAAATCTCTGAGCTTCTGTGGATCTGCTTTGCAGAGACAACCTCCAAAAAATGTCAGATTCCAGGGACTGGGGGAGCTGCCACTACTGAGAGGGTTTACCAGTAATTATGTCTCTGGTTTACATAATATATAGAACAGATGTCAGTAGATCTGAGGAGGAGGAAACACTCTTTGAAGCAACCCTGTGAGCATTGTTGGACTGCAAGTCCCATAATCCTTCATCACTGGTTATACTGATTACGGCTGATGGGTTTTACAGTCCAGCAACATCAAGAGAGCCTTGTGGTGTCTGCCTGTGTTCTAAAAAGTGCTCATCGCACATGTATGATTAATATGGGTTTTTACCTTGTTCTTTTGTTTCATTAGTAGGAAGAAGTTGACTGAATATCTGATTTCTCCTTTCTGAAATAGGCTTCAACCCCTGACATTAAAGCCACCTGGGTGAATGCAATCAGAAAAGTATTGACAAGCCAACTACATGCATGCCGCCGTAAGTCTCCGTGCCCTCCACCCAGCAATACCTAATAATAGCAAAGTGATCATTGGTGTGATGGGGTGCATTTATTTTCTATAAAGGGCACTTATACCTTTTATTGCCTTTGTAGAGTTCTGGGAATTAGATTAAAGGAGGTGAAATTAAAGAAAAAAGACTTGCTGATCCATGTTGATCCTAGGATTTCCAATCATTGAAGCAGGTCTCGTGTAAACTGTACCCCAGTTGCATCCTCTTTAGTATTCCAGTAAAAGACAGTGAGGAGTGGGGAGAAGGAAGTGAGTTACATTTATGCAAAGTTTGCTCAAATGTGGATCTAGACAGAATGGTGAGGTTTTATTCCTAGCCAACTTTAGTGAGTTAGCAGATCAGAAGATACCCTGGTGAATTACAGTGCATTTGCATTTGCTTCATTTTATGCAAAACACAAGCTTTCTTCAAGCAAAATGTTAGCCAGCATTCTGAACATGGTTAGAAGGGGAGCGCCTAGCATGGCCCCCCACAGTTGTCACATTGCTCACTGTTTCAGTAGCAACTCTGAGAAGGAGAGGGCTGCTGCTCATGTGTTGGCTTTATATGCAAGCAAGACTCCTGGGTTTTGGCTCACATGTAGTGACTTTGCAAGAATAGCAGCTGCCTGCTCTTTAGGCACGCTTCTGAGGCTAAGAGTGAAATAAAATGGAGGACACAAATTAGGCACCCCCTTCTACATATGTTCAGAACCCAGGTTAATATAATGTCCAAATAGGACTAAAAAGCCACAATGTGATAATCCTGTCCATGTTGTTTGTTTAGTGTGATTGGAGTCATACTGAGTCTGGTATGTTTCCTTTGACTCCATGCATGCTGTACAGAAAAGTTTCCAAAAGTCATACAAAGATTTATAACATGACTATGAGAGGTGTGTCTCTTTTTTTGTTCCTTACAGAAGCTAGCCAACACAGAGTTCTAGAACATACGCATAGTTTGCCCTTACCTGCATCATGCAATACAAGGTGAGTTACTTTATAAACTAAACAAGTTAATTTATAAAACACTGAATCATCTTATACTCTTCTGCTTTAATTACCCTCTGCTTTCCATTATTTGTTAGGTAGATGTAACAGCTGAAAAGTTTAAATTCCTTGTTCATTTAAATACAATATATTTTATGTCTTTTTACTAGTAGTCACCACAAATATGCATGAATCCTTAGAAGCCTGCCTTTCTTTATGGCCACAAGGCCAACTATGTGGCCATCTTAAATCTTTATTTGCTTTATTCCACTGTTTTGCATTTCTAAAAAGCCAATGTTTTAGAAATGTACATACATAAACATTGTACACGAAAAATACTATCACCAGCAACTCTTTTACTACTTTCCCTAGGAACCTGTATTTACTTACTTGCAAATTGTGTCTGGCACATCACTCTTCCTTCATTCTTGGTCTGAAAACATTGGAGACATAGAATGAGGCAGGCGAAAATCATGTCATAGCACAGAAATATAGGACCCAGCTTTACCTTGGTTTCCTCATGTTGTTCTTGATAAGCAGGCCACATGGCAGCCTCCATATCCATGCCTCTGTGTGCTAGGGCTGATGGGAGGCGCACTGCTCCAGTGTGCTTCCATCAATGCATTACTGGCTAATAAGGACTGGTGGGAAGATAGGATTGAAATAGGGTAGGCAAGCCAGAATGGAGCAAACTTCACTCCAGTCCAACTGCTGCCTTACAGGGTTTTTTCTTTTAATATTTTTAATATTTTGAGATCACAGAGAAGTGGAATTTAGGATGCCAATCCTGTGGATACAGGGGTCCTACTGCAGGGAGGTAATTATTGTTATGACTTCAGGAGCAGTTAGAGACACTGGGTCACATCCTGGAGCGTGCAGAGGGAATATGTGGGCCAATCCCCTATGATGATTTGTTGGCATCATCTTAGTGGTTCCAAATCTTGGATCTCCCCAATGTTCTTGAACTACAACACCCAGAAATCCTGCCCAGCACAGCTGGTGGTGAAGGCTTCTGAGAGTTTTAGTCCAAAAACATCTGGAAACCCAAATCATTGGGGAAATCACAGGTCTTAAGTGTGTATCTCATTCATAGGCTTGCTTTCTAATTTAATGAACATTATTTGTACTTGTTGTGGTATGGTTGTAGTTACCTTGTGATAATAAATGAAGAAAGTAGATTGGCACTTAATATGTACTTTTATTTCTCATTCACAAACAGCCCTTCCCAAAATGAAAGTAGGAACATTAGGAAACAAGAAGAGAGAAATGCTGATCTTGTGAGCCCAGATGGTTGTATCAGTTCAGGAGCACCAAAGTATCCTGAAAAAGGCAAAGGTAAATTTTGTAGTACACTTTGATTATGCGTGGGTATAAGTTAATAGCAAAGTGAGAGGCGTTATGGTGTGAAAAGATTAAAGTGTCAGCTTTTTATTTTGTGATAGCATGTTCTGTGATACATAAAACTAGTAGCTTTGGAAGAATTTAAACTTTTCATTTCAGTGGGACATACAGCTAACATAAACTAAACCTGCTGGTAGGCTTCTTTGCCAAATACTGAAATACAACAATTGTCAAAGTCCTTTACAAAGCAATCTGTTTGGTCCAGTGGTTGGTTTTCAGTGCAGCTATTATGATTCAAACTAGAGATGGGGGGTATTCGCATTCATATACAAATATGAATATCCCCACACAGGTGGCATTAACGAGGGTCCAGCCCCATGGGGCCGGACGGTCCACTCACTGATCCACCGCAGATGTGGACAGCGTGATTCTACCAATGGCTCCGCAGTGCGCGATCCGCCCTTCACTGCTGGCAGGAGGACAAGCCTCGCTGCAAGGTCGAAGAGTGGCGAGCGGATTGCGCGCTGCGGAGCCAATGGTAGATCCACACTGTCACGTCCATGGCAGATTAATGAGTGGACCGTCCGGCCCCATGGGGCTGGATCCTCGTTAATGCCACCTATGCGGAAATATTCATATACGAAAACCCCCATCTCTAATTCAAACCCATGTGTAAGTAGAAAAGACTCGGGAGATATATGACGTTGGCCTGAATCCAGTTGCTGACTTACGCTTGCATAAATGAAATAGTGTAGGCCATGGCAGCAAATTGCTATTTGTTATAGAGGTGTTGGTTGCATTACTACATGTGTATCTGATTGCTTGACCAAGAACACAACCAGCACCTCATTGATGAGCAGCAATTTGCTGCTGTGATTTACCCCATTTCACTCACACAACTGCATGTTGGCATTTGGATTTTGTTCAGTGGTTTGTTAATTTGATTAAATTTCAGTCATTATCTCTTCACAAATACTTGTGCTTCTGGTCTATTTATCTTTCAGTTCTATGTTCTTTCTCTCTCCTCCTCCTCCTTTCTCTCTCTCCCTGTCTTCCCATCTCATATTTTTCTTAAATAGCTGAGTCAATCCAGATCAGATTCCTACATCAGATTGCCAGGTCTTTTTAGAAAAAAACACTTCAGATTACAAAATTTCACTGACACCAGAAATCAAAATTGTACATTTTAGAAATACAGTTATTTTTGTCCAGTACAGACTGTAGTTGCTTTTACCTTCTGTTGGCAGGGCAGGCAGGAGTGGGGAACTGAATTTGGAAAGTAACATCATTACCTAGGAAATACTATTTTCACAAATGCTAAGAGTGACTTTATTTAACAAAATATTAGCTTAATATTTTGCTCTGTAATAAGGAGCTAGTGTTTTTATCAGTTTTCTTTTTGCAATGCTATATGAATGTGTTTTTAAACACTTTCAGTGCTTTAATATCATCATCATCATCATAGAACTGCAGATCTGGAAGATCTCATTGAGTCCAGTCCCTGTTGAGGAGGCACACTGGAGAATAGAACACCCAACGTCCGGCTCTGCAGCCAGACACCTAAGCCACTGAGCTGTCCAGTTTGCTTTAAGCCTGTGACAAATGCTTTACTTGTGAAGGCTGTTTTACACATGTGGACATATTCACTAGTTCCATGTTGTTGGTGGATAAGTTATCTGAACTGTCCACTTTTAACCAAATACTGTAGATATCTTCATAGTGAATAAGGAAGACATATTGAGATTATTTGTTCATGGCAGCCATGGGGCTTGGGGGAGGAGTGACCTTCATGATCCCATCAATCATCCTAATGGGATGGGTGGACCGTTTTTTCTTTGTACAGCCTGTAACAGGTCTGTCTCTCTAATAACTTCATTACCTTTGAGTTCTTCTGGAACAGCTGTGTTTTAGTGCAGCCACCTATTTTAAGTTCATATAGAGTGAGCAGTAATCTTCCACTCTTGCCTTTACAGAAACAGCATCACTTACCATTAAAAGCCAGACTTTGCCAATGACTCTTCTTGCAGGACCAGGTATTGATGCAGAATTTAGTGTTATTAGAATAAAATTATATATGAACTGATAGAACACCAAAACAGCAAATTTATAATTACAAATTTTCTACTCTTGTTTAAATACCCTATTTTTCGTGTATAACATGCTCCCACTTTTCTTTTTCTTTCTTTTTTAATTATTTTAACTATAACATAAACATAGAATACATAAACTAAAATACAAATTGACTGTGTTCCCCACCACCACAGACGGGACCTCTTTTCTAGCCCAAAATTTCTTTTTTGCAAGAAAATGGAGGGGGAAAGCAGAAATCAAAGCGCTTTGATCCCTGCCTTCACTTTGATCCCTTCCCCTTAATTCCATGTATGAGACAACCCTCAATTTTTAATCTAAATATTTTAGACAAAAGTATTGTCTTCTACATGGAAAAATACGGTACTTGTACTTATAACCACAAAGTGCTTTTTTTGCATTTTGCCTGTGCATGTTGAGTATCTGTTGTGTTCTGTTTTGGCTTGCTCTTTTTTTTAAGAAGAGGGTACCTCTTGAAATTACATTGTTTCAAAACCCATTTCTGTTTTCCAATATAAACTCAAAGGTAATTTGCATGCAACCCCCCTGTTTTTCTTTTCTCCAGTTCCTCAATCTGTTTGTCTCTTTCTGTCTGTCTGTTTTTGCTTATTCATTCTTCCGCAGCTTCTCCTGTCAGCCCTGACAAAAACACTAAACGACATGAAGTAAAGAGTGATCCAACTCCTCTGGGTTTGAGAGGTAGAGTGCTATCAAATTTTCTTGTTTATAATGGCAGAATACCAATGTAGGATGTGCATCATGTTGGTTGCATGTGCCAGTCTCTCTCTCTTTTTTTGAAGTATTCTCACTTATCTTGGTAACGAATTTTGATTAGGTGCCTTTTCGTTTACTAACAAAGTGAACTGAAAAGCCACTGGTAATTATTAGGTCAAGGAAGCAATTTTCTTTTTGCCAAGCCTACTTGTTACAGCTCTCATTTGGAAGCATCTGAAAATAAACTCTGGGTTTTGGATATCAAGGTGGACAGCAGCTATATGTGCGGAAAACTTTTCCTGCCATCTCCAGTGAACAGCACAAAAGCCCCTCCTACAACAAGACTGACTCCTGATGTTCTTCACTAGCATTGTGGGAGGCCAGTCTCAACATGTTCATGGGTTGTAGTTGTTTGTCCAGTGTGTCAATAGTCACTGACATATCTGAGCGCTGGTTTCACAGTGTAAAAATTTAATTAGTCTCCCCATCACGTCAATGTCTATCATTCATCCTTTGCCTCAGTTTATGAGACTCAAATCCCTCAGCGTTCAGCCACAGAGGTCTTAAATCTCTTGACCACCTACTCTTTTCCTTATGATTGCTTTTCATTGGATTGGACAGGAAAACTGATTTGCACATAGAAATAACACAATACAGTAGTAGTACAGTGGTGCCTCGCTTGACGATGTTAATTCGTTCCAGCGAAATCGCTGTAGAGCGAAAACATCGTCAAACAAAATGGAAAAAAACCATTGAAATGCATTGAAAACCGTTCAGTGCGTTCCAATGGGCTGAATACCTGCTCGTCCAGCAAAGATCCTCCATATGGCGGCCATTTGCGGTGCCTGTAAAGCAAGGAATCCGTCCTAGAAAACAGCGGGGGGCCATTTTCTTCAGCCAGTGGCCATTTTGAAACCCGACGATCAGCTGTTCCCGAAGCAGGGAACCGATCATAGCTAAGCGAAATTCCCCCATTTAAACCATCGTTTTGCAATCGCAAAAGCGATCGCAAAAACATCAACATAATGTGGATTCATCGTAGAGCGGGGTAATCATCCAGCGGGGCATGACTGTAATAGTATAGTCACCTGTTTCAGGCCCTTTTCAATGTGTGTGAGAAGCAGGCTCAGCATTGCGAATCAGATAGCTGGGCATTTACCCAGACTCCAGGGCACCAGCAGAGGACCCATCACCTCAGGCCCATGGCTTTGGTGCTCCTGTTTCTTAATGTTGCTGTTTGCTTGCTGACCTGCTCTAAGGCCCTGAAGAGATGAATGAAACATTATTCGCTCCCATTTTTCTCAGAATGTACACAAGCAGGTGGTACCATTGACAATAAGGAGGATGAGAATCCGTTGATGGGCAGGGGGGTTGCCTCCTCAGAAGGCATGTTGCTCCCAGATGGGCTGGGAGGCTGCCTTGGAAGTTGTTAATATTCAAGTGTCTTTTTCTTATGGTTGGTTACATCTGCATTTACATAGCTTAGCAACAGGATCACTTATTGCGCTCAATGTACATTTCCATTTTAAGATGAATATTTCCAAATGCATGTGCCCTTATTAAAACTGTTATCTATCTAATTGTACCCTACAAGTTTTTGGGTATTCCAGGAGCACTATTCCCCCACCCCTCCCCCAAATGCACACAGTCTCTGGAGAGCTGACCGGAGGGAACCAGTTTTTAAATTGCTAGTGTACTGTTTGTACTGTTAAACTTTCAGGAAGCTTGGACCCAAGATTTCTTGAGCAATCTTGGCATAGTATTAGGAGTAAGACTTTGGGAGCAATCCCATGAGAAGCCCTCCATGTGTGGAAAAAGATATGTTTAAACACTTTTTCTCTGGAAACTTTATTGACCTGGGCTGGGCAGTACAAAGAAGAAGTTTTCAAATTGATGTCTGCTGTGTTGCTTTTTATGTAGGTATACAGTATATGTAGTTATATGTGTTGTCCAGAAAATATATATGCCATGAGCTTAAGGAGACATGCATACAGACTGAAAGCCTAATAAAGGTTTGGCAATTTGTGGGCTTCCAAATTTCATTGGAATGGAGCTCCCACCAACCTTAGCCCAGATAACACATGATGTGCCCTTTCTTTGCATAATGGGTGCTGCTCAAGACTCTTTCAGATATAAATACCTTCTATAAGAAGGAATGGAATAGGAACAGTTTTTAAGGAAAGAGATGAGGTCTAAGGCATAAATAGACTGATCCAGAAATACAAAAGGGAAGGTTAATAGTACCTATAAAAAAGCTCACATAGGGGCCCAATAGTAAGATCCTGTACAGACCATTAAAAAAAAATACACTGTTGCTCCATTATGTTCAAATTGCATTTTTTTTACTTGCCTGTGGCTCTGGGAAACCATTCTGAGAGACACAGAGAACAAAAATTAAGAGTCAGAAGCTTACTTTTTTTTTTAGTGGGGAAAAAAAACAAACCCTCTTGAAGCAAACGCCCTTAATGATTTACCTAATTTCATCAACTGATGTTCATTATTGCATAAGTAATTTCAGAAAGTAGTTTGTCCATCCATAATGCTTCAATGACAGAAGAACTGGTAACTACTGATGTCCTCGTCCACGGCCTCATCAGAAGAAATAATTATATCTTTATAGGGACTGGCAACCCTGAATTGCCAACAAATTTGAATAGTTCTGTGGTTACGCTGAGGATCTGGCCCCAGTGTGCTAGCAAACAACATTGTGTGAAAAACTGAGGTGAGAAACAAGAAGGTAGTCATCACAGCAGCAGTGTAATGCACTGGGAATATTTATTATTCAGTTCTTTCACAGATGCCAGTTCTGTGTTAACATGGAACAGGGCCAAGTGGTACAGCACTACTTATCTTTTACTAGCCGCCCAGCGCAGGCAAGGTAATGTATCCCTTCTAGGCCACATGAACTTCATGCATGGTGTGGTGTGCTGTGACGTGTGACTACACAGTGACTTGCTTTGTTTTTTGCTTAACATCCCATAGTTTGACAGCTGACACCACTATTCTTGCAGAGCTGTAGAAACAATGTGCATAAACATTAGGGAGTTTGTGCCATTCTAATTATCAGTATCAGGGCTAGGCCACTTATTTTATTTATTTACAAGATATTTTTGTTAGCCGCGCCATTACCAATGGTCTCTGAGCGACGTACAACGACATTAAAACTTTAGAAAACATTAAAACCATTAAAAATAGGCAATATTATAATAATACCCTGTATTAAAACAGTCAATTTCCCATTAAAAAATCTTGCTGCTCATACAGCCAGCTACTGGATACTGTTTAATTAAATGCTGGCTAAAAAGAAAGGTCTTTGCCTGGCGCCGAAAAGTGTTGGAGCCAGGTGGATCTCTATAGGGAGGGCGTTCCAAAGTTGTTGGGGGCAACAGCCAAGAAGGCCCTATTTCGACATGCCATCCCCCTCACCTCTTTCAGGGATGGCACCTTCAGAAGGGCCTCCTGGCCTGATCTTAGAGGACGGGCAGGCACATATGGAAGAATGCAGTCCTTTAGGTAACCAGGTCCTAAGCCATTTAGGGCTTTATATGTCAAAGTAAGCACTTATGACTTCCAAGGAGCAACTAGGAGCTACCTCTGCTTTCTGAGTTTGGTGTAGTGGGTAGAGTGATGAACTAGGACTCAGGAGGCCTGGGTTCCAATCCCTGCTCAGCCATGGAGAATGGATGGAATTGGTGAAACCATTCCTTAAATATCTCACTTGCCTTGAAAGCCCTATTAGGTTTGCTCTAAGTCAGTTCCAGCTGAACAGCACATAACCACCTCTGGTTATGAGGGACAAACCAAATGTGTGTATTACGGTAATTGGCACCATGTGGGAGAGGGGAACTAAGTATACATTAGCTCTTTGTGGGGGATCCCCAGTTACATATAGTCTCTACCATTACCCTGAGTATAAAACATAATTGTGCTATGCATGGTTTGTTATTGTGTTCATTCTTGTATTTTGTTGGGATGTATAGCAGAGAAAGCATATGTTGAAGATCTTTCATCGCATTGCAGTTACTTAGGAGGAACATAAGAGAAATGGAGTGAAATATTGTCCAGCTTTCAAATAAAAACCTTTTTTAAACTTCACCATAGAGAAATGTATTTCCAAAACAGCATGTGGGAATGAGTTTGGAGTGGGGCAGAGACAAACTAGAAGAGTTTGTTTTAAATATGATTGCAAAACTACAAACTTTATGCCCAGTATAGTCCTATATATAGGAATGTATGTGGTGCTGAATGCAGTCTCATTTAAGCACATAAATTGTTAATCAAACAAACTGCAAACCCGTTAGCCCAAATCCTGTTGTGAAATATTGCATGCGTAAGGGGAATCAGGCAACCATTTTTCAAAATTATCTGGCTGGTTGTCTTGACCCAAGTGTGTGACACCCCCCCCCAGCATGTCCAAGTGTGTAATAGACAGCTAGAATGGTTGTGCACAAGATTTACACAATTTCTGATTAATCTGTATTATTGCAACAGGATTTTGGTCATTATTATTTGATTAAACCACTTACCTCCATTCTTTGAATCTCTATTTGTGAATCTCCACCTCATGCAACCTATAAGGGTCTGAGAAGACATAAGAGTGAGGTTTTCTGTGCTAGCAGATGTGAAAAGGTGTCTGAGGTTCACAACCCACTACATTTTATAAGTTAAATCCCATTTTGATTTTGGCCTTTATTTTTATTTAATTTGTGGACTGATCATGAATTCCAGCAAAAGCATAAGTCACAAAATCAATACACATTATGGATACATCATTGTTATAAATAAATCTAGTGCATTGAGTTGTATTCGAGGGTATGGGGTGGTAGTGGTTATTCTTCAAGTTATCTAGCACTTGCACCGTGTAAATGCATTTCAGATCAACAATAATAATAACACTTTCAGGTGGCATTTCTGAGTGTTCCAAAAGCTTTGTGGGTATTGCTCCAGTTTTAGTGTCTGCTTTAGAGGTTTTAATAATAGTCTTTTTTTGCTTTATTAAAGGATGGTCTAAGACAACTCAGTCTGTTGATGCTTCAGAAGAAAATGATGGTTGGTCTAGTTCAGAGGATCCCCTTAATTCCTCAGATGCAGAAGACGAAGGAAAAGGAGAGAAGAAGCTGGTAAGTTAACACATTTGGATGTCTGTTGTAGAGTAGGGAGGTCAGTTCTTCCTTTGGGCCAAAGGGTGTTCAGCGCTTCCCAGCTCTGCCTCCGCTGAAATTCCATTGGAGAGAAGTCCAACGAGCTTAGTTTTCCCTCCAATGGTATTTCAGAGAAGTTGGGGCTGGGAAGTGCCAATCACTTGTTTGGCTGAAAGACAAACCAGCACGAACCACTGGTTCACTGATTCGTGCCCGTCTCTACTACTTGAAATCCTTTCCCTCTCACAAAATCAAATGTCTGTTAGTTATAGCCCAGGTTTGGGCAGAGCTGTTAATGTTACTTTTGGAAGTCAGTAACTCATGTAGAGCCTGTCCACCCTGGCATGTCATCATCCCAGCGCCTGGAATAAGGTCTGAGAGACTTCATGGGCGGTGCCCATACAAGGCAATGCATCTCTAGCAGACCCCCCAGCTGAGAAGAAAGGGGTGGTTACCCTAAAGTATTTAGTGGATTTAGATGATGCTAAGCAGATTTTAGCCTGTTTGCTTTCTCCAATGGAATGCTGTTGGTGTAAATCAGAGCTCTAGAACCCATCCTGGAGTTTTGTTTCCAGATGGTGTTAGGGCTGGAGATTCTGATGCAGCACCTGTGGGCGCCTCTACACCTGCAAGGCCAGGCACAGGCATCTGTGGACCTTGAGTGGTTTTTTTTCCCTTCCCCTTTTCTTCGTATTTAAATGAATGGAGTGGTATATGGAGGATCAATACCTCCAGAAGGCCATCATCTGTAAAGGCAACTGTCTTTAAACAAAGATAGGTATCTTCTTTTCTCCCCATTTTAATTCAAGGTGGCTTCTCTTCCAAACTCGCACAAATGAGTGGGAAATTTCATTGTGGAGGAAAGAGAAGCATAGAGAGATGAAAAGAGAAAGCAGGAAGAGTTCCTAGAGATGGAGAGAGGAGAGGCATGAAAGAGAGAGAAGTCAGCATAACAGAAAAAGCAAACACAAAGATCAGGGGTACATACAGCCCTCATTTTGAAACTTGATTTTAACCAACGAGTCTCACATGCAAATCTGGCCATGATTTTTGAAACTTCTCTGCTTTTTCCCCCCAATACCACCCACAGTTCTGTGGTGCTAAGCCTTAAGAAGACATGTACTATGGTATCAAAACCAAGCTTATGACTATAGTTTTTCAGTGGTTTAATAAAGTTACCTCCCATATTTGCCTTTGAACAGGCACATATATGGGCTCACACACACCTACTTGAAAACACAGAAAAGCGCAGCACCTCCTGCATGTTTGCGACAGCCATCTTCCCTCTGCCAGTACAACAGCCAATTTTTGATGGTATCCAGGTCTGGTAGCCACGTTTTATTGGTACTCTCTTTTTCAAGACTCCAGTTGTGTCCATAGGCAACCAAGGATTAAGGGTTCCATTGTTAATATGATAATGGAATGGCTCTTATATGATGTTTTTGTTAGAGACAGTCTAGAACTCATGCAGGAATCTTCACATGTCATATGTGCAGAAGATGTATTTCAGGTGCCTGATAGAAAATGTCCACATAGCTGCAGTTTTTACTTTTCATAATTGAGAAATGTGCTCATGAGGCTCTTAATTCCTAGTACTAATTATTTACACCTAAATGGGGACGTTCAGCAGGCTGTCTTTTGTAAATCTGCATAATAAATGAATCTGCTGATATCAAAGCTTCCAGCATTTCTATCACAATAAAATCTGTCTTTCACTTAACAGCGGCATATATAACTTTTTCTTTCTGTATTTATTATATTTATGTATCTCTATTTACTTAATTTCTATCTGGCCTTTCTCCAAGAAAGGAACCCAGGGTGGCCAAAATCAATTGTGAGTTTTTCTTACACATTTAGACTCCTGGAAAATACACAGTTACAGCCAATTATGACAAAGGAGGAGCCGAACACCTGATGCTGAAAAGCGGAGAATTAGTTCAACTCATGCATGAAGGAGAAGATGGGCTTTGGTATGAAGCACTGTGTTTTAAGACTGAGCATGTGTGAAAGCACGTTGCCTGGGCCATGCAGAGATTGTTGGTCTGCGGTGTCCATTGGCTGCAGCTGTGGGAGCTAATAGAGAGCATGATTGGAGGTCACATCAACAACATCTCAAGGGCAAGGAAGACATTCCCTGTCATGAAACTATAGTTAAGAGGTTAGGAATGGGAATGTTCCTTTCAACCAGTGGTTCTCAATCTCGGGTCCCCAGACGTTCTTGGACTACAACTCCCAGAAATCCTGGCCTGCACAGCTAGTGGTGAAGGCTTTTAGGAGTTGTAATTCAAGAACATCTGGGGACCCAAGGTTGGAAACCATTTTTTAAATCCATATTCCAATTATAACAAGGTCTGAATCTCTTTTTAAGACCATTGTTAAGGATGATTTTTTAAAAAAAATTAATTTGTTAAACTCCTTGAAGCCATTGAAGTAATAATGAAGGGAATGTATAATGGGGGGGGGGGGCAGGAATTGTGGGAAAAGGATGATATTAACCATATTTCCAGTCTAATCATAATTGGAGATCAGTAGTGTTATACATGCAAAATAAATGTTACCTGTCTCTTAGAGTGCGTGTATGTGCATTTGTGACTATGTGTTGTGTCACTTCCAAACAAGACACATTATTTTAAACTTAATTTTTTTCACACAGTTAAAAAAAACCCAACCTTGTTCCTTAGGTATGTAAAGAATCTGAGCACAGGCAAAGAAGGCTGCCTCCCTGTCAACAGCCTGCTGGCATTGCTTGGCAACTCAAAATCTGCTCTGTCTCTGAGCAGTTCAGGTAAGATGTTTATTAGGAATACTATAATTTACCTCAATTTCTCAAAAAGCTAAAGTCAAGTTCATTGTAGTGAAAAATCTTACTAATAAAATAAATTTCTCTGGAAATGTTTGTTTGTTCTATCCAGGATCTGCTGCTGGTTCAAGTACACTCAGCTCATCTTCAAGCTACAGTGAAAGCTGCAATATCAGTAGCACCAGCTTCTCAGACATTAAGGGCTAGTTTTCAGGCTCTACCAAGATTTGTACAAATCTTTTTTTCCTTCGAATGCAAGTTCTGGATGCTAGGTGAAATAGAGAAGCACCATGTTTGCCCAGCTTCATGTCCTCGTCCTCACACCCTTCATCCTTGGCCACGTTAATTGGCCATTTACAATATCTTTCTCATAACATGGAATTAATATTTAAAGCATGGTCAGGTGCATGGGATAGAATAGTAGAGCAGATTATGAGAAGAAAGCCTTCTGGAAGTAGCACGTTGGAAATCTGCCACTCTAGAACAAAATGAACCTCCCCTTGGACAACTTTGAAGAATGTTATGAAGAAACCAGGTTATATTCTTCGGTGTAAATGTCTACAGTTTAAATCGAGAAATATGAACTGAATGTATAATGTTAAAAGGGAAATGAGAAGCTTGATCTTCGTAGGGCATTTGACAAAAAGTCTCTTGGAATCCAGGTGTAATGTGTAAGAAATCTTTTATAGTGGCAATAGAGAATCCATGACACTTCAGCTATTGTTGGACTGCAATTCCCATCACTCCCAGCTAGTACACCTAAAGGTAAAAGGAGAGTTGCTTTTTAATGGTGTCTGGAAGGTCACACATTAACCATCCCTGTCATATAGCATCAGAGAATTCAGTTTTGATGTGACTGTTTGTTTCTGGCATTTTGTTTTTTCTTTATTGTGCATTATGTAGCTGTAGGCTTTGATACAAAAAAATTGAACTAGTCCACTTCAACAGAAATCCTTCATGTCTCTTTTAATCCCTCTCTTTTAAAAAACAGTATGATATAGTGGCTGTTTGGAGCTATTTCTACCACTGAACCAAATTCTGTAACAAGAATAATTTATGTTACAGTGACAATTTGATAAAACAAAGTTTGTTTTGTAAATTGTGGCACAAAAACATTGAAACACATTTTGTTATTCAGCCTGTTCTTCACCATTTTTTAGCAGTACACAGTTGTCTGTAGCACTTAGTCAGTAGGTGGTTGCAAGCTGAGAAATTGAACATTTCTAATTCTGTCTATTGCAAAATCCTTCTGTTGCTTAACATTATTGTGAAATCAAGAACCCTGATTGAGGGAGAAACATAACAAAGGGAAACATAGGCATTTTGCTTTCTACATGTAAAATAGAGCAACGTTGCATAAACAGTCTCATTGAAGATGGGAGTTACAAATCTACCTGACACAATGAAAGCTGTATTTAGTCTCATATATAGTATAAACCATATTAGATCCATGCATACTTCTGAATTCGTTCATAGCATTTGGACTTCATTCATACATTACATTTTTTAAAAAGTCGGACAGAAGGGAATGTTTGACTTGCAGCACTTATAAGAATTGGACAGGTAGGATCCAGTAACACATATCTGACTTGAAATTAATTTCCTGATAACCCTGTATGAACAAAGTAAAACATTATTTCAACTGTCAGAAACAGGTTCTAGCTCATGGTTGCAATCAAACTGTGTTAGACTTTGGTCAGTACAAAAGTGTATATCTATCTGTATATGTTTATATATGTGTGCGGTATGTATTAATGTAAATATATGTATTTATACCCTTCAGACTGCTAAAGATGCCTCTGTATGTACTTAGGTTCCTTCCAAAGGCAGCAGTGTGAAATCTGAGGCTTCATTTTATACAATTTCTAGCAAGAACGATGCATCTCAGAATCATCAAATGCAAACAAGACTGTGCCAGCCATGGCAGTGCCCATTCTGTCGTGGTTATAAAATAGCAATAGTCTCTGTAACTTATATTGTAAATATGAGTGTTTTTTTAAAAAAAACAATAATGCTTGTATTCCAAAATTTTTCCTGGAAAGAAGGGTACAACTCCTGGTGCAGACCAGGGGGGTTATAATCAAAACCTCTATCCATTGTGCTAGTTGTGCCAGCTTGGAAGACTGACAAAAAAAGAGGATTAATTAAAAAAATAGGATTAATAAAATGGTTTATTGCTTCTCTGTCTCCTTTGAAGGAACTACAAGGGGGAAAGAAAGCTATGTAAATAGGCCCTTCTCTTGAATTCTGTCTGTTTTCACTTTGTCCTCGATGACATTCCTTCTGTTACTCATGTGGTTGTACATCATTGCACTTTAATGCCATCTACATTTCAATTTTCTATTGTTGTAAATTGCTACTGCAGAGTCCACTGTCTTTATTATATGTATGAAACTTCAAATAAATTTCCATACTTCTTCCCAGGTGATCTCAACATAGGAACTTTGCCCCATAAGGTGTGCCTGTTTGTTTTGTAGCACCAGAATATATAAAACCCACCAATCCTCACCTTGACATATACAAAATGCTATGTATGCCTCTGGCATTCCAAATCCTTGCAGCAGTTCCCTTTACCCAGGAAGATCTTTGCATGATACAAATTTAAAATAACTCAGATCCCAACTGTTGTTTCCTAATTCTTTAGCGTTGAACTTGGAAGAAAGGACAGAATATGTACAACAATGGTGTGTAAATTTCCAGTGGTGGTTGTACTGGAGTACTGCATAGGACACAGAAGCAACAAATACCTTCTCAGTAGACTTGTGTTCTTGCATATATTTATCTGCAAGTGATTATGTCCACATGACTTTGTACATCTCAACACTGGCTCTTACATCAATGTATGAAGTACCAAGGGGAGATCTCTGGTAACCATGACCTGTGTGGAAGTTCTTAGAATTTTGTAGAGATGATGGACATGTATATGAACTCACCCTGTCTGCATCTGAAGCTAGCTGGATAGCTCAGTTGGGTATTTGGCTGCAGAACCAGAAATCAGAATTTCAGTTTCCTACTGTGCGTTCTGGAAGAACAGCCAAGTTGTATAGCCTTGAACAAGTTACACATCCCCAGATCACCCCCCAGAAGGAGGAACTGGTAAACTGTCTGACCACTATATATAGCTAGAAAATCCTGGAAAAGGGCACTATCATTTGGAATCAACATGCCATATACAGTATTATATGCAACTAACTTAAGTGAGGGGTAAAATCCAATCAAGACAGAAGTGACAACACTTAGAGAGAAAGAAGAGAACAAAAAAAAGAGAATCTGTGAGCCTGGTCACTGAAGTTGTTGAGGAAAGGTTTGATAAAACACAGCTGAAGAATTTATGAGTAGGGATGGAAGACTTACAGGCATAAAGCAAGTGAAGTTTGGCCATTCCTTCCAACAGAAATCAATGTTTTAACATACTCTAAAAGTCATAAGTAATATGGAAACTATTATACAAACATATGCACCTCAACTTTGTTACTAAATACTGTTCAAATAAGATGCTTGCAGAATCAACAACTAGAACAAATAGAGCGAAAATAATCTCTCTTGCAAAGAGCCTGGGGTTAGTTTTACTCAGCTGGCTTCCTTCACTCTATGCTGTCAAAGTACAAACCCATTTTAAATAAACCATGTGCTCTTTGTTACAGTTTTTAAATAGCTTCTGCATACTGAATAGGAAAATTATATAAAGCGGGGCAGATTGTTTATTCTGTTTGTCCTTTAATGCTGATATTTTGCATGTTTATGAAGAGATGCAAAAATTGTGATTTGGGTGTCTTTATTCACAGCAATCTCCTAAACTGGGATCTTATAAGACATTACACCACATAACCCATTTCAGCTATTAGCATTTACACTAGGGCCAAACTACCGTATTTTTCGCTCCATAAGACGCACCTTTCCATAAGACGTACCAATTTTTTAGGAGAAGAAAACAGGAAAATATAATCTGTTTTCTTCGCTCCATAAGACACACAGACTTTCCACCCCCCTGTTTTTTGGGGAAAAGGTGCGTCTTATGGTGTGAAAAATACGGTAACTGCCTGGCAATATTATAATCATATACTGTAGTCCCTACAGTTCTCAATAAGGAAGGGACTGGATTTGTAGTCACAAAGAAAATTGTAAATATCATAGAGGTACTTCCACTTTTCCAACTCCGGCCCAAAGCTTATTTGGAGTGGCAATTGTAACTAAGGGTGGTAGGACGTTGCTTCCCATCACATCATTTCCAATCAGGTTTAGGCCCTCCATTAGCTGATACCTTTTAAAACTAACCACTGGAAAGCTGAAGCGCTCATTTCCCCCACATGACGTGATTTAGTTGTAGCTGTTGCCATTTCCGCTGTATCTCAGGTGAGACATAAATAGTGCCTCTAGTGCCGTTTCTCAGTTTTAGTAACTGTAGTCCCTTGAGTGCTCCCTTTTGCCTTGAAGGAATAGCTTCCTCTCTTCACTTTTTGTGTTATGCAGTAAATGTCATATTTGTCATTATGTTCCAATCAGTTTGGAACCAACACAGTGATCTAATAGAGTTTTCAAGGTAAGAGAGATATTTAACGACTGTTTTAACTAGTTCCACTCCCCCAAGTGAGCTTCAATGATGGGGGGGCGGCGGCAAGGAATTCAAACACAGACTTTCTGAGTCCTAGTCTGTCACTCTATCCACTACAATGCACTGGTTATCCAAATGTCATATAAATGCTATATACATGTGCTAACCATGTCATAGTCTGGCTCTACATTCTTCTGCACTGTTTCACAGCTGAATTTGGGGTATCTTTTAGTCCTACAGGGATCAGGTCCTTTGTCCCTTTTTTCTGGAGCCCTCCCACCTTATTATTATCAAGTAGTATTCTCTTGAAAATTACAAATATATTACGTGTCCAATTTTTTACAGCAGTAGCTCCCTTCACCTAGCAACAAAAAAAGAGCAGTCTCAAAAAGTAACAGTTATTATTGCATAAGCTTTTGTGGTCGCCATCATCAGCATTATGATGTTGCCATGCCCGCTCTGCCGAATGAGGACTGGAATGCCATGTTCCAATTTCCAATCCCTTTCTTTGCATTAGGCAAGCTGAGGAAGAAAAGCTAAATTGGGCCACAAGCTCTATAGACATATTGTGTGCTTGTCCCTTTTATTTTGCATTTTTTTAAAAAAGGAAGAGGTTGGAGTGACTTTACTTCTTACTTTTATTAGACTTTTACCCCCCCCCCCTCCCAAAGTCTACTTTGAGAGAAAGTCTACACTCTCTCTCAAACAAAAATGAGCAACCTTGGCCTGTCCTACCATGTACATCAGGGGTCTCAAACATGCAGCCCGGGGGCCATTTGCGGCCCGCCAGATGATAGTTTGTGGCCTCCACCTTGCCTGCCCCCCTGAAGTGCTCACGCGTCCTCTGCTGTCAAGAGTAAAAAAAAAAAGCCTCGCCTCGCTCGCTGGCTCTCTCCCAAGACAGCACCTCTTGCACCCTCCATCCAGAACTGCAGCCTGCCAGCCAGCCCATCTGTCTGCTGGCTGGCAGGCTGCAGGAGGGTGCAAGAGGCACCGTCTTGGGAGAGCCGGCGAGCAAGGTGCGCTGCCGGCCCTTTTCCCCGAGTGCCCAAGCCACCATTGAGCTATGCCTGAGAGCAGAGTTCGCTCCCAGCCTGTCCTCGAAGAGCGCCTCCAATAGCACCGCCAAAAGCAGCTGCCGCCATCGCCGCCTCTTCCAGGGAAGCGGCTCTCTGGCGCTCTTTCTCGGCACCCCCAACACCACCGCAGCCAGTGGCCACTTCAGCACCCAGTGGTGCTTCCTCCTCCTCCTCAGAGCCCCAGCTGGGCTAAGGAAACTCCTGGGTGGCTTCCTCGGGCTCTTGCTCCACTTGGCGGAAAATCTGATGTGGCCCAGCCTCACCCAGACTCTGCCTCCAGAGCACCCCAGGTAAATTGAGTTTGAGACCCCTGATGTACATACTGTATAAAGGAAATACAGAAGTGACCAGAATAGACAATATTGTTGGGGAAATGGTGGAGGGGGAGCAGTAGAAAAAGCAGAAAAACATTAGATGGGTTGAAATAGTAAAGCCACAGCTGCTGGTTTGCAAGATCTGAGCAGAGCTTAAGGGTGTGACAACCCCAGACCTACTGGGATATGCCACAGTTTCACTAAGCTGCCACCAACCATTCCCTGTAAGAAGTCACACAGACCAGGGATGGATTTTTAACAAATAAAGGAATAAGGTTTATTTAACTAACACACAGGGAAAATAAAATGATCAAATGAATAAGATACAGTAACGTGGCTTAGTCTCAATCATACATACACTAGTTTGGTTCACACAGAACGCATTTAACTAAAACACAGACCCTGAACCTATCAGTTCTGGCTAACCCTACAGACACCTGAACCTATCAGGTTGGTACTGACTGACACACAGTAGTACCCTGTCTGACACACAGACTCCCACTCAAGCTTCTTCTCTCAGCTCTTCTCCAGCTTCTCCTAACTTCTCCACACAAACTCCACATATATATACAGTACAGCCCCTCCTCCTGATGTCCCGCCTTCCACTCCCCATAGGATGGAACTTTCCCTCCAACCCATGACAGACACGTAACATCAGTGCTGTATGTAACAAAGGGAACAGACAATATTGCTACAAAGTGGGGGCAGAGCAGCAGGAAGAGACAACAACCTAATGTGAGATGTTGGTTTGCAAGATCTGAGCAAATCTGTTAATGACAGGGCATTTTGGAAGTCAGTAATTGCCTGTCCACCCTGGTATATCATCATCCCAACTCCTGGAATAAGTTCTGAGATAAAAGGCAGGGAAGGGAGTTATATTGACTTAATGGGCTGTGCCCACACAAGACATTATATCTCCAGCAGAGTCCCAACTGTGCTTTGTAGGGCTTGGTTGTTTACAAAAAACACAATCCAAGTTTTAATATGAGCTTTCATGGTCTAGTCCACTTCCTCAGACACCAAACCTGGACTTGTCCACAAAACCTCACTTTAAAATATAGCCAATAGTCTTTAAGGTGCCACACCATTTTCATATTTTGTTTTGTTTTCCTTTGTTTTTGCCTGAACTGCTAACATGGACCAAGACAGCGACCTCTTCTAAAACCATCCCAGTTGTTTCTAAAGAAGCTGAATAAGAAGTCTAGGGCCGAATCCTGCGGCACCCCAATTGTCCTTTCTCCCCAGGATAAAGAGGAGCCATTGGTGAGCATTCTTTATGTATTTATGTCCACGAGTTACAAATCCGCCTAAGAGTAACATCATCTCGTCCACATTTTACCTTCTTGGCCAGAAGAAAACATGGAGATATGTTTGACAAAAGCCTTGGTGAAATCCACAGCATTCTCCAGATCTACCAAGCCTGAGATTACTTTGATCTGCAAGTTCCTTTAGTATTTTGGAGTTCAGCTCACCTGGCCCTGCAGGCTTGCATTCATTTAAGTAGATTTGTTGTATTTAAATAGTTACGCTATCCCCTTACTTATGTTGGGCAGCAGCCTCCTTTATTCTACCTGCATGGGGTTGAGCACTGTTTTCCTTTTGCAAGAAGGCAAAGAAGGTGGCTAGCACTTCTCGGTCCTTTGCGTTCTGCCTTCTACTTAAACGTGTGTAAGGAAAGTTTTTGGAAAGTATAGATGCGGTGGGACCTATGCTTTCAAATTAGACTTCTCTCATGAACTGAGAACTCCTGCCAGAGATTCTTCAGGCTGCAGGCTGCTTCCTTCAGGCCTGCATCCAAATTGCATGTTGTTCTTCTACCCAAAGGTAGAAAAATTCCATATTTTAAGCATCTCTGCTAGTACTATGAAAATAGGTCTTCTTGTAAGTATGGATTTGAGCATTGGTCACCAGTGCTGGTCCAAGACATTTACTACGTGCAGTGGACTGCAATCCCCTCCTCAAAATAGACTACTATTTTAAAAAGTCTTGCTGTATGGCTTATTCGTTCCTTACCCATGGCTGTTCTGTGAGATTCTGTGACTGACTTTTACTCAATTCTGTAAAATTAACTTGGACTCAATTTAAAAAAATTAAAAGTCCAAGCTCTGACAAAATTAGCATATTTTCTGAAAGAATGGAGACAAATGAACTCACAAAAGTGATTTTTTTCCCTCAAACTTTTCAAGCTCTCTCCCCTTTGGCTTAACAAAAATCTCATACCCTTGTAAAATCTGCCTTCCCCAATAATTTTGTCTGCAATTTTGAAATAGTGAAACTTAAAATAAATCAAATAATGTTCAAGTCTGGAAATAGGTACAGTGCTATGCATCACAGAATGATGTAAGGAGCAATGTACTAGGAAAGCAATGGATACAATTATTTTCTCCTCTTTGTCAAACAAAAATCATAATATTAAATATGATTTTTTACACTGCACATGCCTCTACTGAAACTGATATGCTTCTTCCTGAGGGATGCCTCATTGGTTGAGAATCACCACCCTAAAGTATGGTAAAACACATATTCCAAACCACTTCTGCAAACGCACAGATTGTCTTTATGCATAGAATTCACACTGGAAGGAGACGCCCAGAAAGACAAGCTGCTGTTACAGAGATCTGAACAACTCTTTCTTCACTGGTACTGTCATGATGTTTCATCTGTTCTGTACTTTTTGTTTTCCATTGGATCTGTTTGTTCTGAAATATTGTTTGCAAGTTCCAGGAGGGGAAAGAAACAACCCCACAAATGTCTGTGTTACGTATTTGTACCGAAGAGGTGTCTACAATGAATCAGTTTTTTACTCTGCCTTCAGGATATGAATACATTTCAAATGTAATGAATAGATCTTTGTATTTGCTAGCTGAACGTGTATTAGCCCCTTTCCCCAATGTCTGAAGTAGGATTGTTGCAGACACTTTATTTCTTGATGATTTGATTTGATTTGATTTGATTTGATTTGATTTGATTTGATTTGATTTGATTTGATTTGATTTGATTTGATTTGATTTGATTTGCATGCTGCCCATCTGGCTACCAAGGCCACTCTGAATGATTCACAACAAAAAATAAGAACAATAATCAACAACAATAAATTAAATTAAATACACATTAAAATAATATGAAAAAAACCTAAAGTGTACTAAACATTGCAAACAGAGACATTATAAACTAAAATACAACACAGAAACAGTGACATTTAATAAAAACAGTCAAGATGGTGGGGTCGCCGGCTTAGGAATTGATAAGTCTCTGTGTCCTGTTGATGGGATATCGTGGACAGCCTACCTGAGCACATCCTTATCAATAGCAGCACCTCAGCTTTGGCACCCTAGTTAACATGGCACCCTAGTTAGCTTCCACCTTGTTATCCTTTCATCAGTAAGTAAAGGATCAAGTTAACCTATCTCTTTTTTTTTCTCAGATATTTTAAGTGGCCACTCTAGAGTGTTATGATTCATATCTTCCCAGTTTAGGTTGTTTTTACCTGGTCTTTTATTTAATATTTTACTGGGATCTGAACTCTGATTGGCCTTATTAAATTAAATACTCTGCTTTATTAGGCAGGCTATTAGGTGTGCTTTCTGTTAATGGCCTCGGTTCTTCCTCTTCTAGTATCTCTGCACCCCTCCTCCCACTGAAGCAACTGGAACAGGGAACTTTGGTCACATAGTTTGTGCTGAAATATCAGAACACGGTTTGGAAACAGCTTTTTGGTTTCATCATGGTTTCCCGTCACTTCAGCATTCTGTTTTTCTGCCTTTTGCTAATATACCCTTTTTCACTGGCTGCAGGTACGACTCATGAAATTGTCATAATGTATCTATTAATATATTACTATAATATATTTTAAATGGTTTTATTTTATTCTGGTTTCTTTTTTTAAAAACAAAACCTCTAGAGCAATTTCCAAGAATTCTTTTTGTATGATAAAAGGATTTGCTTACAGAAAGGAGTTAGAAAAGTCTATAGCTAAGGTTAATTGTACGCATTCTGCCGCCCCCCCCGCATCATTAATTGATCTGCTGTGAAATGTCAAACAATTAAATTGAAATAAGAATTAATCAGACAACTATTCATTGTTCCTCCCAGTTTTCTTCTTTTTGGTGCTGTGTTTTCAATTGATGCTGTAAGATAGTACTATGAAAGAACAAATCTAAACAATTATGTCCTATACATATGTGTTTGTTGTTATGTCCCATCACGCCACTGCTGATTTGTGAATGAGAAATCTCCAGATTGTCCTATCATTTCCTCAACAGCCCTACTCTGCTCTTGTAAACTCAAGACTGTGTCTTCCTATACATATTTGAATATAATTTGAATATTTCTGTTACTTCCACAGTTTAACTTTTACATTTCTTAGTATTTTCCCTTATGCTACTGAAAACTGCCCATTTGGGGACAAGATTTAAAGAACTCATTGAAAAAATGAAATGGTAGGCAACATGGGTGCACATATATGTAAAAGTGGTTCTTTCCATCTGGTAAATTAATAGTGGATAGGTTGGAAATTTTTCCCATGGATCAATAAATGATCCGTGTGTCTGTTTATTCCATTGTTCAGTCATAACATTTATCTCATATTAATTTATATGGTAGTTGTAATCCTCTTACTGTTTTTAAGTCTTAAATGTTATTCTCTGTTGAGAAGATAGAAAATTACCCACACAAAACAAATCAAAACAAAACAAAACAACAATTATTTCATGCACTTTTTGTTGAATTTCAATTAGAATTTAGTTACTCACTTTAAATTATATTTGAATAAAGCAAGAATAATATTGACCTTATGGGACCAAACAGCTGTGCTTAGTGTTCCAAAATTTATACTCTTCGTCAGGCATATGTGTTAAAAGTGAGTGGGATAGATTTTTGGAAATATAAGGTTCATGTAAGCATTTTCCTGTTAGATGAAATTAGAAGGAGGTGAAAATAGATGAGGCTCTAATTAGAAATTAAATGAAACTCTATCTGCACCAGAAAGTAAGTACTCTAGGTAAACACCAATATGGAAAAGACAAACCTGAAATAAAATATTGAATGCTCACATGGAGCGTATTAACACACCTTTAAGTAGCAGTAGATCAGATATGAAGACATACTCAGTAAACCTGTAAATCCAGAGATGATATTTGAAGATGTGTTTCTTGAACAGTCGGCAGTGCTGCACTGTAAACTGCATTGAAATCTCTTGTAATAGTTGGAAGTCTGGAAAATATGTGGCATGGAATGGGGGAAAGTATGGTGCTAAAAGAAATTTCAACAAGAGCTGCCATTTCTGCACTGGATATAATAGCTGTTAACAAACTGGATATAACAAACTGTTAACAAACTCTCTCTCTCTCTCTCTCTCTCTCTCTCTCTCTCTCTCTCTCTCTCACACACACACACACACACACACACACACACACACACACACACACACACACACACAGACAGAGAGAGAGAGAGAGAGAGTAAATAAGGTAATATAAGCAATATTTTCTTCATTTGTGTTCTGGATTCTGTTTGAAAAATACAGCCAGCCAATAAATGCAGTTGTTTTTTTCGAAGTCTTCATAAGGCAAGAGGAAGCAAGTAATGTGCTACAAAGGAAAAAGAGAGCCAATTCTTTCTTTGAAGAAATTAAGTCAGGGTCGTTGGAGCGTGAGTGTCTAGAAGAGAAGTGTTCATTTGAAGAAGCAAGAGAAATCTTCAAAGATAAGAAAAGAACTGTAAGTAAGCTGAAGTGGTAGAATAATTGCCACCCACTGAATCGTGGTGTTCGGTTTTTACTTGTCTCTTTCCATTCCAAAGAGGGTTGCCCAGTTCTGTGCTGGGTACGAGTATAATAGCTGGTAACAAATCGGATGTAAGTCAGCTCCATGGCAATGTGGCTCATAACACCCCGTCAGACACAGTAATGGGACAATGGTACTACTTGCTAGTCTATTGTGGTACATGAGTCAGAGATGAGAGTTCAAGAAAAATGTTAATGTGTTAAAACTAAGAACAAAAAGGCAGGAGCTGTTAATCAGTGAAATAGTCAAACTGTTCACATGGTCTATCACTAAATAAACAAAAGGCTTGTGTTCCCTCCTATTTCTCTTGTTTACTCCCATCTCTCCCTTTAAAATCACCACAAAATTGTAATTAATTCCAAACCAGAAAACCATGATTCTGTAGAACCTCAAGATCATAAGGTTAGAACCAGTGAGCGACCAAACAGAACATCCTGCACTGGAGCAGGAAGTAAGAGTAGATGGCAGAAGTGACACCAACCAGGTGCCAAAAGATACTGTTTCTTCCTCCAGTCCTTTCAAAATACCCTTTATAAAAAATCATGCAGTATGATATGCCGCTACTCAAAGTTTATCTGCCTCTACTCAGGTGAAATCATACTGGTTTTTTTAATATAAAACCTAAACATATTGAACTGATAAAAACGGAATTTACACTTGATCTTAGCCAAAAGGCCAAGAAGTGATGGCGCCTGGACCAGCCCCATTAAATCACTGAGGATTTGGGAAGTCCGCAAAAGCACAGTTTCACACAAGTTCAAAAACCCCTGTCCACCACATCTGTAACACCAAATTCATAAGATGTGTCTGTCAGACTGCTCATTATGCCGTAGTTTAATGCAGTTTATATAGCTTCCTGCAGCAAAAAAATGCACTCTAAAAACAACTTAGGACTTTATGCTCTTAATTGGGTGGCAATTCCAAGCACTAATCTATTTTTCTGTTTATGTTCTAAACTATAACAATATATGTCAATGATACACATGAAGCCAGGCTCCAGCTGAAGGAGCAGGTGCCATATATGCACTTTGGGGGAAACAGAAGCCTTGGTAACCACCTGCAAGAAAAACACCTGGAATACTGGCAACCAGAAGTGGGGCTGTCCTTTTGACGTGCAGTGCATGGGTCTATATGGGCCATATAGGAAAATCATCTTTTTTGGTTGGACGTGCTCAAAGCTCAGAATGCTCTGTTAATTGCACTGGGGTTTTACGGCTCATAGGCTAGGGAGTTACCAGGCCCTCATTATTTCTTCTGCCTCATTCAAATGCAAGCCTTTGCTTAGGACTTTTTAGCCCCCATTAACCAATTGGCTTTTGCAGCTGGCTGTCCCATACAATAGGTGCTGATTCTGCATCTAATTCAAAAAAGAATTAAATACTGAATTTCTTGTGCCTTCTAATTTACATAACTTTGATTTTTTTTTAAAAAATGTTAAATTACTAAACTTATGAACAACTTATGAATTTGACAAACATGAAGTACAAATTTCCTCCAACTTTCTCAACATTCCAAAATAGGAAATGTCTGAGACAATAACCTAATTCAGATGCAATGCTGAACAATGCCTTTGGGTTTGTATCACTCCCTCTCCCTCTGCACCTTCTAGACTTCCATTTTGGTGCCAAATCATAGCTTACCATCACATTAGGATATGTAATTTATGATTAATACTTTCCCTCTCATTAGAGATGTTGGCAAGTCCTGGGGCCTGAGTCCAAACACACACACACACCCTCCATAACAATCCCTAAATCCCAGAACCCCGTCTAAAGCTCATAGTATCCACACAACATGCAACACAACAGATTCAAACTTTCGGGCCCGAGTCCTAAGCCTTGAGTTTGAATCTCAAGTCATTGGCCCACCCCTCAATGTAGCTGATAGCCCAGTGCACCCACATAGACAGCAGGATGGCTCTGGGAAGGGAAGTAGGCCTCCTACCTCCACCCACACATGCACTGGCCTAGCATAGGGACTCAACAACATGACTCAGATAAATGGGTCCAAGTCACAAGTCAAGTCCTGAGCCCCCTCCCCCAAACCCCCAGAGTCAAGTCCCAAGTTGCCGGTGTACCGATATTGGTTTGTATTTTCTTTTAAAAAGGAAAAAAAAACTATGTTTCTAGTTCAATTTCCAGAAGGTACATTCCCCTAAAATGTCTTGAGCTGCAATTCTATCTGCTCCAACAAGGATTCTCAGGAACACGCGTAGCGGTTGAAGTCAAAAATGCCATAAAGACATCATGCTGGGAATGACTACTTGTAGGTGCTAATTTTAACTGCGTCAAGGATGGCTGTTCATGTTTACATGTTTTATTTCTTCTTTTCCCCCTATCCCTGTCCCTTTCTGCTCAGATGGAGTTCTGGACCTATTACATAGGTAAGCGGATTCATGTCAATACAACTCAGCAAACCTTATTAGGAAAAGGCTTTATTACATTTGTACTCACATTGCGTCTGTGTTGTTTGTTTGTTTTCCCCCAGATCCTAATCAGTGCGACTCCAACCCTTGCCAGAATGGGGGGACATGTATTGACGAGTATCAAAACTATATTTGCATTTGTCCTAGATACCATGAAGGCAGACACTGTGAAATAGGTGAACTGTTACAAATTTTAATAACATCATGGTTATATTAAATTTAGACTTTTGACTTATTTGGTGTCAGAGATTCTGATGAGTTTTTTAACATTACGGGTATCTTGGTTTAAGTATCTGAGGATTGTATACATGGATTGGGTTATAATCCCCATGTAAGAAGAAACATCCATGTAGTTTTAGAGATGGTCCTCAAGCACAACATACACAGTGTGTTATCATGCCCTGATCTGTGCATGGTACACGGACCTCCATTACTCTTCCCAATGCAGCAAACTCTGGACAGTGACCAATGCAGAACCAACAATAAACAGAGATATCACTGGGGAGTTTTTTGGGGGGAGGCATTCCGAGATTTGCAGAATTACATATTTATTCTTTTTCTAGGGAAAAAAACAATCCAATTGCAAATCTTATAGGTACCGCAAGATTTGAAATCGCTAGAAATTGGAAAAAAAGCCTAAGATCTCTCATTGCAAGCATTCACGAGTAAAATACAGCATACAATGCTGATGGAAAAAATGACTAATAAAGTTAGATTACATAGAGGAGAAATAAGCCACAGTAAATTCACTGAAAATTGGAAGCCATTATTAAAATATGCCGACAAAATAGACTTTGAGACATGTGGTTTGAAAAAAAAATCAGATTGTTGGTCGATATTTCTTTAAAAGGTGACGGGGAATGGTATAAATGTGATTTGGAGAATTGTGGGGAATAGCTTTGCATTTGTTATTTGTAATATAGTGGGTTGTCTTTTCATTCTTTAGAAATATAAATAAAATTAAATTAAAAAAGAGAAAAGAAAAGAACCAAGAGAATCACAAACAAGCCACTGAATACTGAGCATACTCAATGACCACAGAATGGCTATAGCAGAGGAAAGCCTGGAGAGATGGAGGAGTGGAACTCAGCTGATAGAGACACTGAACAGAAATGTTTAGCAAGTCCTGCTGGTCTTCCTTAGCAATATCTTATCCAGTTTTTCCATGCTAATTTCATCACGCATGTGAGAATACTGAGGCAGCCTTACAGCACAAATATCTTGCAAATGTCTCCTCATCTCTAACAATACAGTCAGTGAGTGACTCACACCACCTGTCTTTATAGCCCTTCAAGTAATGCAAGGCAAATAGATTTTATCATCACCTTTGCAACTTCCTATCCCTAAAAGCCTTCTCCATAGTTTTGGACACTGTGGTATCTTCAGTTGCCTGATTCACAGGAGACAATGTTGTCTCCTACACTACAAAATGACAGACATGCAAGCTTGTCACATTATTTATTAAGCGACATATGAGAAGCAAAACAGCGTATCAATGTTGCATTGTTCCTCCTCTCACATTTCTCAGGAGAGTCTCACCATCGCTCAACACACTGTCCTGAGACAATGAACTCCACAACACTTAATACTGCATAGTTGCAATAACAAAAGTCAAATGTCACCTTGTGCTTAATGAATGGTGAGTAGCAATATCTCCCCTTTCCTTCAGTTACTTACAGGGCCAAGTGAAAGTAATTATTTGGCCAGTTATACACGAGGAGGGGAGAGTTATTCAGTTGCAACTGCCATCAAAATCATACTCTTATGTAGGGCATAGTAAAAATGTTCCCATTGATGCCAGTGGGAGATTTCTTACTAACTCTTGCACCTCAACTAGGGAGGGAGGGTCATGACTCTGGAGGAGAGGAATACACATCCTCTCCCTGAGTCCTATAGGCCTGATAACAATTGACACTTCCCCAGTACTTTCTTGTAATTAAGTAAAAATCAAGAAGTAGCTGCATACTATTTAATAAGAGTAACATGTAGTTTGGCCTGAATGGTCCACTACTAAACACTTTTTAAGCAGGTGTTTTGGAGAGTCAGGTGCATTTCTTCAACGTCCATGATTCATTGGGCTGGCACACAGTTTGCCACTCCACCTCTCATATTCCTTTTTCAAAAGAAAGTTTATACTGCATGACTCAATCTTTGCCCCATAAATGTATTCAGACAACAAGACCTGGAAGTGTTAGTTAACATAGGCAAGAATCTATGATATTTCTCAGGATGTTGGGCAGTTATATTACAAAACCATCAGAAGCCCCAAGACTGAGAACTATTGCTGTACAAAGAGCCAACTGACGACACACAGTTATGTTTATCATAATACTATAAGAGGCTTTGGTGAAAAGTATAGGTCCGGTTAGAAAATGACTCTGAGCTTGCCTACCTCATCTCAAGCAGCACCTAAGATCAGAGCAACCAAATTCTATTACACTCATATCTGTTCAAGATAACTGTCCAACAACTACACACACACACACACACACACACACACACACACACACACACACACACACACACACACACACAGAGAGAGAGAGAGAGAGAGAGAGAGAGAGAGAGAGAATCTTCAGTCTTCCATGAATAATGTATTAAAAATAATGCCGTTTTAGAGCAAAAACAAAAATCAAAGCCTCAGAGCAAGCTAAAGCTGGGGTGATTTACATGATAATGCTAATTTAACAAATTAAATAAATTATTTTAAAATCTAATGTTCCAACCTCTGTTCCAAAGTCATGTTCTTTGTTGAACAGTGACGTTTTGTGCATCTGCACAGGGACAACCAATATTGCAAGCATGTGTACAAAATAACATGACGTTAATTTACTTTTTGTTTTAAAAAAATCTCTTATTTTTAGGTCCAGAAACCAAACTAAAGTGCTTTTATAAAAATGGCGAATGTGAACAGTACTGTGTAGACAGCCCAACTACATTACGCCAGTGCTCTTGTGCAGAGGGGTACAGGCTCGCAAGCGACGACGTGTCGTGCATCCCAGAAGGTAAGAACCAATGTATTCCAGGGAACATTCCCCTTCTCATAGATGCTAACAGACAGAAAGAAATAACAACAACAACAACAACAACAATAATAAACAACTTCCAATTAATTTCAAGTAAAATGAGCACATCACTAAACCAGTGTATTGCAAGGAACATTCTATTGTTTTTGGGTTAAATAATAAGCATAATAAATATAAAGAACATAAACATCATCATCATAATCTGTTAATTTTAACTCAATAAGATAGTAAGATAGTAAACTCTCCTCATTCATAGGAAAATAGCACTACTTGTTCAAAAATGCTTCACTGGGATATCTCTTTGTTATGTATCTGCTGCCTTTTTATCAGTTCCTCTACTGAAATACTGCTCATAGGGTTTTAAATAACAGTGCAGCAACCATTTGTCAGGATTTAACCTCTGGTTTGTGGGCTTTGTGGGACATGGTGGCGCTGTGGGCTAAACCGCAGAAGCCTGTGCTGCAGGGTCAGAAGACCAGCAGTCGTAAGATCGAATCCACGCAACGGAGTGAGCTCCCGTCGCCTGTCCCAGCTCCCGCCAACCTAGTGGTTCGAAAACATGCAAATGCGAGTAGATAAATAGGGACCACCTCGGTGGGAAGGTAAACAGCGTTCCGTGTCTAAATCACACTGGCCATGTTACCACGGAAAGATTGTCTTCGGACAAACGCTGGCTCTACGGCTTGGAAACGGGGATGAGCACCGCCCCCTAGAGTCGAACACGACTGGACAAAAATTGTCAAGAGGAACCTTTACCTTTTACCTTGTGGGCTTTGTATTGGAATGAATCTGACTAGTGCCAGATTCCTGGGTTCCTCAGTCTATCAGTATTTGTTCTTTTTTTCAGTGACTGGGTTTTAAACACAGCTCTTTCTTTGCCCTGGACTGAAACTTCTGCCTATAAAGAAAGTCATATATTGCTAAGCTATAGCCACTTTCTCTTTTTATTAGCCAGCACACCACCTTCAACTACTCCCCCATGTAGTTTAGAATCCATGTATAATTCTTATGCCCTCAAAACCTCCTGGCCTGCATGAAGCCACCCTGACTGGAGAGAGAGCTGGCCAAGCCACCACCAAGACCCACCTTTCTCTGGCCACTTCCTGGAGCTGAATAGCAGCACAATATTCATTGAATATTTATTTATTTATCTATCTATCTGTCTGTCTGTCTGTCTGTCTATTTATTTATTTATTTAAAAACGTGTACAACTAAAATTGTGCTGCTCAGATTCATGCAGTTCAAAGGAGGAGTGTGTTGCTCAACACCTCAACATGGGAGTAGAAATGCATACAGTGGTGCCTCGCATAGCGAGGTTAATCCGTTCCGGATTAACCTTCGCTATGCTGAAGCATCGCTGAATGTTTAATGCGTTCCAAATGGGCCAAATACTCACCGTTCAGCGAAGCTTCAGGATGGCCGGCAGCCATTTTCGCGCCCTCGCCTCGCTTAACGAGGGCGCGAAAACGCTGCACGCGGCCATTTTGGGCCATTTCCCGGCTTCCGGCGGCCATTTTGGCCGCCGAACAGCTGATCGTCGGGGTTCGTTTTGCGAAGATCGGTAAGCGAAACGCTTGCCGGTCTTCGCAAAGCGAATTTTTCCCCATTTAAAAAACGTTGAGCGATCGCATTAGCAATCCGAAAAAACGGATCGCTATGCGATTTCATTGTTATACGGTGCGCTCGTTAAGCAAGGCACCACTGTATCTTTTTTTGGAGTTCTAACGGTGTTTTTTTTAAAGGTTTTTTTTTACAACCTATTGACCCTTGATACCATTGTGGTGATGTTACGGAAAATGATTACTTTTCCTCTGTGGAAATAGATAAAATATTGTAGTTTCAGACTCTACACTTATTTCTTATAACATAAAGAACAGGTTTTGAGCTCAGCATTTATAGTTGTGACATGGAGGTAATAACAGTAAACAGCCTTGTCCATGGTCATTTTGACCGAAACATTATGAGAGGTTGCATGAGGTTTACATAACTTACTGTACTAAACAACAACATGCCAGAATGTATCTTAGGTGTGCAACTTGATGCAGGACCAGGTACATAATCAAGACACACCCAGCACCTTGTCCATTTACTGTAATTAAGCCTGGCAGGTTATACAAACCTTACATAAGCACTAATAGCATTCCAGCTATAGTCTCCCAGTTGCCCAGTCACTCCAAAAGTAAAAGAATCACTCCCAAAAGCCGTAAAAGTAAAAATATTTATTTATTTTACTAAATGTACTGCAAAATGTCATATGGCAACCCATGGCTTCACAGGTTAGGACTACCTAAGAAAGTTGTGGAAGAGTAAGATGCAAGATGTACTGTTATTTTTCAAAGGGCTGTTAAGCGTGTTTGAACAGTTCTGTTGGTGGAGGGTTAAAGAATATAGCTCTGGCGACCGCCCACATCACTCATTTCATTCATATTCATAGGCTGATTTGCATGAACCTATGAGAGGGCTGGAGAGGTGGAGTCAGCAGCTACATGAGGCTTGGAGGGAGGAGGAGTCAGATAGAGATTGGGATGAGATACAGATAGAGATAGAGCTGGTTAGTCAGAGAGAGGGGGAATGGATACTGAGATAGATAGGGTTAATCAGAGAGATAGAGATGATTAGGAGAATAGGTAGAGAAGGTGGCAATGATATCCCAAGAGAAAAGAAGTATGTACTGAGAGAACTGTTGATGAATTGCTTATGTATAATGTGTATCTGAGAAACATCGGTTATTATTCAATCTGCTTCACTTCAATAAATAAGTTCTGTTTCTGTTCACAAGACAAGTGTTCTGACATACGTCATTTAAATTGTGGATTGAAGCAATCCACTGGTGACAGCAAAGAAGAAAACGTGCGAGCCTTTGTGAGGGGCCACAAGGGCAAACGCCACAATAGTGAATCAACATTGGTGACTCAGAAGGAGGTTTTGCTTCTGTGCAGTTGCTTAATCAGAGAAGGCTGAAAAAATGGACTTTGAAAAATGATCATTATATTGTGCCCCAAAAAGCTCATCCATTTGTTTCAAAATATATTTTATTGCTGCTTTGGGATATAGTCCAAATTGTTATCAGTCTTGTATTGCATTTCCTTTATATCTGATTTGTATCATATTTCATACATAAACTGGCTACATTTTATTATAGTTGATTACCCTTGTGGGAAAATACCCATTTTGGCAAAAAAACAGCCGACCCGCCAGGGAAGGATTGTAGGTGGTTATACCTGTCCTCCAGGTGAATGCCCATGGCAAGTAAGTGCCTTTTCTTTTCTTTTCTTTTCTTGCTTTTGTCAATATAAATTCACAGAAGTAATATCAAAAAGATAAAAGAAAAATGTCCCGTGTCAAATACACACTTCAGTTTGCTATGAAAAGTGACTCCAAAATGTCTAAAGGCTACTTTTTATCCATGCAATAATTATTAAACAAATTAAGACTTCATGCTGTTTTCACAATAGAACTTAAAGGTTCCACATTTTTATTTCCTGTTTTGTTTTTCTACAAGTTTTTTATTAATTGGAAATACAGTCTATGTTGCCTAGAGACATTTGCACTTGGCAGTACTTCTGTGACTATATCCTTCCTGCCTTCAGCTAATGAAAACTTAGTTTCCCTGAACATTTAAGTATATTCAATTCATTTTGGAACACTCTCTGTACCTATTCGTCTTCAGTCTGTATCTTCCATTCAAAAAGGTTACAGAAGGTTCCCATTATGATTTAAAAATTGCTGCTTGTTATCTTTCAGTCAGGCAGCTGGTTAACCTGGGTATTCCCATCATTTTTTGGAAATCATCAGCCACTTCATTAATTAAAATATTTATCTTCTTTCCATTTCTTTACTGTCACTGTACTGGCAGCTGTTAGTAGATTCTGTACTGCCTCCTTGCCTTTGGATATAATTTTCCCGTTGACATAACCCAATGGAACAATGTAAGAGATCAAGATGGACCACTTCATCCCCCTCATGGGTGCTGAAGTGGTTATGCACTCTGGGGAATCCTCAGCTCTGGTTCCAATCTTTAGTTACCTGGCATGGGGAGGTAAAGGGGTGTGTTGGCTGGTAGGTGGGCCACCCAATGTAGGGATCCATTCCTCCCACTGCACCAAATTTATTCTATTGTAATCAGTCAAAGCTGTAACCTTTCATTTATGCACAATTTCCCCTTGAAATCCTTAAATATTAAGGATTGCATATTTATTGACAGATGGGAGGCACTGGACAGGTCCTCTTGCCTGGGTCTACAATATACTACTCTCGTTCCCAGGTAGCTATGCTATTTTTGCTGGGAAACCCACAAGCCAAGCAGGAAGTCAGCAGCACCCATTCATGTTTTACAGTAGCTGCATTCAAAAATTAACTGCTTGTGTTCTTGTAGCCATTATCCTCTTTCAAAGCTGTATACATTGGTAGCTATCACCAGGTCTTGTGGAGGCTAATTCCATAGTTTAATTATAACCACACTGGATTTGATTTGAAATTTGTATTACATTTGAAATCCCAGTCAGTGTTCACACGGGCTGTGGATTGGATCAGGAGTTTGCCCTTCATACTAGATGCAATGCAAGTCTCATTCTATCCCACAGCCCTCTTCTTTCCTTCTTTCCTCTGGTCCCACCTCTGCTGATCCTTCTTTCTTCTGGTCCCACCTCTGCCAATTCTTTTATGGTCTGCTGCGAAGCCACTTTCTCATTTAAAACTTCAGACTACTACACTTGTCAAAAACTTTTCTATGGAACAATAACATGAAAATATACTTAACAAAAATCTGAACAGTAATTTTGCAAAGTACATCAGAATTCACACATCAGAATTATTCTATAACAAGATCACTACCTTCCCCTTCCATCAGTTACTCCCCCCCTTACTCTCAAGAAATGCACGCAGGAATTATCTCTAGGCACATATGGATTTCAACTATTGCTATTAAAAACTTTTAAAGTTCACTTTCAGAAATGTCAATTAAGTGATTAACAGCACTAAGCTTTTGCTTCACAGCAAAAGGGCCTTTGAAGTTCACTGTGTTGAACAGGATTTAGGAGTAGCACTAGGTCCCCCATGATAAAATCATGGTGCTTTGCTTTTTCATGTCCCCTTGCCTTGGCCTGAACATTGCCAACCACCAACCTCATCAAAATGCCACATGCAGAAACACCCGCATCTTTACAGGAGTGTATCACCGCTAAACAAAAGGGGGAAAGTCCTTTAAAATCATTCTGGCTTGAGAAAATACAAGTGGTGGGGAACCATTTTGGAAGCAAAAAGGGTTGGCCCAATTCAAAGTGGCCTTTGTACTGTGTGGTCAATAAAAATACTTCAAATTCATCTGTTTTATAAGCAAAGCAAATCCCATGGTATTCAACCATGTAGTCACACTCAGTGTCAATTCTTGGTTCAAAGCCAGCCTTAAATTTCGTAGTTTGAGTATGCAACAAATTGACATCATAGTTCCTTTTACTGGTTCCTTTTCCACTGGCCATTCAGCCTCATTGGATGCTGAGGATCTAGCATCCTGATAGAAGGAGAACATTTTCTCTAGCTGCATCATCTACATCCTGCATAATATTATACATTTCTGCAATGCCCCCCTTCACTTTTTTTGGAGACTAAGAAGCTCCCCCTCCACTGAAACTTTTCTTCATCAGTAATGTTGCATCACACATCTTACAATATGTCTTAGAGGACCGTGTTGGTTTATTAATTAAAAATCACACACCACCCCAGATTACCTCAGTGTGAAAACTAGGTACAAAACACTTCACCATTTAATTCTACGAATGCATTAGATGGAGGTTATCTGCAGGCCTTTACTACTGTTAAGTAAATCGTACTCTTTGTGGTGATTTCTGCTATATTTTAGGCTCTTATAATAGATGGTACGAAGAAAAGATGTGGAGGTGTTCTGCTTGCTCCATCTTGGGTAGCTACCGCGGCCCACTGCTTAGACCTCGTACGCAAAAAGGCGCTCAGGATACGATTGGGTGAGTAGAGTCTGGCCCACTTTCTGAAACTCTGTGCAACTGAGCAAGAGAAAGAATCCTTGCTCTTCTGTGTTAAACCAACATAGGGCTCAACCCACATACTGTAGGTGGCCACATGTCACAAATAACCCTGGAAAAACTTTTTTTAAAGTTGAGATCATAGGCATTATTATGTCAAAACCACATTGTGAAAGACGTTTTTGTAGCTTCTGAGCATTTTCACATAGCTTAGCAGATTTTTCCGCCTGCTCAGTTAGAAACCCACTTCACAGATACTGTTCCCTGCAATGTAAATCCAGTTATGATAATCATGCCTAGCGGGTGAGTTCCTGCCATTATTGTGTATTGCTAACTTTAAAACTGGTCCATATCAGGAAAGTGTTCACTTTATATGATGGTTTGTCCATGGTGGTGATGTAATGATGAAAAGGAAATTAAACAGACCAGAAACGCTGATTCTTTTACTTTTTTTCTTTGTTTGGCTTGGAGAGAAAAATGTAAAGAAATTGTGCTGCCCCAATCCTACACTTAGAGGCAGCCTGTGTGGCCTTGGGCAAATTGCACAGTCCTAGGTTGCCCCCCTCCTTCATGGATTGCTGCCTTGTCGTGGCGAAGGGGCTTGAGTAACTCAGAGAAGCTATGGGCTATGCCGTGCAGGGACACCCAAGACGGACAGGACATAGTGGAGAGTTCCGACTAAACGCAATCCACCTGGAGTAGGAAATGGCAAGCCACTCCAGTATCTTTGCCAAGAATGCCCCATGATCAGAAACAAAAGGCTAAAAGATATGACGCTGGAAGATGGGCCCCTCAGGTCGGAAGGCGTCCAACATGCTACTGAGGAAGAGTGGAGGACAAGTACAAGTAGCTCCAGAGCTAATGAAGTGGTTGGGCCAAAGCCGAAAGGACACTCAGCTGTGGACGTGCCTGGAAGTGAAAGGAAAGTCCAATGCTGTAAAGAAAAATACTGCATAGGAACCTGGAATGTAAGATCTATGAACCTTGGGAAGCTGGAGGTGGTCAAACAGGAGATGGCAAGAATAAACATCGACATCCTGGGCATCAGTGAACTAAAATGGACAGGAATGGGCGAATTCAGCTCAGATGATTATCATATCTACTACTGTGGGCAAGAATCCCGTAGAAGGAATGGAGTAGCCCTCATAGTCAACAAAAGAGTGGGAAAAGCTGTAATGGGATACAATCTCAAAAATGATAGAATGATGTCAATACGAATCCAAGGCAGACCATTCAACATCACAATAATCCAAGTTTATGCACCAACCAGCATTGCTGAGGAGACTGAAATTGAACAATTCTATGAAGATTTACAACACCTTCTAGAACTGACACCAAAGAAAGATGTTCTTCTCATTCTAGGGGACTGGAATGCTAAAGTAGGGAGCCAAGAGATAAAAGGAACAACAGGGAAGTTTGGCCTTGGAGTTCAGAACGAAGCAGGACAAAGGCTAATAGAGTTTTGTCAAGAGAATAAGCTGGTCATCACAAACACTCTTTTCCAACAACACAAGAGGCGACTCTATACATGGAAATCACCAGATGGGCAATATCGAAATCAGATTGATTATATTCTCTGCAGCCAAAGATGGAGAAGCTCTATACAGTCAGCAAAAACAAGACCTGGAGCTGACTGCGGTTCTGATCATCAGCTTCTCATAGCAAAATTCAAGCTTAGACTGAAGAGTAGGAAAAACCACCGGGCCACTCAGGTATAATCTAAACCAAATCCCTTATGAATACACAGTGGAAGTAAAGAACAGATTTAAGGAACTAGATTTGGTGGACAGAGTGCCTGAAGAACTTTGGATAGAGGCTCGTAACATTGTCCAGGAGGCAGCAACGAAAACCATCCCAAAGAAAAGGAAATGCAAGAAAGCAAAGTGGCTGTCCAACGAGGCCTTAGAAATAGCAGAGAGGAGAAGGGAAGCAAAATGCAAGGGAGATAGAGAAAGTTACAGAAAATTGAATGCAGACTTCCAAAGAATAGCAAGGAGAGACAAGAGGGCCTTCTTAAATGAACAATGCAAAGAAATAGAGGAAGATAACAGAAAAGGAAAGACCAGAGATCTGTTCAGGAAAATTGGAGATATTAGAGGAACATTTTGCGCAAAGATGAACATGATAAAAGACAAAAATGGGAGGGACCTAACAGAAGCAGAAGACGTCAAGAAGAGGTGGCAAGAATACACAGAGGAATTATATCAGAAAGATGTGGATATCCCGTACAACCCAGACAATGTAGTTGCTGACCTTGAGCCAGACATCCTGGAGAGCGAAGTCAAGTGGGCCTTAGAAAGCCTGGCTAACAACAAGGCCAGTGGAGGTGATGGCATTCCAGTTGAACTATTTAAAATCTTGAAAGATGATGCTGTTAAGGTGCTACATTCAATATGCCAGCAAGTTTGGAAAACTCAACAGTGGCCAGAGGATTGGAAAAGATCAGTCTACATCCCAATCCCAAAGAAAGGCAGTGCCAAAGAATGCTCCAACTACCGTACAGTTGCACTCATTTCACACGCTAGCAAGGTTATGCTCAAAATCCTGCAAGGTAGGCTTCAGCAGTATGTGGACCGAGAACTCCCAGAAGTACAAGCTGGATTCCGAAGAGGCAGAGGAACTCGAGACCAAATTGCTAACTTGCGCTGGATTATGGAGAAAGCCAGAGAGTTCCAGAAAAATATCTACTTCTGCTTCATTGACTATGCGAAAGCCTTTGACTGTGTGGACCACAGCAAACTATGGCAAGTTCTTAAAGAAATGGGAGTGCCTGACCACCTTATCCATCTCCTGAGAAACCTATATGTGGGACAGGAAGCAACAGTTAGAACTGGTCATGGAACAACTGAGTGGTTCAAAATTGGGAAAGGAGTACGGCAAGGCTGTATATTGTCCCCCAGCTTATTTAACTTATATGCAGAATACATCATGCGGAAGGCTGGACTGGAAGAAACCGAAGCCGGAATTAAGATTGCCGGAAGAAATATCAACAACCTCCGATATGCAGATGATACCACTCTGATGGCAGAAAGTGAGGAGGAATTAAAGAACCTTGTAATGAGAGTGAAAGAGGAAAGTGCAAAAAACGGTCTGAAACTCAACATCAAAAAAACTAAGATCATGGCCACTGGTCCCATCACCTCCTGGGAAATAGAAGGGGAAGATATGGAGGCAGTGTCAAATTTTATCTTCCTGGGCTCCATGATCACTGCAGATGGAGACAGCAGCCCTGAAATTAAAAGACGCCTTCTTCTTGGGAGGAAAGCGATGACAAATCTTGACAGCATCTTGAAAAGCAGAGACATCACCTTGCCAACAAAAGTCCGAATAGTCAAAGCTATGGTTTTTCCTGTCGTGATGTATGGAAGTGAGAGCTGGACCATAAAGAAAGCAGACCGCCGAAGAATTGATGCCTTTGAATTGTGGTGCTGGAGGAGGCTCTTGAGAATCCCCTGGACTGCAAGGAGAACAAACCTATCAGTTCTAAAGGAAATCAACCCTGAGTGCTCCCTGGAAGGACAGATCCTGAAGCTGAGGCTCCAGTACTTTGGCCATCTCATGAGAAGAAAAGAGTCCTTGGAAAAAACCTTGATGTTAGGAAGGTGTGATGGCAAGAGGAGAAGGGGACGACCGAGGATGAGATGGCTGGACAGTGTCTGCGAAGCAACCAACATGAACCTGACACAACTCCGGGAGGCAGTAGAAGACAGGAGGGCCTGGCGTGCTCTGGTCCATGGGGTCACGAAGAGTCGGACACGACTAAACGACTAAACACACACACACAGGTTGCCCCCAGAAGAAGGGAATGGCAAACCACTCCTGAGCACTCTTGGTATGGAAAGGGTTGCCATAAGTTAGAATTGAGTCATAGTCAAAAAAAGTAACTTTTCCAAGCACTGCTGAGTGCTGCGGTGTTGAGGAATTTGATATTTATTTATTTATTTATTTATTTATTTATTTATTTATTTATTTATTTATTTATTTATTTATTTATTTATTTATTTATTTAATATCCCGCCTATCTAGTCGATTAAGACCACTCTAGGCGGCTCTTACTTTATAACTTTTATAACTTTTTCAGGTGAACACAGGATAAATCAGGAAGACGGAAGTGAACAGGAAAGGAGAGTAGCTGAAATGATAATCCATGAAAAATACTCTTCAAAGTCAGTTGACAATGACATTGCCCTGCTGAAATTAGCTTCACCTGTTAACTTCACAGACTACGTGGTGCCCATATGCTTGCCTCCACAACGGTTTGCTGCCAAAGTGCTGCACTATGTCGAATATTCCACAGTCAGTGGGTGGGGGCGCCTCTTAGAAGGTGGGGCGACTTCAACGACGCTCATGCATGTGCAGGTTCCTAGAATGCATAAAACAGAATGCGTTCGGCACACTAATTTCAACATTACGGACAACATGTTCTGTGCAGGATACCTCAACGGGACTAGAGACGCTTGTGAAGGTGACAGTGGTGGACCCCATGTCACAGAGTACAAGAACACCTGGTTTTTAACTGGTATTGTGAGTTGGGGTAAGGGGTGTGCAGCAATTGGGACATACGGTGTTTACACGAATGTGGTAAAATATATCCCATGGCTGAACAGCCACATGGATTCCTAACTCAGAATGTTTGTCTCTGTAGTGCTTCTCTTGTACTTCTGCCTGCCTGTCATTTTTGCCATCTCTGATCATCGCTCAGTTTCTATTTAAATTAAAGATATATATCAAATTAATACTTTAAATTTTTGTTCTTCATTAACACCAATATTATTTTAAACATTATGGCTGAGAGAAATGTCAGCTGCTTAATCATGGGGTTAATATTCCTTTAACCTTTTCTACAAGTGTATGGTGTCAATGTAAACAGAAAAATTAAGATTTCACTTTAGGGTTTCTTGTCCAAACATGTCTGTACCAAGGAGAGTGAACTGTTGTAAAAAATACATTCTTCCATGCTTGTCCTTGAACACTGAGGGTATGTGGGGTGGTGGTGCATGCTTTATATCTCCCACTAAATTTAGCACACCTTCTTCCCCATACCTCAGAGTCTTTGGAACTGTCAATTTCTCCCTGGTGCTTCTTTTGTTAGCCAGCCTTTCCTCTTTTCTTCCAGCGTTTCCAAATATAGATATGTATAGATAAGAGCTCAACACAAGGCTATGTGCTGTAACTGCTTTTGTTTCCTTTAACCAAAAAGCATGACGACTGATCCTTTTTGCTTTTCCAGGGAAAGGGGTGAGACTGGGCAGATCCTCCGACGCTTTTCTTTGCACTAAAAACAGAATAACTAAATTCCAAATCTTTCCATGATTAATATATTCAAGTCTAGTCAGTAATCTAGAGGTCCATGCCAACTAGATGTTAATATGGCAAATTCCATGCTTGTCGGAGGCATATGTGGGGAAGATGCAGAGGACTGAAAGAAAAGAAAAGAAAAGACATATGAGTGCTCCACCACCACTAGCACCACCTTTAGGTTAACATTCTTCTGGTTTTGATGCTTCTCTGGTGGAAATATGATTGAAATATAAACTGGAGGAAATTATAGCTCCAGAAAGGGTACAGAGGAAAACAAGCAAAATGATCAGATGGCAGAATAATCAGAAATACTGCTGGGGGAAGAGGGTGTTAGTTAAAAACAGCTAACTAAGGAAACCCAAGAGACTGGTTGGATCGTTCTGTGAGTTAGGTCTCTTGTTGCGGAGCCAAAGATTGGAAGTTCAGTCCCCCACTGTGCATCCTAGAAGGGCCAGCCTGTGTGGCCTTGAGCAAGCTGCACAGTCCCAGGGCGCCCCCCCCAAAGGAAGTGAATGGTAAGCCATGTCTGAGTACTCTTCACCTAAAAAAACCTGGAAAAGGGTCACCATAAGTCAGACCTGACTTGAAGGCACACAATTACCATTATTAAGGAAATTTATTGCGATAGAGTTTGTGAAATAGATTTATGTAATCATCACCATCATCTTAGCACTGCAAAGATGGAAGGAGCCCTATGAAGTTCAGTCCCCATCGAGGAGGCACAGTGGGGAATTGAATTCCCAGCCTCTGGCTCTGTATTCTGATGACTAAGCCACAGAGCTGACCAGCTTCTCCTGCTAGATCTCAGGGACATGAAATGAAATTGATTAATGATTATGGAATAAACCCCTCAGGATATGGTGGCCATTCACCAAACTGATGTTGCAGTCAGACAGCTGCAAAGGTGCACACCTAATTGCACTAGAAATGGTCCCTCTAACTAGAGCAGCCTCTCTTACGAGAGAGATCTTCCCATCCTGCCAGAGGATTGCTCAAGCCCATCCCTAAAATATATAGAAGCCTCACAGCTAGAACAAAAAGGTCCATCTTGGGCACAGACTGGGGTCTGGCTGCCGAGCATTTTCCCCCATGCACCATGCAATTGCTGGGAAACAGATTGCACCAGACTGCTCCACAAGGGGTCCAAACTGGGATCAGTTTCCTCGTGTGATCACACAGAATGGCAGTTGCCTTCGATAAGGAGACTCAGAGACAGAGCTGGTGCCTCAGTCATCCAGCTGCTCTACAGGCAGATATGTCAGTAATAGAGGCAGTTTTGAGGCCACTTTGCCCCATATTTCCAAGACATTATGCACATAATTGGCTGAAGAATGGCCAGGTTATGCAGGTGAGTGACAACAATGGCCATAACATCACTGCCATCACCACCCTCTTCCTTTCTTCCTTCAAGTGAGTGTTGTGCCATATGTAGAAGCATTTCTCTTCCTTCTTATATTGCCACAATTGTGTCACATAAATAATACAGTTTGCATAATCAGTTGTAGCTAACTGATGAAGTGTTACGTGGCATCTCATTTGCACAATTGGGCATATGACCAGCCACACAATCAAGACATGCCCCAGCACCTTGTCAATTATGTGCAATTAGCCACAGCAAGTTATGCAAACCTTTCTTAAATACAAAGAGGATTCTGACTATTAGGGGTGAGCCTTTGATGAAAGAAAGAACACAGAGAAGAGGCTCTCTTTTATGTTTTCATGTTTTTTGTGTTGATTATCAGATCACAGCCTCTAAAATACAAATAATGCATATTAGTGAAAAAAAGATTACATCACAGCTTCATATTAATTTTGTCTCTTCTTTTGTGTAACCTTTCTTTCACCCTTTATGTCACATCACTTCATAATTATTTCCTCCAATAGTATTGCTTTTCTTGGGTTTTATGGCAAAGACATGACACTAAGACCAATGAGGACTGTCAGCAGCCAGTCAGAATGTCTAGGGGCAGTAGGAATTTTGAATCCTTAGAAGGGCCTGGAACACAATGAAGAATGTTCTTTTTGCTTCAGTCATTCCTTGTGAGTAGGATTATAGTATATCGAGTTCTTAGAGCCCTCCATCACATGTTGCTGTCTCCCTGCATTCCTCTTGAATTCAAAGTTGTATTTTTCCCCTTAACTTGGGAAGGAACCCCCCCTCCCCCTATTTCTTTGGATTATTCTTGTTGCTGCCAAGGAGCCTGTCTTTGCTAATGTGCCTCCTTGGGATTACTTTTTGGCTCCCTTGATTTCTTTGGAGATAATCCCCCCACTATTTTGTTGTCCCCTTCCTTTCTTGGATCATTTTGATCCAAGAAAGGAAGGGCTTCCAGCTGCTGCCTCCTGGACTCAAAGAAGATAATGCATCATGTATTAGAGGAATAGAAATATCCTCATGTTCCAGCAATGTTGATTGGTGAGGAGCTTTGATTGCATCTTTGTCTTTATTTGCTTATCAGCTTTTCTTGGGCTTTGGGAGACACAGAGGTGGATCATTCCCTTTCCCCCTAATTTCTTTCTCCTGTGTAGGGGGGCATTTGCCTTGTTTGACTGTTTTTTAAAAATGTTATTTGCTTAATTTACAGTATATTTATTATGTTAATGATGTATGTTTTGATGAGTGGTTTTATTATTTTTCCTTCTTGTCTACTGTTGTGTGCTTTAAGCATAGATTGATTCTTGGTTGCCTTTCCTGTGCTTGTTGCAGGAGTTTTTAAGGGTTATTCATTCATTCATTCATTCACTCATTCACTCATTCATTCATTCATACCCCACCCATCTAGTCAACTGACTACTCTGGGCGGCTTCCAACACATATAATAACAATATAAAATATAACAACATTTAAACATCAGTAATAGAGTTATTCAAGATGGAAAGAAATAGGGGAGGATAAGATAAATAAATAAATCAAATAATAGCTGAGGGGAAGGCCTGTCTAAACATCCAAGTTTTCAATTGGTTTTTAAAGATGCCCAGTGAAGGGGCCGCACGGATCTCCGGAGGAAGATTATTCCAGAGGTGAGGAGCCACCGCCGAGAAGGCCCAGTTTCTTGTTTTTTCCCTCCGGACCTCCCCCGGCGTCAGGCTCCTCAGCCTCACCTCCTGACTCTTTAGTGTTCTTTAGGGCTTTTGAGGTACCAGGAAACTTTAAATGAAAGAATCTCAAAGAAGCTTTCTTTTTCAGCTTAAAATACAGAAACAAAATAAGCAACTGTTAAAAGAACCAAAAATCAAATAAATACTTTTTTAAAACTCTGCACATCTCTTACTGCCCATCCTTTATAATTGCAATTGGGGATAGTGCAGAGGGGGTGGAGTTCTCCAGTTTCCCTGGCAGATTCTGCCATTGTAAACGAAATGATTATTGAATTTAAAATATTTGCATTAATTCATTATTTTCTTTGTCAAATAGACCAGAATGACACCAACAAATACAATGTTTTAAAGGCAGCATTTGAAAAGTATTTGTTGTTAAGCTTTACGCTCAGGGTATGTGTACATTCCTGCTTGTAAAAGTGGCAACAATCATATGCATCCAATAGAAATTTGGTTTCATAACAAATAGTTCAAATATTTGAACCCTAGGTGTGCTTTTAGAAAATGCCAGTCAGGGCTTCTGGAATAAAAGAATATAAGAACAAACAAGGCCCCAAATGCTCGTTCTTTCATAGACTCTTTCAGAACTGTGTAAGATAGGGACTGGATTCAATGATCCATCAGGGCCCTTCCAGCTCAGAAGTTCAAAGGTTGTTATTAGGGTGAGGAAAACCCTCAGCTTGCCACAGTGATCCTTTTATTATCATACCCAGAATTTGAGGGACAGTCACACAACTGAAAATGACCAGTTTCCAGTCTGTCGGGGACAATTCAGTTTAAGAATTGCTTCCAGACGTTTAGGTGTGAAACAAAACCAAAACCTTGAGAGAGATTTGTTTGGAGATGGGAGATTAAACTGGGATTATTCGCATGGCCCCCTCCCCAAAGAACAATCACTATAGGATTAACATGGAAAGTCCTGTTAGTAGCAAAGTCCTTCCCTGAAGCAAAGCAAAATACCATAGTTAAGACTATTAACTGTGTTTCAGCCTCTTTGAAGTAAAAAAAAGAAAGGTGATTTAGTTTGAGATACACACAGAATATCAATGATTAAAGGGAAATTCTGTCAACAAGAAACCTTTGCAGAAGGAGAGCATGTAAATAAATAAATGTTAATCTCCCACCTTTCAAAACAATCATTGTCAAGAGATTAGTTGTTCTGGCCCCTCCTTTATCACTTTCTATATACCTTCTGTGACAAATCTCCTGCTAATGTCAAGACTCCGTGCAAACTATCATTCTCCTTCTGACCTGTCTGGATGCATAGAAAATGCAGCCACAGAAGAGGTCAGGGCTCAGCACTCAGCAATGAAACTGGGATTCTCCAGCGCCTGAATAGGGCTATAACTGAGAGTCAGTCAGCACTTTTGTGACTTCTGTAGTGCATAGGGCTTAACAAAACTGATATTTCCTCTAGGAAAAGCAGAGCTTCAACAAAAAAGAAGAAAGTCTAAAACTCAACAAAGTCTGGCTCCCAGCACTGAAAAATAAAGCCTGCAAAAGGTCAACGAACTCTACCCAGCCACACAGCACACAAAAGACCAGCTAACGACACCCTTCAATCACAGTGACAGATAATCTCACCCCCTTATCACAACAATACACCCACAACAAAAACACGCTGATCACCATAATCACCCAATCTCCTGAAAAGGACAAAAGCTGATCCCACAGCTATAAATACTCAACTATCCAGCAAACTGCAACAGAGCACAGACAGATTTCTGACTCCTGTCCTTGAAGATGGCTCAAGAAAGAGGTGCTGGAAGACAGCTTGATAAAAGTGTCAACCCAGTGTGCGGAGCCAGTAAAGTGGGCCAATTCCATGCTAAGTATCATTAAAAAGGGGATTGAAAATAAAACAGCCAACAGTCTAATGCCATTGTACAAAATGCTGGTAAGGAGTTTTGCATACAGTTCTGGTCGCTGCAGCTCAAAAAAAACCACAGTGGAACTGAAAAAGTTACAGAAGAGAGCAACTAAAATGATGACTGGCCTGGGCCACCTACCTTATAAGGAAGGGCTACAGTGTTTGGAGCTCTTTAGTCTAGAGAAAAGGTGCCGGGGGGGGTATGATTATAAAATTATGCAGGGGATGGATAAAGTGGTTAGTGGGAAGCTCTTTTCCCTCTTACGCAATACCAGAACCAGAGGACATCCACACAAATTGAATACTGAGAGAGTGAGAATAGACAGAAGAAAATATTTTTTTACCCACCATGTTGTCAGTCTGTAGAACTCCTTGCCACAGAATGTGGAGATGGCATCTGGCCTTGATACCTTTAAAAGGGGATTGGACAGATTCCTGGAGGAAAAATCCATCACAGGTTACAAGCCATGATGGAGATGTACTGTACAATCTCCAGGCTTAAAAGGAAGGTAACTCCAAATGCCAGATGCAGAGTGATATTAGGAGAGAGGTATCTAGTGGTCTCGTGTGCTCCCAGAGGCATCTGGTGGGGCCACAGTGAGATACAGGAAGCTGGACTAGATGGGCCCTTGGCCTGATCCAGCAGGGCTCTTCTTATGTTCTTATGATCTTATGAGGTCCATCTCATTGTCTTGGCAATGGGAAGTTTGTTGAATGGTGACAAAACTGAGGGTCTTCCTGGAAGTATCCCAGCTGTGGAATGGTGTTTTCCAAAACATTCATTGGGAACTAACCATGCTATTGCTTTGGTGACAGGCTGAGACTTACTTGTTCAGCCAGACATTTACCACTGACTACCGCTGTAGTGGATGGATGGACTAGTTTATCAGAGGTGTGAGAGAGCTATTTATCTATTTAAATTGTTGCACGTTTCTATGTGGTTGTTACCTTCCTGAGATTCTTATTTCTAATTATATAAATGGAAATAATATAAAGCACAATTAAATAACCTACTGGGCCTTTGTGTTCCATTGCCCACTAAATCAATGTGCACCAGGTTAATAATTTTGAGCATGCTCACTCTAGTACTCTTACCAGTTTTGTAGCTCATGATCCCTTCCTCTTAGATTGGAAACAGAGAATCATTAAAACCTCACCCAACATTTCAACCTGGCTTCCCTTCCTCCAGGTCCACATATCCAGGTCCATCCACAGGGTGTGGGCCAAGCTATGGCTTCTCCAGTATGCAAAGCATATGATACAATCTCAGGAATGTTCACCCAACCGTCTACAACTTTTTCAGGGGCTTGCTTTGTTTTTCTGAATAGCGGTGGGGTCCAACACTCTTGCTAATAGCAGTAAGTGCAAAGCTTTCATTTTCTTCTTCAAATACACCAGAGACACACCTATAACTTATTTTTTCCAAAAGAGAAAAGAAACATTTATTAGGACTTTGCCGAGAACAAATTGCTCTGCCTGTAGTGTTGTTTTGCATTTCCTTGTGAAGAACACTGCGACAGAGAGACATTATTCCTGTAAATGTAATCGTTTTTTTAACTTCTGATGCACTTCCTTTTTGCCTACATATCTGAGGCAAACAGCAGGGGGAAGCTCTCTTCTGAGGCATCAAAACCACCACACGTTTTTAATTTGCTACGGACTCTATGACCTTACTTGGAAAAGACCAGGATATCCAATCACTCAGCACAATAATTTGGAAAATCCATGTCCAAACACAAACCCTTTTGCTGTGTGTGATAAGAGCTACAGCATCAGCAGGAAGTGTGCTGCCTGAACCTTGTTCACAGCTAACCCTGAAGGGGAGCAGAGTGTTGTTTTCCACCGATAGACATTATGGCTAACCCATTGCTCCTCATTTTGATCATCAGTTCTCTGTCTAGTCTCCTGAATTCGGAAAGAAATGGTAAGAGTTTTGTTCATTTTCTTTTCTCTTTAAGCAGTTGGTTTCATTTCCTCTGAATAAGAATGATTCCCCCAGCTGTGTCAGGATGAGTGAGGATCACCTTAAAACAGATCTTCACTGAAATGGACATGGTCTTATATATTTTTAATGTATCTCACATATTTCGGATCAATATTCAAGTCTGTTATCTTAAGTAGGCAGCCTGCAATATAAGCCAGTTAAATTCAGAGTCCAGTTCTTTTTAATTAAACTGTAAAAATAAAGTACTTGTGTGCCTACACAGTGTGTGAGTCAGTCCAGTTCTAGGACTGTAAAGTACTGTATAGTAAACAAGGAATTTCTAGATAAAATGACCCTGGACATCCATAGCATCTTCAGGGTGGTGAGAGGGAAACAAATGTATACATACAATTGATAGAGCTTCTTCTTACAAATAAACGGTTCATTCAGAAGTTTTTGTTTTGGAGACTAAGCAAACAACAGCACAGTTGCAACTTTAGCTCATCTGCGGTTTTGAAACTCATAACGAGCGGAGCACAGTTCTCCCTTTGAAAGCATCATGTTGACACTTCTTTCCAGGAAAATCAGAAAGGCTGTGTTTATTAGAGAAATGCATGTGAGATAGGGAAGGGTGAAAAAAGTGCTAGTTTTGGAGAACTAAAGTTGAAGATAAGCCATCTTGAGCAGTAGTTTGCACTATAAATGTAATAAATGAGTAAAGAAATAATAGATGTCAGGAGCCATGGCTATCCCTTTCATTTCTGGAGAACAAAGAAAATATGTTGTCTCCTTGACAAGAAAAGAGAAAGGTGAGTGAAAGAAGGAAATTATATCAGTAACCCTAACTTTGAAGAAGGGGCATAACATTTCTGAGTAAGTAAATAATCATCTAGGAAACCTGAGGAGGTCCTTCTCTCTTTTCTTCTCCATTCAAAATCATGCATCTTTTTGAGTATGTGTCTTGTTACACCTGGTCACTTCCAACAGTCAGGTGGCATTAGAATGTGAGATGAGGAAAGAATTATTTATTTCCTTCCAGCACCAGGAAGTGGTGGTGGATGTTGAGGCACCCTTCTGAGTGCATAATTGGTGGTTGTTGTTGTTTAGTTGTTTAGTCGTGTCCGACTCTTTGTGACCCCATGGACCAGAGCATGCCAGGCCCTCCTGTCTTCCACTGCCTCCCGGAGTTGGGTTAAATTCATGTTGGTAGCTTCGGTGACACTGTCCAACCATCTTGTCCTCTGTCATCCCCTTCTCCTCTTGCCTTCACACTTTCCTAACATCAGGGGCTTTTCCAGAGAGTCTTCTCTTCTCATGAGATGGCCAAAGTATTGGAGCCTCAGCTTCAGGATCTGTCCCTTCCAGTGATCACTCAGGGTTGATTTCTTTCAGAATGGATAGGTTTGTTCTCCTTGCAGTCCAGGAGACTCTCAAGAGTCTCCTCCAGCGCCACAATTCAAAGGCATCAATTCTTCGGCGGTCAGCTTTCTTTATGATCCAGCTCTCACTTCCATACTTCACTACAGGAAAAACCATAGCTTTGACTATGCGGACTTTTGTTGGCAAGGTGATGTCTCTGCTTTTTAAGTTGCTGTCTAGGTTTGTCATGGCTTTCCTCCCAAGAAGCAGGCGTCTTTTAATTTTGTGGCTGCTGTCCCCATCTGCAGTGATCATGGAGCCCAAGAAAGTAAAATCTGTCACTGCCTCCATATCTTCCCCTTCTATTTTCCAGGAGGTGATGGGACCATTGGCCATGATCTTAGTTTTTTTGATGTTCAGTTTCAGACCGTTTTTTGAACTCTCCTCTTTCACCCTCATTAAGAGGTTCTTTAATTCCTCCTCACTTTCTGCCATCAGAGTGGTATCATCTGCATATCGGAGGTTGTTGATATTTCTTCCAGCAATCTTAATTCCGGTTTGAGATTCCTCCAGTCCGGCCTTTTGCATGATGTATTCTGCATGTAAGTTAAATAAGCCAGGGGACAATATACAGCCTTGTCATACTCCTTTCTCAATTTTGAACCAATCAGTTGTTCCATATCCAGTTCTAACTGTTGCTTCCTGTCCCGCATATAGGTTTCTCAGGAGATAGATAAGGTGGTCAGGCACTCCCATTTCTTTAAGGACTTGATATAGTTTGCTGTGGTCTACACAGTCAAAGGTTTTGCGTAGTCAATGAAGCAGAAGTAAATGTTTTTCTGGAACTCTCTGGCTTTCTCCATAATCCAGTGCATGTTAGCAATTTGGTCTCTAGTTTCTCTGCACCTTCGAAATCCAGCTTGTGGTCGTACTGCTGAAGCCTACCTTGGAGGATTTTGAGCATAACCTTGCTAGCATGTGAAATGAGTGCAATTCTATGGTAGTTGGAGCATTCTTTGGCACTGTCCTTCTTTGGGATTGGGATGTAGACTGATCTTTTCCAATCCTCTGGCCACTGCTGAGTTTTCCAAACTTGCTGGCATATTGAATGTAGCACCTTAACAGCGTCATCTTTTAAGATTTTAAATAGTTCCACTGGAATGCCATCACCTCCACTGGCCTTGTTGTTAGCCAGGCTTTCTAAGGCCCACTTGACTTCACTCTCCAGGATATCTGGCTCAACATTATCTGGATATCCAAATCTTTCTGGTATAATTCCTTTGTGTATTCTTGATGGTTACTCCACATTAAAAGTTCATAATGCATCTCCTCTCTATAATATCATGCTGAAGTTATCAGCAATTTTGCTTTGCTACTCCCACTGTATCAAGAAATGCAGATTAGATGGAGGGAAAATTTTTTAGAAGTTCTAAATGAGTGTAAGATAATTCTGAAAACCGTGGGACTTGGCCAGGTCATGTGAGAAGAATGCAGAAAGAGAAAAGCTGGAGAAGAGAATGATAAAACTCAGAGAGACCCCAATGAAAGAGAAAATGAGGAAGAACCTCCTGTAGATTAATGTAACATGAGTGATCTGACCAGGTGAGAACAGAATTAGCTTTATCTAAAACAGCAGAGAGGTCAAGGAAAACAGGAAACGTTTGATCCAGGGGTCAGAGAATAGTTGGTAACATCATTGTTTTTAGAGGACAGCGGAACATGGGGATGGGGATTCAGATGGCTGTAGCAAGTGGAAATGAGAAAGAAAAGACTACAGGGAGTAAACTGCACACTCTGGAAAATCAAAGGCAAAAGGAGTGTGAAATTGCCAGTTAGGAGAAAACAGATTAAGGGAACTTCTTTCGTTAAGATCCAAACGGATAAGCACCTTGAACATAACACACCAGACATAGTAGTAATAGAATGAAGAAATGTCCGGATCATTGAGATTGCAATTCCAGGGGATGTCAGAGCTGAAAATAAAGAATTGGAAAAACTAACAAAATACACAGTACTGGCAATCAAAACATCTCACTTCTGGAAGAAACACACTTCAGTGGTCCCTGTAGTCATTGAGACTTTGGGAACAATATAAAAAAAATTCACACAGTATTATATGCAGTGGCAGATCTCAGAAGTCACACCACCGGAGCTACAAAAAATGGCAATATTAGGAAGAACATACATACTGTGTCAACATTCAACAGATACTTAGGTTTTTGGTTAAAACTTTATCTGTTATATAATACCAGTCAATGTTTTTGTAATTTTGACTGTGCCTGGTGTTGTTGTTGTTGTTGTTGTTGTTGTTGTCGTCATCATCATCATCATATTTTATTTTATTTATTTTCAAGATTTTTAGCCACGACATTACCAATGGTCTCTGAGCAGTGTACAACAATATTAAATATTAAATATTAAAACTTTAGAAAAAACATTAAAACCAGTAAAAAGAGCCTCGTGGCACAGTGGTTAAAACGCTGTACTGCAGCTAGAACTGTGCTCACGACCTGGGGTTCAAATCCCAGGTAGCCGGCTCAAGGTTGACTCAGCCTTCCATCCTTCCGAGGTCAGTAAAATGAGTACCCAGCTTGCTGGGGGGGGCAATGTGTAGCCTGTATAATTAAAAAAATTGTAAACCGCCCGGAGAGTGCTTGTAGCACTATGGGGCGGTATATAAGTCCAATAAATAAATAAATAAAAATTCCGAATGTTATAATACTATATATTAGAATAGTACGTTTATCATTAATAAACCCTGCTGCTCATATGGACAGCTAAAGAATACTATTTAATTAAAATGCTGGCTAAACAGAAAGGTCTTTGCCTGGTGCCAAAAAAACCAAAAGTGTCAGAGCCAGGCAGATCTCTATAGGGAGGGTGTTACAAAGTTGGGGGGCAACAGACAAGAAGGCCCTATTTCTACATGCTACCCCCCTCATCTCTTTCAGGGATGGCACCTTCAGAAGGACCTCCTGGTCTGATCTTAGAGTATGGGCAGGCTCGCATGGAATTTTATTTATTTATTTATTTATTTATTTATTTATTTATTTACATTTATACCCCGTCCCTCTAGACCAAAGTCTAATCTGGGCGGCTAAGAATAATAGATAAAATAAAAACAATATAATAAAATAAAAAACAACAGTAGTAATATAGTTCAAGATGGGCGTTAAGTCCCTCAGCCGCCCTTCCTAGCAAGAACAAGTGGCGGAACAAGGCAGTTCTTTAGGTAACCAGGTCTTAAGCTGTTTAAGGCTTTATATGCCAAAGTAAGCACTTTGAATTGGGCACAAGCAGCAACTGGCAGCCAATATAAATTTTTCAGAACCAGCGTGATATGAGTCCACGCAGCGGCACCACTCACCAGCCGCACAGCCCAGTTCTGTGCCAGTTGCAGTCGCCGGACCGTCTTCAAAGGCTGCCCCACGTATGGCACATTGCAATAGTCCAGTCTGGTTGATACCAGTGCATGTGTGACTGTTACCAGGCTCCACTCATCCAGGTAAAGGTGAAGTTTATATATTCTCCGCAGCTGTAAAAGCAAAAAGTGTGCTGCTTATATACCGCCCCATAGCGCTTCAAGCACTCTCTGGGCGGTTTACAAGTTAGTTATGCAGGCTACACATTGCACATACACCCCAACAAGCTGGGTGCTCATTTTATCGACCTCGGAAGGATAGAAGGCTGAGTCAACCTTGAGCCGGCTATCTGGGATCGAACCCTAGGTCGAGCACAGTTTTGGCTGCAGTGCTGCATCACGAGGCTCCCCTGGAGAAGAAGAAGGCACCCTCGGACACCGAAATGGTCGTAAATCAAAGCATAATTTCCCACAGGAATGCATTGGAACGCAGTTAATCTGTTCCTGATTTTGGGGGGGTGGTTTTACAAAAAAACAAAACAAAACACTGCAGGCCCCATCGGAATGTGCTGGGGCTGGAAACACACACACCAAACATTAAAAAAATCACAGCACAGAAACATAACCCCCCAGCCCAAACCCATGCTGCAAAACCTTGTAAATATACTTACTCAGAAGCAGAAAGCAGCACCAGGCAGTCCGAAGCCTCCACCAACACACACTCTCTAACCGTTGGGGCAAAAGAGCTACAAAGCAGCAGCCTCTTCGCCGATCAATGGTTAGCAATTTAAATTCCCCGTGTGGTGTCTACCCTAAGTTATATTATAAGTTATGCATTATTCATACGTTGTATATGTTAATATGGTTGTGAGGTGGAGCCAAGGGGGCTGCTGAAGAGGCGGAGCCTGGGGGAGAGAAGTTGAGTCAGAGTCAGAGAGAGCGACAGAGAAGGATAGTTTGGGGTTTGGAGGCAGATACTGTTTAAAGGCAGGGGTGTCCAACCTTTCACCTTCCCTGGGCCACATTAGAAGATGAAAATTTGGTTTGGGCCGCACATAAATTTGGTTTGGGCCGCATGGGGGGGCAGCCCTAGCCATCCTCCGCAGCCCCGCTCCAAGCACGCTTACCGGCAGCTGCGATCTCAGACAGCAGAGGCTGCCAGCTTCGACTCCGGTGGCTTTATGGGGCCGGGAGGGGGTCCACCTATTGACGTGGATGGCACAATGCAGTCACACAGCCCCCCTCTCCCCTTCCCTCCTACTCCTTCTTTCCTTCCCTCTCCCCCCCCCACCGTTGTGACGTGCCCCAGTCGCATTCGAGCCGCAAGCGCCGGCAGTGTAACTTGAAACTTTGGAATTTCTTTAAAAATAAAAAATTGCACTGGGCCACATTATGAGCCAACCTGGGCCACATGCGGCCCTCGGGCCGCAGGTTGAACAAGCCTGGTTTAAGGAGTGATTAGTCAGTGATTGGTCGGAGTGTGACCAGTGTTAATTAATATAGAAGAGATTAAAGTAAAATGTTGAAGCTTTGTGGAAGTTTAAGAATGCTTAAGAATTACACCTGAAACCACGTGCAATCAATAAACCTGTTTCTGTTTAAAAAAAGTCAGTACTGGATGGACCTTAGTCTTTCATAAGAAATAAGCTGATAAAGAGATCAACTGGTGGCAGCGTGTCAAGAGGTGTGTTGGGATACCTTCATGAGCTCTGGGGTTTGGTGAAACAAGCATGGGCCACGGGGTAAACGTCACACCCTGCCTTTTCTCTCACCTTTTTTCCAGTCGTAACTCAAAGCTCGGGTTACATGTAGAAGCAACATTTTGTGGCCAGAGCTGGTTGTTACTCAAAATGATTGTGAGCTGGGATGTTCATAAGTCGAAGCGCCACTGTACTGTGCCCCAGCACGACCTTCTGGACCCGATCAGCCAGGTAGGAGTGGAAGCACCATAAAGCGGTGCCTCCCATTCCCAACCCAGCCAATCTGTCCAGAAGGACCCCATGATCTATGGTGTCGAAATCTGTTGAGGGGTCCAGGAGAATCAACAGAGATGCATTGCCCCTGTCTCTCTCTCAGCAAAGGTCATCAAACAGGGTGACCAAGGCAGTCTCCATCCCATAACCTGGCCTGAAACCCGATTGAAATGGATCTAGATAATCCGTTTCATCCAGGAGAGCCTGGAGCTGCTCAGCCACCACATGTTCCAACACCTTGCCCAGAAAAGGGAGGTTTGCCACTGGTCGATAGTTGATCACTAGGCCTGGGTCCATATTAGGCTTTTTAAATCATCATCATCAGTCCCATGGTTGGTCCAGGCTGGGAACAGCCTGGTTCGTTCCTTCTCCTGGTGACCACATGATGTATATTCCATCACAAACCAGCCCAATGTGATCAGTGCCTACCCACACCTTTTTTTGGTCCCTGTCAGGGCCTGCTGGGTTTTTTTTTAATCCCCGTTTTGGTACAAGTAGGATTGTTCCTATTTTGTTTCAGTTCTAGCATCTGCGATAGCTGAGATTGAACCAAGTGGCTGGCTGTCCCTTTGCTGGAGTTGCTAAATGATCTCATGAAATAGAAAGCTAACTGCATGTTTTTTTTGTTGAAAAGTGAGTTTTCTAAACACTCTCAAAGGGGCTTGACCTACAGACTTTTTGACTTGAGAACCGCCTTCCAATACGGATTAAGTTCTCAAGTAAAGACCCCACTGTATATATACAGTGGTGCCTCGCATTACGACATTAATTTGTTCCAGCGAAATCGCTGTAGAATGCAAACGTCATAATGTGAAAATAAAAAGGCCATTGAAATGCATTGAAACCCCTTCAATGCATTCCAGTGGGCTAGAAACTCACCGTCCAGTGAAGATCCTCCATAGGGCGGCCATTTTTGGTGGCTGTCTTACGAGGAATCCATCCCAAAAAACAGCGGGGAGCCATTTTATTTACCTGGTGGCCATTTTGAAACCACCGATCAGCTGTAGGAAAATCATCATTTTGCAAAGAATCATCGCAAAGTGAAAAAAAGCCTTTTCAGACCATCGTAATGCAGTTTCATCGTAATGCAGGGCAATTGTAAAGCGGGGCACAACTGTATAATCTGTAACATTGATCTGATATTATGTCACTTTGAAATACCGTATTTTTCGCTCCATAAGACGCACTTTTTCTCTCCAAAAAGGTGGGAGGGAAAGTACATGCATCTTATGGAGTGAATGCAGTAACCCAGGGTTCAGCCACCACCATCCAAAAGCTTCCCACTGCCATGCTGGGAGGCCTCTGAACTGGCAGCAGAGACTGCTTTCTGTTTGGACCTCACCATTCTGCACTGCTAGCTTTCTAGGATCTGCCTCTTGCAGCCCACCTGGAAAACCAGCAAGGCAAACAGGCCTATGGCAGCAAGCAGTGAAAATAGCAAAGAACCAAAGAGTGGTTCTAGAAAGACCAAGGGAAACCACAAACACAATCTCCCACTTAGGCAGTTGATTTTCCCACATTTGGGGAAATCACAGGGATCAGCTCATCCAAAGTGCAATAGATGAGCCTTACCCTGGGAAAACCACTTTTACAACAATGGTATCACCCCTGCCAGGTCTGAGTTTGAATGGCCCCTAAGCCTCCTGGCCCTTTGTGTGCACTATCCCCCAAAGGCATGGTGACCGCCGGCTGTACCTCCTGATCAGAAGAGTGCTGCACAGCCCCAGTCCTGAAAGAGGCCAGGAGAGCTACTCAGTGTTTTGGGGTGCCCCACAGGACCCCCATCAGGGGCTAGATGTTCCTCCCACAATCCTCCAGTGCACAGATATTAGCATATCTGCCTGCTTGCATCACCCAGTAGGCTTCTCTATTGGAGAAGCAAAGCAGGAAGGAGGAGTCTCTTTCCCTTCACCTTCTGCAGAGAAGTTAGACCATGTGACTAGCCAGACATTTTGAGAAGCAGAGAGAGAGAGAGAGAGAGAGAGAGAGAGAGAGAGAGAGAGGACAGAAACAAAAGCTTCTAAAATTGGCAATAACTTAAACAGGCCTGAGAATGGTGAGTGGAAGATAAAGTTACTACTGAGAGCCTGCTAGAATAGCTCTCTGTAGTTCAGAGCTTTGCAGGAAGCTGCATCACTTCATCATAAATTAGGCCTAAATAGAAGTAATTTTGCAGATATTTAAAACATTAAGGGGGGGGAGGCTAATGTGTATTGTTAGCCAAATTTCATTCTGAAGCACAGAATGATTAAAAAGGCACTGAGCACATTGCAGAATAAAGTTCAAAAGGGAAACCAAAAAGGGACCTAACACTCCTTTCCTTAATATATTACCACTAGGGCTACAGGTTTTATTTGGTGTATTAGCTTGCCACATTAGCTGAGTCCAGTTTTTATGGAGCAAGGCAATTTGAATTGCAGAGGGCAGATCTGAATCACAGATCTGAATATGTTCAAGTAAGGCTTTAAAATCTTGAAAATTGGTTTCAGAACCCAACATTTCATAAATAGCATTTCACATGTACACACACACAACTGGAAATAGAAATTTTAGTAGTATTTTTATGTTAACAAAAGCTGCATGGTGTCGCTCCCCCTGTTTTTATTGGTTTTTCTTAATCATTGTTGTTCTACAATATTGCTGGTAGATTTTATCTTTTCATTGTGATTCCCAGCTACTGTATTTTATCCTATTGTAGTCTAAAATTGGACAACCATCTGTCAGATCTGCTCTGATTTGGATTCCTGCATTGAACCAGGGGTTGGAATTGATGGCCTTATAGGCCCCTTCCAACTCTATGATTCTGTGCTGCTTTGAGATTATATTTGTAAAAGGAAGCAGTATATGTGGTGATGAATAAGGGGCACATTTTTCTTGCAGAGTATGGGAACTCATTCTACCAGTGCAAAACAGAAAAGGCTAGCATATAGCATTCCTTTTAAACTAGAGGTAGTAAAATATGCTAAGGAGTATGGAAACAGTGAACAGTGCAGAGACATTTTGGGCCTCCTCATCTGAAAAAATGATTAGAGAGTGGAGGAAACAGGAGGATCAGCTGCAAAAAGCTGATAAAAGTAAGCACACTTTCTGTGGACATGCTGAATGCTGCAAAGTAAAGAACTGAATGATGGAGAGAGAAAAAAAACTTTTGCTGTAAGGGAGGAAGGGAGGGAGTGGAAGTGAGGCATGCTTTGCTGTTTGCTTACACCTGTGCTGGTGGTGATTTCTTCATCATAGCTCTTATTGACTACCCAGCAACAATCTGTTTATTCATCTCTTTCAGTGCAATAACAATTCATTATAAGTGTTAAAACTTGAGATGGTACTGTAATTCCCACTCATTGTGTGTCATCCTGCTGTAGAAGTCTGCTTCATGATTCTCCACTTGTGGTACATGTATGACTTGTGAAATGACATGCTTGAGAATACACCAGTCCCAAAACTGTACTGTTAGTAGCAAGAAAGACATGGATTTTGTTCCTCCTTGGTGGTTGATATAAAGCATTGTAGTGTTGTTGTCTGTGGCTATTGGAATAACTTTGCCAACTACAAATTGTTCAAAAGCTCTCACTGTGTTGTACACTGCAAGAAGTTTGAGGTAATTGATGTGACAACATCTATCTATTGCTACTGCCTTATGAATTTGCCAGAATATTTTTTTTTCCGGTTTTCCTCTCCTAAAAATGAGGTGCGTCTTATTTGGAGGTGCGTCTTATGGAGTGAAAAATACGGTATATAAAAAACCAAATATTAGAAATAAGTAAAATTAACAAACAGACAATTTGGAACCATGATAAATAATTCTCTACAAAAGGACAGAAAGACAACAGCAGAAGAAAATGGCTTTATGGCATAATGAGGAGCCTGGAAAAAAATCAGAAGCTGGAACAACAAAAATGCCAATTCACTACATTCATTACAAAAGTGTAGCTGCACCTTCAGTTGCCAACAATTAAAAAAAAATGCAAAACTTCCTCTCCCTTTTCATTTCTCAGGATTATTAAACAGTTTAGGCAAAGCAAGGAGGAGACAGTGGGATTTTTGTTTTGTTTTAAAGAAAAAGATCAGTCCAGATTGTGCCAAACAGGATTGTGGCCAATCCCTGCATGTGGATGCAAGGTCACCCCAAGGGATATATCAACCTTGTTTAGCATCATCTCTAGGCTGATCCAGGCTGGGATAATTGGATCTTCTAGTCACACTGCCAGTTTGGTGTCTCTCTGCTTGAATCAGTCTAATACCTGCTCATTCTTGCTATGTAGACATTAACTAAAATAACGTTTGTGGTAGAAAGCACAAGCAGTGTGCTTTCTACCACAACTGAAGCAATGCGAAACAGTCTGTCTTATGAAATAGGGCCATCCTAAGCACATTTCTTCATTACTCTATGATGACTAGAGCTTTAAAACTATTAAATGTTTTTAGACCAACAGCACTGTTTCCCCACTTGATCTTTTTTGTTTGTTTCTTTTTGCTTCCTCATTCAGTATTCTTACAAGGTAAAACTGCCCATGAATTTCTGGAAAGAAGAAAACGAGCCAACTCAGTATTTGAGGAATTCAAGCAAGGAAATATTGAAAGAGAATGTCATGAGGAAAGGTGCTCAAAAGAAGAAGCCCGAGAAGCTTTTGAGGACCAAGAAAAAACAGTAAGGCCAAGCCAGCCACTGGGTGTGGTTTGTCTTTATGTGGTAGTCATTGCTCTTTCTGCTAGTGCTTCAGAGAGCAAGATCAGACGTCGGAAAAATAGCACTGACAACCCAAGTATGCCTTCTAGGTGGATTTGTCAGTGGCATGAGATGCCTTGTCAATCCCCCTTCTCCTTGTTATTCCCCCCACTTGCTGTTCCTTTTCTTTTTACCCCCCGTTGCCCGTAGCTGCCTCCAGAAAGAGAGAAACTGCCCCTACCTGGCTCTCCTAGGGCAGAAGGGTAAGCATGCAACAGTACAGGAGTCACAATTATTTGTGGATTCAGCCCTTTGAAACCTGGAATGATTACCTGTGCACACTTTCCCCTTTGTAAAGGAACCAACGTCCACGCTTTCTTTTGAAGAAAATAGTGAAGCTTGTGTCTATTAGAGCAGAGGTCCCCGGTGGCCCGGTGTTGGTCCACGGCCTAAGCAGGACCGAGCCATGGAGACAGACCTCCCCCCTCCCCCCCTGCACAGCCCCTTTGCACCTGCACACGCATGGCCGCACCCATGTGAGCACTTCCCACCCCTTCACGCATGCGCACGAGTGCCCCCTGTGCGCCGCCCTTCTGCATGCGCACAAGCATGCATGCACCTGCACAAGTGCCCTCCCACTCCTTCGGCACAAGTGTGTGCCCCTTTGCACATGTGCACGAGCGTGTGCTCCTTCGCACATGTGCATGAGTGGGGGTGCCCCACCTTCCCGAACTGGTTCACGGGGTTAAAAAGGTTGGGGACCACTGTATTAGAGGAACACACGGGATAGAAAAGGTGACAGAAATCCTACTTCTAGCTGACTGAATTTGAGATGTCAAGAGCCATGGCTACCCTTTTCGTCTCTTGGCGATAAAAGCAAGTTGTCTCCTTCTTGGAGAGACAAGAGAGAGGCGTGGGAGAGGAAGTGACATCAGCTGCCCTAAGAACAGCAAGGTAAGGTTGAAGGACGGTCAGCGTAGGTCAGAGCAAGTAGTGTAGGAAACCTGCAGAGGTCCTCTCTGCTTTTCCCCATTCAAAGACTTGCATCTTCTTGAGTTGCACCCAGTTTTTCCAATGAGGATGAAGCAAAAGTAATGAAAATGGGAGAAAAGGGAAAGGTCTGAATGGCTGGGGTTGTAAACGCTTGCCTGGCAAATGCTGTCTGTGGGAAAGGTGGTCTCACGACATCAAGAAGCCCTGTTGACATTGCATTTGTCATCATCTTTAAACCATGTGCATGTCATGCTGCATAAACAGCTGCTACATCCTTGTCCATTATTTTTCTTACAAATTCTCAGAAGCAAGAAGTACAAAATCACAAATATTTTACAGTCCTGAAAGATGGGGCATAGGTGGAAGAAGTCCATTGATGGTAAATGGAGACATTCAAGGGCCCCACTGTTTGCCTTTGCCCAAATTACCCAGTCCTACTTTTCTTTTCCTAATGAGCAGACAGCAGCAAGCTGGCAGCTAAACAAAATGTAATTTTTTTTCCAGATGCAGACTGTGCAAACCCTAGTCATCAAGAGAAACTATCAGGGTTCAGCTCCGACTTATGGTCAGCATCATTAGGCTACAGTAATTTATAGAAGTACTGATCTCTATTGATCTCACAGAACATTGGTTCTTAATTGGGCTACAATATATGCAACGTTATTACAGTGCAATTTGGCTTTGAAAAATAAGACAGCTAGCTGCATTGCTTTGGATTAAAGTCTCTGTGTGTGGGGGGGGGGGACAATCATGCTGGGGCCATAGCCATCCATCCCTGGACCTTGAAAAGCCAAACCTGTGACACTCCCCCTTGCACACAGCTGTTCTCAATTTTTTAACTGAAAAAGCCCCCTTGCTCCCTCTAGTGGCTAAATTTAAAGAAATTAAAGTTGAGAGATACACAGGGCCTGAGTGCTAATACATACCTGTAAAAATGTAGCAGACTAGCTTCAATCCAGACCATGCATCTCCAAGAGAGTTTCTTGAGCCAAATATGTTTTTTAAAACTTTTTAAAATCAGAGCATTCAGAGGCTGCATGGGGCTGGTGGGCTAATTTGAGGTGTAAAAGAGGCTTGTGGCACAGTGGTTAAATTGCGGTACTGCAACCAAAACTGTTACTAAACTCTGCTGTTTCTTTGTTTGATCAGGATGAATTTTGGAACATTTATGTAGGTAAGAAATTATTTTTTCTTTGCTTTTTACAACTTTAATATTCTTTTTTTTTTTTAAATTTTATTTTTAAAACTATTGGGTGATGGGGAAGGAATACAAAAGGCAAAGGGCAGTGGGGGGGGTGGAAAAAGGGTTTTGAGAATAAGAACACATCAAATGCATAATCATTCAATCTTACATATCAAGTATATACACATCTAATCTATTCATGTTCCAATAAAGATTCATCTTTCTTCTTCTTTTTCTTCTTCTTCTTCTTCTTTTGACTATTTTGTCTATATATTAACCTCTTTAGCTTTCGGCTTATACATGTAATACAGCTTAAATCTATGTTATTCCCACGGCATCAGAACACCAGGGCCATTTGTGAAATATATCCCCTCTTTCACCCTCCTTTTTTCTTGAGAATGCACTCAGCAGACCCAAAATAATATAAATCCTGCTCTCTCCTCCCCCTCTCCTCCCCTTTCCTCCTCTGCGACTCTTTTTCCTTCCATATTTTAAAAGGGGAAACAATATCATTCAAAGTTTGCTTTTCAGCCTCAATCGCTACATCTCTTACTGGGTGGTCCTCCATCCCTTGTATATTATCTGATATCTTCATCAATACAGCCGGTTCTGAAATCTCTTTTTGGTGTAATTTAACCTCCGCTACCTTCCCTCCCCTAGAGCCTCCAATCACGTCTTCCATCTGGTCAATATAATAATTTACCTGCATGAATTTTTGCAACAATGACATCTGAAAAGAAGTTTTCCAGTCTAACCACCGATCAGTATTTTTCTCAGGGGGAGGTTCCATTTTCCACTATTTTCACTTAATATTCCCTCACCCCTTTATCCCAGTACACATCCAATATTTCTAATATTTCACCTTACCACTATATCATATTAGCAATAAGATAGCAGGTACATTCAAGTAGGAGATGGAATCTAAAACATAGATCTCTCAAGTGTCTTTGTAGTCGCTAATATCTTCAGACCGGTTGCTTCTTTTTTTTTTCCCCTTCTTTTCTCTTCTCCAAGTTTGTTTTAACCTTCACCCGGCAAGACTCTATTATTAGAATGTCATTTGTCAAGATCTCAGTTCAGTTCAAACCACATAGCCCCCAGTTCACAGCTCTTCCTTTTACTTCCAACGGCTTCTTCTCCTCCCCCGAACAGGGAGATCCAGCAGAGTCCCGGCAGTATATTGTTCACAGAAAGCAGAGTCCCACACAGTCCAAAAATATATAACCACAGAGGCAGAGGAATCCAGAGTGAACAGTTTGCAGCAGAAATTATTTTTTCAAGGCCCGTCAGTTGGTTCTTCAAGAGTTATTTTTCCTCCTTTAATGGAGACACGAGCTATTTCTGCCTGGCTGTTCCTTTCGAAATAACCCGACCTCAGCTTGGATAAAGCTGGAATGCTAAGAATGCCGCTCCTTATCTCATTTGGTCATAAATTTGCACACAATCACTTGTTCTTCATTTAATGAGGTTTTTCATAGAACAAGGGCTTCCACTTACTTTGATGTATACTTTCGCCGTGCTTCTGTTTTCTTATTCTCGGCGAATGGAGCTGTCTTTGGCTAGTTGCCAAGAATGGCGCCCATCTTCATCTGTGCTGATGTGAATTTCCAGAAGAAAGACGAATCGGGTTGCTGCCCAATCTTCTAACTTCTGTGGCTCACAAGCTGCTGCAGAAGAGTCTCTCCTGACTCTTCCTTGCCCCCCCCATTTCTGGAAGGGTCCCAGACCGAAGTGGTTCTAGCTTCCCCCGGGGAGCTATTCCTGAGAGCTGCTAGCTTCACCAAGACGAAGCTCCTCCTCCCACAACTTTAATATTCTGATGTGTATTTTATAATATAAATGCAATTGTATTATGAATTCATTAAGAGTGAAAAATACTAGTGGAATTCAATTGCTAGAGTTTTCACTTACTGTTGTGCCAGTTAGGGACACAAATACTACTTTCCTGGTGGTGAATAAAAGAGTGGCAGTGCCATGTTGTAGAAACCTCACTCCACTACCCTAGAAGATCTGACCAGACCGTATGCAGGTTCTGCCTGGGCATCAGAACTACACAAGGGAAACCTGACCTTGGCAATTGACTGATTATATTACTATCAACTTGTGTGACATTTCAGAATAAAATGTAAATAAATAAAAGTTCTCTGCCGTGAACAGCTCACGGTCAGATTTTACCAAGATAGAGAGACAACACTGGGAAAGAGAGGGAGAAAGGTCACACAGATATCTGATTTACTTAGAGTTGTGTTGGGTCAAGAATCAATCCAAAATATTTTTTGATTGGGTAACCTCCCTGATAGATGGAGGGAATGCTGCAGACATAATATATCTAGAGCAAAGCTTTTGATAAATTGCCCTATGATGTTCTGATTAGCAAGCTAACTAGGTGTGGGCTGGATAGTACAAGTGTCAGATGGATGTACAGTTGTTACAGAATCATACTCAGAGAGTGCTTATCAATGGCTCCTTCTCAAATAGGGAGGATGTAACAAGTGGGGCATCACAAGGCTCAGTTCTGGGTCTGGTGCCCTTCAATATTTCTATTAACAATTAGGATAAGGGACTTCGTGGAATACTTACGATGCAAAACTGGGTGGAAGAGCTAGAAGACAGGAACATAATTCAAGAAGAACTTTATAGGCTTGAGCACTGGGATGAAAATAACAGAATGAAATTTAACAGGGATAAATGCAAAGTTCTACACCTGGGGCAGGGGGACCAAATGCACAGTTACAAGATGGGGGATACTTGACTCACTAATACTACAAGTGAGAAGGATCTTGAAATCGTTGTAGATCACAAACTGAATATGAGCCAACAGTGCGATGTGGCTGCAAAAAAGGCAGATGCTATTTTAGGCTGCATTAACAGAAGTATAGTTTCCAAATCCCATGAGGTACTGGTCCCTCTCTATTAAGCACTGGCTAGGCCTCATCTAGAGCAGTGGTCCCCAACCTTGGGCCTCCAGATGTTATTGGACTACAACTCCCAGAAGCCTTCACCATCACCTCTGCTGGCCAGGATTTCTGGGAGTTGAAGTCCAAGAACATCTAGGGGCCCAAGGTTGGGGACCACTGATCTAGAGTATTGTGTCCAGTTCTGGACACTGCCTTTAAGAAAGATGCCAACAAACTGGAGCAAGTCAAGAGGAGGGCAACAAGGATGATTAGGGAACTGGATACCAAGCCTTAGGAAGAAACACTGAAAGAATTGGGCATGTTTAACTTTGAGAAAAGAAGGCTGAGGAGAGATGTGATAGCGTTTTTCTAATACTTCAAAGATTATCATACAGCGGAGGGACAAGTTTTGTTCTTAATCATCCCAGAGTCCAAGATACATAATATTTTCCACGGAATATCAAAAAAAGTCTTAACTATTAGAAACACAACAATGGAACTAATTACTTCAGGAGGTGGTGAATGTTCCAACACTGGAGGCACTCAAGAGAAAATTCAGCAACCATCTGTCGGATCTGCTTTGATTTTAATTCCTGAATTGATCAGGGGTTGGATTCAATGGCCTTGTAGGCCCCTTCCAACTCCATTATCCCCATCTGAACAACTGCATCCTATGGAATGCAGTGATTTGCTGTGTCTCCAGAACAGCCTTTTTGGGGATTTGTATATGAACACTGCTGTATGCATAGTATCATGGTTTTCTGACAAATTTATTACACGTATAATAGTTCACTAACAAATGTTCCAACTATACCTGTTCTCTAGGAAACAATACCACAATATGAAAAGTGACTGCCAGTACTGTGTTTTTTTTTCTTAAGACCTAAACATCTTAACATTTTGGATTCCAGAACCCACTTATCCTTTTATTGTTATTTTCCGTTATAGATGGGGACCAGTGTAAATCAAACCCTTGCCATTATGGTGGGACATGCAAAGATGGCATTGATAGCTATACCTGTACATGTTTAAGTGGCTATCTTGGACGGAACTGTGAATACAGTAAGTTTGTTTTCTGACTTCATTCATTCATTCATTCATTCATTCATTCATTCATTCATATACCAACCCAATAGTGCAAGTACTACGCTATAAAAGGGCAGTTTTTTTTTTTAAAATAGGGGCATTGATCAGCAATTTGGTGTTCTCCAGATGTGTTGGACTCCAGCTTCTAGTAATCCCAACCAGCAGAGTCAAAGGTCAAGGATTATGAGAACTGTACTGCAAGACACCACGAGGGGACTGGGTTGCCTGCTTACACCCACTGGCCTCATCATCTGAACCTATTTCTCAGTGGCCTTATAGTGTCAGCCAGTCATCATCATTTGACTGTCATAGGCTTGGACTCTTCCCAGCAGTAAACTGAGTCTGTAATTGCCTTGTTATTGCTACCGCTACCTTCCCCCCCCCCAAGACACCGCCAGAAGCCTGAAAGAAGAGACAGCTGCTGCAAGGCCGAGCAATGCACAGGTTGCTTCAGGGTAGCAGATGCAACTGGATCCAAGCAGATCCATGCAGACTGGATCTAAGCCTTGTGAGGACAGAGGCCTCCTTTAGGCCACCTCAGGTCTCATGAAGTGTTTTTAAGATAGAACAAGAGAATGATCCAGTACCAAAAGATCTGAAGGATTTATAAAGTGGGAGACGCAAATGGGTCTGGCCCGCTTTTATGGTCTTAACTTTGCCAGCTGAATTGTTTGCTTTCATTGTGTTCATACATGTTTACCCCTTTATACAGCCATACAAAAATCCTGCAAGGTAGACAATGGTGGATGTTGGCACTTCTGCAAACATGAAGAGAATAATGTGGTGTGCTCTTGCGCCGATGGGTATATCTTGGAAAACAATGGAGAATCCTGTGTTGCAACAGGTATATTAACATTACAGGTTTTTTGTGTCCCTGTTAATCAAACTTCCCAGCATTCATATTGTTTGACATAATGTGGCCAAAATCTCATTTGTTTTCAGTGTGATGCATATGTCCTGGTGTGAAGTAAGTATCTGACTAAAAAAATTGTTGCAGAATTTGGAATTCTTTTTAAATTCCTCAAGCTGCACAGCAGAATTACAAGAATCCACAGAGCAGAATAGCGTCATGTTCCTCAGATTAGTCCACCCCTTCTTCTCATTAAATGTCACTTACAGTCTCAGCAACGCTCTCTGAGCCATCTTTATGAGAAAGAATAAAAGGTTTCAGTTACTTACTGTTGAGCAGATCAAACAGCAAACTGAAAAAAATATGACTGCCCGCAGCAACAGGCCTCAACAGACTGACTTATTCCCAATAGACAAAGAGAGAAGGGAAAGAAGCAGAGCAGAGAGGCAGGGGCTCTCTTTGAATCAGAGTCAGGAAAGAAATATTGCTTAGTGTTGTTAGTGACTGAAAGTCAATCAGTCCAGAAAGGTCCCTCCCAGCCACACCTACTAGAAGCAGCATGCAAGGTTGTGTAAAAACTCCAACAAGAACTTCTAAATCCAAAATAACATCCTTTGACCATTTGGTCCAGGGATCCTTTCATTGGTTCTTCCACTCTAAGGTGAGAGAAAAGAAATATCCAATAATGTCAGTTGACCAGTGGGAAGGATGTTGTTGGCAGAATAAATTCCCTCCCCCACTCCCTCAGTTGCATCCCCAGAGCGGACTAGGGAAGCAGAGGGAGGGAAGAAAGGAAAAGTGTTTTTGAATTACAGCGTCCACATGTATTTCAATTTAGGGTGATCTATCCTGTCGCTTTTTATGGCTGTCTAATTCCTTTTTGGCTCAGCACTAAGGGCTGTAGAGTTTTCTGGCATGATTTGGGGCACTCCTAATTATTCCATTGCATACTCTATGTGGATGGTTACTTTGCACTGAAATAGAGCTGCGGGCAGTGTTATCTGAGGTGATAACCTATGGTGTATTTGGTAAGTTGTGGTTTGGAAAGGGATGACAGAGAAGCCCTCCTCCTCTATTTTCATCTACTCCCCCATTTTTAATTTTTAAAAGTATATTCTCCTATTGATGCAACATGATTCTAGGTAAACAAGGTACTGCACTTTGGTGGCAGTATGCGTATCATGTGTTGGTGGCATTATGTGTATCGTGCTGGGGAGATGCACTGCTATTTCGCTGTGTCACTTTCTATATTTTAACAAAAAGGAGAAAAGTCACCATGGCCCACTGAATGGCAGCCATGGGGAAAGGTGAGGAGAACGGTGGGAAGGGGAGTGCCATGAATTGAAAGGGGGAACACAAAGACTTGCCCTTCTTGTGGGAGAAGAAATGTTGATCAGTGTGAACAAAAGGATTGCTCAAGTGAGAAATAAAATAGATGGCATTAAAGATAGAAACCTTTTAAGTGTGAACCAGACCACTCCGGTTTCCCCCATCCGGATGTGCCTTTACTCTCAAATAGGATCGCAGTGTGGGTAACTGGTTCACATCATTAAGGTGGGGCTAGGGAACTGAGAGGATGCCAGGCAGTCCTGATTCCTTGGCTCTGAACCCTCTGTGGACTGGATATCAGCCCCTGGCATGACTTGCCTTCACTCCACTCCAATGACTAGGGCTGGTGCTTGCAGAAGGACTTTGTCTTTCATATGCCTTCTCCCTTGTGAGGAGGAGAGGAGATAGTGAGAGTCTTGCAAAGCCAGCGCCACTCTGTGCTCAAGTGCCAGCTGCAGGACTGCATTTACTAAATACATGCACTTGATCCATCCGTCTTTGCTGACACACATCCGCATGCAAACACACTCCCCTCTGCTTTCTTCTCCTGGTTTTTCCCTGGCTCCCAAAGCTCCTTGCTGATGCCCACCTTACTGCTTCTCCTGGCTCCCTTCCTTCCAAGGGACCGACTCCGTCCACCCGTGTTCTTCTTAAACTGAGAGGTCTGTGATGAGAAAATAGAGAGGAGCTATGTATGCAGAACCTGGAAAGGTTTGCTTTTCTGCTTTGTCGAGCACCAGTTGGCTTGGTTACATCACTCACGTTTAAATGCCAATGGTGATTTTGCAGCTGATTACCCCTGCGGTAAAATTAAGAAAGCCAAGACCAAGACCAAGAGGGAAGCAAGTTTGTCTGACCACATTCCCACTAGTCTGGATTATGATGCAATTCCTGAAGGCAGTTATCGGAGTTTCCCTACAACCGGTCCTGGCCTGCCAACCCAGGAGGACGTGTCACTCAATGAGGAAGACACCAACTTGGATTCGGATCGCGACACACGCATTGTTAATGGATCAGATTGTGAACTGGGCCAATGTCCCTGGCAAGTAAGTCCAGTTGCCTCATTATGCTGCTTGCTTTATTTCCAGTAGTACTTTGCTAAAGCACAAGTTGTTTTGAACTGCTCCTTTGCTTACAATCCGTCTATAGAAAGCATAGCATAAACTACATTTATTTTCTTTATTTACTTCATTCATCTCTTTCCTTTTTCCTAATGGTGGGGTTAAAATGGCTTACAAAAGTGATTTTAAAATATGCACATGTATATCACTATATGTAGTTATACCCCATATACATATGTTGCCTTCCTGCCTTCTCCTTCCATGTGTCCGTTCTGGCCTTTTGAAAAAGTACCACCAATGGAAACTTCTTTTTTTTAAAAAAAAAAAGCTGTGCAGGGGAATCAGGTTTCAGAGTGGAATCACTTCTGGGCAGGGAAGGTCAAATCTGCAGCACCCTGCAATGGCTCCTAAATGGCACCCCCATGTAGCCCCAAGGCTTTGAAATATTCTCCCCTCCCACACTTCTGTGGAAGGTTGTGTGTGTGTGTGATGGGAACACAAGGAGAAGAGGGAGAAAAAGAGAGAAAGGGGAGAAAAGAGGAAGAGAGAGATGGAAGGAGGGAAGAGAGACACTAGTTAATAAAATTAAAACAGCTTTCTACTAAGTAGAGCATCTTACATTTTGTATTTCTACAAAAATTATGTTACTTTTAAACTACACATACCGTACAGTAAAATCAGGTGGCCACACCAATCGTATTATAGTTCAGCCTCACACTGGTTATACAGCACTCATTCTTCCAAAATCTTGAAGCTATTTGATCACATTATGCTAGACTACTGCAATTGGATGCTGGTTTATTTTGACCGTGTGTAAACTGGGTGTTTCAGAATCTGTATCCATCACAGGTAACTACTGTCTGGCTCAGGCCCTGTGCTGCTGTTATTGCCAATCTGTGTTTGTTGCTATAGCTATGAATCTAAAGCTTGGCAATAACAAATGATGGATGCCGTTTCAATAATCCACTGATATAATGATGGAATACCCAACTCCCAAAATTTATGCCAGATCTCATTATATTTTTAAAAAGTGCATTTCTTTCAAAATTAAACCATTTCATTCAAACAGAAATGTGGTACATGCCATTCATCTGAAGTTTGATTTCTTGAGATGAAGGTGTTTGCTTGCTTGCTTGCTTGCTTTTTTGACTAGAAATTGTCCGGCATGAACCAGCTGTCATATTACTTTCTACAGTCCTGCTAGCTGGCAGTTGTGCATTCAGAGATACCTGGGTCAGGCACTTAATCATACACCCAGGCCTGTGACAGATGGCTGTCAAAATGTGAAAACCTTTTGCCCAATTGCCCTTGGCTTTCCGCAATAGATTTTCAGCCTATGTTGTTAATTTTTAAAAAATTAAGTCTATCCAAAACAAGTCCCATTAAAAATGATCTCAATGTCCACTGGTTGTTGAATAGGTTGCTTTGATTTTTTTAAAAATACCTGTTATTTAATGCGCTGATCTCAAATGCAGTTTGTTTGGAAATGACAAATTTTTTGTCAAATAAATCAGCATACAACCCTCCCCTCTCTGATCTAAGGCACTGAGTGCACAGATGCACTGGAACAAATATTCCCTAAAGCAGTGGTTCCCAACCTTGGGCCTCCAGATGTCTTGGACTTCCAGAAATCCTGGCCAGCTGAGGTGGTGGTGAAGGCTTCTGGGAGTTGTAGTCCAAGAACATCTGGAGGCCCAAGGTTGGGGACCACTGCCCTAAAGGAAAGAATAACCCAACAAAAGCAGAGCACAGCAGGAGCTAAATCCCAATGAACAAATCCCATTCATTCATCAGGTCTATTGTAATTGGGACGGACAATTCTATAAAACCCTAAATATCCGGGAAGGTAAATAACAGCATTTCCCCCTCCAGAGTCACTGATAAAATCATATTTGCACATTTATTTCTCTTTTCAGGCACTTCTACTAAATGAGCAAGAAGAAGGGTTTTGTGGAGGAACTGTTCTGAGCCCAATTTATGTGCTCACTGCTGCTCACTGTATAAACCAAACCAAACTAATTAAAGTTGTTGTAGGTAGGTATTCTCAGTTTATATCATTGATACTTCGAAGATACTTAACTACATCAGCCAGAATACTATTGATACAGTATTTGCATTTTTATAACTTGCCCTGGCGAATTACCAAGTGCTGGGCCATGTCTTAAGGGCACAGTTACACTGCTGATTTGTATTGATTTTTGCTCCAGTGTTTTCGTCACATGGTTTTTTGTATCACTGTGTGTTCTCACTTTGAAAGTTATTACTCTGATATAAAGGAGGGGATTAAAACCTCTTCAGGAAGCTACATGTAAGATTTTAAATCATTTCATTAACCAGACTGCATGGTTTGCATTGTCACTGATCCTGGTGCATCCCCAATTGTTGAAACCTTCTTTTTTCCATTTGTTATCAATGTTGTGCCGTATTTCTTAAATTTCAGGCAGCCTTTGGATTGTATGCATTTCTCTTTTAAAAAAAATTAAGTGACATACCGTCATAGTAACATTACTTCAGATGAAAAAAATGACAGTGTCTTTCTGTCTGAAACCCATACCAGCCAACAAAGACAGTATTCAGTATGACAGGGGAGTTCACATTGTTTGAAGCAATTAATAAAGTATCAATTTCACAAGTGTGTTAACTCGTAAATTAAAAATCACCTGCCAGCCTCTTCAAAAAAATTCACTTTATGGCCAAAACAAGCAGGCTTCACCATGCATCATATAGTAATAAAATCAATTTTAATTACACAAAACCCAATTCAAAAGCAGCTCTTATTGTTAATGTATTCACACCCTAAGTCAAATGCCTGATTATGTGCCTGACAAGGCAACTGAGATGCAGCCTGGCCCTTTTGTCAATTATCTGCAATTAGCAGCATCACGTTATGGAGAATTTAAGCTTCAGTAAGATTTTGGCCATAGAAATTCTTTGTTAGGTAAGCTACACTGGAGGAACAAAAAATCCAGCAACAATTCTTCTCAATATTTTCTCTCTCCTTTAAAATCCTAAAAATTATTGGCAATTATCTCACATATATATCTAGGCGAATATTCAGCACTAGACTTCTGTTGGAGGAGTAGATGAATCCAGTAGAACGGGAAGTTCCCTTCCTCCCCTGTGTGTCCCCCAAACTGATCTGTGGGGAGAGGGTTGAGTTACGAGAACCACAAGGGGGGGTAAGGAATTTCTACAGGTGCAATGCAGATTCAGGCTAATATCTCCCAACCTACTGAGATTTCTTTTAAAACTAGCCTAGTGTATGAGGGTGCATCATGGATCTCCTGTGGGGTATAATGGGGGCAGGAAGAATCAGACTGGAAATGTGGCAGTAGAGCTGAGTGGAAATAATCTGTTGTCACTGTTTCAATCAAAACAGGAGCAACAGTGTTATAGCACATATAATGATATAACACAGACCTGGGCAAAGTGCGGCCCGAGGGCCACATACGGCCCGCGAGCCGCTCCTGTCCAGCCCGCAGACAGTTTGAACATCAAAACCATTTATAGCTTTTTGTCTAAAGTTGATCCGTTGCTTATCTTTAACATACCGCAAAAAAACCTCTTTAGTATTTGTGAAGATTAACAAGTTTAAAATAAAAACAATCATAACATCACTGTTTCATTTTATTTTTAAAGTTGGTTCGGCCCCCGAACACAGTTCAGATTTTTCATGTGGCCCCCCTATAGAAATTAATTGCCCACCCCTGATTTAACATATAATGCTGCTTTCCTAGTTGTATCCCATTTTACTTAGCCTCTTTGCCACAGCATGTGTGCTATGTATTATGTTTCTCTGTGGCCTCAACTTTGTATTCTCATGCACCCGAAGAAGTGGATTGCAGTCAACCGCTGCTCACGCAGAAACACGTTCACTAGTACAATATTACAGGTAGTTCACCAGCATTTCAGTATTAACTCTTGGTCTTTTGGGTCGGGGGGAGGGGCTGGTACATGTGCTGGAAGAGACTAACAGGCTACCTTTTGTTTTTAATCAATGGGGATTTAGTGAGTCAACACCTTTATACTAAGACAAAGTAGGCTGCAGCTAAAGTAAGACCATTTGAATCAGTGGAATGTATGAAGAGGTCAACTCACCCAATCCCCACTGATTCAATGGCTCAATTCTGGTGCAGTTTACTATGCTAAGCAACAGGATTTTGACCAGTAAATAATAATTCTAACTTGTTCTATTATGTCATTCTGTCACAAATTAAGACCTAAAAACCCCCAAAAGTATTACAGATGTTTTTGAGAGAATTAATTTGCTATTTTATTAGGTTTAGAAAATGTGTCCGGCCTCCACTGTTCCTTGTTGTACACCAGCTTCAGTGTTTCTGCCAGTAGAGAAACTGTTTTCCTTTCAGCTTAGTAACTGGTACATTTAGCCAAGGCCTGAACTGTTGTGGAGAAAAGTCCAATTTGAAGACCAGTATATTTGTACCACATAATAACTATATTGTATTAACCTCTCGCAGGGGAAGTGGATACAACAACAAGAAGAACAGGATCAATTCATGCTGTGGAGAAAGTATACGTACATCAGAAATTTGTTTTGGAAACCTATGACTATGATATAGCTCTCATTCAGTTGAAGGATCCTATCCAGTTTTCTGAATATGTGATCCCTGCGTGTCTTCCGACAGCAGACTTTGCTAATCAAGTTCTAATGAGACAAACTGCTGGTGTTGTTAGTGGTTTTGGGCGTGTCCATGAAAAAGGTCGAGTATCCACCAAACTTCAAGTAGTGAAACTTCCCTACATTGACCGGCTCACATGCAAGCTCTCAAGCAATTTCGCAATCACTGAGAATATGTTCTGTGCTGGCTATGACACTCTCGCTCAGGATGCATGTCAGGGTGACAGTGGAGGCCCTCATGTCACTGAATACAAGGGCACCTACTTCGTCACGGGTATCATCAGTTGGGGAGAAGGGTGTGCAAGGGAGGGAAAATATGGTGTTTATACCACTGTGTCAAATTTCATAAGGTGGCTGAGGAGAATTATGCGTCAAAAGCCACAACAGAACTGAGGAGAACTACTGTTCTCTGAACACGATTTAATGACAACATATTAGTCAGTGAAATAAATCACTGTTTAAAACTCCCTGTATGTTTGTTTGATAGACTATATATTCAAAGGCAGAACAGCGTATTCACTTAGACTTCTCTTAACCTCACGGTGCAGTGGTTATGCTGCAGTACTGCAGTGAAGACTCTGCTCATGAAATGAGTTCAATCCTGAGCTTAGGTAGGCAGTCTGAGGTTGACCCAGCCTTCCATCTTTCTGAGATTGATAAAGTGAATACAAAGCACACTGGGGGGGGGGGGGGCAATGTATAGCCTGCATAATTAAATTGTTAACCACCCAGAGAGTGCTTTAAGCATTATGGGGTGTATATAAACAGCACACTTTGCTTTAACCTGGCTTGCCAATTCATCAGTTTAGCCTTGACCTTGGTGGGCACTGCATCCTTTGTTGCACCATTCATATGCTAGAATTACATTTTAGTTTCTGTGTTAATTAACTCAAAATGAAAAGAAGCTGTTTATACAACCAATGTAATGTAGCCATAGTGCAATGTGACAAGGTCACTATACCTGATTTTCGCACCTACATCTTGTGAATGTGCAGTGCAGCTCCTCACCTTCTCTTCAGATATATAGTGCAAAGGTTGTGAGGAGAAAACTTGCAGGATTTCAGAGCTATCAGTGGCCAATAGGCCCCTTTTCAATAAGCAGCTTTTCTCGGCATACACTTCAGTTAGGGGCTGAAAGTATCAGTATGCCCTGTGTTCTGGCAATATGAAGTTTCACAAATCATTAAGATGCTTTCATGATAGCCTTTGAAGGAAAGCTTTTGATAAATGATGCACATATTTTTATGACTTGTCTGTCTTGAACTTTTTCTTCTTTGTATTTCTGTTTGTACCACATGCAATAATAAAACAATGTATTAATCTGTGGAAAATTCTATCTGTTAATTACACAACATGTACCAATGTACCACCAATAAATACTATGTGTCTTGGAGAAGGAAGTTTTTTAAATTAAATATAGTTTAAATTTAAACCTCTACAGGCTTAGAAAGATCAGTGTCCAGGCTGGGGATGGGGAACCTGTGCCTTGCCACCTGGTGTTAAACTACATCTCCTGTCATAGGCCATGGAGCTGATGGGAGCTGAAGTCCAACAACAGGGCCACAGCTTCCCAACCCTGAATCAGTATAAAGGACATTGTGATCTATAAGCAACTTTTGTATAAAAAGTTTCAGTGGCCAGAAATGACTAGGAAATATTTGTCAGTCAATCACTCACTCACTCACTCACTCACTCACTCACTCACTCACTCAGTCAATCAATCAATCAATCAATCAATGCACTTGAGGTTCAATTAATTTAACTGCTGTAAAGTACTTTGGCAAAACCAAAACCAAACATGTTTATGTCAATAAGCCATTCCTTAAATCATCTGCCAAAGGTGCAGAAAACATTTCTCATTTTCTTCAACCCTGCTCATTTAGCAAAAGTTTCAATAACAGTTTCTAGATTTTGAATTTGAGCATGGGTAGGTGGTATCTATGTTAGCCTGTTTTCATCAAAAGCAAAGAGGTTTGTGGCATTTTGAAAGCTAATGAATTTATTTGGCATAGTCATTTATGGCCCAACATGGACTTCATTCTGCAACAGTTTATGCCAAATAATGCTATTTTTTCTTAACTTGTCATATGACTCTTTCCAACTGTGCTCTTCTGTATTACATTTTTTCCACCCTATCCATGTAATACTTGTAATTAAGGTCAGAAATAGCATAATATGAGTTACGTATGATATCCCCTTAGGCAATGCTCACAACAAAAGATTTAGATCATATAAGTTAACACCACAGTCATAGTTTATTTTTAAAAAGGCTTTCTAAGAGTTTCCAGTTGGTGTCATATTATAGCCCCTCTGCTGCTGTTTTTTCACAAGCCTCCTGAACTTTAAACTTTACTTGTTCAGTAATTTTGTCAAAGAGTAACTTCTGAGCAGTCAAAATTCAACTAAGTATTTCAAGAGGACAAAAATGGAAACTCAGAACTGGATGATATGGTTTCTCTTTTTTGCATTTGTTTTTAACCAGGCAGACCTAACAGGTATGGCATTTTGTCTGCATAATACTTGACTTCATATTTATAATCCAAAAGCAAGGGAGAAAACAAAAAGCATTCATAATGAGTAATTAATCTGTGCCTTTGAGTATTACCTTCAAGGGGAACCATTCTTCCTCCAATTCTGTTGTTATGATTTAGTGGAACTTTGGCTTGTCTGTCCCACAAAGGTAATTATGTGCTTTACACATAATTACCTTTGTGGGACAGGTTCTTTAGTTGCTAATAAAGGTGTATTTAATTGCTAATAAAGGGTGGAAATTCTTGGAAACAAATCAGAAAAGAGGATTTGCCTTGATAGAGGTGATACTCAGAAAGAGTTTTCATGGTCACCTAATTCATCTGTTATTCATTTATTAAGATATGTTTAAACATTTGATGTAGTAACTCTTACTGCTTCAAGATACAAGCACAGTGCAGTCCTATCTATACCTCCTTAGAAGTAAGCCTCGTTGAGTTTAGCAGGACTAACATCAAGCAAAGTCTGTGTTAAGACTGCAGCCTCAGTTGCAAAATGCGCACATTGCATTATGTAAGGAATATGTGTTTCAAATGTGTTCATGCATATCAAATGTGTTGCATGAACACACGTGCATGCACCCTTATTCCTCATGTATGCATAAATGATCTATGCCATTCCAAAAATGCTTTGTCTGCAGAATGTATGCTGCAAATGTATGTGCCTTTTTAACAAGGCTGTTGATTACTCACTGTGTCTTTCTGTGTGGGACTGTTCACAACAAGCTGTGAGCTACTTCATCTGTGATGGCTTTCCTGTATTGAAGGAGTAGGGATGGTGTGGTCCTCCAGGTGTTGCAGGACTGCAACTCCCATCAGCCTGAGCCATCATAGCCAATTGCAGAGATTTGGGATGTGAAGGCATAACCATTGTAGGTGAATGTGCAAAACAATATTTTCCCTCTCTATTATGGTCTGATTACATACATTGGAGGTGTGTGTGGTTCAGTGTTAGTGGTTTTTTTTTTTTATTTTAGACATATGGTCCTCGTTTAGGAGCTCCAAGGAGTAGTTTGGGAGCCAGTGTGGTGCAGTGGATAGGGTGACGGACTAGGATTTGGGAAGCCTGGACTCAAATCCCAGTCAGCCAAGGAAACCGTTCCTTGACTATCTCAAATACTTTGAAAACTCTACAATAATAATCATGTACCAACAAGTCAATTCTGATTTATGGTGACTCTGTTCAAGGTTTTTTGTGTAGAGAATACCATTCCCTTCTTCTGGGGTTGCCCTGGGACTGTGCAGCTTGCCCAAGGCCACATAGGCTGGCTCTACTTGGAGGAGGCTCAGTGGGGAATTGAACTCCCAACCTCTGACTCCACAACCAGATACCTGAACCGCTGAGCTGTTTCCATAAGTTCAATGCAACTTGATGGCACCCCAGCAACAACAGAACTAAATGTATTTTTAAAAGGGATGCTTCTTCTACACACATATTCCTGCTACCCTAATACAACACTTATATTGCCCTACACCATTTATCTGCTTCCATAGTCATAGAGAGCTGTCTGAAATCATTTTGCTGCTTGAGGATACAGACAAGAAAGTGCCTTGTCCTTATTCCATGCATGGAAGCCAAGTCATTCTGGCAAGCGGGATGTTATGGTTCCACCACAGACGGGGTAGTGTCTTCCTCGGCACTTGGGTCAACAGGTTGGTCCGTACAGCTGAGGGCAGACTGTGTGACATCCAATGCTCTGTCCTTCTGCCTCATAGGAACACTAGGGGGCTGGAGAGAGACTGGTGCTCCTCATCGAGTATCTGCAAAGGGATGCGGTAGCCCTACTGTTCCTCCCCACATGATATTCATCAGCCAATATTTGCTGTGAATTTTTAATCCAGATTGTCCAGATGTATACAGTACTTAGCACTGCATATGATTTGTGCTGTAGTGTGCTTAGAACCCCAGTTTCCACACAAAATAGGATTTGGGAGATAGTCATCAGGTCCAGATTTTTTGTATAAATTTAGGAGATTTGGATCTGCCAAATACATGAGGGAACTGGAACATGCTTACACCTCAATAAACACATACTTTGGGGGAAAGTATGTACAAAAAGTGTCTGTTGGGGCATTATAGTGCACAGGGGGTCATGTTGTAAAAATGGATACATTTGGAAAACTGTAGACAGATGTAAATACTTACTGTTGAGCAGACTTTAGAAAAAAAACATATTTTTGCCATATTTGCATGATGCAAATTAGGGCTGAAACAAATGAGGTATTTGCAGATCCACCCATCTCTAACATCATTGCAAAATCCTTTGTCTAGCTTTGGGGATCCTTTCGAGGAAAATGTGCTTACCTGATACAGTCTCACATCTGTCATTAGGATCGTAACAAATAATCTGCCAATCAAACTGAACATGGGGATAGACTGTGACCAGTTGATTTGTGTAAAGAACTCTAATACTTCCCTTGTTTTCTTCCAGTGTTTCTATCAAGCAACAAGGCAAATGAAGTGATGGTAAGATCAAAGCGTGCTAGGTATATGATTATTGAGGAGATCCTGCAAGGCAGTGTGGAAAGAGAATGTCTTGAAGAAAGGTGTACCTATGAAGAGGCACGAGAAGCATTTGAAGATATTGAGAAAACAGTATGTATTCTTGGCAGGCTTATTCCTTGTAGACAGATTGATTCATGCATCATTTAAGTCTCAAGGCTAGCACCTCCTAGAGCAACGGATGGCCCCTAGCCTAAGAACGGCTGGGTTAACAATTAATGGAGCATGGAGCATGTTTAGGGAGGAAGAATGGCCAGTGCCCTGGCACAGAAGAAAATCCAGAAGTGAGCAAAGGAGAGGATTCAACAGCACTACAGTAGGAGTAAAAGGTATTCACTGGCAAATGGCCAGTGAGAGAGCCCCATGAGTAAAGAAGACAGCAAAGCAAGCTTAGAAGTTGGGGTGGAGGTAGGGGAAAGCTTCTCTTCTTCAGTTGCAGAATGGCATTTAGTAACACAGCCAGAGGCCCTACAGTTGGCTTTGTCCAGCTTTGGAAAGGTATCTTTAGTGACTCGTTGAATTGAGCAAAGTGGGTGAATAACTGAGTAAAGCATAAAAGGTAAGGGAATAAAGTGGACTGAATTTACTTTACAAACAAGAAGAAAAATGAACAAAAGAAATAAATGAACAGATGACTAAATTAAGCAGCTGAATAGGGGGAACAAAGGAGGGGTAGGCCATCTTGTATCCGCTAGATGTTTTGGACTAAAAGTCCATGATCCTTCATCCATTATCTTTGTCCATGCTGCTCAGGGGCTTATGGGGTAGGTAGTCAATAACATTCAGAGAGCACATATTCATAAAGTAAGGAAGAAAGCAAGTAACTCATGATCAGCAGTGCCATTCTATATAGGTCTACTCCAAGTATGTCCAATTTAGATCAATGGGATCTACTCCCAGGTAAATGATCAGGTAAACCAAAGAATCCCTTCCCACTCTCATAAACAGTTGTTGGGTGGGACGTAATAGTCTCTGCACTCCTTAGTCTGTGATAGAGAATAAGAATGCTGTGAGGTGGTTGTGACAGAAACACTGGTTAGGCCACCTTAAGATGGATGGGTCTGGAAGAAGAAGTTTTTCAACCTTTCTTCTTCTCTAAAACTAACAGATGGAAATAGGAATACTTGTGTGTAGCTTTAATATTCTCATTCTCATACTAGGATAGCTATCTTAGGGAAGAAACAAATAAGATGCCAGCTTCACAATTCGAAACACAGTTCCCTTAGAACCTAAAAGAGATCAGTTTTTTCTACCAGCTTTTGCAGTGCTGCAAGATGTAAATTAACTTTGTATTTGTGAAGGCTTTCACGGCCGGGATCTAATGGTTGTTGTGGGTTTTTCGGGCTTCTTGGCCGTGTTCTGAAAGTGTTCTTTCCACTTTCAGAACACGGCCAAGAAGCCCGAAAAACCCACAACAATGATTAAATTAACTTTATTTTATTCAGCGATAGCTCATCAGGAGATAAACATGACATTTATTTGCAATTCGGGAAAGCTTTGAAAAACTGTCTCTCTCGAGTGATAATTTTCTGCTACCTTCTAATTGCAAAGCTCATCTGTCCCCAGTGTTTGCTTTTAGTCCCCAATATTACATGTGGCTGTATTAACTTAACTCTTTTCAAAGATACACCAGGAAAATCTGGATACAGCTGCAGAGGTGGGGATTGGAAACTGCCCCTTTAGACATTTTTGTTTCCCATTCCTTGTGCTTTTAAGGATCTTTCAGTTCCATTAGCCCTTTTATAGCCAATCCCAGAATTTGTCAAAGCACTCAATAAATAACCTATAGCAGTGTATTATTAAACATGGTTTAATCAACAATACACTTGCAATTTCCCTGCAGAACCAGTTTTGGAGTGGCTATTTTGGTAAGTAGACTTTATATTTATTTTTCAACATTCCTGATGATTGTATTATTGTGCAAATGACAGGGTATATCCTACAGACATGCTAGTAACTAACTGAATATTTCTTTTGCTTGCTTATCTTGTGGTCTTTGTGGTAGGAGAACAAGCTGTTTCTCCAGTCTATACCCCCTCCTTTACAATTTGAGCCCTTGAGTCAGTCACTTGAAATTATACAGGAGTGGAAGGATATTCTTAGAAATACACACATGTGACATGTTGTTTCTAACTTACCCCTCATTGATTGTTATGAATCTCTTAAGCATGACATACTCTGGGTCTGTCCCTAAATGTACGCTTCTGTAATGCTAACATTCATGCCCACTAAGAATCTTTCTTTGCTATTAAAAAAGCTGTATCTTTTCCTGCTGTAATTTTCCTGAAGATATTAAGGAGTTAATTACCTCTAGAAGAGCAATTCAAATTGGCTTGTGACTGGACAGAGGATTGCACTGTTTGTGACTTTAATGTAAAGCATACAACAAATTCAGTAACATCACAATCCTACTGTCTACTCACAGGTGAGCTCCACTGAATTCAGTGATACTTTTTTCCAGGTAAAAAAATTGTACAAGACTGCAGTATGAAAATATAATAATTTCTTCAGCCATGGTACACTTGTTCCTGTTGCATGGAAGAAACACCCTTGAGCAAGAAAAGAACAAAAATATTTGAGAAAGCAATTTGATATGGTTTGTGTAGAATTGGAGATACTGTACTGTATTTTTTTTTTTTTTTACAGATATTACAGTGGAAATTTCTCCCCTGCTTGTCTGCCTTGGATTCTGCTCAAAATAGTTGAAGCAGGAATCTTGGGCCTTTTTGGTTGATTTTCACTGTTTTACCAGATAGACCCCCACCCACATGACTATTTAAATACTTCTGGAAGATTCTTCAGCTCCAGACATTTTGAGTAGTTACTTTTCAGGTACAAAACAAGACATAGCTACTAAGCACAGCAGAGCTTGGAAAAAGGGGGATTGTACTTCAACTCCCATAATGCTCTATCCAACATGGATTGGGGGTTTCTGGGAGCTGTATTCCAAAAATGAAGCTTTCCCTAGCTTTGCGGACACACATTTTCTAGTGCCCCCTTTAGGCATTAGTTTCACCATTAAGTGGGAAAGCATAGCTATAAGGACACCTTGGCTCACATTGTTCAACAAAATCAGTGGGGATTCTTATTGGAATTAGACAACTCTGCTATTTTTATTTTAAACTCTGACATTACCTTGATTTATAAACAGTTATAAGCAACACTGGACTCCTCTGGTGTTAGGAACACCTATATTTCCCCAAACACCTGGCACTGGTTTGCAACCACAGCTGTTGGCCAACTGTTAAAAGGGGAAGGATTGGAAGAGAGACCTCTCTCCTTCCTGGTCAATCAAGAAGGTCAGGGGAACATATAGGGAGTCTGTAAGCAGGTATACAGGAGGAGATGCCATCTTCTCCAGATCCAAACATTTTAAGACTGCCAAATTAATCATTCACTTCACAATACTTGCCAAGGGTTCTGTTCCATGACAACAGTCACCAATATTTCTTTCCCCCCCAAGGTGAACTTGAACTTGACATTTAGCAACATGTATCATAGGCATCAATGGAAATTGTTATTTTTTTAAATTAAAAAGCAATTTACTGATAAGTAGAGAAGCATAAATGTATTGACAGATGTTATTTTTTTTCCTCAGATGGTAAACAATGTTCTTCAAACCCATGCTTACATAACAATGAGTGTAAAGACACCATTCGCAGTTACACATGTGATTGTCGGGATGATTTTGAAGGAATCAATTGTGCTTTTGGTAAAATACTTTCCTCTTATACATATGCATTCATCATGTTATTTCTTAAAACACTGAGGCCAAAATCCTCTTGCATAAAGTTATGCCAGAACAAATTGATGACATCATCAGCCACAGGCTTTTATCGCTCATTAAAAGTTTCCTACTCCAAACACCCCAGGTTCCAAAGGTTCCCTCGGAATTCCTTTTGACCTGAGGAATCCTCTGTATGCCGGGGGTGGGGACCATTACTGTCAGAAAATCACCACTAACATTATTACTTATGGAGGAGTACAAGTTGGCTACCTATCTGTTAAGCAGATATTGATTGAACTCTTGTTGCCTAGTATAGTATGTTGTACTAGAATAGGCCCATTGAATTAGTGGGGATTTAGTGAGTCAACTCCTCCATAAGTTCCATTGGTTCAAATAGACCTACTCTAGTTGAGACATAATAACTAAAGTAGGTAGCAACTAGAGTAGACCTATTTGAATCATGAAATTTATGGAGGTGTTGACTCACTCATTAATGGGTCTACTCTAGTGCCACTTACCACACTAAGTGACAAGATCTCAGCCTCTCTTTGTGTGTAATGAGCTGGCAAGTCAAAATCAACTTACAGCAGCCCTAATAAAGTTTTCAAGGTAAGTGAGATAATTCACAAGTTTTTTTTACTGGTTGCAACCTGCCCTGCTAAGTTCCCATGGCGAAGCGGAGATTCAAAAGCTCGTTTCCATATCCACTACACCACATTATTCTCTATCCCTTTTTAGCAGACATTGTTGTTATTTTTCATCAAGTCACCGCCAATGTATGGTGACCCTTTGCATGAGTGATTTCCAAAATGTCCTGGCCTCATTGCCCCTATGTTAATCTTTCAGCAAATTAAATGATACTGAGTTGGACCATGCAATTTGATGGAGACAACCGCTGGGGGGAGGAGGAGAAATTTTTGATAATGCTCCTTTTCCATTGTAATCCCCCCACTGCTTCCCACAATGCTCCAGAGGATCCATAAGCCTCTAAAGCAGATTTGTGGATGGTAAAAGAGATTAAAAGAGAAAGGAGGGACTGGAGGCTATTGTTTTCCCTTCTTCAAATATGAGCATCCTCATTCCAAATATGAGTGAATGGAATTCAATTCACAGGAATTCTAGATGTGTTCCACTCTTTCTATCTCTACAGAAAAACTGGGAAGGGATAAGATGCGGTGATAGTGATATGTAACAACTTTTTTATAACTCATGGCTGCTTATAATTGTAACCAGAGAGTAACAAAAGTTACATTTCAGAAGTAATATAATACAGAATAAGAAGGTTATTTTGGTGGTACACTGAATCACATTTTCTTAGGGGTATTTGAAAGATACTCTTAACAGGTATTTCAAGGCATTGTGACAAGAACTTTTCCAAAATTAAAACAACACACTTTAGACAAAGGACATTTGCATGAATTTGTGCTAGATAATTACAACTTGGTGTTGATTCTATTTGTAGTGTTTGCCCTCTGATTCAAAATGTGTCTTATTCTGCATAGCTAAAAATGAATGTCGCCATGAAGTGGGTGAAGGTTGTGAACACTTCTGTTATCCAGAACTGAAGACCTACCGCTGTTCATGCGCAGATGGCTATGAGCTTGGGGAAGATGATAAGTCATGCATTCCTCAAGGTAATCATTAAAAAAGGGGAGGAAACAATGTTAGTTTAGAACATTACAGAACTTTACAGACCAACACAGGGCAAATGAGTCATCCCTTGTTCACATCTCATCAATTCACTGGCATTTCATAACAAGCCTTTGTTCTTCACCTATCCATAAAATAAGGATTTTTAGAGGATTTTTGCAAGAACTATATGCATATATTATGTGCAAGAGCCTTTAAAGAGGAAGCACTGTTTAAACATTATTACTGTATTATAATTAGCAAAACACCTATTACTATAATAATGGATTGGGGTGTGTGCCGAACAGGGGTGGGCACTATAGCCCTTCATTTATTGCTGGCCCCTAAATTCCCATCAGTCATAGCTAGCTTAGCCAATGGTGATGGATGACGGAAGTCACATATTTATGTAAAATATTTACATAAAATATTCATGTCAAATATGAATTTGACATAAAACCCTGGCCCTGGACCTTTGATATAAGGCAGTTGTGAAAGAATGAAGACCTAATTCTAAACATTATACAAAATTAATGAGCAGAAATACTTTTCAAACTTGTCCCTGCTTTTATTAGCTAATGATCTGAATTCACTTTGGTGATGCTGCTGGATTAATTTTTTAATAATCTCAATGAAGCAGTTATTCCTGGAAGACACACATTACAGCCATAACTGACAATTGTCATTTGGAGCAAGCAGCACAAAATGTGCCCTCAAATCAACTTTAACTTGTGATGTAAAGATTATCAGCACCTCGTCCTGTCCGGCTCAGAGGCCCAGTTTACTGCAACTGATATAGACTTGCCCTCAAATAGGGAAGGCTTGGTCTACCCATAATCTATTTATGTCTACCGACTAGCTGAGGACACCCCTCTGCTGATCTACTGTAGCTTTCCTGCTGTCCCTTGGTGGCCTGATCTACTAGCTAAGCAACCTGCCACGTTTACCCTGATTTACCCCTATCTTTGGCTATGGTGGTAAAACAGGCTGCCTGGCCAAGCTTGGAAATCTATGGAAAGTGATGCATCCTCTAAATTTGGTGACCTGGGACAAGGCTCCAGTTACCCTGCATAACCTCTTTGTTTTTATTTGCCATTGCTAGATCAATGTGCTTGTGGCAGATTGAAAAATCACTTACCAAGGCAGCTGAATGCAACCCAGAAGGTCCACAGAGGATTCCCCTGGCAGGTATTTGAAAGATGAATTATCACTGTTTGTTTGTTTGTTTGTTTAACTTGTATACCACCCCACTCAGTGACACCCACTACTTTGGGCAGTTTACAGAACAGACCATCAAATGGCCGCCCAGCCCCCAAACCACCCACCTACAAATCCAAACAACATGATGATGACCAACTCATATAAAAAAACCCTCCTAAATTTAAAAATTAAAAGTTCACAACAGCAAGGGATATGTTCTTGAAGGCTGCTGTATAAAGTTGTATCTTTAATAGTTTCCTAAGTCACAAGGGGCGGAGCCTGGTTCACCTCAGATGGTAGCTTATTGTGGTAGAGGTCACCACAGAGAAGGCCTAATTTCCCATTGTCATTTTATGGCCCCTTTCAGTGTGGCCACCCTTAACACTGTGGTTTGGGTGGAGCATGTGAAATGGGCAGCTGTTTTGTGGGAGAGGTATCCTGACAAATATTGAGGTCCCAAACTGTTAAGGGATTTATAGGTCAATGTCGGCACCTCAAATTTGACACAGAAACTAACAGAGAGCCAGTGAAACTAACCATTGACTACAATTCTTGTCCGGTTGTAATACATGAGACCAAGATTTAAACTAGAGGGATGCACATCAATGTTTTTAAACTGCAACTTCTAGAATTCTCCAGGCAGTATGGCCAGTGGCCATGGCCAATTCTGGCAACTGTAGCCCAAGGCGACAGACATGCACACCTCTTGTTTAAACTCCTGCAGTTGAAACAGCTTTCTGAAGCAGATGAGACAAACTCTGAAGCCAGGCACATTTAGAGGACCAGTAGATAACCTGACCATTCTTGTTGCTAATCTTCCTGAGTTGTAAGACATTAAAAAGTGGCAAACTTACTAGAGTTAAATCTACTGGTGGCCTGGATTCTGAGATGGGTTGAGGGAAGAATCATTTTGCAATGGCAGAGGGGAATGCTCCCCCGACCCCAGACCACAGGTACCACTACTTTGGTCTCATTTTTGTGATGTTTTGTATAACCTTCACTACCAGAAGTGTGCAGGCTTGTGTTTTAGACTTCAGTCACAGTTTAAAAACACAAATTATCACACCTTTATTCATTACATTTGATCTCTGCTGTTATGCAGACATTCCCTATCCCATACTCCTTAGGTAGATTCCCTCTTCTCTTTTCACCACCCCAGCTGTCAGATGGAAGTCTGATCCACAAAGTCTGCCATTCTAGTCTGCAGCTATGAACTTATTTGATGGATTGGAAAGGTTTTATGTCCATGATGCTATACTGGAAACAGCATTAGGTAGTCCAAAAGCAGTCTGTTCTGTCCAAAAGAGTTTACATTATTAAACAAGCATTGTGTACACTGCAGTGTTTTTCTTTCAAGGTCCTGCTCTTAGATGCAGAAGGGAAAAGGCTCTGTGGAGGGGTTCTACTGAAAACCAATTTTGTGTTGACTACAGCAGAATGTGCAGAGTTATCTCCCACCAATGCTGAGATTGGTAAGTGTGACAAACCCAGACCTACTGGGATCTGCCACACAGTTACACTAAGCTGCCACCAACCATTCCCTTTAAGAAGTCACACAGACCAGGGATGGATTTTTAAACAATAAAAAGAATAAGGTTTATTTAAATACACACACAGGAAAATAAAACAATCAGGTGAATAGGATAAAGTAACGTGGCTTATTCTCACTCATACAAGCATACAGTTTGGTTCACCCAGAACCCTTAACTTAAAGCACAGACCCTGAACCTATCAGTTCTGGCTAACCAACAGACACCTGAACCTATCAGGTTGGTACTCTGACACACAGTAGTACCCTGTCTGACACACAGACTCCCACAACAGCTTCTTCTTCCCAGCTGCTGCTTCGTCACATCCCAGCGTCTCACAGTGTCTCCTTTCACCACACAGGCATCACATATTTATACAGTACAGCCCCTCCTCCTGATGTCCCGCCTTCCACTCCCCATAGGATGGAACTTTCCCTCCAAACCCATGACAGACAGGTAACATCAGTGCTGTTATGTAACACCTCCCCTCTTTATAAGTTGTTTTGTAGGGGGAAAGCTAACGTGCTTTTCACCAAAAAAACAACCTGAATAAAATACACAACAACAGTTATACATACCATATTATACTTACTCATACTTACATTCTAAGTTAACCATTTACCATTTAGGCATTTAAACATTTACCATATACATTACATCAATTTACCTTTATTCATACAAACCAAACTCAAAACCAGGTACATTTTACTTTTTGTCATCATTATATACACATAGTCCATGTTCTTTCGCCGTCTTCATTCTTCAGGTCTTCTTGATAAGGCGTCAGCAACACAGTTCACTGACCCTCTGACCACCTTCACTTCAAAGTCATAGTCCTGTAGGTTTAAAGCCCACCTCATAAGTTTGCTATTGTGGGTTTTCATTGTCTTTAACCATTGCAGTGGTGAATGGTCAGTGCACAGAACAAAATGTCTTCCCCAGATGTAAGGCTTGGCCTTCTGGATCGCGTAGACTATGGCCAAACACTCCTTCTCCACGGTTGCCAAATGTCTCTCACCTTTTTGAAGTTTCCTACTCAGGTAGGACACTGGATGCTGGTCACCATTCTCATCCTCCTGGCACAGAACTGCTCCTACCCCGCTGTTAGACGCATCGGTGTAGATGATGAACTCCCGGTCGAAGTCTGGAGCACGCAGGACAGGATAGTTGATTAACGCCTCCTTCAACCTCTGGAACGCCTCCTCACAGTCGCTGGTCCACGGGATGCGGTCATCAGCCGTCTTCCTCGTCAGATCGGTCAGCGGAGCCGCAATCTCGCTAAACCTCGGGATGAACTTTCTGTAGTAGCCCACCAACCCAAGAAATGATTTAACCTTTTTCTTGGTGTTGGGTCTAGGCCAATCACGAACAGCTTCTATTTTGGCCTCCAGGGGTTTTATCACTCCTCCCCCTACCATGTGACCCAAGTATTTTATTTCTGGGCTACCCAGCTGACACTTGCTGGCCTTTACTGTTAGCCCTGCTGCACTTAACCTCTGCAGCACTAACTCCAGGTGTATCAGGTGATCTTCCCAGGTATTACTGAAGATCCCTATGTCGTCAATGTAGGCCACTGTAAAGTCACTGAGCCCTGCCAAGGTCTGGTCCATCAGCCTTTGGAATGTGGCTGGTGCATTTCTGAGACCAAAGCTCAGGACTCGAAACTCATAGAGACCAAAAGGGCTGCAAAAGGCAGTCTTTTCTTGATCCCTGGGATCAATTCTTAATTGCCAATATCCCTTTACCAGGTCCAATGATGAGATGAACCGACAACCCCCTATGGTTTCAATCAGGTTGTCTAGCCTGGGCATTGGGTAGGCATCAGGAGTGGTTACACGGTTTAATTTCCTGTAATCGACACAAAACCTAATGCTCCCATCAGGCTTGTCCACAAGGACTATCGGAGAGGACCAAGGACTAGAAGAGGGGACGATTATGTTCTCCCTCAGCATCTCGTCCAGCTCCTTCCGCACCTTGTCCCTATAGGGTCCCGTTACTCGGTATGGGGATACTGCCTGCGGGGGTGCATCCCCGGTGTGGATCCGATGCATCACTCCCTTCACTATCCCCGGCTTGTTGGAAAACACCTGTTGATATTTGCTAAGCAGCATTTTTAGTTCTTGCTGCTGGTCTTGGGTGAGTGCAGGACTGATCTTTACCTCCTCTGGGTTGTATTTTACTTCCCCTCTACCCTCCCAGAAGGGTAACTCAGCTTCCTCGCTCTCAGCTGCTTTTATCGCGAATAAAACCCTCTGTTCCCCTCTGTAGTAGGGTTTTAGGGCATTCACATGAACCACCCTCCTTGCTTGGTTTTCCTCCTGCTCTATTAGGTAGTTCAGGTCTGACATCTTGGAAATGACCCTATATGGTCCTGCCCATTTGAGCTGCAGTTTATTCTCTCTGCAGGGCCTAAGCCAAAGCACTTCCTCCCCTGGGTCAAAGTGCCTCTCTCTAGCTTTGTGGTCATACCATGTTTTCTGTCTGACCTTCTGAGCTTGCAGGTTTTCTGCTGCCAGCTCTAGATTTCTCCTTAGGTCATTCATCAGGGTGTCTATGTATGTCACAACGTCTTGTGGGTCATCCTGGGTGATCTGCTCCCAATTTTGTTTGATCAAATCAAGGGGCCCTTTCACCCTTCTCCCAAATAAAAGTTCAAATGGACTAAACCCGGTACTGGCTTGTGGCACTGATCGATAAGCAAACAAAAGGGATTGCAGCTTCTGGTCCCAATTGTTTGGATTCTCTGCCAAGTAAGCCCTAATCATGCGCATTAGAGTCCCATTGAACTTTTCAGTTAATCCATTACTTTCAGGATGATAGGCAGTGGTTTCCTTGTGCTTTATTCCACAGATTTGCCATAAGCGTTTCATGAGCTTTGATGTGAACGATGCGCCCAAATCTGTGATTATCTCTGAGGCAAATCCCATCCTGGACATATACCCCACCAAAGCATCGGCCACTGTGTTAGTTTCAATGTTAGTCAAGGGTATGGCTTCAGGATACCTTGTGGCATGGTCCACAATTGTTAGAATGAACCTGTTCCCCCTCTTTGTGGCCTTGGGCAAAGGTCCCACAATATCCACCCCTATGCATTTGAACGGAGTGTCAATCACAGGCAAAGGGCACAACTTTGCTTTGGTCCTGTCGCGGTTATTCCCCTGCCTTTGACATACATCACATTGTTTACAGAACTCCCTGATCTGCTTCCCTATGTCAGGCCAGTAGAAATTCTGTGTGATTCTCTGCTGTGTTTTGTTCACTCCTAAGTGCGCAGCAAACATGTCAGAGTGACCCCTTTGTAAGATCATGGGGCGATACTTTTCAGGTACCACCAGCTGACTTCTGATCCCATCTCCCCCTTTTGAGATATTCCTCAGGGTCTCTCTATATAAAATCCCCTTTTTCTCCAGAAATCTCACTGGGGTTTCAGGTGTTAGCTGGGCGTCAGTCACCTGTTCAAAACACTTTTGGAGAGTGGCGTCTGCCTTTTGCTCCTGTCCAAATCTGCTGTCTGTGGTTAAGGTTTCCACCACAGCTTCTGAACTCCCCTCTGCTTCCGTCTCTGGCTCATCCTTACCCCCCTGAACTGTCCCCGTGGTGGCTTGTGAGCGTGTAATCACTAGCACCCGTTTCACATGTTCAGCCAGGTCATTTCCCACGAGCACGGCTGCTGGCAGAGTCGATGAAATCGCTAGCCGCCAATCTCCCCTCCAGCCTTGAAAGTTGACAGGTACCTCTGCTACTGGCAGAGAGATTACCTGCCCCTCAATCCCTGCCACCTTTATGCTCTCATTTGGGATTATAAACTCCCTAGGAATGATATCTGGATGGCACAGGGTTACCTGGGAACAAGTGTCCCGCAGCCCCCTATACTGACGGTCAAGTATTCCTACGTCCACCCCAGCTGTCTCAAACAACTGAGAATCTGTTTTTATCAGCAAGCAGCGCTTTACCTCCACAAGAGGACCATTTTCCTCAGCCTGATCAGCAGAGGTAGCTGTTCCAGACTGAGTAGTCATGGCAACAGGCTCCCTCAGTGACACTGAGCCTTGCTCTTTCTGGACACAGAACAGAGCTTTTGGCTTGGTCCCACTAGCCTCCTGAGGCACCATTCCTTTTAGCTGCTTTAATTTCTCACACTCTGAGATTAGATGACCCTTTCCCTAACAGAAATAACATTTTCTGGTGTATTTTGATTCTCTCTCATCTTGTTTTGGTTTTCCCTCCAAAATCTGAGGTCTTAGTTTCATGTCTGAGGGCTTCCCTTCACCATGGGCCCCTCCCCCTTGCTGGCTTTTCCCTGGTCCCTGAGGATACTTGCTGTAGGTTTCTTTGGGTTTACCTACAGATTTCCCCTCACCCAAGGGCTTTCTTATTTGGGAAATAAAATCTGCGATTTCTGCGGCTGCTGCCACAGATTTCGGTTTCCTTTCCCTCACCTGGAATTTCAATTCCCCATGCAGGACTGAATAGAACTGTTCCAGTGCTATCAAGTCTTTAAGCTGCTCATAGGTCTCTGTTCCCTCCTGCGATAGCCATTTCTCAAGCAGCCTCACCAATTGGGCCCCCACTTGGGTAAAAGTCTGTTCTGGTTTTTTTGTGAGGGACCTGAATCTTTGTCTCAGCTGCTCCGCATTTATCCCATGTCTGGCAAACACCAGTTTTTTAAACTCTGCAAAATCTTTCATCAGTTCCTCAGGCATCTCGGCATAGACCTCAGCCAGGCTACCACTGATTAAAGACCGCATGATGGTCATCTTCTCAGTTTCCCTCACTGAGAAGTCCACAAACGCTCTTTCCACTAAGGAAAAGAACACCTCGGGACAATCTCCCTTGTGGTACACAGGGAATTTCTTCAGGTCAGCCTTAGACAATTGGCCTCCCTCAGAATCCCTATTGTTATTATTGTTCTGGTTCATCATTTCCAGTTTTCTTAATTCAAACGCCATTCTTTCTTTTTCCAGAGCAATTTTCTCTCTCTCTAATCTTTCTTCTTTTTCCAATTGCCTCATCCTCAGTTCATGCTGTTGGGCTATGAGCAATTTTCTGAGTTCTGGGTTCTGCTCTCCTGTGCTGTCACCCTGCACTGAGCCAAATTCATCCTCAGAACCTTGGTCAATCTGGGGGTCTTTCACTTCACTCATGTCTGCTACTTGGCTTCGAGTCAAGGGCATAATCCCCCCTCAGAACAGGCTGCTTTAAAAAGTCAAGCCTCAAAATAAAACGACCACTTTTTTCCTTTTTGCCTCAGAACCAGCTCTCCCTAGAGATTGCTGCTGTTCTTCAGCACTAACTCGCAACAGTATCGAGTCAGAGCCTACCCCCCTCTGCTGGGCCTCTCAGCTGGCAAGCTAGCTCACTGTTACTACGCAGTTTTGCCTCAGCTTTTTCCCGCCAAAACTAGGCTGCCTCAGAGCACCTTAATCTAAGTCTCCCCAGTTGGCACGTTCTTCTACTAGCGCACCTCCCCGTGAGGTACACCTAGAAGATTACCTACGCGCCTCAGACTGTCCCTGACTAGACCCCCCTTGCTCTGGGCACACTTGCCAAGGCTTTGCTGGACCGCTGGACAACTGGACCAGTCGTATCCCACACGCTGGACACCAATCAATGTGACAAACCCAGACCTACTGGGATCTGCCACACAGTTACACTAAGCTGCCACCAACCATTCCCTTTAAGAAGTCACACAGACCAGGGATGGATTTTTAAACAATAAAAAGAATAAGGTTTATTTAAATACACACACAGGAAAATAAAACAATCAGGTGAATAGGATAAAGTAACGTGGCTTATTCTCACTCATACAAGCATACAGTTTGGTTCACCCAGAACCCTTAACTTAAAGCACAGACCCTGAACCTATCAGTTCTGGCTAACCAACAGACACCTGAACCTATCAGGTTGGTACTCTGACACACAGTAGTACCCTGTCTGACACACAGACTCCCACAACAGCTTCTTCTTCCCAGCTGCTGCTTCGTCACATCCCAGCGTCTCACAGTGTCTCCTTTCACCACACAGGCATCACATATTTATACAGTACAGCCCCTCCTCCTGATGTCCCGCCTTCCACTCCCCATAGGATGGAACTTTCCCTCCAAACCCATGACAGACAGGTAACATCAGTGCTGTTATGTAACAGTAAGTAGCCAGCAAACAGCTTGATTTGTTGTGGGACTCTGAAAACCTCCAAGACAGGTAACTCTTCTCAGTTCAGGCCTCTTCCTCAATCTCCTGTACATGCAAAGGAGTGCCCATAGTACTTTGTACAATTCTCTTTCATTTCACAACACCGCTTGTATAGAAACAAGCCTGAATAGATTGCAAACATTTTATTTCAGGCAATTGCTATAAATGACAAAACAAATTATTATCCCATTCCATTTGCATAGTATTCAGGCTAAGCAGAGGACTGGTTCTGTCTCACTAGTTGGTCAAAAGTTGTAAGACTTCCACAGACATTTGTACCTCTGCCAAATGAATTCAGCATGATGCTGCCTGGCAAGAGTAAGGAACATCTGTGCAATGAGACTTTTGTCTGCAGTACCTTGGTATACGGTATAGCTGACTTTGCATATTTGCTAATTAGTATATGCTAATTTTTCTGAAATTGTTTACCAGCTTTATCTTACACAAGAGCACCTTCCACACATCAAGTTGCTCTTGATGAACTCCTACAGGGGCCAGAGTGCAGGGATCTTTGGAAAGCCTTTGGAAACAAGCAATATTTACCATTGCTTGTTTCCGAAACTTCATCAGACCTAAAACATTTCCAAATGTTTCTTGGAAAAGGAGGTGGTGGCCAAGGAATGTTGTTGCCTGAAAGACAGCCCATGCAGTGTCCCTCTGCAAATCCATCGCTTAGGTGAGGGGTGGGAAGCCTTTGAATCTGCAGATCTTCTGCTTAGATTTCTTATACTTCACACCAGTGGTAGGGGACTGTGGCAGTCATCGTTTAAAATATCTGGAGGCCAAGGGCTTAAGCAATCTTGTAGCAATGCACAGATTCCTGCCTTCTACTGGCTCCTTGCCTCCACCATGTGTGTCAGCCAGCTCATACAGCAGGGCTGGCCTCAGTCAACTTGCTTTTATAGTTAATTCTTTCTGCCCTAGACTACATCTAATGTTGATTCATTATTTCATGCAATGGAACCTCTCCTCTCTCCTAAATGTATGCTGCAGAAAATTAAATTTTTCCATTGCAGATTCACTGGGGCATACAGATGCCCATTAATAATGCCCATTTTGTTGGCCAATAACCAGTGGGCTACAAGCCCATATATCCCAGAGTAAGAAAGAAGCAACATGCACCTGAAAGCCTGCCAAATTAATCTCACCAGTCCCTCTCCCCTTCTTGTCACAAAAGTGGTAATCCTCATAAATTCCAGAACAATCTAGATAAGGCATGCTAATTTACCTACTGAAAAACTGGTAATTCTCTACACACATGGTGTCTCTTGGCATTAGAATAATGTTTACAACAAATTAAATTATAAGTGTTGGTTTATCTCCACAGGCATCAACAGCTTGCAAAAAGCCAAACAAATAATACATGTGAAACAAATAAATCTACACATCCGCTATGACAGTAACACCGGAGAGAACAACCTAGCACTGCTGGAACTCAAAAGGCACGTAGACTGTGATTCCCACCACATACCGATATGCCTCCCAGAGAGGGATTTTGCAGAGCATGTGTTGATTTCAGAACTGGCAGGCATTCTCAGCGGCTGGAAAATGGCTGGAAATGAATCAACAGATACACTAACGGAACTTTCGGTTTCATTCGTAAATGAAAAGGAATGCAAGCAGACACTCAACAGAAGTCTCATTACCAGGGAGTTCTGTGGATATAGTCAAGAGGCATCGGGGGAACTACTGGCTGAAGGAAGTTTTAGTAGCGTTGACTATAAAGGCACATGGTTTCTGACTGGTATTTTAGAGCCGTGGGCCACAGAAGCTAGTAAGTGGAAAACATTTATACTCACCAAAACTTCGAGATACATGATGTGGTTTGCACAAGTAATGGACTAAATCAAATGCAGTGGCAAAAGGATAGAATGGCAAGGCCCAGCATCTGAATGCATTTGAAATGCAAGTCACTGTTGTAAATATTGTGTGTGCTTTTTGCCCCATTCCTCCTCTCCCATGCTTTTCATTAACAGAACTCACTGATTTTATTAATCTTATTTTTTTAAATGTTGCTTTGTTTACATAGTACATGCTGGTATGATTTTAAAATACTGTATGCTTTTTAAAAAAATGATAGAAGTGTCACTCTCCCTGCCCCCAAAATCATCCTCATTAGCACAAGAAGCCCTTGAATTGTGTTTCACTAAATTCTGCATAAACAAATTCTTGTACTTTTGCTGCCCCTTGAATCATTCAGTTGTAGGCACATGAGTGGGTCATAAAATGCAGGCATAAGATAGGACTTCAAACAGCACTTCAAGATAGGCTTCCACAGCAACTTTCTCTCTCTGTCAATGTAAGTAAGAAATTCACCCATGCTGTTTAACGTGGTGAGGGAATCCATGCGCCTTAGGGAAGCTGAGCGCAAAGAAACAGGAGACTAGATGCTATAACAAGTCTGGACTCCTAGCACTGCCGTCCAAGGTGGAATGGTCAAAGCTGAGTCACCACAACTAAAATGCATCCACCTTCTTTAAGAATTGCATCAGAAGGAGAGTATTGATTGTTCCAACATGATGCAAGGAGAGAAATGTTCTAGAAGGGCAGCTGCTGGGCAGCAGTAGTTGAAGGTGTCACTGGCAGAAGATCTTTCATGGACAATATCAATGACCCTACACCTACCTTTTCTTAGTACTGTGCAGTGGATGGTATTTTTGAATAGTTTATACCTTGAAAACTAGACAATTAAGTGAAAACCAGAAATGAAACAAGAGAGAGTGCAGGTCAAAAGACACTCAATCAGCTACTGGGAAACAATAAAATAAAAAAATGTAAATAATACTGTTGCTAATGAAGCAATTGGATTAAAGCGGAAAGATGTGTTGTTGCTGATGTACAAAGAAACAAAAGGAAAGTCCAATGCTGCACAGGACATATAACTCAAAACATGGAATGTGAGAGTGTAAATCAAGGTAAACTTGAAATCATCATGCAAAAAAAAAAAAAAAAAAAAAAAAAAAGAACATTTAAGCACCACAGTGCTTGGTGTGAGTAAAGTTGAGTTGACCAGCACAGGACATTTTTCATTAAAGGCAGGTTTTTATCACAACTGATATTTCTTGTTCCTCACAAAAGCTTAATTAAGCACAAGTACTGAAAGCTAAATATGAAATATTCTGGTAATATTAGGATAAGCATCAGTAAAATTACATTTTTGATAGTGCTCACTCTAGTAACATTTGTATTGACTGTCAACACATTTAACTTACTTAAATAACAATTATAAGCAGACACTTAATAGAAGGACACCAACAGGAGGTTCAATTTTTAAAGTTATTTAATGAAGTTGCCAGCTTTTTGCAAAAAACTGTTGGTTGGAATCTATGGAACAAAATCTTTCTAGACATGAAAGGCCACTTGTTCAGCAAAACACTACTGATGATGGAATGTTGGAGAAGGTTATCTTTACTGATTTTCCTTGAATTCTTGGTAGTTATTTACCACCACCTTTGGCCAACCTACTTAGATTCTTGGGAGACCCAACCGGACAGCATGGGAGATGGAGTGTAGGTGGAGAATCTTCATGACAAACTCTGCCGCAGCTGAACAGACTCGAGCAGAATGCCACTCAGCAAATGATCCCACTGGGAGAAGGAAATGCTGCATTCAAGCCAGAATTTGTTGTGCCACAGAAGTCTCTTAAGGCCCTATTCATGAATACATACATGTGCAGATGTGGGCTAAGTTCATGGCCAGTTCTTTCCTGTAAAGAGTGCAGCTGAAACAGCAATCCGTGTTCATGAGCAACAAACTCCTCTTCTGGTCACAGTGAACTCAACAAACTGTAGAAAGTGGAGGAAATGGATTTTGCTTGCTGACAACCAGCTTCTGATGCTGATGTGAAATATAGCCTTTAATGTGACCCTGACAAGGAAAACAACAACACACAAGCAATGGTATTGGAAATCTTAAATGATACGCAAATGATATTTGCTAGATTTACAAATGGATTAAAACAGTAATATTCATGTAGTCATGCTTTAGTGAAAGACCTGCATTGGGAAATGAGGCACAGTTAAGGTTAGAGGATCATTGTGCGGATATACTTCCATATCATCATTCAGGTAGAAAAAGCAAAACACTGCTAACACAATGCTGGTAAACTCTTTTTCTTTAAGACGTACTCGTAATCACTGCTTATGAAGGAAACAGGAGAACTTTTATTAATCAGTGTTTTTGTTTATGTGGCCTGTTAACACACTGCCCTGACTGACTTGATTACCACCGAAGGCTTGTCTACATGGTCTAAAAAGAGCATGCTGGAGCAGACAAAATTGGGTTAGGAGGAGGTCTGGTAACCCATTTGGTGTAATCCTTGAATACGAATGGCACAAAGACTTCAAGGGACCCTATTTGGTTTGCAGTAGCCTATTGTCAATTTGCCAATATTGTGAGGTGGTTGAATTGGACAGGCCCACGACTGGACCTTTAAAAGATAAGCAAACCAAAGCTTCTGAGAGGAAGCTTTCCATTTGGCTTTTTTTTTCTTTGAGGAGTGCAAAGCATATTCACTGCCCTAATACACACATAATAATAATAAAAAACTTCCTTGGCCCCTCCATAGAGCCAAGGAAATGGTTAATTTGCCAGTATCCTGAGATGGCTGTCTTATTAAGACTCTTCACAATATTGGCAAATTGGAGGAAGGTTTGCTTTTGGTCCATTTCTGGCTATCGCATGCTGGAAATGGACCAAACCAGAGCCATCCTACCTGCACAAAAAGAACAGAAGCCCCTGACACCATAAAGGTGCAGGTAGGAACCCTCTGGGGATGATTTGGTTCACTCTAGTGGTTATTTCATGTAATCATCGTAAAAAGGAGTGAATCAACCCATTCCCACAGTGATCCAAACAGCAGGCTAAATGCCCATCTGATTGCACCTTGAATCTGTGACTGGTGCCACACTGCTCTAATAAAATGCATGTTTTATACTTACATGGTGATGGCTGTCAACATTCACTGACAGTGTCATGCTGGTGACAACTACACTAGTAGTAATAAGTAAGCTGGGTAAATGCATAATTTGTGATACACAGAAAAATACCTTTTTATCTTCCACAGCCTTACAAAAAGACAGGTGGTTGGTATGTGTTATTGAATTTGCAAATGAAATACCAGTTTCAATTAATGGACTAAAGTTAGCTGGTTGGATAGCTCAGTTATTTAAGTATCTGCCTGCGGAGCCAGAGGTTGGGAGTTTGATTCCCCAATTTGCCTCCTGTGAGTAGAGTCAGCCTATGTGGCCTTGGGCAAGCTGCACAGCCCCAGGGCACCCCCAGAAGAGAACAGTAAACCACTTCTGAGTACACTCCACCTAGAAAACCCTGAAAAGGGTCACCAGAAGTCAGAATTGTTTGGACGGCACATTATTATTATTATTATATTAAAGTCAATCAGATGGATTCAGACCTGCTTCTGCTTAGCACTGTTGGCATTTAAATGGGACTGAATCATGTTTAAAGTCAGTCTCATGGATTTCAGTGGGCTTGTTTTAAATATAGGCAAGACTGGATCCAGTCTAGTGATTTTATATTGTGGGGAAGCATGCCTCAATTAAAACACATATTTTATTTCTGTCGATTCATCTCAACACTTACCATGTATATGAGGTTAGCCAGAATGCACTGGACTTCATCAATGTCAACATCATCGACTTTCATAAACTTCAGGGCCACCAGAAAGGCATCTAGGGACAGCTGATGAGTTTTGAGCAATAAATATCTTGAAGAAGGGAAAAATACTTATATGTTATCTAAATTATGCTGCACAGAAGATTGAATCCAGACTGAATCCTGCTACCTGTCTCCTCTAATCACCCAATCATTTTCTCTGTAGAAAGAATAAGTGAATCCCACTATAAGATCAGGCTGGTCCCACCCAGAATTATCACCTCAGCTGACTGTGACAGCTAACAATATAGAGGTGAAGGAACTAAGATGAGGTCGGAACCTGGAGCTCAAACAGTTCTTGAGATCTGGTACTTAACTATCACTGCTCACTCTTTGTATTTGGGAACAGAAAATGACACTCTGAAGGCGGGAGGACCTTCATGTTTATTTATTTAGCTATTGGAAGATTCTCCCCCCCCCCCCCAGTCCTTCCCAATCCCTTTCCAGGAAAAGAGGAGAGAAGGCAACCTCTTCCCTGTTAAGATGGCATTATCATGAATTTTTGACAAGGTCAAAACCTCAAGTACAGTTACCACAGACCAATTTTTCAAACAGGACGAATCACCCTCTTCTTACACCTTCTTGAAGAGATTCCTGTAGGTGATGATTTTCAACTTCTCAAGGATCAGAAAGATCCCGCAGCGAATGAAAAACGTCTCGTGTTTCGCCAGAGCGTCATTCAATAAAAGGAGGTTCCCTTCACTTAAGAAATTAAAAACAAACAAGTGCTTTTAGGTAAAGTGCACAGTGGCGATGGGGAGGAAATGGAGAGGAAAGGACAGGCTCATTTGATATCTGACCTAACATAGCAGCAGCCCATGCAAGGGAAAGTTTTACTAACAAACAGGAAAGCATTTTAAACACATAGTATCTCACATGCAGTCTGAAATGATGCAATCCAGTCACGAGACAAGATTTTTGTGAAATTGTCACCTCAACTGCAGTAAGTAGACCTACTGGACTAAATCCAAAGCTGCACTGGCTTTGACAAATTAACTTTCTTCTCCTCCTCCCCTCTGCATCGCTTGACAACTGGCCTCAGAGGATTTCTCAGACCTCCAGAACTTTTTCCATGGGGGTGCACAAAGAGCATGAGGGAGGGGACCACTGCCACTTTCCCCATAAGATTCCACAAATTCTGCCAAGGAGAAGTCCAAAACTGATAATTAAAACATTCCTTACAAATGGCCTACCAGCCTGGGATGACAAAAGGAGCTGTGGAAAGTTACAAGATGGGTGTGGTATTGCGGACAAAGGACTTTAAGTTATGGAAGAGGGGGGCTAAGCAAGTTATTTGGTGTGTAAGCATAAGTTGGAGAAGGAGAAGATGGAAGACAGGTTTACAGTCTTCGATGATGGATCAGAGACTTAGCTATGGTAAGCTAGAATAGCCAACAATTAAGTAATAGAAAGGTTAGCTAGTAAGTATTTTATTGTTTTATGGGAAAGGCTTGCCGAAGCTTACTTAATGTGTAGATGCTTTGCATTTACTAAGTACAATTGTAACTTTTATATTTTCATGATTTTACAATTTTTTACTCTTTTTAAATAAATATTCTATATTTTATCCCAGTGTGATTCTTGGAGGCAAGAGTGAGAGTGCCTGAATGAAGTGCCTTGGCCATGAGGGCTATCATTTGCTATTTTTTGTTATTTTGGTGTCCTACCTGGTAAGGCTAGTGTGGACCAAAGTACACATCTAAGAGTCCTGCTCCATAGGCCCTGCTCCAGTGTAAGCAATCAATCTGGAGCAATTTTTGCATGGGGCCCCTCCCATCTCCCTCTCTCCTTCCATAAATATGCAAACAAAAAAATGCCTCCATCTGTAAATTTCTCCTTTTGCAAGTAAGTGGCTGTCTTGGGAGAAGCATGACAGCCTGAATAAGGTGCAGCAATTAATTTATCTGTTTTTCAAAATCAACATTGTCTGGAATAGTAGAATAATAGCATGGGACGGGGCTTATAAGGCCATTGAGTCCAGCCCCTTGCTCAATACTAAATTTTTAGTAAACTAATGGGATTACAAGCATGCAATTCAGTAAGCGAAACTAACCTCACAGCCTTTGTGACTTCGGCAAACTGCATTAGGTCATATTTTTTTAAAAGCTGGATCATTGGCATGTGACCCTGAAACCCAAACATAATTTGATTTGGAATAGTAATAAAATAACAATAAACAGATAAGCACCTGATTATCCTATAAAACTATTATAGCCATTAGGTGGTTAATTGTCCTGAGGATCTGCAGTATACTTGCTCCCAATGTAATCCATGCTCTAGCAATGTGGCAGCTATCTATGGTCTCAGGTACATTTTTTCCAAAGTTGAGACTTGAACAAGCAAATACGTGAGGCAGATCATATCTAAAGCGAGGAATTGGCCAGGCTAGTGCAGAGCTGTATTGCCACAGGATGTGGAGCCAACCTTTAAAGATGCTTGCCTACCCTCCCCCTCCCACTACAACTCCCAGAATCTGGGGGGGGGGAGGTGTTCTAGGAGGGATTGTAGCCCCAAAGAGTAATGTTTCTGACTTTGTGTGGAATCCAGGTCTGCTGGGAGCGAGCCCTAATCCACCACATCATTCTTGCTTAGTACACCATTTTAGCGGACTGACTGACTGATGGCAGCAGGGTTGTCCTAAGTCTCTTTTGAACTCAGCCTCCAGCTGATTGGTGCTAGAAACAGGAGGCAACGGGAGACTGCTATCCAACTCCTTGAGGTGGTTTGGCTCTCTGAAGCCCAGAACAGAAAATGCTGCTGTGTGGGGAATTCCAGGCCAAGCTTATTCTGAATATGAGTTCTGCAAGCTGCAAGTTCCTTCACTGACTCAGGTTTTCACAGCTTGTAATGTAGGAAGTCAATGGCTGCTCACCAGCCATACACAGAACATCAAAAACCTGTTGTTTTTGCTGCCTACCTGGAGCTCGTACAAACATAGAAGGGCTATCACGGGCAGGCCACAGGACAGAATAAGTGAGGGTGAGTGGGGGTTATTCAGCTCGGCGCTAAGAGCACCAAACTGCCATAAGGCCTACAGTAACTTATATGAATGTTAGTCACCCATGAAACACCTTGGTAAATGCAAGCCCTATTTTCCACAGGAATTCTGATCCATCCATTTGGCACTTACCAGCAACATTTTCACTGGCAGCAAATAAATCAAGATCATCCTTTTGTTTTTCTGGCTGGAGCGATGGCAATGCTCAAAGGCAAAAGACAGATACTCTTCAGCTGTAAATGCAGAAAAAGGATGGGCACCATGGCTGGTAAGAGATAAACAGCAAATGTGGGTTCGGTATAACCCTATCAAAGCTAACCTTCTCAAAGGTTTTTGTTCCTGATTTGGCAACTTCCTAAGATTTCTTGCTGAAATAAAATCAGTTGCGGTTTCTGCCTCCACCGCCAAAACAAGAGAGAGTAATAATGACTGTACTGGCAAGTGGTTTGGGAAAACAATCACATTTAATAGTACTGCTCTGTACAAACACACTCAGTTCTATCAACTTTCCCAAGTGGCAATGAAAAATCTGAATTCCAGCGAGTGTTAACTATGCAAGTATTTGTGAATGAGATAGATTCTTAAAATAAGCTCCTTAAGCTTGCATTCTTTTCCTTCTTCTACACTCACACGGACATTCTTCCTCTTTTTTAGTCTTGGGGTACACTAAAATCAGCTGTATGTCATCAATGATATTAACGTAAGTCACAGTTAGCCCAGACTCTTCCAACCATGGTTGCTATTATGCCTAATGAAAACATTGGTAATGCAGTAATAATACTATGACACTATTAGCCATAGTTAGGAACACCAACATGAGATGTAAAGGAAGCAGCAGCAGAGGGTTAAGAGATTTGTTAAAAGACTGGGCTGCAAGCTAGTGTAATGTCTGATTATACAGTCAAATTACAAACAGATATATCAACATAAACAATTTAAAACACATCAGTATGCACAACCCCTCCTTCATGAAAGGTAAAGCAGCATCCCTAATACAATAAGTACCTTGTTTAAAATCACTATCAAACATAGCTTTCCGTCCAACGTAGTATCTATATGTAACCCTCTGTGCCATGCTGTATTCATCTTTAAGATTTGAGCTGTCAATTGCTCGTATCAATGGCTTGCACAAATGAAGCTTGTTGATCTGGAAAACAGTGATGTTGGCAGAGAGAAGTCTACCCACAACAGTAGACTTGATTTAGGCACATGAAATCAGAAAGCCTGACAAGGATCTGAGAACATACCTTAAAATAAATTTTAAACAACTGATTCACCAGAAACAGCATGCCCCATTTTTTGGAATCCTCAATGCCAGCTCGACTGCAACGGTAAGCAGAAAAGAATCAGACTCAAACTGCTATTTTAAAAGAAGCAATTAAAGACAGCAACAATTACAACAGTGTACTAAGCGGAGGATGGGAAATCAGGCTTGGGGTAGATGATTTTGTTATCAACTCCAGAAATCATAGTTAGCATGGCCAATAGTAAAGTATTTTTGTCTACATAACAGATTCCCAGTCATACTCTGCAATTTTAATTTATATTTTCAAGGAATAACTTCTTGGTGGAGGATATTCTAGAGTAGATGCCACCATAAAACAGACTCTGACTGAAAGTTTAGAAGATATGACACAACCTAGAGGGTTGTGATGATCAGTACAACAGTGAAGTACAGCTATACAGAACTGTGATGGGTCAATGGGGATTTTATGCTGTCAGCCAAAAGTCATGGGCCATCTTTAGCCAACCAAATTCAGATCTCTTAATTCTGTTAGTTCTATCAGTTCTTTGGTATGCTACTGCATGCAGTGATCTCAGAGAGTATGATTGGGAAATGCAGAAGCAGCACAGAAAATGCAGATTATGATGACTTCTCACTAATCAGTAATTGTGAAAAGAAAGATCATCTCTGGCAAAAGAGATGGCAATTCTAGACTCTAACAACTTATCGATTGCCCTGGTGCCAGTCACCACCTCGCGTCATAAATGATATTATTAAATTATTCTATAACAAAGGATGGCATGGGGGAAAACCATTTGCGGCATTCCTCACCAATCTAGTGCTCTCCAGATGTTTTAATTACAACTCATACCAGGGCAACAAGTCAGTATGGCCATTTGTTGGGGGATTATGGAAACTGGAATCTGAAACATTTTAAGGATGTTTGGTTAGGAAAAACACGTACTGCTCTCTTTTGTTGCTTGGATGTAAGTGCATGCATAGGTAAGGATGCACACAACTCTGCATATTGAACATCTGTTAAACGATCACATTATTTATTTGTTTGTTTGTTTATTTATTTAATTTTACCAACCAGAAAAGTTATCTAGTGGATTTCAATCTGGGATATACAGAGGAGATTTAACTCACGTGTCGCTGGCACATACTCGGAAACAGCTCATGAGGAGTTCCGCTGCTTTTTCCAACATGTCACCAACTTTGCCTTTACCTTTCTTTGCCAGCTGTTGATCAGCCTGTCATGATAAAACACACACACATATATGTTTATATGTGACATAACAAAAAGTCTTTTGTGACAGCCTTATGTAAATGAAAGTGAAATATGAATGCCGGTTAAAGTTACAGCCGTTGATTAGCCTGTTGTGATAAAAGATATCCGAAAGCTTTTTCCTTTTTCTAACAGATAACAAGCTTGTATCTGAAGCACAGCATCTGACGGATGTAAACCTTTTCCTTACAGAACAGCCCATGCTACTAGTAAAGTGCACATGACTCTCTCAATACAATTCAAAGTGCTAGGATTTTGCCTAGAGCATAAGATTTCTTCAGTCTCTCTTCACACAACTTCAGGCCAGCTGCTCCTTCCATACCAAAATAAAAAAAACAAAAAAAAACTTGTTCAAGTCAGAACACTGCACTGCAGGAAAAGCTGACTTTGCTAGTAACCATTATTTGCTTTGTAGAAGCCATGCAAGCCAGCTTCCACTGCAAACAAGATTCCAGTGCTCATATCACAGTCACCAAACGGTTATTAGTAATTTTTTCTTCAGTCGTGTGGTTCTTTTAGGAGAACATCATAGTGACTCACAATATACTCTGATTACTCAAAAGTAAAAGGACATAATATCAATACTTTCCCTGATAAAAAGTAAAGACCTTGTATTTCATGAGCAATGTCCTCCCGTCAGTTTTTTTTATCAGTTATGATATACCTAGAAGAATATATCATAATGATTTGAAACTGCTCGTACTAGACAGACTGTTCTTTTAAAAAAAGGCAACAAAGTACTCCTACACTGAAGAATAAGCCAGTAACATGATGGAACACTTCCCATATGGATTTTCAACATATAGATTCATTCTGGCTGATAATGGAGGATCCACCAGACAGCCTACTTATTATACTGAAGCAGACACTACCCCCACCAGACATTACTGGTCTCACTATATATGAGTATCTTTTGACAGGCCTTCACCTCTATTACTTACATTATTAGCGAAAATTCGAAGATCAAGTGCCACCGCATACATAATAGGCAAAGCCCTGGAAAAGTAAATGCAAATTATAGTTAGCTATATGAATAAGGGAGCCCTAGTCTTTGTAGAGTTAATCGTATAGTTCTAGGAATGGCACCAACCCCTTGGTTGTTCAGCATTACAATAAATTGGCAATTTTTGTACTTTAGTGCCTTTTCTTTGGCCTGCGCACAATGCTCAGGGACCAGGAAGAAGGATGATGACGATACCAGATTTGCTAAGGATAGATGTGCCAAAGGAACATTTGATGGGTGCATCAGATTCTTACTCAGGAATCAGGCTTCTGTTGTGGATACCGAAGGTCCAAACACAAGGCTATGACAGGTAGAATAAATTGCTAGAAAGTCAAGTGTTGCCTTAAGCTAATAAACTGAGCCTGGATATGTTTCCCTTTGCATTCTCCTCTGCTGACCTCCGCGAATTTCATCCATCTGAAGAACTTTTCTTTAAGCAACTCTAACACCAAGTTTTCCTCCTCAATACACATAAGTCCTTCCTCAGCTTTTACAGGTGCCTCATCCTAGGTTCTACCAAACTCCCAAATCTTTTATCAAAGCTGTCTCACATCCCTTCAGTTCTGCCCATTTAATCCTTGCAGGGACCTCAGAACACAGCGGTTAAACTGCAGTACTGCTGTCAAAAACTCTGCTCAGGACCTGAGTTCAATCTTGATGGGCTCAGGTAGCCAGCTCGAGGTTGTCTCAGACTTCCATCCTTCCGAGCTCAGTAAACTGAGTATTCAGTTTATTTGGGTGTGTGTGTGTGTGTGTGTGTGTGGCAATGTGTAGCCTGCATAATTAAATTGTAAACTGCCCAAAGAATGCTTTATGCATGATGGGGCGGTAGAGAAGCAGCACACTTTGTTTTGCTTTAGCTGTGATGGCTGCTGTTGTAAATTTAATATTCTCTTAGCCCTAAGTACAGCTTTTGATAAGACATTTACAGTTCGAATTGTGTTTTGATGATGATACTTTGATGATGGAATGGTATTTTGACATCAAGAGAAGTAAACATGTGTACCTCTAAGCAAAATGTTCACTCTTACTAAGCAGTGACATAATTCTCATTGGAACATTTTCTAGCCACATACTTATTTTAACAAGCAGCTTACCAGTTTTCTTCTTTATGTGCTTGAAAAGCTCTCAAGAAAGATGTGTGGGATTAAGGAAAATTCAATGTTATCTTCCATAAGATTTAGTACCATAACCATGCATTATAGAATCAAAGATCAATAATAACACTAATGGAAAACAGGCAGTGTGAACTAACATGTATTGTTAAGAGCTTAAAATGGATGCTGGGATGGCTAACAGTAGCCAGACTCCCCGTTGAGAAAGGGACATGGCCACCACACGAACCCAAGGCACTTTATGTCACTATTGCCACTGACTACAAAAGAACAAATTTGATCATTTAAGGGTAAATGCAACTGTGTCCACTAAGGGCTCCAAACTGTCCCCATGACCAAGCTGATGGGCAGGATAAAGTCAGTGTAGTAATTTCCCCAAACCCCATCCCTTTCTGTGATATCATTCAGCTTCCTTTCTCTGTGTAATTTGCCAATTAGTGAGATTTTTTTGTCATTATATCAATTAGAGGTATAACAAAAATGACAAGGCACACCTGTCATTCCTTATTCACATTTCCCAAGTTGAATAGGAATGGAGTGGGAAACGGAATGCTGCTGTTGTATCAGCATTAATTATAGACTTTTCCTGTAACTTGGATTTCTTATCTAGAAGACAAATGGGAACTTCAAATAACATAATTTCTCTCTAATCTCAGATAACAATGGGATTTCTAATAAGACAGCAATAAGCATGGGAAGACCTTCACCTAATGGGAGATGGGTTTCGGGGAGCAGTAAACTCCAGGACTTTTCACATGTAAGTTCCTTTCTACCATCAAGTTGTCCTGACCTATGGCAATTCGATAAATGAGTGACCCCCAAAATATCCTGTCCTCAACAATTCTGATCAGCTCCTGCAAATCCAAGGCTGTAGATTCCTTTATGGAGGTCTATCCATCTCATATTTGGTCTTCTTCTTTTCCTGCTGCCCCCCCGCCAACTTTTCCTAGCATCCTTTTCCCCTCCAGCAATCCCTTCTATTATAATGTGGCAAACATAATGGCAATGTAAACCTGGCTGCACATCCTGTATAGCCAGACTGCAAAATTCCTCTTTCTTTCCATTAGCCTAACTACGTGTTATGAAGGTAAAGAACAGTGTTGGATTATCTTTCCCATGTAATGAAGTTCACAACCTGGTCCGCAATTCATGTTTCTCACTCCTTAGCCTCTTCTGAAGATTCTGAACTGAGAATTGCACTGGAATCTTCTAAAGAAGTCACCAGAAAAGGATATTGTACTATGACTGTCTGGCATTTGTAAGCTTCTACAAAATCATGGTTAGCAACTGCAAAGGTACATCTATAAAAAGAACAAACAAAGATAGTGACAATCATGATATAACAACCAACAGGCAGGCTTTATAACAACTTTCATTAGCTAGAACAGTGCAATCCTGTAATATTTACTTTGCAAGAAATTCTTTTGTGTTCAGAGGTATTTATTTGCCTAACCCCAGTGTGTTCCATCTGTCTTCCTAAATGGGAACAAGTGACTATTTGTTATTTTCATTTTAAAAACATATTTGAGCAGAATACATAGGTGAGCCACCTTTTATTTTCTAGCTTGCACCTTTAAGGCTTTAATCTTATGCAAACTACCTGGGAAGCAAGTCAGGTAGGGCTTGCTTTCAAGGAAATACATATACAGAAATCTCCAACCCTTCCCTCAGTCTGGAGTTTCATCATCACCACTTGTAGCATTCATCCTTTGTTAGGTAATAAGTCATGTATTATTCATGTTCTATGCTAATGTAGTTGAGAGGCGGAGCCCAGAGATGTTAAAAAGGCAGAGTTGAGTTGAGAGAGCCTAAGTCAAAGAGAGAGAGTCAGAGGAGTCTGTATTAGGAATCTGAGAGAAGGATAGTTTGGGGTCTGAGGAGTGATTAGTAACCTGTGATATTTAAAACAGAAGATTAACACTGATGCTTGGTGAAACTGAAAGAACATGCTTATGAATTATCCTAGAAACCATCTGTAATCAATAAACCTGTTTTATTAATAAGTCAGTATTCAATGGACCTTCATCTAACCTAACGCCGAGAGAGGTCCGGAAAGAAAGAACAAGAAACCGGGCCTTCTCGGCAGTGGCCCCTCGACTATGGGACACCCACCCGGCACCCTCGCTGGGTGTTTTCAAGAGCCATTTAAAGACTTGGCTCTTTAGGCAGGCCTTCTGTCAATTCTTGAATTCTATCTTCTTGTTTTCTATCATTCCCCATCTTGAATATATTATTGATTCAACTGTTTAATGTTCATGATGTTTTCATGATATTTTATGATATCTGTAAGCCGCCCCGAGTAGACGTTGTCTAGGGGGGTGGGGTAGAAATCTAATAAATAAATAAAATGAATAAATGAATCTGTCCTAAGTAAAGTATGTTGATAAGGAGATCAACTGGTGGCAAGAGGTTTTGGTTTGCCTTTGTGAACTGTGTTTGGAGAGACAAACGGGCCACAAGGGACGAACATCACACCACTTTTTGTTTTTAATGCTTCTGTGCTTGTTTTGCTGTTTGTCCATGTATTTTTTAAAATATACCACACATGTGCCATAACAATTTTTGAAGAGTACTTCCAGAATTTTTTTTTCCTTACCTTAAGTGGGCAGCAAACATTTCATCATAAGGTGGCTCCAACACTTGTTGACATTTTTCTTCCGGTGATGAAAGCTAATGATAAAATTACATGGCAACAAAAGTGAGAGTTTGTACATGCAATGAAATATAATGAACAGGGTTAGCTCTTGGGGAGGTGGCTGCCTGATGGCTTGCTGGACTATGGAATCAATTGTCCACCTAACAGATGAACACACTCTTCCCATATAAAGCTGAAAACCTAGATCTGCCTGGCCAGTATTGGGTTAGAACCCGCCACCGCAGCCCATTTAATTCATAAGAAAATGTACAATATCAGTGCCCATACAAGACCTGGTGTGAATAATTGCAATAAGATGGACTGAAACAACTCTGTTATCTTGTATATTATATCTGCTGGGTTGCATCTTTATATTTTACAAACTCTGAGAGCTAAAGCCTCCTGAATAGCAGTATCAGTGGAACAGGTTACTAGGAAAGGAAATGTGAGGGGAGAACACAAGCAAAATAAAAGGGAGAAAGCAGACAAGGGCGTTCAAGCAATAAACCGCTGGCTCCTTAATAAAAAGAAAATCATTGGGAGAAATAGAACTAATGAAGAAACTAGCTAACCCAGGGAATCACATAACTGCACAACGATTACCAGTAAAATCAATTATTTTGCAGCTTCCAAATGGAAACAGCCAAAATAAAGGCACTTACAAATAACTAATGCATTTATAATTAACGTATAGAAACCTGGATTTCCTGCCATGGCAAAGGACTGGACTAGATGATCTCTACGGTAATTTTTTTTATTATATAAATCCAACCATATTGATTTAACATTGTGTCACCAGGGTACAGCTTATAATCATTTGTAAAACAACTGCTACACACATTACCCTCCTAATCTATACAACATCCTTCTAACCACTGATAGAATAAGTCCCGTGTTTGATAATATTTTGTATCTTTTCCTTTGATTTTCAGTGTTAGTCTATCCATTTCGGCGCAATCCAATATCTTTTTAATTATTTCTTGATCTGTAGGTCTTCCTTCATTTTTCCAGTACTGTGCATAAATAATCCTCGCCGCTGTTAGAATATGCAGCATTAAATATACATTTTGTCTATCAACACTTTCTGGTATTATACCTAGATGATCTCTGAAGCATCCGCCATCTCTATGATTTTGCCTATCCTGAAGCACAATACAGTACATACACTTCTATGTACGCTTGCAGGTAATCTTTTATTCAGCTCAATGACTTGTTTCCAGGCAGGTCCAAATAAAACTCCAGCCCTAGTCTCTTACCTGAAGTCTAGGATTTGCAACATGAGGATGTTTAAAAGACACTAACTCTGCACAAAACAATCCGTCTCTGCTCTCAATAGCTTCTAGTACCTGTAAAGGTAAAAAACAAATGAACACTGATTATTGCTACGGGGGTAGGTAAAACGTGGCCTCCAGATGGCAATTCCCATCAGTTGCAGCCAGCATAGCTATTGAGGAAGAATGCTGGGAGTCACAGTTCAAGAGGTCCCGCCACCCAATACTTTGGCCACTTTGCCTACTATAGAAGCTGGGGAGACTCTTCTACTGTTCCTCAAAGGGAATATCACATTTCTTCTTGCTCTGGTATTGGGGCACCTCAATATCAAGACCTGTCCTCAGCAGGAAAAAAAAAAAGACACTAAGAAGTTTCAGTGAGGGAAATCCGGTGCGAGTAGTTGAAATTATTTCGCATTCTGTTAATTCATTTCTTTCTAATCAAAGACCTGTAATGAAATTCAAAATACAATAGCCATAAAAATAATAGTTAGGCTTTTATTTCCAGTGGTCAAAAAGTGACACCACACCCCCTCAGCAAACCATGCAACAACTTTATGAAACAGATCAGCGTTATCCCACAATGCAAATGGAGGGACTGGGGCCAAGGATGGTAGCTGGTTTAAGACAAACCACCATGTGCATCACTCTGCTGAAATTTAAGCTAGGGCTTCCAATTTGAAAGACAGTTCATTTAACAGTTACTCCCAACTCTCTCTCTCTCTCAATCAATCAATCAAAAAAGGTATAGTAAATAACAGATAACTAATTATTTGAGAAGGAGGGAGAAAGAAATTAAATCACCCAGAAATAATATTTCTCTTGGAATTAAGTATTTCTTATAAACAGTTTAAAACATAAATCGTATAAATTATTTTCAAATGGCTTTTAAGCTTCAGTGTAGGATAGAGTGGCTGAAATCCTGTTGCATAATATGGTAGGTTGCACCAGAGAAGGTCCACTGGATCAGGGGGATTTAGTGAATCAACTCCTCCCTAAGTTCCATTGATTCAAACAGGCTTACTTATTATGCTAAAGTAAGTTGCAACTACAGCAAGCCCATTTGAATCATCAGAACTTAAAAAGGAGTTGACCTATCACAGCCCCGATTCACTGGGTCTACTCTAGTGCAATTTATTACACTAAGCAACAGGATTTTAACCAACATGTACAGCATCAGTGTACTGCAGCTCAGTTAAAGTTACTTATTAAATGAGTATTGCTTTTAGTACACAATTTCATGTAACATTTCTTAATAATCAGACAAAAATGCTCATCCTATTTCAATGTGTAGTCAACAGAACACTGTCAGTTTCTGAAAATCTGTTCTTCAACAACTTCCTTTAAAAAAAAAAGGACACAATAATGAATGGACCACTACAGTGACAAATGGTTAAAATACACTTACCTGCTGCAAATACTGGTTTATGCTGATGTGAGCCATTGAAAAGGTGCTGTTCAAAAACAAATGAACACCTTACCCTGGAAAAATAATAAAAGTAAAACTAGCAATCACAATACCCATGCCAAAATAATTAGTCTTAGCTTGTCTCTGCTTGAAAGCCTTACACACCTTCTCTCATATCTGTCTCTCCAAGGAGGCTGTCACTGAAGCCTTTGCTGAGTGTCTTTCCCTTCAGAAGTGATAGGGATAGAGAGTGAAGTACTGTATTTTTCTATGTATACGACAACTCCCACTTTTTCAACACCCAATAAGAAAATGTGATCGCTGCTTTTCCCCTCCACTTCCTAAGCCCCGCGAAAGCAGGATCAAAGGGCTGCAGAAGTGGAGGGGTAAAGCAGTGATGAAAGGGCTGCAGGATTGCATCCCTTTGATCCTGCAGCCCTTTCATGGCTGCTTTCCCCCTCCACTTCCTAAGCCCCAAGGGGGGTTAGGAAGTAGTGGGGAAAGCAGCCATCAAAGGGCTGCGGGATCAAAGGACTACAATCCTGCAGCACTTCGATCCCTTCCCCCCCTTACTTCTGTGTATAAGACAACCCTCAATTTTTAGTTTAAAGATTTTAGATAAAAGTATCATCTTATACATGGAACAATACGGTAATGTCTCTTTGCTTCTCAAACTCCCCTGGGTGGCAGGACCTCTTGAACTGTGACTCCCAGGGCAGAGCTTGGGAAAGTACAGTTTTGAACTACAGCTCCTAGGCCTCTCCACCCAGCACAGTGAATAGCAATACTAGATGGGGTGTTCTTCAAACTGTAGTCCAAATAACAGCAACGAATTTGTCATTTTCTGCCTAAGGACTCTGAGACAAAACCACTGCCAAATACAGGTGCTTCTACTGGCTTTTAAAAACTGTGAATATTACTCTTTTTAAGACTAATTTACTGTCTATTGAAATTAATTGCTGGGTTTTAAAGTTTGTTTCATTATTATACTTCTGTTTCTCAAGCATGTTAAAGATGCATGGTATTGTGTAAGTAAATAAACTAATTTTCTTCTAGGGAACATCACTTTCAAAGTGAGAGCATGCTGTGCGTTTTTTCACACCTAAAAAAGTGACTTTATACCATATTAATAGCAATAACCAGAACTTTCTGTGCAATGCAGGAATGGAAAACTACCGGCATTCCATATGCTGATAAAGTCACAACCCCCATCAATCTTGATAATCAGCTATACTAGATAGGAATGATGGGGAAAGGAGTCTAACAACATCACAGATTCTCCACTCCTGGTATAATGGCAATTTTGCCACCACTTTTAAGTACAGAATTTAAGAAGTTCTGCTTTGAACTGCAAGCATTAACATCGGATACACAATGTACATCACTGGCACCATTAGCTTAAAGTCAGTGTGAACAGGAACAGATATGCTAATAGCAACTGCAAATATCTGTTCCTTGGTCTGCCTAAATATGCCCTGTAAAACCTTATACTGGATATTTAAATATTATATATTTATTTCATTTCTATCCCAGCTTTCTCTAAAGTCAGAGACTAAAGGAAGTTATTAAAATAAATGAATATTATTAATATTGTAGTTGCATTCAGGTTTTGTAAACTAAAAGTTGTTGTTTCCTCTATTGAGTCAATCTATCCCATAATATATCCTCTTCTTTCTCTTCTAACATTATTGTCCTTTCCAGTGAGCCTTTTCATTATATTTATCTATTTATCATTTGTAGGTTGCCTTACTCCAGATGAGAAGGTACAAGAACTTCAGCTAAGTCATTCTAGTTTCTAATGACATTTCAGATTTTATTTGACCTGGCACTCACTTATTTGTCTCTTTGATGACCCATGTCTGTAAAGCTCCAACAATTTGAATTTCTTCATTGTCAGTCTTTCATATAGCACACACCAAAATCCCTATATAAGTGGTATTTAGCACTGAAGTTTTCATGGATATCTGAAACTGGTTTTCACACTTTGAGACAAGAATATCAGAATCTGCAATTCTAAGGTGTCATAATGATTTTGTTTTTGTGTCTGGATACACAAACCTAAGTTTACTTATATGGGGAAAAACTGCAAAACATATTTGTAGTTTTTGAAAGTGTAGTCTTCTTAGTCTGTGCAAGCGGATCAGACAAAATCCAAGCAAGAGACACAAATGTTGTGGAACCTTAAAGACGTTCTGCTGTATTTTAAGGTGAGCTTTCCCGGCTGAAGTCTACTTCCTTACTCTATGTTCACTCCCTACAGAACGGAGTAGGGCTTAGTTCCATGCAAACATCGCACTGTTTCATACCACTGCCAACTTGGTATTTTTTTGGCAAGGATTGGATAGCAATCATATCATCACTTAACACGAAGTAATCGCACGTCATTTGACGATGGGGATTGCTCTATTACACGCTGGAAGTGCTTACTAGATCAAATGCTATGCTTGCATCAAAATTAAATCCGATCGTCGACAAGACACAGAGGCGGTCCTTCTTCTGGAACCGATAATTGATGGTGGCAATTTTAATTGTATTTAAATCATTTTCTTTTTTATTGCATTTTAATCGAATTTTAATTGTTGTAAGCCGCCCAGAGACCTTTGGGTAGAGTGGGCGGCATATATAAAGAAAGAAAGAAAGATTAATTGTAAAACAAGTTATTCAGCGGAGAGATGAAGCTCACTGACAAGCACATGCTCAAAACATTATTATTATTATTATTATTATTATTATTATTATTATTATTATTATTATTATTAAAAAGCTTTCGATCACTTTACAGACCAATATGATTAATACAGTAGAAGCCTTGAAAAGAAAAGGGTATCTCTTATTATTTATTTATTTAATATACCACCCTATTAGTGCCGAAGCCCTATTCTGGGAGGTTTGCAAACAGTGAAAACCAATTTATTTGGGAATCCAGAGATAAATCTTGCCTTTAAAGTCTCCAGTGCTTTAAAGGTCGGCCATAACACACACGAGGCATGCGCACAAGTGGTTGGCACAGACCGCCCCTCCCGCCCATCTCCACCCCCACCTCCTGCTCGTTGAGTTTGCCCTACCGTGAACCCGGTTTCTCCAAGGCGATCCAAGCGGACCCGCTTCAGTCCATATCGGAAGGCTTAGCAGCAAAAAAAAAAAAAAAAAGCAGAACGTTCCTTTTATCCCTAGAGAAACGTCCTTTCGGGAGCCTGAAAGCCCGCTCCTTCGCCGATTGGTTACCACCAAGCCAAAACCCCGCCCCCGCTTCCTCAGCACGTGACTGCCCCCTCCGCACCACTGGGGAAAGCGACTGCCTAGAGCGCCCAATGAGTGGAGAGTGGGCGGAGCTCCCAGCTGCTTCTGGCTGCGGATTGAACGGGAGTCGGGTTACGACCCGTGGAATGCCCAAGCTCATTAAGGGGCAAGCCTCCCATCGCTCGGCTTAACATGAAAGGGATTTTATTTGAGTTATCCTACTAGTTGTATAAAGATGCTTCCTGAACGCATAATAGGATATAAAAGCAAGATCTAAAGTAGCACTAAGGTTACGTTGTTTCTCCCTATTGTTACTGACTGTTCTGGTCTAATTCGTAAGCGTTTATGTTTAACTTTACATATAAAATCAGAAAGAATGGGTTGGATCCTGCAATCTTCCTTAAAATAGACCCATCGTAATTTTAAATTGCTTGGCCATATTGATTTCAAGGCATCTACGCCAAGTACTGTATGACGGAAATTGGGTCCAATCCATAATCTATATAATTTCGTCCCGAGGACCTGCTGTGTCTAATTATATTCCTTCAGACACAAAAGTAAGTGCGAGAGGTATAAACTTGTACAAAAACGAAGCCATCTACAGCTGCAATCTCTGTTTACCCGCCTCAAGTGTGGGTTGCTCACCGTGGATACTTAGTGCAACCCCCCCCCAAAAAAAAAGGCTTCTGCGAATTCAAGGAACCTCTTCCAGGTGCCAGGCTCCGGGGTGTGTGTGTGTGTCAGCAACCCCTAAATAAAGGGTCTGGCCCGTTTATTGGGGCGTGCCTTTCCTGGAGCCGAGCCGGCTACCGAGCTGACCTGAGGGAAAGGGTTGGTGAGAAGCACCCCGTCTTCCTTTATGGAAGCCCACGAGTTAAACCTGCTTCACTTCCACGGTGCAATACTCAGCCCAACTGAGGGCAACGGGGATTGCTCCTAGGCAAGGAGGGCCGGGCCGTCCCGGAGGCCTCCTCGCCCTTCCCGGCGACGGTCACGCTCCTCCACCGCGGGGCCACCGGCGGATTTCCTTGGCCGGCTTCCGTCTCTCTCACTCCCCACCCCCCTGCGTTGACCCAATTCGCGTCCCGGGACAAGGAGGCAAAGCTCTCCTCCCCTGGACCTCCAGGAGGAAGGGCTCTGCGGGCCGCTTGGGAAGGCGCCGCCGCCGCCTCGGCTCTCTTTCCCGACTGACTGCCGTGCGCTTCGCGGAATAGCGCCGGCTTTGGTGGACGCCGGGCCGAAGCAGAAGGAGCCATTTTGTGAGGCTTCGCGGGGGAGGGGGGCGCGGCGACGGCGTCTCTTCACGGCTTTTTTTCACCCGGGGTCCTGCGGTCACGAAGAGGGTGCCGCTTCGGCCTTTTTCGCCCGCTTCCCTTCCTTGCCTCGGACTGGCGTCTCTCAAGCGCTTGACAGGCAGTTCTTGGCTCTTTCCGGGTCGCTGGGACCAAGAAGATGCGGCTCCCTGACCGGGCTGACGGCGGCGTCCCACTCGCAGCAACCGTGCTCCTTTTGTGAAGGCGTTGCTCCCCCTCGCCCGGTCACCTCAGTCCCTGGGAGTAAAGAAGGGCGGGGAGGGAGACACTGAAGGACATCTCCTGATCCCAACTCCCGAGTGTGTGTGTTTGTTTGTGTGTTTGTTTGTATGTGATCGAACATGGCCGGCGAGTCCCAGAAGAAACAGCACCATTTCTCGACGTTGGTGGGGCACACCAACGGACTCACCAAGCCCGCTTCCCTGGCGGCTGTGGCCGGTGCCCGGAGCGGAGCGGCCGGCTCTGGGGCTGCTGGAGGAGGGGGTGCCTCCAAGAAATTGGTGATCAAGAACTTCCGAGGTGGGTGTGGAGGCGGCGGCCGTGGCCGTGCAGGGTGTGTGAGTGTGAGAGGGATACGTGAGCGACCGAGTAACCCTTCTCGTGTCGGTTTTTTGTCTTTTGCCCCATTGACTTCGAAAAGCGTCCTCCCTTCAGCCGGATTTTGCTTACTTTTTTTTTTCCCTTTCCGCTGTTTAAGAGCCCCATCCGTTTTTGCACTACGTATTAATGTTCCCTACGGGATGCAGGGAACAAAAGAGGAGAGTGCCTCTAGAAGTTGTGGAGAAGAGGGGATTTTGATAGGGGCACCTTTTCTTACGTATGGAGGACGACAAAATGAGGGGCAACTGTCAGAGCCATGTCCTCTGCACAGTTCTGTAAAATGCAGTTGCACCATAAAAAGCTGTGATCAAGACATTAGGTGGCTTCATAGCTTTGCAGCGCGAACCTGTGCAGGGTTATTGGAAGCAGGACCCTCTCAGGCGAGAGTGCCGTAGATGGCAGCCCTAGTAACACTTTGCATGGTTAAGGAGAAAACTTTCATTCTTGTTCCAAACCACTGCGGTTATTATGAGGGAGGGTGGCTGGATAGTTCAGTGAGTTAGGTGTCTGGTTGGGAGTTCAGTTCCCCCACTGTGCATCCCAGGAGAGCCATCTTGTATGGCATTCGGCAAACTGCCCAGTCCCAGAATGCTCCAGAAGAAGGAAATGCTAAACCACTTTTGAGTACTCTTTACCTAAAAAACCCCTGAAAAAGGTTGTGATAAATCAGAATTGACTTGACAGCACACCGGTATTATTGTTACAGATTAAGCTGGACTTCTTATATAGACTGGTGGAAAGTAAGTGTGGCAAGAACACACTTGCTCTTGAGTGTGGCAAGAACAAGACTTAAACTCCTCTGGCATGATACTGATAGTTAATATATCAATAATAAAAATACCTGTAATGTTCTCTTAATGGTTGACACATTAAAGAAAATCTTTTTTCATACACATTTCTAATTATGTTCATGTCAGTTTGACATCTGTAGAGAATGCTGAACCTTATGAATGAAAATATTTGTGTATTCTCGAGGTTTACATCTTTCATTCAAGACAGTGTTATTGCTATTGCCTTTGCTTTCTTTACTTGAATCAGCAGAAATGTTTTGTAGTTTTGTTTGTTAGTATGGCACCTCACGATGTGTGCTTGTTTTCATGTTCAAGTATATGCATGAATGCAGGGAGTGATGCACCCATATGTACAAACTCATGTAGAGTGTGGCTTTTTATCACGGTGACTAAGGATTGTGCAAATTCTCCTTGCCTGACATGCAGGAATGGAAGAGAAGGTGCTTGGCAGTTTGCCTAGGTCAGATAAGTACCTGGCAGCCAGTTGTAAGCACAGAACTCTGTACTTGCTGACAATTGACATTCACTGTCCTTTCCTGACTTTATTTATTTATTTAGTACTGTATATTTTTGGATTATCCTTCTGTTCAACAAGTGCTCTGGACAATGTACAAATAAAATAATAGAAAGAATAAAATTACATCAAACTACCCACCCAATTTACCTTCCTGTGTAAAAAGGAACACAAACAAGAAAAGATTTTCACACTAGGATGCTGCTATACAAAAAATCATCTTTCTGATAGTAAGTAATCTTACATCTAAAAGTGATGGAATGTGTAATGCGACATGCTTGTAGAATTATATTGCACACAAATTTTGGACAGGTTCATACAGGTTCTGTTTAGTGTTCATACAGGTTCTGTTTAGTGTTCACTGGGCCTGTCTTTAGCTCTTTCCCTCTTTGGCTCTAGTGGCAGTTTTGGATTCTTGTCTTAGCTAATGCATTGCTAATATCCTACTGATTTTTTTGTGTGTAGCAGCTATCTAGTGATAGAGGGCTATTAACAATCACACTGCAAGGTTAATTCAATCTAATGACTAGCCATGGGTTACATAGTTTCAGTCACTAATAAATTGGAATCTCAGTTATCATCTGAAAGAGAGGGATAGTTAAAATGTGCTAAGAAGCAACTAATCCAGTTAAACCTAAAGTATACACAGTCTAATACTTGTCCTCATGTATCCCTTCCCCCCCAAGTTAGAAACATCCAAACGAAAGAGTTCACTATTCTGAACCTGGATTTAGTAAATCTTTAATAGTATATTACTTACTTGTCCACAAATATTTAGCCCACCTGCCCAATGTTTGGTGGAACCAAATTAAGGTATGTATATTTGAAGTATTTAATCTATAGTAACAATTACTGTACGCCCAGGACAATTATGTTCATGTTTCATTGGAAATCCTGGTGTGTTCAGTGGACCTTAGTTCTTAAAGTCAGTGTGTATAGAGTTGCAACCTTTGTTTATTATTGTTTTAATAGTAAATGTTTTAATATTCCCAGTTCACATGTGCTCACTTTTCAGAGGATTGTTGACTTTTAAAACATAATATATAAGCAATTATTCTGTACCAAGAAGGATCTAGAATGTTGTAGTATTACATTCTTTAAAAAAGGGAAAGCCTAAAGCCACTAGGTTTGTGCATGATCCCAGACAATAAGCTGCAGTGCCTCATGTGTTGAAATTCGAGACTGAGTTATTGGGTGCCAGTGATCAATGGACACAGATGCACAAAACTATCTTAAACTGTGTTTAAAAAGACTAAAACAGTGAAGGCAGCAGAGTTAGAGGATCTCAACTGTTGGTTCCTGTTAATTTTGGAAACCTAGAACTACAATGAGGTACTGAATATGACTTACAAAACTTGTCAAGAAATGAGTTGAAGAGCAAACTACACTTGTATATCTGCACATGTATACCTGCACTACATGTGCAAACTAATCTTAATCATACTCATTTGGAAGTAAATCCCTCTTGAGTTTGGTGGAACTTATTTGCAAGCAAGTATGTATAAAGCTGAGGTTAGAGATTCTGGTGTGTTGATTCAGAATTCCTTTATATCTGATCATGTGGAGATAAAGCCTCCTAATTTAGCACATAATAACAGCTATTTTTGCACATAATTGTGATGGTGCTTGAAGTTTGCTCATACAGGTTTTTGTACTCCAGTGCAAATTGTACAAAACAGTAGTCCTGGTTTATATGAGTAGTATATTATCTAGTTTGAAGGGTGCATAAGTTTATTACATGAACTGCATTCCTAATTTTAAACTATGTATGATCTAATTAGTCACCAGATTGTGTGTCTAATTTTAGAGCTCTGTCCTTATGCTATCTGTTGTAAAATGTTACAGTCCTTTTTTGTTTTTTTAAAATAACATATTTGCATGATTATAGTCTTTGTTTTGAAGTAGAAATTTGGAATGGAAAATGCTGTCTCCCCCAAATGTTACAGTATATCTGTTTTGCAGAGAGGCCCACTTTGCCGGATAATTACACTCAGGAAACATGGCAGAAACTTCATGAAGCAGTCAGAGCAATTCAGAATAGTACATCCATTAAATATAATCTTGAAGAGCTCTATCAAGTAAGAGTTTACCATTACTTTTAAAAACACATGAACAAGATGGATATTTTGGCAAAGCATGTAAATAATTCATTAAAAATTAATTTGTTCCTAACCTGTTAACATTTTCAGTAATGAAGACTGATCATCTTGACCATCGAGTTGCATTAAAATTGTGAATAATGATCCAAGTTTCACATTATAATCTGTCATACTTTTAGTAATTGTAAATTATTTTTTTGTTTAATGTTCAAAGGGTTTTATTAATAAGTAGCCTAACTAGTTAATTTTATAGATTTTCTTAGTTGTTTAATGGATTATTTTTCTTCATACATTTTAATGTTGATATTTAGTGCTAACACTAACATGTCCAAGCTCTCTGTTGTAGTTAATATGTTTTGGCGAGATGTTAGGTGCCAGCTTAAACAAAAGCAGATTGTGTGGCAACTTTCCTCCTGGACAATTGGTGCATGTCAAACCACATGTAAAGAGCATTTCAGATCAAAGACTGGCTAGCTAAAACCCTTGCACCGGATATCTAGCTTTCTGTGTTCAGAGCTGGGTGTTCAGTCATAGTGTCTTCTGCCTACAGTGTTGTGTATCACAGTCCAGGAATCTTCATAGCATGGTGGTATGTCCTTGTTGGAGACTTGGCCTATGCCAGGAAGCTTCAATGAATAGTACCTTTTTTTAAATGATGAAAGTGTTGTGTTCATACATGCTTATATGGAACTATACCCAAAGATCCTCACCAGAGCCTGGCATAGTTTCAGATAGGGAAGACATAACAGAAGCTTGTCCTAAATAGGTTTTAAATTGTTGTTCAACCATAAGATATTTTCTCCCAAGTGTCTTGTTCCTCTGCCCCAAAACTCACCTAGGCCTTAGGGGAAGGAAGTAAAAGAAGGTGGCAAAACAAGCATACGTATGGCAGGGTGGGTAGAATGCTGTGTAAAAGTGAACAGAATCCTTAGTTCTAGAGAATGGCTGTAAATAAAAATCCAACCAAACCTCACTAACAGCTCTTCAGTGCTTATTCTCTGTATTTACTATTTTCTGTGTAGGTTACGATGTGATTCAGAGCTAGTTTTACCATTAGACACGGTGAGGTGGCAGATGCTTTGAGGCAGGGAACACTTGTAAGGTGTCTGATGATAGAATTGTTTGTGTCACTCATCTAACTCTATGGCCTTCAAAAGTAGCCTTGGGAGCAGATGCTGTTCTGTCATATATGTTGAACTGAGATCTGTCAGCTGGTCTGTCTGGTCTGTCTCTGTGGAAGGCAAGCTGGGAAAAGAAATGTTTTGGCCTTTGAGTTTATCCTTTGCCTCAGGCAGCAGAATGTCTTGGATGGTCCAGAAATGTTTCTTGGATTATACATGGTCAACTTTGCTGCCTTCCTGCATTTTATACTTACTTGTATTTTCTTTGTGCTTCTTTTAGCATAATAATTTATGCAGGCTGTATTATTTTGTTGAACTTATTTTGTATGTGTGTTTTCCAGGCTGTTGAAAATGTCTGTTCTTATAAAGCATCACCAACCCTGTATAGGCAGCTCAGACAAGTTTGTGAAGATCATGTGAAAGCACAAATACTGCAATTCAGAGAATATCCTTTTTGTGTTAAAAATAATGGCAACACAAACATTATTAATGGTGAAAAATAATACATTGTAGTATCTGCAAGCTTCAACAACAACAGAACCCTACGTAAAGGCCAGAATGCTGTTGATTATTTACGCTGATGTCAGTGCAGTGGCATAAGTCCCAATAGTGAATTGCTGATAGTGAACATGTTACTGCTTGTATTCTTCGGGGTGAGACAGTCATGTGATTTTGCATGTAATGAGGAGTACAAGCACTAATTTGTAGATTGGAGGCAATTTGCTGCTGTGATTTATGCCACCACATTTATGCCAGTATGAATAACCAATAGGATTCTGGCCAACGAACATATATGTGCGATCAGAAAGTGTCACTTTGAGTTTGATGCATCATATTTTAAAAGTATACGGCTATTGTAAAATATACAAAAATCCTCAACAACTACAGAGTTGTTTAACACCTTAAAATTCCCACATTTTTCTGTCATGTGTATTGAAAAGTATTAGCATATTTTTATTCTTCAAAATACAAACAATATATCAAAGTTCTGATGAATATACTTTGCAAGTGCATATTACTCCATAGATAATAAAAAATAGGTGTGAAGACTTACGTGTCTATATGTCTGTATGTATATAGACATATGGGTGTGCATATACATGTGCATATGAACATGATTGCATGTGCTTAAGATGCTTGTGAAATGTAGAATTTTGTTTTGTATCTTAGACCTGTAGCATGTGGTATCATTCTTTCATTATGAAAGTACTAAAAAAAAAATACCTACTGCCATTTTTGTGTATATGTCCAATATATTCTTTCAAACAATTTTAAGGGGATATGGTTTAGTTGCAATTCAGTTGTGCTTTAGAGTGAAAGAGCTATTGTTGTCAATTGAGTTTGAGGGATGGTTGAAAGATTGGTAATTTATTGCTATGTCTGGAGACAAATAGTTTTCTTTGGAATTGTTGTAGGAAGCGTATATGGGCCTCTGTCTTCTCTGCTATAATGTTTTTCTAAATATTTGATGGGGACATTACAGCACAAATTTAGATGCTCTTGTTTGGGGTATTAAATCCTTTTAGGTATTATCACTCAGGATTTTAAACTATGATCCTAATTTCTTTTTTTAATCTCTGAAGTGTCTCTCTAAATTTTATCTTTGTATGGACATGTGTTATTGTGTGTATGTACCAAAAAATAACCAATAGGATTCTGAGCAATTAAATACATATAAATGTAAATATTAATATGCTGTCTCAAAATATTTTTCCTTAACATTTGTGGCACAGATTCTCTTGATAGTCTCCTGTTTCTAAAGAAAATAAACAAATGCTGGCAAGATCACTGCAGACAAATGGTAAGTCAGTGCAGTTTGTAGTACAGTAAGACCCTCATATCTGCTGGGGAGTGGATCCAAGCCCTTCTCTGCAGATACTGAAAATCATGGCAAACACTATGTATATAGCATGGCAAAAGAGAAAAAAAAACAGAAAAAAAATATTTGACATGCATTACCAGAACTGACCATAGTGTATTCTTCACTAACTAGTAGTCATAGCACAATCTCTGGCTCCCCTCTAATGGCTGGTTCTGGTAATAAATGCCAATTTATTTTGCTTGACTGTTGTGGATGTCTAATTTTGCTTACAGAAGTTAAAACAGTTGAAGCCAGTTATATTCTGTATGACTCTGGTAAATCAACATTGACTTATGCTGTGTTTGGTAGTGTTTCAGAAGTTGAGATATAGGAAAAATTGTTGCTGTCTGAATTTGGTTACTGTAAAAAGGATATAGTATCGGATTCCTAGAAAATGAAGTACTGTAGTTACAAAAAATGAAGCAAAAGTGGTATGACCACTTGAAGACTAGCAGATTTATTTCTATGTGAGCTTTCATGGAATACAATCCACTTCCTAGTCTACAAAAGCACACATGTTTCATTTTTATTTTTGTTATAATTGTTGATAAAAATGAACGTTGCTACCTCTCTAAATACTGCTTAAAAATAATCTGTAGTATGAATACATGGGGGAAAGGGGTTTGTTCTCCACTTTGCAGAAGTATGCATTTAGTTCAGTTCCTTATAGTGCTTCCTGTGGTTTTGTTAATTATGGTCTGTGGATTGGCTCCATACTTAAGCATAATCAGAGTAGACCCATTGAAAAAAAAAGCTACATTAATTGCAATAACTTGTTTATTTATTTTCACGGGACCCAGGAATGGGCTCACCTCTTTCTTTAAGCTGAAAATTGTCTTAAAAATAAACTAAAGTTTTATAATTCAACTGACTCATTTTCTAGTTGCATTTCTAAACTAAGATGGTGTAAATTATTACCTCATTTCACAGAAAAGTTGGTACGTGCTACCATGGCGTAGATTCTAGGAGGATGTCTTCAGAACTTAGTAAACCTGGAAGAAAATCATCTGGGGACTGGAAAAGGAAGGGGGGAGGGAAAGCCTTAAGAGGGACACAAATATTTTAGATTTATCCTTCCTAGTTCACAACAGAAGCACTGTCTGAGTTTTAAGCCAGAGCTGGAAACAACTATAGTCATGATATGAACATTTTTCTTTTCTTATCTTTGCCTGCAAAGAGGAAAATAGGTGCCTTTGACTTTGCTGTTTTTAGTAAGGATAGATATGGCTCCTAGGTAGCATAACTCTTCCTAGATTTGTTTTCAGGTGGGGAAATCACTGTTATCTACATGGGATAGATTAGAGAATTAGCCCCCTTCTGTATTTTCTTGTGGGTGGGGCTCAAGTTCTGTGTTTTGCATAAAAGACTGGAGCCATCTTTTGAAAATGTATCTGCTGGAGAAATTTATGATACAGCAGATCATGCCAGTGTTGTTTCTGAAGTGTATAAACTAAACCTATGTAAGGGGTAGCAAAGGGGACAGGAGGGAGAGGCATCTAAGAAAACATGCATTTGTTGAAATGGATACTGGTGCCCCTAAATGTATACTATACCACAATAAATGTGTTGATCTAGTGTTGGACTAGTTTTTCCCCTGTGTTTGTGTTACAGTTGTTTTTGTTAGTAAAATTAATAAAATTAATACCAAACTCATCCTAACTTAGATTATGGGGCTTTGCAGAAGGAAAACATGGTCTCATAGATTGCCACTGTGCTGTGCTGTAGAGTAAACTGCTTGCCACCATCTGCCTTTAAAATTTTATGTACAGTATAGAAGAACATCTTGTAATTCTTACTTGTGGGTGCTTTTTATGTAGACTAGTTGTTCTGCATCCTTTTTCTTGAGAAAACTACTGCCTGCGGGTTCTCTGCAAAGGACAAACAACTTATTCATTCAACATTCTAAATTAATAATAATCCCGGATCGTGGTGCTAGAATAGAAGTAATTGCAGTTCGTAAAAGCAATATATAAATGGAGATTTACTCTATTTTGAATTTTTGTTTACAGATCATGATCAGAAGCATCTTTTTGTTTTTGGATCGTACCTATGTACTTCAGAACTCAATGCTACCTTCTATATGGTAGGTACTGCATCTGAGGGCTTCTTCAGATGGGCCTTTGTCTCACTATTTGGTGTGGGTAGATTGGTTCGCCTTTTTTCCTGGCAACCACATGAGGAGCAGATCAATTTGCCCTCATGGCACACCAATCCATACATTTTTGAGCCTCTGTCAGGGGCTTCTACTTTTTTAGATGCATGTTGGTGGATTCTGGTATAGTCCATTCCCAGCACATGTCTGGCAGCTGTTGAACCTGACAAGACTCCTCCTGATTTGAATTTTTGGTATTGTGAAGTGGCTTAATAAACAAGCCACTTCAGGATATCAGCAAACAGAACACTTCTTCTCCTCTGTGAAATTATTTGTGTGTGTGTGTCTGCTAGACTATCACTGAAGCACCAAATCATTTAGATTAGATATAATTTTTTTCTTTGCCCTTGTGTGAAGTGCTGATTGAAGCTGTATCTGTGGTTCAAGCAACCCTATTTAGACCACACCAGCACATACCAAAAGGGCCAGTGTAGACATGCCTGAGTTTATTTTCACCTGCAGTGCCTGTTGGGAAGCAGCATAAAAAGCACATTAACAATAAATAAGACAGGCTTTAGAGGTTGAGATTGGCCGCAGACTTTTTTGGCCATGGCTTCCAAAGGTTTAAAATGTCAAAGAGCAATAATCCATTGTGTACCTAGCTTGCTTGCCATGTTAATCTTACAAGTGACAACAACTTTGGCCTCTCTGCTACCTGGGTGTGCTGGAGTCTTGAAACACAACCCTAAGATCCTTTAGAGGGGATCCTCCTGTTAGGAAGCAGAGTGCCACAAACTCCTTCTTGGCTCCCCCAAAATGGACTCCCACCAATGCCACCAATGGCATACACATGACTATGAAAATTTAAGAATGAATACTGTATATTTTTAATCGGTCTAATTTGTTCTAAGTTCTTTTAATCAGGTCTGTGAAACTGGCAAAGTGTAATTTGCTTGATAGCTGAGAAACTTACTATAGTGAAATTTTTCATAGTGTTCTGCTATAAATAAAGTTTTTTGTTACAGGACACAGGAAGCACTTGGTTTGGCTATGTACTAAGTTCTTTCAATGCCACTCATAGTATTTAAGAGTTTACCAAAAGCTGTTGGGGCCAGTTCCTGAGGGTGAAGTGACAAAGATGTACAATATTAGCTTAAAAACTAAACTTAAACGTTAGAATGTAATGTTTTTAAAGGTTTTTTTTACTGTCTGGCCCCCCACATCAGTCCAGGAAGTTTCACATGCACCAGCATTAAGCTAGTTTTGAAGGATCTTGATCTTTCTAAAAATCAGCAAATCAGATTCTGATGGACTCAGTTTGGTAATGATGTTAGTGGTTCTCTATGTAAAAGATGTCTTTAAGATACAGTGGTGAACTTCAGGTCCTGTTCTAGATATGGCCTTTGCCCTGGCTGCTAATCCAACCCAGCTAGCCACACCCCCATTTTTTTGTGATTTCCCAACTTTTGTACAATCCTTCCCATTCCGAACACAGTAGTTGGAAATAACTTTCTAAATTTTCAGTTATTATTGATAAGAGCTTGAATCTGGATCCTTCAGAATTAAATCTAATCTGCAGCTCTTATAAGAATGATTGCCTCTTTTGCAACTGCAAGTAAAGTGGTCCAGCTGGTCTACATTCCAGGGGACGTTTTTATACCAAAAAGGTATAAAGCACGGACGAGCAAAGGCATGCAGCCCCTAGGGACCCAAGTGCATCTCCTAGCACCCCCACATGTACTCAAATTTTTTAAAAAATGTATAAAAGATTGTTTTCAAATGTTCCCTTTCACCCTCTAGCCAGCAATTTTATCACATTTTCCCCTCCTTCCATTTTAGGGAATGGGAATCAGCCAAAACTTTGTGAAATTACTTCCTGCAACCGCTAGAGGAGTGTGAGGAGGTTTCTCCAATATAAAATATAAAGAAAATTATTTGGGGGCCAGAATGAGTGCGGTTCTGTAAGATCAGAACTTAGTTTTGTGCAGCCTTTGGTCCTGTAAGAGTCTAGGCATTTTGAAAGTAACAAATTCCCACACCATGTGTTCCTAATGAAAAAGAAATCTGTGATAATGTAATTTAGTATCAAACTGATTTTCTCTTAATCTTTATTGTTTTTATAGGGATATGGGACTAGAACTTTTTAGAAACCATATTATTAGCGATAAGCAAGTTCAAACTAAAACCATTGATGGAATCTTACTGTTGATTGAACGAGAACGGAATGGTGAAACTGTGGATAGAAGCTTGCTACGAAGTCTGCTAAGTATGTTGTCTGATTTACAAGTAAGTAGAGAAGCCTTATATGTGCAGCAAGCGGTATAAGGTATAACCTCTTGGTGTTCTACTTCCTTGGATGAGAGTAGAGAGGTGAGGCCTCCTCTGACATCCCAAGTGCTCACCAACAGTTCATGAAAAAGCACTAACCTTTTGAAGATACGCCATTTATACCAGTGATTATGATAAAAGATATATTAAAAGATATATTAAATATTAAGATATAATAAGATATATTAAGATATATTAAAAATAGCCTGCTACATATGAGACTCATTCATTCTCTCAGCTTCACTGAGATGGATGTTTTGAGGAAATAATGTGGGTTTTCTTGTGTATCTTCTTTTTATTCAACATCTCTGAAGCAGAATAGCTTTACTTTATCCTCTGACTGACACATGCGTAATTTTTCAGTTGTTGGTCTTCAACCGTTTTGTACAAATTAGCATTACCAAAGAAGTTGCCAGTGAATATTACTTTACTATGTGATTAAAGTAAAACATTTTATTCTCATTATTATACTAATTTTATCTAATAATATTTAAGGCTCAGCCAAGATAAAAATAAGAATAATATAAAACCCATTCCCCTTTGTCTACCCTCTCAGATATATGTTCATAATACAAATCAGTCCCAATTACAGTACTTCTGTGTAGCTGACTCCCACTTACATGCATGTAAGACTGAAGAATTGTTACTGATAATACTAGTTGCTCTCTGGTTGTATTTTTGACCTACAACTCCCAACAGACTCAGCCAGCATAGGCAATAATAAGGGTTTATGGGAGTAACAATTCAAGATGCCTGGAAGCCCACAGTTGCTCCACCCCTAGCATAGTGGTTGCCAACCATGGACTGCAGTTCCCAGAAGCCTTTACCACTAGCTGTGCTGGACAGGGTTTCTGGGAGTTGCAGTCCTATAACACTTGGGTTACTCAAGGTTGAGAACCACTGTCCTATTATAAAGCCAAAGAACCCTCGGGTTTCCAAGTTCCTCTTGCCTGCCCCTCCTTTGTTTTGGTTTCAAATTGTAACCACCTGGGATGTTCTTAGAATCAGTTATATATTTTATAATCTGTACAATTAAGTCTTGTATAAATTAGTCATTAAACATTCTGTTTCACATTTTACTGCCATTTTGCTCTCTATGATTAGTTATTAATGAAATTTATATTGTCCTACAATAGGTTTACAAAGATTCATTTGAACAAAGGTTTTTGGAAGACACAAACTGTTTATATACTGCAGAAGGGCAAAAGTTAATGCAAGCAAGAGAGGTACGAAGCTGAGTTTCTCTTGGTAGAGTAATTTTAGGGACCTTGATTTCCTGTTAAACAGAATTTAAAAGGAGTTGCTCTTGTACCTAAGTGGCTGGTGGGATTTGTGCTTGGTAGAATCACTTCAGTATATGATATGAAGGGTTCAATACATTGTGTTATCTCTGTCAAGTAGGCTATTTACAGCAGTTATTAAATATATACTGTGAATATATATTTAAGAGATTTGTCTCTGATGTTTGAGGGGATAATGTCAAAAGGAAATCTGCAAGACTGCATACTAATTATATAAGCAGTCACAACAGTTTTGTTTTCCTCTGTTTAATAGACAGTGAAAATCTTCCGAAACCCCCAAAAAAGAAAGTTAAGAGTGCTTTTAAAATATGAATACTGTATGTACTCTCCTAAGAGAGGCTGAAGTCCTTTTGGATGCAGCTTTTGAATGAGCATGTTTGAAGCAAAGTTCTGGAAACAGATTTATTGATGTTACCCTTTTAGTGCCATGTATAGTATATCTGCTGCAGACCTGCAGAAACAATGTGTTTTTTTTTAAAGAGCTCATACTGTTTCTGACCTGTGTACAATGTGGGTGCTTCTGAATCTTCCCCATTGTTGCAAAAATATTAGTGTCTTTCTTCACTCTAATTTGTGCTAGATAAGGATCTAGCAATTCCATTTAAAATTGTATTATAGTCCACTAATTGGGTTCAGTTGATGAAAAGAGTTTCAAATCATAATCCATAGAGAGGCGTTTAGATGGTAAACATTGTACTTTTCCTTACAAACCCATCTGGGGTTTTATTGTGACTGAAAATTAGAGTACAATTTAGCGTAGATGTGTAAAAGAACAGAGCCAGTAGTGCCTGTTATCTGCATTGTTATATGAGGTAAGACTGAATGAGAGAATAACAGTTGTTGTTCCAGAGCACACTCTTCCAAATGCTGCATGAATCTTTGTGTAAGATAACATCCCCTTCCAAATATCTACATTTGACAGGTCCCAGAATATCTTCACCATGTCAACAGACGTTTAGAGGAAGAAGCAGATAGGGTAGTGACGTATTTAGATCATGCCACACAGTGAGTATCTGTTATCTTTTTCAAATACAATTTATCTGTTGATTTAAATATGTGGTTCAGTAGAAAATTATCCCTTGATATCTAAAATAAAATTAACATCAGTAAAACCAAATTTTTTAAGTTTTATCTTGGAAAGTATAGAAACAAAAGCCAAGAGCTTTGGGAAGGACATACTGTATAAAAGTAAATACTTCCTGAAGTTTTAGAAATAAATCTGTTGCATGAAATTGATGTCAGCTCATTTTAAGCATCTGTGTAAGCCACCCTGAGTAGACATTGTCTAGAGAGGCGGGGTAAAAATCAAATAAATAAATAAATAAATAAAATATGAATGACAGGTCCTGTAATGATGGGTCAAGGACAGAGAACTTCCAGCTCCAGGAATTCTCAGTCAATCCAACTTTCCTTTTGCCCTTACCTACTACCGCTAACTGGAGATCAGGAGTTTCCCCTTTTCCTTCTCATGTACCCATGAGCATGGAGGTGGGAAGGCCATTGCTTACCTTCCCCAACACCAGAGTCTCCCCCTCACCAAAACACTGCCTTCTTTCCTGCTGCAACGAGGCTTTAGAAAGACTGAGCACCAGCAGAGGTGGTTTTGTTGTTGTCGTTTTTTAATCTGATTGCATTTGGGAAGAGGTGGCGTAAGGGATGGGGTGGGCAATCATATCCCTGGCCACATATTGGCAGTAGGGTGGTTACCCCCTGTTGGCATGTGACTCATGATGCTACTTCTTGAGAAGTCCTGGGCTGTCCCCTGCTTTACATTGTTCTGAAAGTTAAAGGAAAAACCTTTGTTTACTACAGTTATGAGCTAAATTTTAGTGTTCTTTTCATGTGTCTCCCATGCTTTTTGGATAACCTTTTTCAAAATCATAGTAAAGATATATATCATCATCTTTGTTTCTGTTGCTATGCTTGGTCTTGGTGACTCATGATTTGGCACTAAAATGCTGTCAACCCAAATTAACAATGTGGTATGGTCATGAAATATGAAGAGGAGTTCTTGTTTTTAAATTAACAGAAAATGGGGGGAGGGACTTCACCCTGTCCCATGTATCTTGCTCACTGGCTTCCAGGACCTATGGAATATTGAAGATTTGAACAGAAAAAAACAATAGGGACAAAGCCTTAGTCTCCTTGAATACCCAATAGTGTTTAATACTCAGGAGATGGGGATTAAGATTAAGTGGTATGCATGTGCTTCATGTGATTTCATGCCTTTTATGATGGTGGGAGGTTTCAGCAGGGAGGAAAAGAAGAAAGACACATTTTGGTTCGTTTCTCACTCTTCAGGAGCCCCACATTGCATCATAGCAATCAAAGGTGGAAGTTAGGCCTGTTCTAGCACTTTGGTGCTATATAGCAGAGAAGGGAAAGATCTCAATAGGACTAAGTAGAAGAACTGCCCCCCTGCAGGACTCACAAGACATTTGGTTAACCAATTCTGAGTATTTTCTACCTTAAAAACCCTGGAAAAAGTTGCCATGAGTCAGAATCTATTTGGTGGCACGTTATATATTTAAAAGGTAGGAGCATGAGGATTTGCAGTTCCATTCTGCAAACTCATATCCTTGACAGACTAGATGTTTATTTGTTTCCCTTCTGTATAATTGTAAATTAATCTCTATTTTAATATGTGTGCACGTTTTAATGATACTAGAATTTACATCATAGCTGAATAGGCACACAGACTTTCCACATGTACAATATTAGTGTCATTATTCTTGTCTCAGTACTACATTAATTTTAGGATTGATATAGTTAATTGCATGTTATATATTTTAGTTGTTTTCATTTCTATTAGTGAACCAGGCCTAATAAAATGAACAATGGTTGATCTCACATAGGAACAGCTGGGTCGTTTTCTTAACACTTTGGTTCTGCTATGTCACTTTGTATTTTTACTTTAAAATAGAGATAATGTATGTAAAACTTCTAAATATCTAAAATTGTAATACCTTGGAACTGTAACTTAGACCAAACACCTGCATTCCTGTGGAAGACTCTTCCTCTTAAACTTTACAGGTATTCACAGGATGTTTTTCTTGCTTTAAACAGGAAGCCACTCATTGCTTGTGTGGAGAGGCAGTTGTTAGGAGAACACTTAGCAGCTATTTTGCAAAAAGGTACTTGTTTTCTCATTAGCTTTTTTTTAGCCAACAGCTGCATAATCTGCTTGAAGTTATGGGAAGTTCAGCGCAGATTTTACCTCTTTGGCCTTGGAAAAAACCATTGTAAGAAATGCCGCTGATGTATACAATTTGTGATGTCCCTAAAACATGATGGCTGATCAGTGTTCCCATATGCAACTGACCACAAATAATGTAAACAACCCTTTTCCAGAGCAATAAAAACTGGGGAAGATGTACATATGTTCATAAACACAATCCATTAAAAATGGCGAGCGTCATATACGAATGAATTGCTGACAATGCTATCGTCACCCAATGCTCTTCAAGCTGCTTATTTTGTCATGGACCTCTGAAAAGCGTAGAAATCTTCTTTAGTTCTGTAGCACGGAAAAGATGTGTATTCCATGAGCTGCTCTGAAACATTTTAGTTTGTTAAGAATATAAGAGGAGCCTATATTTATTTTAGGAAGAAATAGCGTCCTTCCATAAGCCATAGCCAACAGGGCCATATAATTAGGCATAGTTGTAGGCGCAGAGTTATAGTTCAAGAGATGGTATTGCATCACCACTTTATGCATTGAAGTAATTGGTGTATTAAGAAATGTATCGTCTAAGTGCCTGGCTGTCATCATCTCTTGGAAAATTGTGAAGTCTGGGAGGGGGTCTGAACAAACAGAGAACATTATAACTTTATAAAAAGTAATTGGGAATTCATTCTCTCATTTATGTTTGCTGTTTTTCCATTCTAACATTTTGTAGCTCTTGTGAAGGAAACAATATAGCATAGAATAAAAAAAGAGCATTAAAAAGAAGCACCAGCCTAGTAGCATTTCTGAAATGTGACCTCTACAACCTAGGTTCTATGTATACATCTAACTGCTTCTTTGTTCAGAATCCAGCATTATTACACTGAGACAGGCTGTTGAGGGAACAGGAATCTTACCATTTATTTATTTATTTATTTATTTATTTATTTATTTATTCATTCATTCATTCATTCATTCATTCATTCATTCATTCATTCATTTATTTATTTATTTATTTGACTTATATACCGCCCCATAGCGCTACAAGCACTCTCCGGGCGGTTTACAATTTTTTAATTATACAGGCTACACATTGCCCCCCCAGCAAGCTGGGTACTCATTTTACCGACCTCGGAAGGATGGAAGGCTGAGTCAACCTTGAGCCGGCTACCTGGGATTTGAACCCCAGGTCGTGAGCACAGTTTTAGCTTGCAGTACAGCGTTTTAACCACTGCGCCACGAGGTTTTTATGGTAGATCCTTTATAACATCACATAAACAATTCTTATAAAATAGACTTAAGAATGAACTGCTAGAAAGAGTCAGTTGAAGATATTTTGAATCACAGTTTAAGGTTAATATTTTAATTTATTGTGATTATAAATATGTATATTTTTATGGGATACACATCATCTTATGTCTTTTTTTTGGGAGAATATAAAATAAATAAATAAATATATTCATCAGCAGGGATGCCATATTAATAGTAAACATGAAATCTGTTTGTTTCATCCATAAATATGGGAAATACTGCATGAGTGGGGCTAGAGGTGCTAAAAGATGAAGAGCAAAACATGTTGGGCACAGATAACAGGTCACAAACTTCTCCAGTTGCATATAGGCCAAAAAAGTAAGTACATTAATTTTCACTGTGCATATGTTCAGTGAAACACACAGAAAGTTGTAACTGGAATGAAAGTAGGGTGGGTGTAACTTGACTATTTTTCCTACCAGAATCCTGCCCCCACCCCCTGTGCTGTTTGCTGAATTGTTGCCATTAAGAAAATACTAATGGTTTGGAATGATCTCGGGGGTTTCCATATTTGGGGTCATTCACATACACTTTATATTGCATTTTTGTGTGTTTTTGTACTGATTAGAATATTCAGTTATTGTTTTCCCCCTCCTCCTTGCTTATTTATTTAATATAGTAGATATAACCACTATAATAGTCTATAAAAACAAGTTTGATAGGTCCAAATATTAGACTATTTTTATAGTGTCAAAATAGAAGGGAAACTGAAGTAGTCCTAACTAGGAGGAGAACAGGTGTTCATTTCAGGGACACATATTTTGACTTAGTTATAATAAGAGTATGTCTGTATTTTTCTCATTCTTTGTCACCCTCTTCATAGTACCCTCTCAAGTTTTGTGTGCAATGTTTAACTGACCATCTGGAAGCATTTTTTATCGTTTTGACTGCTAAATTTACTTGCAATAAGAACCACATTGACAAACATATTTCTCATGTAGTTATACACACTCATGTTACAAATATCATTAAACAAGTTTCTGTAGTTTGTTTAGAGAAATATGTTTCTCCTGTTTGGCCATTCATTTGGATGTAGTAACTTTTGGAATCCTGACAACCTGAGTGTATCACATTTGCTTTTTAGCATCACGGTTCCCCACCGCCACCCCCAAATGGTATGGAAATATTTTTCCTCATTAAGCTACATTAGCTGGGACAGAAAACTTACTCCATGAAGAAAACGCTGGAGATTTGTTGGGACATGTTTGCACTCAGACATTTTTTGTTCATGACTGGTGTCTGAAACTTCGTGAATTCTGCAACAAAAGATGACTTTGATAAGTAGAGATATGTCATCTGTGTGGGGTTTTTTGGACACCAACTCGTAGAATTCTGGGAATTCCAACCCACAAATGCACACCGAGAGACACCTACATTTTGCTCATCGGAATAGGGCATATCTCAGAGGTTGCATGGCTGTCTTGAACCTTCATTCCTGTTGTAAATGTACAAAAAAGGAAGTTGTTACAGTACTTCCTGGGGATTGTAGTTCTTCAGAGATGCTCAGTAAACGACAGACTGTGATTCTCAGGATGTACCACAGCTGCTTCCTTTTTCAGTACAGTACATTTATAGCGGGGAAGGAAAGCGTGTTGCAAAAAAAAAACACCTATGTGCACAAGCACAATTGCAGAGCAGTTCTCTATACAGCTGTCTTGTGAAAACATCATCTTGCGAAATGCGGTTCCCCATTGGAATGCATTGAAATCCATTTAATGTGTTACAATGGGGAAAAATCGTTGTTGTTTTGCGAAAATCACCCATAGAGAAACCGTTTTGCGAAGCGCGGATCAGCTGTAAAAATAGCTGTCTTGCGAAAAATGGTCCCAAAAACACCTGTTTTGCGAGTCGCGGACTCAGCTGTCAAAATTGTCGTCTTGTGAAAATTGGTCCAAAAAAAAAAATCCGTCTTGTGAAGCACGGTCCGAAACATCGTCCAGCAAAAATAGCCCATAGGAAACACCATTTTGCGAAGCGCTATAGCGATCGCAAAAACTCATTGTCTAGCGACGATGTTTTGCAAGGTAATCATCTAGCGGGGCACCACTGTACTTCCAGCTGGCTTTTCTTCATGTGATCTGTTACATGCTTAGTTTTGCATTCTGGATGTGACCAGGCATATGAAGAATAACCTGCCAAGTGGGGAACAGCTTCTATTTGCGCTTCTGTCCTTCTTCTGTGCATTTCCTCAACAGGATTCTGGCCTATACAAGTAACCATTATGTTTTGCTTCTGCTTAAACTTGCAAGTTCTGCCCTGCTTCTTATTGTGATCTTTTTTGATGTGTTCTTTTCTCTTCTTTTAGGGCTTGATAATCTTCTTAATGAAAACAGAATAGCAGATCTGACCCAGATGTACCAGCTGTTTAGTCGTGTAAAAAATGGGCAACAGCTCCTTCTGCAGTACTGGAGTGAATATATTAAGGTATTTTAAAACATGTTCTGTTTTGTTTCCTTACAGGGGAAATAAACTGCTTATTTGTGCTCTAGGCATTAAGTTAAAATTTAGATGTAATCACTGAGCCCTTGTTCATTAAATAAAAAGTTTGTCAAGAAGTCCCTGATCATTTGTGGTTGAAAACAAAACAATCTTAGTTCTGATTGTTGTGGGTTTTTTGGGCTCTTTGGCCGTGTTCTGAAGGTTGTTCTTCTGGCCACAGAGATTGGCAAAACATCAGGAAGAACAACCTTCAGAATACAGCCAAAGATCCCGAAAAACCCACAACAACCATTAGATCCCAGCTGTGAAAGCCTTCGCGAATCTTAGTCCTGTTTAGTTTGGTAGCAGCCACAGTTGTAAATAGGCAGGACACCAGTGGTTTAATTTTCTGCACAGTTCTTGCTTTTTGTCCTACTGTCTAGACACTAGCCAGGATCCAAGAGGGTAATTCTGCCCAGGGAACTGGTTCTGTGAGCAGAATCATGAGGGAGGCAGTGCCACTCCTCTAAATCTCTCCACTCGTTCCTAAAAGTTTGGAATTGCAGGAGAACCTCCAGCTGTTGTTAGGTGGCACAAAGGGTTTCACGGGGAGGGGGAAGAACTGTTGCACTGGTAGTTGCGTGTCAGGGAGACACTACACAGGGACCAAAAGGGAAAACAGCTTAAGGAGAAGCATAACTGAGAGTGAGAAACAAAACAAAACAAAAACTTTATTTGCAATTTGGTTGCAACAATTGAAAATATCCTGTTTGGTAAATGTTATTAGTGTAGGTCTTTGACGGAAGAAACTGTTTGGAATAGTAGGTTCCTTCTGATGGAACAGCTCTCTTCAGTGGGACAAGAAGAGTAGAACAGATTTTCAGGGCAGCTTGTCTTCCCCCCAAATTTCCTCTGGAGTGGTGGTGCATAGAACGTCTAGAGAATATTTGTGGAAGCTACAGAGAGCTCTTGTGGGGAAGAGAAGAGGAGAAAGCCCCATGACATAAGTAAAGGTTTACTTTCAAAACATTGGATTTTATCTGTAACTGTTTGCTGTAAGATGCACAACTAAAGAAAGTGCTATTGTAGCATACAATCAACTTTTAGGAATACTTTATTTGTGTCATGGGATAAGAGAAAAATAATGGTTAGGGACTAGTAAGCTGCCCATGTAGGAGCTGAACACCACCCTTATTTTTGAAAAATGTACAGTGGTGCCTCGCAAGACGAATACCTCGCAGGACAAAAAACTCGCAAGCTGAAAGGGTCTTGAGAATTTTTTTAGTGCCTCGCAAGACGGGCCCTCTTGCGATATTTTTTGTCTTGCGTGGTGTGTTTCCCATAGGAATGCATTGAAATTTAATTAATGGGGAGGAAAGTCAGAAATTTAATTAATGGGGAGGAAAGTTAGAAACAAAAAAAAAGTCAGCAAAAAGTCACTTACCAGGTACAGTAGACTGAGCCCAGCTCCTCACAGTGCCTTTGTAGCTGGAAAAAGAGCGCCAAACAACTGAGAGTCAGCAACCAGCAGGAAGGTGGCAGCCATTTTGTGGTCATCTCTACTCCTGCTTGCCCCTCTCCCCACCTCTCGGCTGATCGGCACTGGGTCTAAGAGGCTTCCCAAGGCTTGCCAAGCATGCCTCCCTGCTGGTTGCTGACTCTCAGCTATTTGGCACTCTTTTTCCGGCTGTTCCGGGGCTACAAAGGCACTGTGAGGAGCTGGGCTCAGTCTACTGTACCTGGTAAGTGACTTTTTGCTAACTTTTTTTGGTTTCTGACTTTTCTGCCCCATAGGAACGCATTAATTAAATTTCAATGCATTCCTATGGGAAAACGTGCTTCGGAAGACAAAATGTTCACTAGACGGCATTAACCATGAAACGGATTAATTCCGCCTTGCGAGGCACCACTGTATTTAGAATTTGGCTCAGTTTTCTGAGGAGAGTTTTTCAGAAGATCTGAATGTTTAATGTTTATAATAAGAGCAACAAAAACACTGACTGAAATCCCATTACATAGCTAGATGAGTGTAACCATATAGCTATGTACCATCCATGAAGCACTTCTGCCCGTTCATTGTGCAACAGTCACAATAGGAATTGCACAACTGATTGTGCCATTTATTGTTGGCCCAATGTAACACCCAGCAAATTTACATGGTCATAATTTTACATTACACCTGCACAAACAGGATTTTGGCTAAAGTGTGTCTTTCTGTCTCAGAGACATAGCTCTAAGACCATGAAACCTGGATACATGAAATAGTGGCATGATACTTAAGAGGGCCTTATTTGTGTGAACCTCTGGGTTATTTGGTTTTTAACCATATTGTCGCGATCGCCTTTGAAGTCCCTATTCCCCTGGCTTTCACGCAGCTTTCGCTCTTCTTTCCTCCTCACTGCCACCAGATATTAATGCGTTTATATCAAGTCAAAGTCATGACACATGTGATACCAAACACAAATCATTTATTTAACAAGGGAAGACTATAATCAGTGAGGACATATAGAATCAATTACTGGACGTAAATCACTTATATTGGATCTATTAGAACACTTTTTCTTAACTCTTTTAACCCTCTGTCACAATCTCCACGCTTTCAGTTCTCTAACTCACACTTTTCTCCTTTCAAACCACGTACAGTCTCCCCCCAGATTTTTTCTACCGGTCTTTTTATCTTTTTCCCCTTCCCCCTGCCAACGCCTTCCGTTCTTTCATTGGCTCCTGCGTCAATGTTCCGCAGTGACAGGCAGGTGAGGTCAGGGCTGTTCGCTACACATATTAATTAATTTAATGTGTTGGTGTGTTTGAAACCTACAGTGGCATCTTTTCTTAGGCAGCAGACTTCCTTAATGAGTACATAGGTTTGTAGTTGATACAGTTTGATGCTATGGAAGAATAACCTAAAGGAATGGTTCCCAACCTTGGGTAACTCAGGTGTTCGTGGACTGCAATTCCCAGAAGCCTTCAGCACCAGCTCAGCTGGCCAGGGTTTCTTTGAGTTGCAGTCCAAGAACACCTGGGTTACTCAAGGTCAGGAACCACTGTTCTAAAGGACAGTGTTATAGGTTTGCACTTTCTCCTCTCCTCTGCACAGTCCCCCTCTAAACAGTATGACAGAGATAGTTCCCACAGGGTCACTGGCTATGTTGTCATTCAGACAGGTTAGGAACTAAGTCTAACTCCCACAACTGTATAACATCTTTTAACTTTTTGATAGATCAAATTAAGAGCTTTTGTGGCCCTTGCAACCCTGGTACATTTACTGGTTATAAATAAAACAACTCTGTAGAAGAAGAGTTAAATGTTTGGGAACCATTGTAGAAGATTGGAACTTTTTCTTGTTTACTGGCTGCAATTGCAAAGGTTGTGGTAGTAGAAAGAGATCATAAGGAGCCACTAGAAAAAGAGTTAAAGTTGTGTGATCCCTGCCTCTGACTGAGATGTAGAGAACAAGGCCATAGGTTTCTCCTCTAAAGACTTCCACCCTGAAAGGACCTTCAGAGTGAGTAGCCAGCATACCAATCTCGGGATGCTAGGAAACAATCTTTATTGGCTTTAAGAAGACTGACATATTTCGGCCTGTCCATATTCAAAAGACTCTTTCAAAAGGATTAAAAGAAGCCATCTATAGAAATTTATACTGAGGAACTCCAAACCAACTTACTGGTGAGTAACATTCTAAAGACAATGTCTTTCCATCTCCTTGGAGCCAGTCTTTGAATATTGGCAGGGCGGAATGTGTCAGGCTGCTGTCATATCATAGCATCCTGTCTCTTCTGTATATGGGTTCCAGTCAGATGCTGGCTAACCTTTACTGTTCTAATAGTAGAAGACAAGAAGAACTGATCATCTGATAAGAGTAAACTGACAGGTGGGATACTCTTGGGCTTACATCGTGAGCTTAATCTATAGAAGATTATTTGTGGAAAATCAAAATCAAGAGGATTTTGTTTTGTTTTTGTTTCCTCTCCAGTCAGAATGTTATCAGTTATAATAAATAATAATTTACAAATCATTACCATGACCTGTTAACTTTAAAGTCTATAATTAAATATTCTCAAAATTGGGGGAGGGGAATCAAAGTGACTTCCCATTGCTAGATTGGTCTGAGGTTACAAGACTGGTAACTAATGAGGCTGATAGAATAAATACTGTAAAAGAACGGACACCTTTGTGCAGCTGCATTTTAATTTTACCATTCCCTCTAATAACAAACATGATGTTATGTAAGTTACAACAGAAAAGAAGGCAAAACGGGGGCCACTGAGAAACAGGAGGAGGCATGTGAGAACTCCTGTTTTCTCTGCCTTCTAGGAGATTAGAAGCTTCCATTAATTTTACTTTAATGAAACATCTGGTTTAATCTTAACTATGATAAGTGGAAACAAGTCCACGATTTATGAATTTGTTTTATTTAAACAGATTAAGCTGAACAATGGGGTGGGCATATTGATTTTGTTTGTTTCATTTTTATACTGCCCATCTGGCCAAAGGCCACTCTTGATTGATAGAAGCTAAAGCTTCTAACCATGTTGAGCAGGGAAGGGGAACCCATGATCCCTGATGAAAGCTAGGTTAATTCTCATAATATTAAATTGTGATATAGTGTTACATCTGAACTAGTGCTTTCTATGTCTGTTTATTTAGTATCATCTGGTAGAAAAGCACTTATTGGCTGTTCCAAATCTATATAAATGTCTGTTTTATTTTGTTTTAATATATAATACAGTTCATCATACTTTAATGTTTCTAATGTTTCAGTTGCATTAAAGCAACTGTGATGAACTGGTTTTTATGACCATTGAAATTGTTCAAGGTTTGGGAATATTAGGAGATAAGGGAGGTAAGTACTACTGACATATGATTATCAAAAGTGTTTGTTTTGCAGAACTTTGGGACAACAATAGTGGTAAATCCTGAAAGAGACAAGGATATGGTGCAAGAGCTACTAGATTTTAAAGACAAAGTGGATCATATCATAGAAGTATGTTTTCAGAAAAATGAGAAATGTATAAACTTGATGAAGGAATCTTTTGAAACATTTATCAACAAGAGACCAAATAAACCAGCAGAACTGATAGGTATCAGTATTTTTCTGTAAAAATATTATTTCTAAATCCCGTAGTCACAGGGTTAATGAAGTTGCTAAATATGTCAGACTACAGCAGTATAGTGCCTGTTCCATTCTGAGACTGGTTTCTTTCTGTGCTTTGATAAAGAGGTGGGCTGTATACTTAAGAGACATGTTTGCTTCTGCTACTTGTGTCTCTGTGCTTGCTTTTATTCTGACTGACTACAGTGCTATTTGTTTAGGAAACCACATAGAAAGAGCATGTCATTATGATGTATTCTTAATTTAAAGAAAGTGAAAAGAAGCATGGGTGATCTACATTCTGGTGCTTTTGTTGGGAATAATCAGGTGCACTGTAGGGGAGCACACATACAACTAAAGAAAATTATAGTAAATCACAAAGATTCTCCCCCTTGACCAGTAGCAGAGAGAGAGAGATGCTAGATGTATGACTACTATGCATTCTGAACAAGTGAGTAAAATTAGAATTCGAAGGGAAAAGAGGGTATCACTGTGGGAGGAGAAGACATGTGCATACCTATCACAGAATAGATATCCTAACACCAAGGCATGTTAGTGGTGGCTCTCAATTCTGGGCAGTAAGTTAATGCTCCATTTATGGACAGTACTCACATTGATACAAACCTGGATTCTGGTTTGAGAATTAGAACTCAGATCTTCATTGCAGGGGAGGAATGAGAAATCAGATAAATGGGTAAGCTATTCATATTTAATTAGCCTCCCTTTTTCAGAAGGAAAAAATAGTTGTTGACTTCCGATTTAACATTGTTTGTTTATTCATAAATTGCATCTGTTTATAAAATATATTCTCTGCCATATGATGATAGTGCTCTCTTTGAGTATGCTGTGGGTGGCTAACAATAAATTAAAACAAGAATTTGTTACCAAAATTAAGTGAATTCAGTTAGACCTGTTAACATCACTGTCAGATAATATTGTAAAAGGCATGGGGGAAATGTAAAAATCTTAGCCTGCTTCTGAAAGTACAAAAGAGTGAATGATAGATGAATATCTTTAGAAAGGAAATTTGAAAAATAATATACTCCAGTGAAAAAGTCCCTTTCTTCAGTAGCTCCTGGCACAACGAGGGAAAAAGAAAGCAGTGGAGGAGGGACTGTAGCAGTAATCTCACAGCAGTTCTTTTGGTGCAAAATTATACAAATGTGTTTGCATTTTGCTGAGAAAGGGGTCGGCATCTACAGTATCGTCATTTGTTTGATGACTGTCAAAATGATGTCGTAATTACAATACTGTACAAGCAATGGTATTTTGGAATAACTGAAGTTTCCAAGAAGTCTTCAAAGATATACCGTATAATGTATTTTAAATGATCTAAGCCAGAGGTTATCAAGGGCACGGCTGACTGTGGCCAGGCTTATCTGTGTCCCAAAAGCTTGCAGCTGGCACAAAAGCCTCATCTGGTGAAAGGCAGATTTTGTTCCAGAAGCTACTTGGGCTCCAGTGATAATGCTGCATTTCTTCTTCACAGTATCTTTGATTCACACATAGAGGGCACAGGGGGAAGTCTTTTGCAACCTAGGGTTGACTTCTGAATGTGAAGGGTCTTGAAGAAAAGTACATCTCAGTAGTGGGTTAAATTAAGAGGAAAGGCTACATTTATTTTTATTTATTTATTTTATTTATATCCCGCCTATCTAGTCGGTTAAGACTACTCTAGGCGGCTTACAGAAAAAATACAACAATCTATATAAAAGCAGTTATACTTAGGGGAAAAACTTTCAACAAGGGAAACAGAGAGTAGGGAGAGGAAAAAAGGGAGGTCAGGAATTAACTGAGGGGAAGGCCTGCTGAAACATCAAAGTTTTTAGTTGCTTTTTAAAAGAACCCAGCGAGGGAGCCGCGCGAATGTCAGGAGGTAAATTATTCCATAGGCGAGGAGCCACCGCCGAGAAGGCCCGATTTCTTGTCTTTTCTTTCCGGGCCTCCCTCGGCGTTAGGCTCCTCAGCCTCACCTCCTGACTCGCGCGAGTGACACGGGTAGATCTTGGTGGGAGTAGGCGTTCTGCCAAGTATCGAGGCCCTAAACCGTTTAGGGCTTTATACGTAAGCATCAACACTTTGAAGTCGATGCGGAAACGGATGGGCAGCCAATGCAATGTGGCCAGAGTGGGTGAAATGTGTTGGTATTTTTTCACACCACTGAGGAGTCTGGCCGCTGCATTCTGCACCACCTGAAGTTTCCGTAGCAGCCTCAAAGGCAGCCCCACGTAGAGCGCATTACAGTGGTCTAATCTTGAGATTACGAGCGCATGCACCAAGGTAGTGAGGGCCCCCACGTTGAGATAGGGCCGCAGCTGGGCTATCCGCCTAAGATGGTAAAAGGCGGTACGGACCACCGACGCCACCTGGGTTTCCATAGCGAGCGCCGGGTCCAGATGGATCCCCAAGCTGCGGACCCCATCCTTGGCGGGAAGAGTCACCCCCCCCAAATAAGAGGGAGTTTCCCACACCCCCAGCTGTGGGGGTGCCCACCCTCAGTACCTCAGTCTTGTCCGGGTTCAGCCTCAGCCCGTTCTCCTGCATCCATTACAGTACAGCCCCCAGGCAGCGCTGAAGGGACAGAACGGCATCTCCTGCAGTAGGTGGAAAGGAGATGTAGAGCTGGGTATCATCAGCGTACTGATGACACCGGGCTCCACACCCCCTGATGACCCCACCCAGCGGCCTCATATAGATGTTGCAATTCTTATGAATGTGGACAATTTCTAATGAAGCATTCCATACAGTTCCATGAAACAACTTTCCTGGCTGCAATGCAAAGCTTTATTCTAGAGCAGCTATTTCTAATCTTGGGTAACCCAGGTGTTTTTGGACTGCAATTCCAGGAAGCCTTCACCACCAGCTGTGGTGGCTGGGGTTTCTGGGAGTTGCAGTCCAAGCACATCTGGGTTACCCAAGATTGCAAGCCACTGTTCTAGGGGATATTTATGCCCCTTTGGCATTCAAGGAGCCTTGTTGTGCAGCGGTTAAACTGCAGTACTACAGTCAGAACTTTACTCATGACCTGACTTTAATCCCACGTAGCCAGCTCCAGGTTCACTCAGCCTTCCATCCTTCTGAGCTTGGTAAATGGAGTACCCAGTTTGCTGGGGCGGAGGCAATATGTAGCCCACATAATTAAGTTGTCAATAGCCCAAAGAGTGCTTTAAGTGCTATGAGGTGGTATATAAGCAGCACATTTTCTTTATATACTGTTGTCATTGACTGCAGATAAGGTCCATGACTGGATGGGGAATCCATTTTATATACCTCTCCCACAGAGAACGGAGGTTTCCAGTCTTGCTTTAGGAGGACCACAGCCCCATCCAAGACAGATGAACTATCCAACAGCAGTTCTGCTTTGTCAGGAATGAACTTCGGTTATTGGCCTCTTTTTTTTTTTTCTTTAGTCATCCCCAACAGCAGTTCAGCATTTCCACTTGTTCTTCTAAATATGATTAAAAAGAAATTTGAGTCTGGGTATCATCACCCAAATCTAAGAAAGAGCACATGTGACCCCCATAACATAGAAGCATTACTTGAATACCATTCTCAGTATCACATTTGAAATTGGCCCTTTAGGAGCAAAAAGCAATAATGAAACGTAGTGCTTCCCAATTTTCAAGTGAACGCAAATAGGCTGCTCAGAGGTCCACAGTAAATTCTTAATCAGAAAATACATTCAGATTAAGAATATTCTGCAATTCAGCCATATCCTGTTATTAAAACCTCAATTTAATTGTCTAGCAGGTGGTGGTAGTTTGTTTCTAAACAACTAAGGGGAAATTATCTACCATGATCTGGTGAGTAATTGTAAAAGTGTGAGATAAAATATCTGAGGAAATTGCCAGCTTCTGTTAATTAAAAATGAGAAGTCACAGATTTAATTTATTTGTATTGGACACAGCCTACCATATCCCTTGGGTTCAAAGATCTTTTAATGGCTTATGAGAATTCTGGAGAAGTATTTAAAAACAATTTGTGCTATCTATATCAAAGGATTTGAGATATGTTTTTAATTCTCCTTAACTGAGAGGAGTAGTTTGTGAGTTCTGTGCTCTCATTTATCAATATTCATTTTTCATTCCTCTCTCATATAAGATGTTTTGTTCTGTGCAAAGGACATGTCCTTCGTTATAGTTTTAGTTTAAGTCTATAGCTTAATCCTGGTTTTTGGCTGTCAGGCCTGTTGCTGGAAAATGCTACAGTATAAGCTTTAAGGATAGCTGGGCAATAATGCAATAATAACGTTCAGACACCGCTCAATAAGCAGTGGCTGTACATATCCTAGAGCTTTAATATTTTAATTTTTAGGGTTGTAAAAACCCTAAATACACAATTCTACTAAAGAAAGCGTAATGAAGAAATGCTGCAATGCTTCCAGATGCTGTTCTCTGTTGCATCTAGCATTCTCTGCCTCTCATCAGATCAGCTTTCCTTATCTGCCACTTTTGGCTGCTATTTAAATATGGCCTTTCACTGCTGCTAACCTGGTAGTGATCTCTGAAACTGTCTTTTTTACTTCAGTAAAAACCTCTGGTTTTATTTGTGTTCTGGAGCTTTGTAGTTGTTTTCATTTACCTCTTTGAACACATATTTTCTTTGGTTTTCTTTGCTGGTTATTTGTCTGTTACTATACAAATTTCAAACTGCTTGTTCTTATTGCTTTTTAAAAAATACACATATAGCTCGCTCTCTTTTTCTCCCTTACTTCCTAACTGTTGCTGCTTGATTTCTTTTGGGTTTCTTTTTCCTCTCTCCTCTATCTCTGAAGTACTGTGCCCATTAATATTGGTCATGCTTTCACAAAAAAAGTTTTTTTTAATGCCCAGCTGTTTCGTCTGGGTTCCCTTGTTGCACTTCCCTTTTGTCAGACATACAGTTTGATTATTAAACCCTGTAACTACTGTATTTTTGGCACAGACTGCATGGCATGACTGTCATGCAGGTAAGCAGCTTACCTGTACTGATTTTTAAAGTGATTTTTAATTTCTCCGTGTAGTATCTTTCCTTCTGTTTTTTTCTCTTTCTTTTCTTTCAATTGTTCTTTTAGCTTTTATATTGTTGGCATAAAATGTTTTCTTTTAGCTTTTGTAAATACTTAATATAGTTCCAAAATAACTACTTTAATATATGGAAACCAAGTGATTATTTTTAAGTTTTGTACTGTCAACTATTTTTAGCAAAGCATGTGGATTCAAAGCTAAGAGCTGGAAATAAGGAAGCAACAGATGAAGAACTGGAAAGGATCCTTGACAAAATCATGATAATCTTTAGATTTATTCATGGTAAGAATGCTTTGTTTAAACATTTTTGCGAAACATGCCATACTTTTCTACTTTAATAAAATGTTAACTGAAATGCTGTCAGCAAAAGAGGCTTGGTAGTACAGACCACTAAGTTATATGTATGTTGGAAGTTTGCATGAAATGAGTCAGCCTTTCTGAGCAGGGTGGATTTGAATTAACTCAAATCAGGCAAAATTTATTTGTTTGTTTTTTTGGAAGGGACGTGGTGACGCTGCGGGTTAAACCACAGAAGCCTCTGTCCTGTAAGGTCTGTAGATCTTCAGCTGTAAGATCGAATCCATGTGATGGAGTCAGCTCCTGTTGCTTGTCCCATTTCCTGCCAACCTAGCGGTTCGAAAGCATGCAAATGCGAGTAGATAAATAGGGACCACTTTGGTGGGAAGGTAACAGCGTTCCGTGTCTAAGTCATGTGACTACGGAAGATTGTCTTCGGACAAAACGCTGGCTCTATGGCTTGGAAACAGGGATGAACACCGGCCCCTAGAGTCGAAGACGACTGGACAAAAATTGTCAAGGGGAACCTTTACTTTTACCTTTGTTTGATCGATATACTGTCCATTTGACAGCCAGGGCCACTCTGGGCAGTTTACAAGAGTAACAAAACCATAAAATAACAACATAATACAACATCAAAGTTAAAGTGCAAATTAAAATGTCATAAATAAAATGAAGGACAAAGTGAAAAAAAGACAATACAAAAGGCAACCTATGAATGTATTTCAAAAGAACACTTACATGGGCATTAATCGAAGATTTGCACAAGGCTGAGAAAAGAATTTTGGGGGGGGGGAATATTTGATCTTCTGTATAAAACAGGAGAAACTGAGCAGTTTGAGGAAAATGCAGTCTGTGTAGTTTTTTTTTTTCATTTCTTTGTGTCTTATGAATAATCCTCAACTTCATTGTGTGTACTTTGACATGCTTTCCCCCATTCACTGTTATTAATATTCTCTGTGCAGGCAAAGATGTATTTGAAGCTTTTTATAAAAAAGATTTGGCCAAAAGACTTTTGGTTGGAAAAAGTGCATCAGTAGATGCTGAGAAGTCTATGTTATCTAAGCTTAAGCATGGTAAGTATTTGCAAGTATTGTTGCTTTAATTGTAAATCTGTGACTAGACCAGTGAGTCACATGTGAGCGCTCCCCCACCCCTTTGCGCATGCGCAGGAACGCCTGCATGCCCACCCGTGCGCCCACCCACCCCTTCATGCAGGCGCTCAGGCGCATGGGTGAAGGGGTGGGGGAGCGTTCACAACAGCGATGGCACGTGTGCAAAGCAGCTCTGGGGAGGAGAGTGCGGGGAGGAAGGTCTGTCTCCACAACCCAGACCGGCACCAGGCCACGGACCAGGGGTTGATGACCTCTGCTCTAGACTAATAGTGGGAATTAAGCAACTCACAAGTTACATGCAGCCTGCCAAGCCCTCCCTCTGGTGGATCCTCTGGGCTCCCATTTGCCCCCCCCCCAGTTGATCTAAATCTTGGACAAGTACAACTCCAGTGCTCAACTATTTTTAAGGCACTGTTGGGGAGAGTATCTTTAAAAGGCCCCAAATAGCCTCTTCTTTTTCGGTTTAAGAAGTACCTTTATAGTTTTCTTTTACTTTAGAGGAAAAAGGTAATTATGGCCCTTGGAATTCCTGGGGTATGTCAAACATGTGATAGGGCACCCCATGGATACTTTGCAAGCTGCCCACCTGTTGTAAATAAATGTGCCTGTGTGTTTTTAAAAAGTATTTTTAATGCTTCTGAAATGTGTGGTGTCTTCATGAAATCTCTAAATATTCACAAGTCATTGCATACATGACATCTTTCTGACCTTGTTCCTATACTAGAATGTGGTGCTGCTTTCACCAGTAAATTGGAAGGGATGTTTAAGGATATGGAACTTTCTAAAGATATCATGGTCCAATTCAAACAGGTAGGGTTTTAAATTTAACTTCAGTTGCACAGTACAATGGATTTTCAGCAGCTTAGATATCACCTGACCTGCAAAGTCTTGTTGTGTGCCAGGCTACATTTTCTTTTCTGCACTAAATGGATAGTGTTCATGGACATCTAATAAAACACAGTTTAGTCAGGGCAAAATGCAGGACTGTGGAGCTGTTGACTTCTATAGTCCAAGGAAATGGAGATGCAACCAAGGATGTATTATACCAGTATTTTAACTTGTTAGCATTTATTTGAATCCTTGTTTCATCTTCATTTTGGACATAGCTCTGTTGATCACCTAAAATGCCTCATTTCATGAACTTCTTTCAAAGCACAGTCGTACATAATGCAAGAATTCTGGTGAGTCAGAACCAATTAGTATAACATCCTGTTTCCAACAGTGGCCAGCCATAAAAGAGGGATGAAGTAGCAGCTTCCTTTTGATATTGTTCTGCTCCTCAGCAACCTCAATTCAGAAGCATTCCACTTCTGCATAAGGGCAATCCTTCCAATGGTAAACTCAAATGATTGAGTGCCTATCAGTTCGGAAGCCAAACAAGGTCACTGGAAAATAAGGTAGTGGCTTTTATGCAATTAGGGAATGCCATCGTATGAGTAAGGGTTAATCTGGTTGTTAATCTGGACTGGAGTGGACTCATGGAATGAATATGAGTGAAATGAATAAATCAGCACATGTGGTAAAACCATACAAGTTGCAGTGATGTAGTGAGATTTCCATCAGTCCCTTTGATTCAGTACGTCTACTTTAGTTAGGACATAAAAGTGGATGTATCCCCAGGTCTATAAATGTGTTAATTAAAAGAACATGCAATTTAGAAAACATCCCCCTCACTCAACAGTCTGTCAAGAATTTGTGTGCTCAAAGCAAGTTGGTAGGATAAATTTACAGCAGCTGGGGTTGTAAAGCTATCAGTTCTTGTGAGCCTACCAATTAAATCTGATGGAGATGAAAATGTATAGTGGTGTAAGGGGGGGCAGGGGAAGAGATGAAATTGATTTGCTTAAGCTCCATTTATTGGCTGAAATCCAGTTGGCATAACTATGCCTACAGAAATCTGATGACATCACCAGCAAGAATGATTTTTCTATGTCTTTTCTTAGGCTTTCAGGGCTGCCATGTAATCCTTAATTGTCTCTGCTGATTACATCACCCTTCTGCAAGCACAGTTACACCAACAGGATTTCAGTCATTTTATATTGTGTTATTTTGCATATTAGCAACTATTTGTACTGAACAACTATTTTATGCAGCTATAAAATAATTTAGTTGGCATTCATAGCCCTCTAGAGCTATAGAATGGGTAAAATGGGCTGTGAGGAGGATCCTTTTTCTCTTCTCCACTGCTGATCTTCACCACTATCAGTCAGGAAATCCAAAGAGCACTCAAGGCTCCTCTTCTAGATTGCCTGAAGTCATGTTGCATGTCACAGTCATTGCTAAGGGCTACTGATACATCTCTCCTGCAATTATAACCTGTTCATGTTAGACCCATCATTACATCTTTGATAGTAAGTTATGAACAGATGGAGACAACATTTCTTCAAGCAACATCTAATTATACCACATCCCCAGTTTTCTGGGTTTGAATTTATGTTTCTGAAAGTGGGAGCCCAGGACAGAATAGGGATTCTGCTGGTGTACCACCCACCTTGCTGCTCAATACTCTCCATTCCTGAGCGAACTGAGCTGGTCTTGGGGATTGTGGTGGAATCCCCTTGGCTTGTTCTACTGGGAGACCTCAGTGTTCCTGCATTGAGCAGGGGGTTGGACTTGATGGCCTTATAGGCCCCTTCCAACTTTACTTTTTAATGATTCTATGAGCATTCATGCTGAGCCAGCTTTGTCAGGAATGGCTGAGGACTTCCTGTTCTCCATGATGACTACGGCTTTGTCCCCAATGGTATCTGAACCCACCCATGGTGCAGGGCACACCTTAGACTTGTTTTTCTATACTGGGATAAATTTTGGTGGTCTGGCTGTGAGGAACTCTGCAGTTCTGTAGTCAGGGACAGATCATTATCTGGTGAGGTTTCACTCAGGGCCTTTCCAGAAGCAGGGGGCTGATTAACAGTGGATGACACTCAGCTCTGTATCTCTTTGCCATCTAAATCCAAGGAAGCTGATTTGGTTTTGTGTCAGTGTCTGGTGTCAGTAGTGGACTGGATGAGAGTGAATAAACTGAAAATTAATCCAGGCAAGACAGAGGTGCTCCTGGTCAGTCTGAAAGTAGAGCAAGGAATAGGGATGCAGCCTGTGCTGGATGGGGTCACACTCCCTCTGAAAACACAGGTGCACAGTTTGGGGCTGCTCCTGGATTTGTCTGTGAGCCTGAATGCCCAGGTTTTGGCGGTTGCTAAGAGTGCATTTGCACAGTTAAAGCAAGTATGCCAGCTGTGTCCATTCCTGGAAAGTTCTGGTATAGCCATGGTGCCACATGCCTTAGATCACTGGTTCTTAACCTTGGGTTACTGAGGAGTTTTGGACTGCAACTCCCAGAAGCCTTCACCACCAAATGTGCTGGCTGGGGTTTCTGGGAGTTGCAGTTCAAAAATATCCGAGTAACAAAGGTTAAGAACCACTGCCTTAGATGCAGAAGTGGAAACTCTCTCTCTCTCTCTCTCCATAGAAAATAATGTAGATGAATTCTTTTAACACTGTATTAGCATGATTTCAAATGCTTTAATTTCACTTTATTTCTCCTAGTATGTGCAGAATCAAAGTGACCCCGGCAATATAGACTTAACAGTAAATATACTTACTATGGGATACTGGCCAACATATACACCTATGGATGTCCTTTTACCTCCAGAGGTAAGCCTTTAAGAAGATCTGTTAGTCCCCCTATTGGCACGTACCTTCTTTAGATAATATTGTCAGCTTTTATTAGCATATGCTACTAAGGAACAAGCACTTTTGACTCCTAATTAAGCATATGCCTTCAAAAGATGCCATTTGATACCACTACACAGGGATGACTCAGTAGTGCAAAGAACACATGTGGCAATTTTTTTCAGGACTATGTAACTTCAAACTATAAGTGGAGAGATTGCATGTTTGAACATACACCCACCCCTGCATGTTGAAAACTGTTACATCAGGAAGAAAGTTTAACCTTCCTGATACAAAACTTCTTCCTATAGGGGATCATATAAAAATACAGTCCACTCCATGACTCATGTCCACATATGCTACATTCTGGCAATACACTATGCAGACTTACTCCAGTTATTGGGCAGAAAAGTAAAAAAAAATATAGTACAGAAATGCACACATCCTCAAGGATAGTTTGTGTATTTTCCTGGATCATAAAATGGCCATGTTTTGATGAAATGAGCCTCTTCAATATTCTTAAATTCACTGGAGATTTTAAAGAGAAAATAGGAGCCACACTGTGTAAGGCTGATGGTGGCATCAGACACAATGATTTTCTGGACATTAAAACATTTCTGATCCCAGCCCACCCCACCCACCAGGATTTCAGTGGCAGCAGTGATTTTAGGAAACTAAAAACTTCTCCATCCTGCAGGCCCCATAGGTTCCCAATGAAACCTATGGGGCCTGCAACAATGGTTTCAAACTACAGGAAAAGAGATTCCATCTGAACAATAGGAAGAACTTCCTGACAGTCAGAGCTGTCTGGCAGTGGAATAGGCTGCCTCGAAGGGTGGTGGAGTCACCTTCTTTAGAGGTTTTTAAGCAGAGGCTGGATGGCCATCTCTTTGGAGTACTTTGATGGGTGTTCCCACATGGCCGGGGTGGGGGGTTGGGCTCAGTGGCCTACATGGTCTCTTCCAATTCTATGACAAACAGAATCTCAGCCACTGAAGTCTACCCAACTCTTGTATTGAAATAATAAAATAAACAAAGTAAATAGTACAAGTGGAACAGATTAGCCTTCTACTGTTTTCATAATATGCTTTGCTTTCTTCCCTCTTGAAGTCAAATTCCATTTTTGCAAGTGAAATGTTACTGTTACTTAACTGATAGCCTCTTTACATTCCAAATGTAGTTAAAATGTTGAGAAACTGGATGAAATCTTACGCTGCTATGTCTGTGTGTCTTTGCCCGTGGTGATTTTCTTCTTCTTTTCTTACATTATTGCAGATGGTTAAGCTGCAAGAAATATTTAAAACGTTTTATCTTGGAAAACACAGTGGTCGAAAACTTCAGTGGCAAACTAGTTTAGGACACGCTGTCCTTAAAGCAGAGTTTAAAGAGGTATGTTTAATATCTGCTGTTTTGGAATTTCTTTTAGTATGTACATTATTGATTTGGCTTCCTTCTTGAATATTTGACAAGTTACTGTACATAGTTAGAACAAACTTTTAATCTGATCTGAGAAATAGGCTACAGTACTTTTGTAACTATACAGATGAGTCCCTGGAGAAACAAAAAAGTTGTCAGTCAGCTGTTTCAACACTCACTGTCTATTACACATTGTCATACATGGGGTGATATCAAATTGAGCTCAAAGAGACCATGTGTTTTGAAGCCTTGAAAAACACAGCTTTGGGGTAAGTATCAGAAACATTCAATAAGACTGTTTGGCAATTCAGATACATTATCCTGTAGGTTTTGAGTTGAGCATTGCTATTGAAGCAAAAATCTGCTATCAGGGTCTTCGAGAATGATCTGTTTCAAAATGGTAGTCCTCTTTATGTTTTTTTAATCCCTTGGTGATATCATCATCATCATCATCTTAGAACCGCAAAGCTAGAAGGAAATCTGTGGATCATAGAATCCTTGAATGGGACATACGTACAGATATAAAATCCAGTGCATATAAATCCCAATAATATAGTTTGTTCTGATTTATTTGAGAACAAGTCAATTAGCATTTTATGTATATACTGTACATTCTAGTCAGGTATTATGCATACAAATGGAGGTCCAGGTGTACTATGAATAGAATTTTGCTCTCCGCGGGTAAGGGAAACTAAGAATATTTTCTCTGTTTTAAGCTGTTTATGCTGGTGTCAACTCTCAGCAATGCCACTTCTGCCCTCCCCTATTATCAGGAGACAATCCCTGAGTTAAATTGAAGGCTGTATCTAAATAAATTCTGGTAGTGATAGAAGGACTATCTGCTATAACTAACTCTCTGGTGAGTTGCTTTGGGATTTTGATTTAGCATCTCCATTTTGCACTGCTATAACACAGTCCTGTACTTATCTACTGGTATTTTAAAAAGCTGTCATTAATATATTGTACTGTAGTCATTAATATATTGTACGATTGCATTTAATTGCATGAACAAAAGCTTATTTTATCACATTTTATCACATTTGAATAATTCTGTGAGGAAGAGGGTGGGTGGGGACCATCTCCACCCATGTGCGATCCTCTCTTCCCTGGAAACAGGAGGGTTGCCGAGATAACTGCCCATCAGAATCAGGAGGAAGGAGAAAAGAAAGGAGTAAAAGAAGGAACTGAAAGTGTGGGCTTGAAAAAAAGGGTGGGAAAAGACAGAGAGGAGAAGGAGGGGAAAGAGGAGAAGGCGAGGGAGGTATATAAAGGAGGGACAGGAAAAAAGAGGGAGAAGAAATTGGATGGACAGAAAGTGAAAAGGAGCCAGAGCATATACCCTGTCTCCCCGAAAATAAGACATATTAATTTTTGCTCCAAAAAACCCACATTAGGGCTTGTTTTCAGGGGAAGTTCCCCCCCCCCGTACAAATATCTACATTTATTCAAATGCAGTCATGTCATGCACAATGGTGGAGGGCGGGGTTTCACTTAACTAGGGCTTATTTTTGGAGTAGGACTTATATTACGAGCATCCTGAAAAATTATACTAGGGCTTATTTTCAGGTTAGGTCTTATTTTAGGGGAAACAGGGTACTACCCGAGGGGTGGGAGTAGACAGAACTAAAAAATCAGTGGACTGGAAAATGGGAGAGATGGAGAGGAGGCTGAGAGGAAGAGAGGTTTGAGATGATCTCTAAGAAGCCATCGTACATATAAAGACGAGAAAGGAAGTGATGAGAACAAGTTCAGATTCAGAGGCATGAAAGCAGCAAAGAACCGGAGAGGCGATTAAATTCCCTTCCCCAGTCTGGACAGAGACCCCAGAGGGACCAAAAGACAAAGGGAGGTGAAGAGTGGTGGGAGAAGGATCTGGTGTCACTGCTGCAGATGTTGTTGCCAACAGAATACATACAAGAACTGGAGTTGAAATGAGAAGTCCCATGATTGGAAAATGATGTAGAGATAGGCAAGTTGGGGGGAAGTTCATAGAACCTTTTCCTCTCCCCGTTGGAGGGACAACAGAAGTTAAAAAAAGAAAATGCTGAAAATGCCATCATTTGGCAATTGTTAATAAACGTTGGAAGTTTGAAGCAAGCAAAAGACTGAAGGGTGCTTGTATCAGGGCCCTAAAGGGTGTGTGGGGTAGCAACACATGAACCTTCTCACAAATTATTTTTGGGAAAGTGAATGTTTTTAATATAAACATGTGTTTTATGCAAGTCTTCCTTTTTTTGTGCATAAGTAAGAGAACTCTTGAGTCTGTAGCTTTAGGAGGATACCCTCTCCCACCAGTGAAGTTCTATAAATGATGTTTGGAAGAGGTCATCAGGATGGAAAACAGCTTTTTTCCTAATTTATATTCCTACCACTAGATGCATAATTACATTATCTATCCTTCCCATTGTGGGTAATAGAGCCTGATCACCAGACTGGATTTGGAATATGTAACCTGCATTCTATGCTTATCTTCAAAACAGCTTATTTTTAATGTGGTTTCAGGATGTGGTCACTTGGTTTTTTTGTAGGATTACTTTTCATAAGAACATATGACCTAAATTCTGAAAAGCAAAGCTATCACTACGTAAGAAAATCTTATGATGACTTTTTGTCTCTGATATGGTAATATGGATCCCAAAAAAACAGAATCTGAAGGAGGTAGAACTGTTTTCAGTTTGATTCTTAACTTTGTATTATTAATAATGTTCATCCTGCTGTCCAGGTAAAAAGCCTCATCAAGAAGCTTACAGTGCAGTTTACTGTATCTCAGTGGCAAAGCATGTGCTCTGTATGCAGAAGGTCCTGTACTCACTCCCTATCTCCAGGCACAGCTAGAAAAAATCTTGTCTGAGATTTTGGAAAGCCATTACCAGTCAGGATTGACAATACTAGGCTAGATCGGTCAATGGTCTGACTTGACACAAAGAAGTCTCATAATCCTAGGAGAAGTTGGTTCTTCTCCTGAAGCTTACAATATAAAAATCAGGAGACAAAAGAATAAGGGATGGGAGTTGTGGAGATAAAAGCAAAGTTGGGTAGGAGGTCTTAATAAGGACTTCATCACATTACTTCAAGTCTAATGTTGTTGTTCTTTTCTGTAGCATTTTATATAGATGTAATATGCTGTAATACAGTATACTCTCAAAACTTGTTTATTCTATCTAGCTGACTAGATACACATACTAGGCATCTGGTATGGGCCAGATTATTTTGGCATATTTTGTGTTTGGTACAGCGCTAGGGAGAACAAGATTTTTGAAGTCAAACAAATGTGTTTGTATCTCTGCATTCATTGCATGTATGGTGTGATTTTTCCATTTTAGGGGAAGAAGGAGTTTCAGGTATCACTTTTCCAAACACTTGTGCTTCTGATGTTCAACGAAGGAGATGAATTTAATTTTGAAGAAATAAAAATGGCTACTGGTATAGGTATGAATTTTGTTGTTTAGTCGTTAAGTCGTGTCCGACTCTTCGTGACCCCATGGACCAGAGCATGCCAGCCCCCCCCCCTTCCTCCACTGCCTCCCAGAGTCTGGCCAAATTCATGTTGGTAGCCTTGATGACACTCTGATCTGAATGTGTTCCATTAGAGCAATAAAGCACTAGCTTATGATGATGTTAGTTCATTCTCCCTTACTCTTTCTTCTAACTTGATCTATAAAACAAAGGAAATGTGGGGCTGTGAGGCTCAAGTGTTCATAGTAGCACTGCTGGGTTTGACTAAGAGGAGTAATGCAGCAAAATTCTGTATTGGTTGCTTTGTGTATGTTTCTGAGTCTTCTGGCCTTAAAAGGTGGAAACATAGCATCATGAGAAAGAAGGTAAATAATAACAATTTCTAATTTATTGCTTCAGGATAGGCCTCAGTACCTTACCCAGTTAAATGAATGGCATACTCTGGACCACTGTTCCCTCTAGTTTTCAGCCCCGTTTGGTGGGCCTCTGCCTCTCACACACATGCCTCCTTTCCCCCACGTGAGGTTCCATTGTGACCAGAACCAAAGAGGCTGAAAATGATCTCTGTCAGTGCATGGAGGTGGGCAGTGTTGCACCTCAGAGGAAACCTTGCTCTGGACTAAACTAGAACGTCCCCCTGAGGTTGTCTATCCAGCATGTATTCTGTAGTTATAAAATACTGCTTCCGGTTTGTGTTCTGAGTTCTCAGTGTATGACAATTATAAATATATTACCACTGTGTTTTTGTTATTCACTCTTGTTTTACAGAGGAAAATGAATTGAAAAGAACCTTGCAGTCACTAGCTTGTGGTAAAGCAAGAGTGTTGAATAAAATTCCAAGAGGCAAAGATGTAGAAGATGGAGACAAATTAATCTTTAATGCTGATTTCAAGCATAAGTTGTTCAGAATAAAGATCAATCAAATCCAAATGAAGGAAACGGTATGTACTAAAATACTGACATCTCTTAAATATGTTCCATGTATAATGGTGGTTTCCATACAGTACAGTAACTGTGTATCATCAAGTCTGTTCTGACCGATGGTGACCCTTTTCAGGGTTTTCAGAGTATTCTCAGCTTACCATTCCTTTCTTCAGGAATGTGGGTGCCCACAGAACAGCTGTGCAGTGGTCCATGCCTTTCTCTAATTAAAAACTTAATTAATAAAAAATTATTCATTCTTAATAATGCTTTATTTTTATTCTACAGGACTAACAAAAATAGTTGTTTTAGGGTTTTTTTAAATAATCTGAATGCTGAAAGATTTTTGCCTAACTCATATCATCGTTAACACCCATAACAATGAGGCAAATCACAAGCCAATATCTGAAGTATATGATAGTTTTCTTTATCTACATAATGATAAAAGTAGGTTAAACGTTAACTACATTGCAAAATGGTGCTGTTCTCTTCATTAAGGGGGTGAGTAATTTGACAGATAATGCAGGAAATGCTCCAGGATTGGAATAGTCAGATCCACATTATTTTCTGATGTGGATCTGATGTACAAGACAATGAGAAATATCCCAGCACTCCCACCATCCATAGTTTTCTCCTTTACCTCTGGGGCTTCTACATTTTTGGAATCAAATGCATTCACATCAGTTCAGTGCCGCTTGAGCTGATATGGAGAACTCTCATATTTGAAACCTTTCCAGCTGTATACAGCAATTGTGAGAAAGGCAGGGAAACTGGCTGCTGTATGAATCTTCTCCACCCCCCACCCACCGGTAATCTGGGTCTTCTTGTTTTCCTGTTCCACTTCTTTTCTTTTTTCTTTCTTTTTAAAATCTTGCTGCCCAAGTGCTAGAGCCCACTGGAGACAAAAAGGGGAAAACCCCAAGGAATTGGCAAAGAAAGCAGAGGAACTTATCAGTCAGCCTTGCCTCTGGCTTGTTAAGATCGTCGTCGTTTAGTGGTTTAGTCGTGCCCAACTCTTCGTGACCCCATGGACCAGAGCACGCCAGGCCCTTCTATCTTCCACTGCTTCCCGGAGTTGTGTCAGATTCATGTTGGTTGCCTCGATGACACTGTCCAACCATCTCGTCCTCGGTCGTCCCCTTCTCCTCTTGCCTTCACATTTTCCCAACATCAAGGTCTTTTCCAGGGAGTCCTCTCTTCTCATGAGATGGCCAAAGTATTGGAGCCTCAGCTTCAGGATCTGTCCTTCCAGTGAGCACTCGGGGTTGATTTCCTTTAGAATTGATAGGTTTGTTCTCTTTGCAGTCCAGGGGACTCTCAAGAGTCTCCTCCAGCACCACAATTCAAAGGCATCAATTCTACGGCGGTCAGCTTTCTTTATGGTCCAGCTCTCACTTCCATACATCACTACAGGGAAAACCATAGCTTTGACTATTCGGACTTTTGTTGGCAAGGTGATATCTCTGCTTTTTAAGATGCTGTCAAGGTTTTTCATCGCTTTCCTCCCAAGAAGCAGGCGTCTTTTAATTTTGTGGCTGCTGTCTCCATCTGCAGTGATTAACAGCAATCTGCTTGTTAAGGTAGCTCTGCTTTAACCATGTTTCCTGCAAATCTGGACAGCCAGAGCAAAACTAACAAGCTGCAAAGAAGGCCAATGCCAGTTTCCTCTCCTCTCTTTGCTGACTTATATGTGGTTGGCCAAAATGAAGTAACCCAGGGAAACCCAGCTTCCTGGGTGCAACTTCACAACACATCCATTCACATTTCTCCTGCTATGTAGTCACATTTCAACTTACTGTTATAAGGTAGCATGGGTGTGCCTTTGTTATAATAAAAAATAAAAGACAGGACTTCTTTTATTCCAAATCAAGAAAATACATTTTTACTTACTTTTTAACTTTCATTAGACTTATAACCCGCCCCCCTAGACAAAGTCTACTCGGGATGGCTTACATAGATAAAAGATAAAAATAGACATACATAATAAAATCCTACAAATTATTTCTATATACATTACCAAGATGGGGAAAATTAAAGAAACAGAAAAAGAGTTAATTGATTGGAGGGAAGGCCTGCCTAAAGAGCCAGGTTTTTAAATGGCTTTTAAAAACGCCCAGCAAGGGAGCCAGAAGGAATTCCATAGGGATGCTATTCCATAGCCAAGGGGCCACTGCCAAGAAGGCCCGGTTTCTTGTTCTTTCCTTGCGAGCCTCTCTCGGTGTTAGGCCCCTCAGCCGTCCCTGCTGGCTTTGTCGAGTGATTTGGGCAGACCTGGGTGGGAGAAGATCATCTGCCAAGTATCGAGGTCCCAAACCGTTTAGGGCTTTATACGTCATCATTAGCACTTTGAAATCAATGCGGAGACGAATGGGCAACCAGTGCAAAGCAGCCAGGGTGGGGGAGATATGCTGATATTTTCTCACACCACTCAGAAGCCTGGCTGCTGCATTTTACACCATTTGAAGTTTCCGCATCAATCTTAAAGGCAGCCCCACGTAGAGTGCATTACAATGGCCTAGTCTCGAGATTATGAGCGCATGGACAAGAGTAGTGAGGGCGCCCCCATCAAGATATGGTCACAGCTGGGCAATCCACCATAGATGGAAATAGGCGGAACGGGCCATGGACGCCATCTGGGTTTCCATGGTAAGTGCCGGGTCCAGATGTATCCCCAAGCTGCGAGCCTCACTCTTTGCGGTGAGGGTCTTTCCCCCAAAAGAAAGGGAGTCACCCAGACCGCCGATGGAGGGACCACCCACACTCAAGACCTCCGTCTTGTCCGGGTTCAGCCTCAACCCCCCCCCCAACCCATTTCTTTACAACAGCTAAATTCGCTTGCATGTGAACTGATTTCTTTGTGTTTGATGCAACCCTCAGAGGTATCTGTTTTCGTGCACTGCATGTTCTTATTCTTCCTCTAGGAGGGTTTGGCATGTATACAGTACCTTGTAATCCATTCTTGTAACTGTCCTTAGTACTAACTGTATGTCAATAAATATTTATTGGTTTTTATGAATCAAACAACAGTCATTTCATTTAATGCATGAATAAGTCACGTTATAAAAGAAGTTGGATCCTTTGTATGTGGTAGTAGAAATATTTTCCTTGTAAGATGAGTAAAGTATAACTGAAACTTGAATCATTCTTAAAATGTGAATTGGCAAGTTACATTGCTATGCTTGTATGCAAACATGAAATATGTATTTACAGAACTTTCAAACATATTGTCATCATAACTGAGCAAGCTGCACAGTTCCAGAGCACTACCAGAGGACTGGCTGATAAACCACCTCCAAGTATCTCATACCTAAAAGACCTTTGGAAGGACTGCCATAAACTCGAATCAACTTGATAAACTATATTTATTGTTATATATGTGTTAGTCCTCTTCATATTCTCCATGTATCACAACTAACTAAAGGCAAGGAATGTTGTGGGGGAGGTGTACACACATATGGATATACAAGAAACAGAGACAAAAACTGCAAATCATGTGTTCTTTCTGTTTAGGTTGAGGAACAAGTCAGCACAACTGAGAGAGTCTTTCAAGACAGACAATATCAGATTGATGCTGCTATTGTTCGAATAATGAAGATGAGGAAAACACTTGGTCATAATCTTCTGGTTTCAGAGTTATATAATCAGTTAAAATTTCCAGTAAAGGTGAGTAAAATATTATTTTTCCCTCCTTTTCAAAGAAAACCAATAATGTCATATAGAACAGTAATGTTCTATGCTGAAGTCTGTATAATGACAAAACAGTTATGGTATCCTTTTCAGATATTTGATTTATGAGTATTGTATTCTGTTTCCTTTTTCCTTGAAGTGGTAACACAATGGGAAACATACTCTCTTTTTACAGCCTGGAGATTTGAAAAAGCGGATTGAATCTCTCATTGACAGAGAATATATGGAGCGAGACAAAGATAACCCTAATCAATACCACTATGTTGCATGATAAAGAAGAAACTGTTTTTATAAAACAAAAGGACACTAGCTTCCAACAGTGAATATCTGACTTGTTCTCAAACTTTATTTTGACCAGATCTGGGAATGTTAATCAGTTGCACATAATGTTGGAACTTGAAACATCCTTGCCTAGTTTATGTGGTGGTATTCAAAGACACATTTATTTTCAGATCGGCTTCTTGATTTTTTCGGGAATTCTGTTCAAACTTTATTTTGAAGTTGGAGCGAATGATAATAGCCCTTGATGATGCAATTCTTTGGTCCAGAGAAGTTTGGGTGATTGTGTGTGTTTGATTGTACATTCTAGAGATTCTTTAGGCTGCATTTATTTAGCTTCAAGGATTATATAGTTCCTCTTTAAAATTCCGTTCAATCAGCTTTTTTCAATTGAGAACAAACAGAAGTCTCCATGTATAATGAATTTCAACTATGCACAACAATTTCCAATACTTGTTTTCATTTTTTAAAATTTTACATCTTTCTAAACTTTATCCCTATTTAGGTAATTCAAGTGCCAAGAGGATGACTACATTAAAAAGTTTATAGTCAGACTTTCTAATTTTTTCAGTATATTAATTAGTTTTTTGTTTGTTTGTTTGTTTTTGTTTGCTTGTTTGGTCTTCTCAACCCCATGACAATTGATTAGATAACCATTTTCATACTTGCAGACATTGTTCATAAACTTTCATGTGAAACTATAGGCTAATCTAGTTTTACTCATAAGAGTTGCACAGAGACTAATAACTGTCTCATGACCTTAGAACGTTCAAAACTGTTTTCAAGTGCTTTATTAGCATGTTACAAGAACATGGGTGACAATTCACTCCTTTTCTAGATATTTGCAGAACCAGGTACATGAAAGAAGGTTCTTTTCACAGTGGTTTCCCTCTCACATGTGCACGCAGGGAAGGACTGGATAGTTCCATGGTTTTTGTCATGTCCGATATTGACAGTACATCTTATTTCATATTGTTTATATGGAAGTTTACAGAAATTTGGAGAAAGACAGCTGTATAAACTGTGTAACTTCTGCTTTTAGATGATTTGCAAAATGGTCTATGTTTAAAAGAAACCAAAGGGAGCAGGGGTTGACATTTATTTGCTATTTAATATAGTAATATCTCAATTAATATTCTTTGCATAAATTAGTAACTTGTTTAATTACACAAATTAAACTCCCTTGTACTATTTTGACTATGGCAAATTAAAGTCTCTGGATTACTGTCAATTGCTGTTGATTTATTCATTTTTCCTTCTATTTCCTGTTACATTTCAAAATCTCAGTTGAAGCAAATGTGAAATATACAAACCTTTATATTTTAACTATCATAATTTAGTTAAAGGAAATCTCAGATTCCTAGCCCCTGTATGGATTTGACTTTTTTCTATCTCCAGTATATTTCTATCAACTGCTAGTTAAACTGCTTTAATTACATTAGCCTTTATTTTTGAAATACAAAAAGAAATATAGAGCTTATACTTACAAAAGAGTGTAAAAGGTGGAAAGTCACCATGAGCCTTTCTACTAGAAATTAGTTCCTTGGGTTTTTATACCACACATATTTTAAGAATGATATAAAACTTGAAACATAATATTTTTTCTTTGTAGTCTCTATGATTTGCACAAATAGGTGGTTCTGTGGATGTCCTTGGAAATTTCCTAGAAAGTGTTTAGCACTACCCTAACAGTCTCTATCCAGTGGTTAATTCCCAGTTCCATTCTAACCACTGCTGAAGCAGCACCAGTATTTAAATACTGGATCCTACTTACCATATTCATATAATAGTCTTTCCCTTTTAGTCCTGTTGTTTGTTTTTAACCTTTTAAAAAAATCAGGTTTTGTCATGTAATTTAAAAGCAATAGAGGGAGACTGATTGTTTTGTTTCCACCTTTTTTTTTTTGCATCTAAAGCCCTGCTTAAAAAGTGCAACACCTGCAAAAATAAAATTCTTCCAACTCAATGGTTCCTAATCTTAGGTTCCCATATCTTCTTGGATTGCAACTCCCCAAAATCCTGGCCAGCACAGCTACTGGTGAAGGCTTCTGAGAGTTTTAGTCCAAGAACATCTGGAGACCCAAGGTTGGGAACCACTGCTCTAATTGACAGGCACTCCAAGCGCCTCTGTTATTTGGGAGAGGGACACAAAACACAGTCCTGCCAAATTTGTGGCTCTTAAAAATATATATATATTTTTTTTTTACAAAAGTCACCATAAAGAACAGGCACTTCAGACTCAAATTATTCCTTTGGAAGGGGTCAGTCCAAGCAGTCTACAGCCTGTAAGACTCCCTCAAAATCAGTGCTCATGGAGACTGCCAACGTTCTACTGTAGGCAGTAGAACATTGTAACAGCCACTGCCCCATGATCTCAACACCATCCACTCTGGAACCAAATGCCTTTAATTTCAAAGGGACAAACTACAACCAAAGAAACTGAAAACCACATATGAACAAGGAAAACAGCCTTCATTGGTAGTGGTGTGCTCCCCCCAACTTCTCAAAGGAAGACAATGCTCCACATTTTTCTCCGAGCATCTCTCCACTTCTGACACACTCACCAGCATGGAGCCATTTGACTCAATTGTCAGATGGTGAGCGTGTATCTCAACAGACTCTGAAGATTAAGGAAAAAACATTCCAGGAGACACCGAGACAGTAAACAAATGGCCACAACCCACTCGCAGTCATCATTAGATTCGGAGAAGCAACAGTCACCAGTGTCAGGCCCTCAGCCAAAACTGCCCACTCTGTCTCCATTTGGGCACATGCTAACAGGAGAATTTCTACCCACCCTACGGTACCTTCTCTCAATACTATATGACTGCAGAAATGTACCCCTTGGCATCAAAGTCCTCATCCAGGTCCAATTCTGAGCAACCCTCTAATATATGGACAAGGTCGAAAGCTTTGACATCGAAATTGACATCATAAATCTTAAGGAAGGCCGATATCAGTGCTACATCAGACTTCGATGTGGACAAACATCTGTAGAGTAAGAAAGACCAAAGGTAATGACTCCAAAAATGCTTCGTCATTGACAACTAAGGTCAATGGCAACCAATTTGGAGAAAGCTAAACAGACCACCCTTCAACTCCAAGAATTTCTCAGTGGTGAGTCTCTATGCATCAACATATATCTCAAGCACTGTTGATGGCAAAAGTGCTAAGAAGGTGCATAAGGATCACTCTTTCTTCCAACTCTAATGCATCTACACCAAAAACACTTCAATCTCAGAACTTGGCATCACCATCACAAGATTTTCAAAGATTGGTTCTGAAATCAACATAACAGCATTGTTTGCTTTTCAGAGCCAGCACACAATTCTGCACAGAAAAGCTAAAAGGCTGAGGAGAAATTCACTGAGTCACCTACCTGTGGTGCTTTCTTGAATCCAGAAGCCAACATCCTATCAAAACCAAAGGTGAAATCTATGTAAAACAACATGTTGACACGCAAAAGCCACTGGATTCAGAGGACAACATCTTTTCTGAAGAATCACCACCCTTCCTAGCATCATCTCAGGACTCTGATGTTGATGTTACTATCACTCCCTCTCCATCGGAGGGCATCAGGTCCTTTTCTGACCTGATGCTCAGGATGGCAAAGTCTTTGCAGATAGAAGTCCAAAGGCCACCTCCTCCCAAATAGGACCTTGTTTATGATAAACTCCAGAACACTGCCATACCTGTCCACACAGCCATGCTGCCCTCTGTACCTGATCTAATGAATGGATTTTTTTGGGGGGGGGGACTTCCACACTCTTCCCCTGCTTCTAGAGGTGTGGAGAACATATACAGAATTCAAGGTAAGGAAACTGGGTTCTTTTTCAGCATCCACACCCACATTCCATCATTGTTGAAGCATTCCGGACGTGATGAAAGAGCGTAGAAAAATGAATGCAATTGTGTGCAGAATTTACTCCACATCTGCCCTAGGGATTCAAGTGGCAAATTACCAGGCAGCAGTGGCGGCATGCCACCTTTTCTTGTGGGAGAAGATTACAAATCTTACTCCAAAGACTTCCAGAAGATAAAAGAATCCTGGTGCTTTAATACCTGGGTAAAGATTGTGTATACAGTATCTTTTAGAAAGCTGAAGAATTGTGATTAGAGATGGTCACAAACTACCAGTTTGGCAGTTCGTGCTGGTTTGTCCTTTGGACAAACAAGTATTTGGCATTACCCACCCCCTTCTACACTTTTTCAATGATAAGGTAGGTCTCACAACAGATGTTTCTTTTCTCCCTAAAGTTGTGACAGACTTTCGTATCAATCAAATTCTGGTGTTGCTGACCTTCTTTCTATTCCTTGCTACAGACTTGGAAGGATGACTTCACTCATCAGATGTGTGTAGAGCTCTAGTCTTCTACATGAACAGGACAAAGGCTTTCCAAAAGATTACCCAAGCTGCTTGTCTGCTATCAAGGGAAACAACAGGGTAATCATTCTCTCAAAGAATATCCAACTACAGTACATACCATCACCTTATCATATCATTTGGCAAGAAAACCTGTGCCCGACTCTTTTGAAAGGACATTCCACCAGGCCTTTGTTTGCCTCCACTGTTTTCATAAGACACTTGTAAGGCAGCCACATGGTCTCAACCCATGAAGTAAACTGGATGTCAGAGCCAGATTTGGTCGGGTGGTAACTTCATCAGTGTTGGTATGACATCCCACTGGCCAGTAAGCGAGCTGGCTAACTCACCCATTAGTCTGACTCACAGAGACCATAAAAAACAAGGACAGTTTACTCACCTGTAACTGTAGTTCTTCAAGTGATTATCTGTGAATTCAGACAACTCACCCAACCTTTCTTTTACCAGACATTGCTGTTTATTCAGTGGCAGACATGGGAACTGGGAATTAACTGTTGGATGGACGAGCATGTGATTGGAGGTAGAGTGGGGCTGAAAAACTTCTTGGGCTCTGGAAGATTCCAAGGACATATTTGCAGGTGCAGAACAATCCATTAGTGTGAATTCACAGATGACCACTCAAAGAACTACAGTAACAAGTAAATAACCTGGACCCGACGCTTACCATGGAAACCCAAGTGGTGTCGGTAGTTCACACCGCCTTTTTCCACCTTTGGCGGATTGCCCGGCTGCAACCCTACCGTGACATGGGGGCACTCACTACCTTGGTACATGCGCTCGTAATCTCAAGACTAGACCACTGTAACACGCTCTACGTGGGGCTACCTTTGAAGCTGATGCGGAAACTTCAGGTGGTGCAGAATGCAGCGGCCAGACTCCTTACTGGAGTGAGAAAACACCAACATTTTTCTCCTGTTCTGGCCAAACTGCACTGGCTGCCCATCCGTTTCCACATTGACTTCAAAGTTCTAATGCTTACCTATAAGGCCCTAAATGGTTTAGGACCTCGATACTTGGCGGAGCGCCTGCTCCCACCAAGATCTACTCGGATCACCCGCATGAGTCAGGAGGTGAGGCTGAGGAGCCTGACGCTGAGGGAGGCCCAGAGGGAAAAGACACGAAGCCGGGCCTTCTCGGCGGTGGCTCCTCGCCTTTGGAACAACCTTCCTCCGGAGATTTGCAAGGCCCCAAACGCTGGGTATTTTCAAATGCCAACTGAAAACATAGATGTACATCCAGGCCTTCCCTCCTGTCAACTACTGATTTCTTTGCTATTTATTATTTATTTATTCCTGCACTATTTGTTATTGTTGTATGCTAATGTTTTTATGTTTTTTAAAATTGTTTTTGATATTCTGCAAGCCGCCGAGAGTGGTAGAATATACCAGATGGGCGGGATATAAATCGAACAAATAAAATAAATAAATTTACAGGCCCCTACATTTACTTAGTTCATTAAACTTACTGAGCCTGTCTTTTAATCAGGTGCTGAGGAGAATTCATGCTTGCTCATCAGACAGCAGTTGTGAAGACATATTTTATTACTGGTTATTCATTAACTAGTCACAAAGGCAAAAGAAGGTGATACCTTTATTAGACCACCATTCCCCCCCCCCGGTCACAAAGTCTTATTGTAAACTACTCACTTGAAGGTGGCTAAAGGTGAAAACAATAAGAGGCTGTGAAACTACCGAAGTCCAAATGCAACTGGCCTTCCCCATGGAAGAACTTGCAGTAATTATAGCTATGATTCCATGCATGCGTACCTAGAATAAATAATATATACAGTGATTCCAGTGAACTTGATTGGATTTACTTTTGTACTAACATGAATTAAATTGTGTAAAAAATGTAATACTTAAAGTTAGGTAAGAGAATCTTATAGACTTAAGACCACATAAAAAGTACAAAACTTTACCTATACGGAGGGTAAAACAGTATGTTCAAAATACTGTATTTATTCTGAAATGTTGTAATGAACAATGTGATGTCTAAAAATCAATGACCAAAAGTTGCAATCAGCTAGCCCGACAGATAGACTATCCCTCCGCAGAAATGCCTATATCTTCTATTACTATTACTGTTGTTCTCACTTTCATCCTTATAGACTGGATTTTTTAAAAAAAAAATTATATAACACACAAAATAAAAAGACAATAAACATCCAAACATAAACTACAATACACTCCTTAAATTCACTTCTTCTACATTATCATTTTTTTCATTTCCCCTCCGCCCTGTGACATCTTCCCCTTTGGTACTATGTTCCAATACTTTAACTTTAGAATTTGTGCCACCCCATGTCTCTCCAGAAATACACTGATTCTTCTTTTGGTGCGTATGCCTTCCCTTTAAACAGAACATGTTCCAGAAATGGATTCCATATTTTTCTAAAATCATTTTTTTTCAACACACCTTTTCTAATTTTCATATCACAAGTCAATTTATCATTAATTGCCATATTCCATATCTCTCTATACCAGCGATAGCGAACTTATGGCACGTGTGCCACAGCTGGCATGCGGAGCCCTTTCTGCTGGCATGTGAGCCATAAGTCGCCAGATCGCTACTCCCCCCCCCCGCGCAGCCAAACCTGAGAAGGCAGCTGCAGCCCCGGGTGCTGGCGCTTTGGCAGCAGATCCAGAGCAGCTGGTGCCGGGATTCCCCCTTCCGCTGCTACTTCCAGTGCTGCCATTGCCACCGCCCACTGTATCCCCCCCCCCCCCAGTTTCGGCACGCAAGCCCAAAAAGGTTCACCATCACTGCTCTATACCATTAATTGCCATATTCCATATCTCCCAATACCATTCCTCCATATTGATATGTCACTTTTCCATTCTTTGCAATTATTAATCTTGCTATTATTAACCTTGCTGTAGTTATGGTAATTGACTCCTTTTTCTTCTCTCTTTACTTATCATTAACAATGTTCAATAAGGCAACCATTGGAGACAACTGTATATCAATTCCCATTATATCTCTTAGTTCATTAAAAACCAAGCTCCATTCTTTCCTTCTAATTTCTTAAAACCACCACATACGCATATATGTCTCCTCGTTCTTACATCTCCAACACAGAGATGATAATTTTTTATTATATTTAATTTAACAGGCGTTAAATACCATTTCTGAACTGCCTTATAACAGGTTTTTTAATTCTTACTGACTAGAGATGGGGGTATTTGTATATGAATACGAATATCCCAGCACAGCTGGAGTTAATGAGGGTCCGGCCCCTGGGGCCAGACTGTCCACTCAGACGTCCAGCAGTGGTGGTGGCCCCTCTCTTCCTTCCAGTTGTTCCGGAGCACCACTCAGCTAGCCACTCAGCAGCCTTGCAGGAAGACTTATCCTCTCTTCCTCTGCCAGGAATGGCTAGATGACTGGGAAGAGAGTAGTGCTTGGGAGCGATTGGAAGGATGAGCAGGGCTGGCAGCAGTGGCAGACGTGTGTCTTGTTAACTCCAGCTTTGCAAGGATATTCGTATTTGAATACAAATACCCCCATCTCTATTGCTGACATATTTTTCATTATTTTATACCACACTCCATTCTCCAAAGTTCTTCATATAAAAAATGTGCCAATGGTTTTTGGTTTTGAAACCTTTGTAGAAATGGCGGATAATCTCCAGCAATTGTTTTCATGAAAGCCGTTTTGCACTTCATGAGTGAATCTTGCACTGCAGCTTTTATACAAATTGTAGGTTTACTGCACGGGAGTTTTGCTTCTTCCACATACTTCTTGATGTTGTCACAAACAGTCATAGCTCTATCAAGGCACTTAACATTCTCCAGTCACCTAGTGGAGCAAAACGTCTGGGAAAATAGTGTGCTTTCAGTCAAAGCAGCATATGATGCCCTCTTAGCTGGGAAATCTTTAAACAGATAATACATGTTGCGCAAGACTCAATTCAAGTCCCATTTCACTGCTTGCAATCCCGTTCGTTTTAAAAGACCCATGTACAACATGAAGGGTACAAGTTCTAAAGTTAATCAGTTCTTTTCCTTCTCCTTTGCTGTCAAGGTTGGTTTTAATTTCTTCTTTTAGCCTTCTCAGAAAAAGATGATTTACATTTGGCCCATCCATTTTGCAACTGAGAAAGAAGACATGCCTTCTTGAAACTTCTGAAGAAGGCCTTTAGCAGCAGCAGTTTGAAGAAAAACACTGATTAGATACCATGTGGAAACTTTACGTCAGTAATCATCCCAAAAGCGAACCACTAAATTTATCTGTTTTGAACCACCTTATTCAAAGCTTCATCAAAACAGTTAACAAATGATTGGCATTATTTCAGCTGTTTCAGTAAAGATCAGAGGAATATGGTGCCAAGACAAAAGCAACAACATAACTTGCTTTTGTTTTTCCAAGATGAAACTGTTGAGCTGAGAACATTCACTTGAATAACTCACTGATGTTGTTACAAGAGTTAAATGACATCTTCTTCATCACCAGTTGAAAAGCCCACAGGCACTCTGCTGTCCTAATACAGCCCTCAATTACATAGGCAGCAATACTAGTTTGTGTGGTGGGTAATTCTGATCATTTTCCAGTTTTCACAGGGGCTGTCTCTTCACCCCTCCTTCATGGATTGCTGCCTTGTCGTGGCGAAGGGGCTTGAGTAACTCAGAGAAACTATGGGCTATGCCGTGCAGGGACACCCAAGACGGACAGGACATAGTGGAGAGTTCCGACTAAACGCAATCCACCTGGAGTAGGAAATGGCAAGCCACTCCAGTATCTTTGCCAAGAACGCCCCATGATCAGAAACAAAAGGCTAAAAGATATGACGCTGGAAGATGGGCCCCTCAGGTCGGAAGGCGTCCAACATGCTACTGAGGAAGAGCGGAGGACAAGTACAAGTAGCTCCAGAGCTAATGAAGTGGTTGGGCCAAAGCCGAAAGGACGCTCAGCTGTGGACGTGCCTGGAAGTGAAAGGAAAATCCAATGCTGCAAAGAAAAATACTGCATAGGAACCTGGAATGTAAGATCTATGAACCTTGGGAAGCTGGAGGTGGTCAAACAGGAGATGGCAAGAATAAACATCGACATCCTGGGCATCAGTGAACTAAAATGGACAGGAATGGGCGAATTCAGCTCAGATGATTATCATACCTACTATTGTGGGCAAGAATCCCGTAGAAGGAATGGAGTAGCCCTCATAGTCAACAAAAGAGTGGGAAAAGCTGTAATGGGATACAATCTCAAAAATGATAGAATGATGTCAATACGAATCCAAGGCAGACCATTCAACATCACAATAATCCAAGTTTATGCACCAACCAGCATTGCTGAGGAGACTGAAATTGAACAATTCTATGAAGATTTACAACACCTTCTAGAACTGACACCAAAGAAAGATGTTCTTCTCATTCTAGGGGACTGGAATGCTAAAGTAGGGAGCCAAGAGATAAAAGGAACAACAGGGAAGTTTGGCCTTGGAGTTCAGAACGAAGCAGGACAAAGGCTAATAGAGTTTTGTCAAGAGAATAAGCTGGTCATCACAAACACTCTTTTCCAACAACACAAGAGGCGACTCTATACATGGAAATCACCAGATGGGCAATATCGAAATCAGATTGATTATATTCTCTGCAGCCAAAGATGGAGAAGCTCTATACAGTCAGCAAAAACAAGACCTGGAGCTGACTGCGGTTCTGATCATCAGCTTCTCATAGCAAAATTCAAGCTTAGACTGAAGAGATTAGGAAAAACCACTGGGCCACTCAGGTATAATCTAAACCAAATCCCTTATGAATACACAGTGGAAGTAAAGAACAGATTTAAGGAACTAGATTTGGTGGACAGAGTGCCTGAAGAACTTTGGATAGAGGCTCGTAACATTGTCCAGGAAGCAGCAACGAAAACCATCCCAAAGAAAAGGAAATGCAAGAAAGCAAAGTGGCTGTCCAACGAGGCCTTAGAAATAGCAGAGAGGAGAAGGGAAGCAAAATGCAAGGGAGATAGGGAAAGTTACAGAAACTTGAATGCAGACTTCCAAAGAATAGCAAGGAGAGACAAGAGGGCCTTCTTAAATGAACAATGCAAAGAAATAGAGGAAGATAACAGAAAGGGAAAGACCAGAGATCTGTTCAGGAAAATTGGAGATATTAGAGGAACATTTTGCGCAAAGATGAACATGATAAAAGACAAAAATGGGAGGGACCTAACAGAAGCAGAAGACGTCAAGAAGAGGTGGCAAGAATACACAGAGGAATTATATCAGAAAGATTTGGATATCCTGGACAACCCAGACAATGTAGTTGCTGACCTTGAGCCAGACATCCTGGAGAGCGAAGTCAAGTGGGCCTTAGAAAGCCTGGCTAACAACAAGGCCAGTGGAGGTGATGGCATTCCAGTTGAACTATTTAAAATCTTGAAAGATGATGCTGTTAAGGTGCTACATTCAATATGCCAGCAAGTTTGGAAAACTCAACAGTGGCCAGAGGATTGGAAAAGATCAGTCTACATCCCAATCCCAAAGAAAGGCAGTGCCAAAGAATGCTCCAACTACCGTACAATTGCACTCATTTCGCACGCTAGCAAGGTTATGCTCAAAATCCTCCAAGGTAGGCTTCAGCAGTATGTGGACCGAGAACTCCCAGAAGTACAAGCTGGATTCCGAAGAGGCAGAGGAACTCGAGACCAAATTGCTAACTTGCGCTGGATTATGGAGAAAGCCAGAGAGTTCCAGAAAAATATCTACTTCTGCTTCATTGACTATGCGAAAGCCTTTGACTGTGTGGACCACAGAAAACTATGGCAAGTTCTTAAAGAAATGGGAGTGCCTGACCACTTTATCTGTCTCCTGAGAAACCTATATGTGGGACAGGAAGCAACAGTTAGAACTGGTCATGGAACAACTGAGTGGTTCAAAATTGGGAAAGGAGTACGGCAAGGCTGTATATTGTCCCCCAGCTTATTTAACTTATATGCAGAATACATCATGCGGAAGGCTGGACTGGAAGAAACCCAAGCCGGAATTAAGATTGCCGGAAGAAATATCAACAACCTCCGATATGCAGATGATACCACTCTGATGGCAGAAAGTGAGGAGGAATTAAAGAACCTTGTAATGAGAGTGAAAGAGGAGAGTGCAAAAAACGGTCTGAAACTCAACATCAAAAAAACTAAGATCATGGCCACTGGTCCCATCACCTCCTGGGAAATAGAAGGGGAAGATATGGAGGCAGTGTCAAATTTTATCTTCCTGGGCTCCATGATTACTTCAGACGGAGACAGCAGCCCTGAAATTAAAAGGCGCCTTCTTCTTGGGAGGAAAGCGATGACAAATCTTGACAGCATCTTGAAAAGCAGAGACATCACCTTGCCAACAAAAGTCCAAATAGTCAAAGCTATGGTTTTTCCTGTCGTGATGTATGGAAGTGAGAGCTGGACCATAAAGAAAGCAGACCGCCGAAGAATTGATGCCTTTGAGTTGTGGTGCTGGAGGAGGCTCTTGAGAATCCCCTGGACTGCAAGGAGAACAAACCTATCAGTTCTAAAGGAAATCAACCCTGAATGCTCACTTGAAGGACAGATCCTGAAGCTGAGGCTCCAGTACTTTGGCCATCTCATGAGAAGAAAAGAGTCCTTGGAAAAAACCTTGATGTTAGGAAGGTGTGATGGCAAGAGGAGAAGGGGACGACCAAGGATGAGATGGCTGGACAGTGTCTGCGAAGCAACCAACATGAACCTGACACAACTCCGGGAGGCAGTAGAAGACAGGAGGGCCTGGTGTGCTCTGGTCCATGGGGTCACGAAGAGTCGGACACGACTAAACGACTAAACACACACACGTCTCTTCACCCTCTCTGGTTTTACTGCCTGAACTTGTACTTGGCTTTGAACCTAAATGTTGTGATGGACTGTTGACCTGATTTAGTTTTCAGGTTCTTCTGATGTAACTAATAGTCCTTGTGCATGAAAACTCCACAGCTCTTAATTCCCATATTACTTAGTTCAGAGGTTTTGTAGCACACTTTACAATAACCTTTGCATTTGTCTCCACCAACTGGTGATAGCCATGGAACAAAGTCAGGATGAAGTTTGAAATCCAAGCACTGCGTATTAAAAACTGTTCTCTTGGAAGCCCTCTTCAAAATGTGGTTTCAGATACAGCCATACACAGAACCACCTGCCTAACACCAAGATGTTAGCAGATTTGTTTTCTGGCAAGTAGGAACTTTCCAAAGCTGGGAAAGTTTCACTTTCTGGTTCCAGAAAGTGTGATGAGCAGATCAGCAGGAAGAAAGGGAGTTTAAATACTTGCAAATTATTTCTGCAATCTAAAGAAGCAGACAAGCTTCATTTGCAAACTTTATGTGTGAGAGAAGTCAGGGAAGAGGGTGAGAGAGCTGGTACTCAGTAAACTCCAGCAGGAACAAGCAATCACATTTGAAAAATTTACTTTGCAGGGTGCAGAGTAGAAAGTGCTGGTTTACTGTGAAATCCAACAGCAGCAAAATTGATTTGCAACTCTGTGCTGGGTTTAAAAAGACGAAACGTCCATTCCATACACAAACATGAACCCAAAACATACTTATCTTTATATGTTAGTTAAATGCAATACTAGCAGGTAGGGATGAAAACAGATGTTTAAAGTTTGTATCTTGCTAAACATTTAAACTAGCCTTGTTTTGCGAATGCTACAGGCAGACCTTGAAAATCATGCAGGAACAGAGCTCAGCAAACACATTAGGCTGGTTGCTGGGGGTGGAGCTGGGAAAAAGGTGGAGCTGGGAAAGGGCGTTATTTTTATTTGTATTCTGCTTCTTCTCTATTCCAGTTGCCACAAGAACAGGTCTTGCAGCAGCAGGTCAAAAATCCATTGCTTTTAATCACAGTCTCCCTGACCTCTCCCCTGGCTGAGATTTTGTTTTGTACCATCCACCCATGTTCTTCCTTTGAATCTCACACTAGTGCGAATTAACAGCAGCAGAAAAAATTCTCATGATTTGAGTCATTTCCTTGGCTCAGAATCAAGGCTGCTTTCACACAGACTCTGGCTAAACGTGTCTTCGTTGTGTGTGCTGGTACATTTCCTGGGATTTCCATGTACAATCTTATAAGGTCTGAAGCTGTGCAAGTTCAGCTAATTTCTGACTTAATTGAAGTATTGGCTGATTTTAGAATGAGCAGTTCTGGTTCAAATACCTGCTTCATCTGGAACAAATCATGGTGCCAATTTCAAATCGTGGTGGATATACATTAATCCACTTTTGGAAAATATGTATATTTTAAATACGATTGAAATACAACAACTTGTAAGGCGATATTTTGGGGTTATTAGAAAAAGGCCTATGCAGTGGGGTTGACAGGACAGCCATAAACCTATGCCTGTTGCAAAAAAAAAAAAAAAAAGTGGCTGGAGCAGACAAGCTGGCCTTCTAAATACTGTACAGGCAAACCCCTCAGCCTTGGCGAAGCTTGTGGAGCTTGATAGGAACCGGGTCTAATGCCACAGATCCCAGAGTCTGGGCGTAGGAAGCAAGCTCCTCCTCATGCTGTAAACTGGGACTATCTTTTTTTCCTCCCACCGAGATCTACCCGTGTCACTCGCGCGAGCCAGGAGGCGAGGCTGAGGAGCCTGACGCCAAGGGAGGCCCAGAAGGAAAAGACAAGAAATTGGGCCTTCTCGGCGTTGGCTCCTCGCCTCTGGAACAATCTACCTCCTGAGATTCGCGTGACTCCTTCGCTGGGTATTTTCAAGAATCAATTAAAAACATGGATGTTTCAGCAGACCTTCCCATCAGATAATTCCTGACGCCCTTTTCTTTCCTTCCTATTGTCTCCCCTACCTTGTTTAATATTTTTGCTATTTAAATATTGTTTATATATATGTATATATACCTTTTGTATTATTTTATGTTGTTAGCCGACCAGATAGGCGGGATATCAAATAAATAAATAAATTAATCTAAAGAAGCCGGAGGGTGGCAACCCAGGACAAAGCCTCCCTCAAGCAAAGTCGTCAGTCTACCGAATTCACCCCAGAAACCGCCATGAGTCAGCAAGGATTGATTTTACACATTATCGCCAGTATGGGAACCCACGTGCCTCATGACCTCAGAGACCTTTGGGTAGAGTGGGCGGCATATAAATTAAATAAATAAATAAATGACGGATCTGCGCCTGGCGAGAGGGTCTCCACACACCCCTCCCTCCGGCCCAGCCTGCCTTCCCGGATACTCTCACCTAGGAGCAGAATGTTATTGACTGGAAGAGCCTAACCTTTCACCTTTCCTCTATAATGCCAAGGCTTCTACCTCACACAATCCTAGGGGTCGTAAAATGAAACTGAAGTGAAATGGAAGAGAGTCGAAGGGGGACGCAAAAGGCGAGGGGAAGGGGGGGGAAAGAGCGCGAGAGCACTTTTGAAAGCTATTACGACGCTCTCCCCCCCCCCACTCTCTTATCGCCGTATTATCGCGAGAACCTCCCTCCGCCAGTTTTTTTTTCTCTCTTTCTCTCTCCCTTTTCGCAGCCCAAGAGAGCTGGGCGGGGCTTAGGTCAGGTGACAGAGAGGTATCGAAAGCAGAGGAGGCCGCTGGGGCGAGGCTGACGTCATTCGGTCACGTGACCGCACTCTCGGTGTTAATAGCGGCGGTCGTCAGCGGTCGCCTCTTCGGCCGTGTCGGTGGGCTTAGGTTGCTCTTTCTCAGGCTCGCCTGCGTTATTTCCTCCCCCCCCCCAAATTTCTTTCTCTTTTTTTTCCCCCCTACGGTCTCGTCATGGCGACTCGGTATAACCGGGGGCTTCTCCTAGGGGCTGTCCTCCTGGGTAAGTATGGAAGCAGGGAAGGTGCGGAGGGAAGGGCCGCCCGGCCGCCCTCTTTCCTGCGTCTCGGGGCCGCCCTTAGGCTTCTGGCCTTCTCTTGCCGCGGGCTGGGAGGAGGGGGTGGAGGAGGGTGTGTGTGTGTGTGTGTGTGTGACGCGCTCTGTGGCCTCTCACCTGAGCGCCATTCCTGCTCTCGGCCTGCCCAGAGCTCTGCTGGCCTTCGGGGCTGTGCTCGCCCGGAAGCCCCCGGGTGGAAAAGAAAAGGGCTTCTCTTCTTTTGGGGTTCCCCCCCCCCCAGACGGCTTTCCGAAGGAGAGCGCCGAGTAACCCCTTGCCTTTGCTCCTTTGGAAGCAGCACAGTTTTTTGGGGGGGGGTGTCTGGCAGGGAGCGGGGCCCGGTGTTGAAACTCAAGGACGTGTAAGCCTCCCCAAGGAGCCGGTTTATCATCTCTCTTTTCAAGAGCATAGCGACGGTGGCGTTGACTTGTTTTCACTGGAAAGTGAAAGGGCCAGCCAGACACGCCTTTCGTTTTCTTCCTGCTGCTCAGAACAGTCCCCTTTGCTCAGCTTTTCCGTCTTGTTAAGATCGGTGTTGTCCATGGAGAGTGCAGATATTAGTAGCGCTGAGGAAACAGTATTGGAATAAAACCTTTGTGTAAAAAAAATGTCCAATCTGCTAGATAAGCTGATGTTTTCTTTGTTATCTTATGACAATACTGTTTGTACGTGTGTAGTAGTACAGTCTGTGTGTAGATAGTACATATATTACAAGCTTATAGTAGTAATAACATTGCTGCTGTGCTTGCTTTCTCTTCGTGTTTCTCTTCATGTTCTAGGTTTGGTCCAAATCCAACAGGCAGCCCTCTAGATCTTGTTTGACTCAAATTCCCATCAGCCAGCCTGATCAGTGGTTCACTGATCACTATTTTTTAGGGCTACAGGGTGTCCAGCTCAAGTTAAAAATCTTTCTTTCCTAAGCATTTAGTTAAAAAAGCCTATTTCTATGAAAGTATGAGGGAATGTATGCACTATCATATAACACTACTTGCCACTATAGCTTTACTGCATTCTCTGTCTAAAGTGCACACCCAGAGTGTGGGTGGATTTGTAATCTTAAACCTTGAGGCCTAATTCTCTTGTCTGGCCTTTCTATATAGTATCTTAAGAATGTGTTACTATATTATTGTCCTCCTTCCAAGGTAACATTGTTTTTGAATACTGCTCAGGAGGTGCTTTATTCCTATACTTTGTGTTTCCCAGCAGCTCAGCAAATAAGCATTAATCAAAAACGCTACTTAGCAACTTAAAGGTGTGAGTAGGAAGAATTCCCCGCCTTTTGCACTTCTAACTTTTGCGTATTCCTACCTTTATGTTGTTGACCCTGCTAACATCAGTGATACATTACTTGTTCAGTCCTTACAGCTGTAGTAATAACTGCTTTTGAACATTTTATCTTCAAGGAAGCACATGTGCCAAAGCTGGTAGTAGAACACCAGGCCCTTCCCACATAACTGTGCTGTTTTAAAAAAACCAGTTTAAAAAAACAGCCTCAGGTTTTTTTTTCTTAGTAGTTACGAGTGTGGGTGTTTTTTCTCAATGTACAAGTTTTTTTGTGAGAAAGTGATATCTCTTTAACAACAGAAAACCATTTTTTGTGGTGATGGGGAATCAGACTGCCTTTCTCCCACTAGTGGTTCCTTAGCATGTGTTGTAAGCACTTACTTGGATAGTGTATGCACATTTCTGATGGACAACAATTTTTTCCCAGCATGCTTTCATCCTTCATGTGTACTTCTTGAAACGTAAACTTTTATCATGCTCTGCTGAGTATAGGAGTGTTTAACTAGCCTTCTGAACCAAATAACCCTAACCTCCAAATGCCTACATGAATACTTGTTTAAAAATAGGACATGTCCCTCCACATTTTTCATTTTAAGTTTTTAAATCTGTGCTTTCCCTTCCCATGAGGTGGCAACACACATTTCCAATATGTGCAGGATTTTTACTAAGAGCCTATTCATTTTGCACTCTTATCTTTGATAATAATTGGAAATTGTGTTTTGCAGAATCATACAAATAACTCTTGATTGTAACTTGTAACACATCCAGCTGTGAAGGTAAAATTATTCTGAGCATAATCAACTTTCATATTCTCAGAAGGCAATACAGTGGTGCCTCGCTAGACAGTTACCCCGCATGACAGTTTTTTTGCTAGACATTGGCTTTTTGCGATCACTATAGCGATCCGCAAAACAGTGATTCCTATGGGAGAATTTCACTGGACAGTGTTTGGTCCTTGCTTCGCAAACCAATTTTCGCTAAATGACAATTTTGACAGCTCCCTCTGCGTTTGCAAACAGGTGTTTTCAGGACCTAAGCTTCACAAGACAGCGATTTAAACAGCTGATCGGCGGTTCGCAAAGTGGCTTTCCTATGGCCGATCTTCGCTAGACAACGACGATTCTTCCCCATTGGAACGCATTGAACAGGTTTCAATGCATTCCAATGGGGAAATGCTTTCCACTAGACAATTATTTTGCTAAACAGCGATTTCAGTGGAATGGATTATCATCATCTAGCGAGGCACCACTGTAACTATTACTATGAGTGACACTATTTGTCATGTTTTGGGTAATAGTAATATAGATGCTAAGTTGTTTTCTTCCCCAAGTGGACTGCAAGGTCTGCTCTACCTTGATTAAAAATATTGCTGTTATCAGTTGTAGTATTTGCTGCCTCTCAAAAGGCAAGGTAGGAATATGTTAGGACTAAAGGGCCCCTCTCTCATGTGACTGAGTAATTTGATTTACAGTTTTCTACTACGAGGTTGGTTTGCAGTATCCTGCAATGTTCTACTAATTCTGAATCACTGAGAAGAGTATAAGGGCAGACCTGCATGCCTGCCTGTTCTTTACTGCTTTGATGCCCAACTAATAATGTTTGTAGCTTTGTTGATTAAGTATACTTGATATTGTTTTAAGAATTTTTAATTTGGCATCAACTGAGTTTCTGAAGTAGCAGGCTTCCATGGGACAGAGCAGAAACATAACAGCTGGACATAAAATAAACCCAAGTGCAACATGAAGTTCGTAGAGTTTAAAAGGAAGCTCCTTAAATTGAATACACACCATAATTCTGTAATTACTGAGTGAACATATTGTGGACCAGAAGAAAACTGGATTTTCTTTGTTTTCTATAGTTAAATATATAGTAAATGGAAATAAGTGAAAAGAATTTTGACCTTGAACATTTTGGAGATGAGTTTATCAACTTGATTGACATTGGATATTGTGGTTGTCATGTTCCTTCTGTTTAAAAGCCAACTTTAGTTTGCCCCAATGCTACAGTATTTGTCAGTTTTCCTTTTGTGGTCTTGTATTGCACCCAAAATAGGTGGGGTTTGCCTCTAAAAAGGACAAGTGATGATAGGCACTTGCCTAGGAAACTGCTGCAACAGTTTCCCCCAATAGCCATTGAATCCTACATTTTCTGGGATTCTTAATCTGTTCCCAGGCCTCTTGAATCATACTAGTGCTCAGTTAATACTTGAGGCTTTTAGATGAAAAAGATTTGAGACTCGAGGATTATCAGTTTCTCCTTAATTTGTTAACAAATGTGTTGTTTCAGGTTTCTTGTATAAGCATTCACAGCCTGCATGGCCAAAATTTTGTGGACTCTGTGCACTTCTGCCCAGAAGAAATCACTTAACAGAGTTTTTAAAGCTACCTGATAAAATGGTAGCACACAGCAGGCTATAGCACATGTGTTGTATGTAACAGTGGACTGGCTGCAGGCAGGCTATTGTGGCAACACTGGTTTTAGAAATTAATGGCTAGTTACTCTGGTTGCTAACACTGGCAGATTAAATTTGAAGAGTAACTTGAAGACCAGTGATTTTTACTGTTGCAGATAAGTAGAGATTTTGCTTGCACACATTTGCTGAAATGAAGCCCAAGTGTTGAGAAATCTATATGCACGTGCCCACAAGCAGTTAACGGCAAGGATGGTAAATCTTATAGATATACTAAACCTTGCATAGTTTACTAAAAGCAAATAGAGGAGATAAACAAGGGTAGTAAAAAAGATAATACGTGTTTATGTGTCTTAGTAGAGGCAGTAAAACAGATAGACCTTTATCCTTTTTAATACAGGGTATATTGGCAGCCTGCTCCATAGCAAACTTGTCCCCTGGCACAAAAAGCAGTGATTATTTTTTTTGTCCACAATGGGCAACATACAGGTGTTATCTTTCTGACAAACTAGTAGACATCTTAGTTCAGCTTTTCAAAATTGTACAGTTGCATTATGTTTGGGGCCGATAGTGTTAATTTTGAACTTCTTACATGCAAGTTAACCTCTTGCCAATAGGATTGGCTGTCAGTTTTTGCATTTGTGACACAGACATGGTGAAAAATCGGGATCACCTCATTTCTGGTTGGAAAATACTAAACAGCATTTAATCAGATGAAAAACAATGAAAATTTCTGATAAATATTGTCTGTGAAGTGTTGTTCACTTTTATATTTGCCCAAGTGTTTCCAGAAAGGCACTTTACAAATATGATGGGAATAGATTAGAATATAAGTACTGGATCCTAACTTCTTTCTATCAGCTTGTTACACATAGAAACATAAAGGTTACAGATAACTTTTTATTAAAAATTGTGCTGTGTGTTTGTCCATGAAACAGAATTGCTTACTCAGGAAAAGGTGCTTTTGATTAAAGAGCTGACCCAGCATGAAATTTAGGCTGGAGCAGCTGTTTGGCAGGAAGTTGTACTGCCTTGTCTTGATATGCGATATTGTAGCTGTGAACTTTTCAGTTCTAAGATATGTAATTAAATGTATTACTGTCAAACTAACTGGAAAGCAGGATTGAAAAAAAATCAATGTTTTTTAAGAAATCAAATTGATTTAAAACATGATTAAAATCAAAAATGATTTTTAAAATATAAATCTTTTTTAACCCAATTTTTATTTAAATCAAATCTACAGCTCTATTAGCTTCCTCCTGCAGCTGCTAGATGTTACATTCTCAGTGCTTAAACCCCAAAGCTGCCATCTTGCTATCCTAAGAGTGGCACTCTGTGCATGGAGAGAAAAATTGTCCTGATTGGCACAGAGCTGTCTTTGTTACTCTTTTCATGCCCACTGCATTAAAGGTGTGAATGGCACCATGGCAAATATACATACCCATATTGGCATAATACTGTATGTTGTATGTTACAGTTTTTAGATATTGGAGTCTAGGATCTTATTCTTTAGCTCTTTTCTTTGCCTAGTTAAACATTTACACCAGTGGTGTGCAAAGTGTCACAAGCAATTTTCATATAGTCTCCCCTCCCAGCCATTTTTGTAGCTCCCTCAAGCCCCCAAAGATACTAAAAACAGATACAAATGGAGCAATTAGTTATTCTGATTCTGCATGCATCTAGGGGCAGCTGGTTTTGCATGGCAGAATTGCAGCACCACCACCACCCCATATGAAATAAATTCAAGGCCAGGGGAAAAAAAACAGAAGTGGTCATTCAGCCACTTCCTGTTTTGTTCTTTTTTACTTTTGACCATTTCCAGGCCTGGCACAGCTCTCAGGTTCCTGGGATAAAAATGTGGCTGTACCTCTCAGAATGCCTTTAATGTGACTTTAGTAAATAAGAATGTGACATGTTTAGATCTAAACATACTATCTTCCAGACCATATATTCCATCTCTGTTTTATGTGGGAATGATGGTCATCATCATAATCTTTAGAATTGCAGAGCTGGAAGGGACCCTAGGGATCATCGATTCCAGCCCTTATCAAGGAGGCAAAGTGGGGAAACAAACATTTAACGAGGTAATCGTTAAGCGAGGCACCACTGTACTAATAGGTACATTCAAAAGGGTGGTTGCTTCTAGGTTTTGAAGTTCTGTATCAAAGGAGGCCACACTATTGCAGCAGATAGGATAGTAATATAAATTTGGGGAGAGGTTATATTATGTGGTAGATGTTTCATGTTCATCCACAGAATAGGATTCTCCATCCATTTAAGGTTTCTTGGTTTTTCCCTCTCTAGGTTAGCCTATTGCATGATTAACCATATTTTAAAGCTCTGTGGAGTTTTTAAATCCAGAAGCTTGAATTGTCCTTTTCACAGATCCTAATTATTGATAAATCTGAATAAATTATTAGGTTGTACAGCTTTGTGCAATTGTCTTTGATGACAGTGTATGGTGCAGAAACTTGGTTTTAAAAAAGTTGTTGGAACAAAACGCTGCATGTTTGCTTTTGAAAGCCCCTGCCAGAGGTAGAATACAGAGATGACACCTATGCCTTTGCGGAACAGGGTTTTCTGTATCCACTAATTTCTGGAAAGTGAAAAAATAAACATTTAGGTATTGTGTTTATTTATTTTTTTCCTATTGATAATCTTTTCATACAAAAAGTACTTCCATGTTCAGATGAAACATGTTTGCTTATGTCGTGTTGTAAGTTTAACAATGTTGAGCAGTTTTATAACACACTTTTCTGTCAGCATGTTATCAAGAGATCTTGATAAAAGTAAAACCACAACGGATACGATGGACAGTTTTACAGCAAGTGTTGAAGTATATAATCCAGATCCGATTCTCATGGTTGTTTAGAATGTTCAGTTATTTTTTAAATCACTTGTTCTGTTTCTAGACATCATTCTTGCCAGAAAACCCTGTTTTCCTTAAAACTGCATATTAACAATATGCTACTTGATAATTTGTTTTTTGTTCACAGGGTTTTTACAAGCATCTTCAACATTTGAAGTAATAGATGACAGCGGAAAGACATGCATATTAGCCAACTTCTCTGTTCAGTTCATAGTGGAATACAGTACAAGTACTAAAAGTGAGGTGAGTTTGCTGAAATTCAGCTTACTGCAAGACCAGAAAGCTGTCTACAAAGACGTGAAAGTTCTAAGATACTATTCACCATTGTGTCACAGACTCAGTACAATGCGCTGCTGAATGTGGAGCCATTTGATTCACATTCAGAACTGATCTTTTAAAACTGATCTTTTATTAGTAATGAATCTGGACACATTGGATGGGAAAGTGCAGTTAATGCTGGCTCTCAGAAATGTGTGTATGTGTATGCATATGTTAAGCCTTTTTGTATACAATAGCGGGGCCCCCATGTGCAGTTTTCACATGCATTACCAGTATAACAGTATACATATCATGGTCCTTGGCTCTATCTAATGGCCGGTTCTGGTAATACATGTGAAAATAGTTTTCTGGATTTTTTTCCTTTTAATTTTATTATTTTCAGACCATGGATAAGTGAATCAGTGGATTCTGATCCCGTGGATAAGGGGATCCTACTATACTAGCCATATTTAGACATATGATAAAAGGGTTAACTAAACACGCGAGTGTGAAGGGTTGGTTTCTGGGGCTGTCGGTACCTCCAGTAAAGGACGAGATGGTGGTACCAAGTCAAACGGTTCTATATTTATTGCAACATCAACATTGGGGGGAAGGGGGTTCAAAAAGGGATTCAAAGTCTCTTGCAACTCTGCACTTGGCTTCAAAGGTGTCCATAAACTGTTTATAAACGGGTTAGTGTTCTCCAAGTTCCATGGTCCTGTTAAAGGCTTCACAGCACCAGGAATGGGGTTCAGTTATTCTTCCAGCATAATCAAGGGAATGGTTTCTTCATCCCCGCTCCAGTCCCCCCAAGACGACCCTTCTCCATCGCCGGCCATCCATGGCCCGGGAAACCCCCCAACTTCTGCAATTCGGCTATATGCCATGCCTTCTTCCTCTCTAACTCACGGGCAACCGCCTCTCGCTCCTCCCTTAGCTTCCGTCTCCACTCCTTGGTCTCCGTTTCTCCCCAATACGAGGGACGAGGCTTAAGCCCTAGCTGCCTTCTCTTCTCAGCCTCCTCGTGTGGGACCCGCACCTGTTCCCACTTGTGGGTCCATGGTCCTCCATCCAGATCCATTCCCAACCGCCTGGTATCTCTTCCCTCTTTCCCCTTATATCGGCTACCACCGCTTCAATCTCCTCTCCCCTCCTTCCCGCCAAAGTTCCCCCAGGTCCAGGGGCCAGGCTTAACTCTTTCACGACTGGTACCAGGTCACTGGTATCTACCCCTTTATTCTTTGTAGGGGGTTCGGAGATTTCTTTACCCCAATCAGGGGTCTCCACTCCCTTCTCTTCCCGACGCGGTGGTGTAGGAGGTGGGGATGTTTGAGTGTGTTGGGCCCTCGACGGGAGCGACGGCACTCCTACCAAGGCCTCCATCTTGGGGGCCTCACAGTGAGGAAGAGAATGTGATATCCTCATCCCTTTTTTTCATAAAGTGAAGATGATGAGTCTAGGTAGCATGGTCTTTGCATTGAAGTTCTCCACAGTACTTCAATACTTGAAAATCGGAGTTCAGAAATGTGTAGAGAAACTTCACACTTACAGGAGGCTCACTGCTTTTTGCAGGTATAGAGTTAGCACACTAGTAAACCTTCTTTAGAATGTCTGAGTAATGCTGTTACGATTCAGTAATTCTCTAAGTGCATGCTTCTACAAAAAAAAATCACATCTTGAGTGACCTCAAAGTTTATTACAAAAGGTAAGACAAATCATGTAATGAAATAAACTAGTACAGGAAATGCTAATGTTTGGTCAGGTGCCTTCTTTTGTAACTATGAAGTTGATAAGGTTTAGATTGACTGATAACAGTCTGTGGTATCAATTGTAGGCATTTAGCTACAAAGTTGCTCTAATCCAAATGCTAAGGACAAATATTAAACATGTTGGCATTTCTCAGCTCTACTATCGGAGGGGAGCAGAATGTTCTAATGTCATCACAAATAGTTTCACAATCGATAGTATTCTTCAGAGCCTGGAAAAGTTACTTCTTAGGCTACAAATCCAAGAATACGCAGATCAGCATGCCTGCCAGCCATATTGTCTGGAAGATTCTGAGAGTTTTAGTCTAAACAGAAACTTTTCCATGCTCTGATTATATCTTGTCTTTCCTGCATAGAGTTTAAGATTGTATTATCTTCCACCAACCTTGTGAGAATGGTTGGGCTGGAAAGAAGATGACAGGACTTACAGTCACAAAATGTGCTATGTTGTTGAATGCAAATTTGAACCTGAATCTTTCTAGTTGTAGTTAAAACATTTTAATCAGTGTGGCATTGCTTCATGTATTTTGGAATATTCCTTGAGTTACTTCCAGATGCAGTATATACGAGACCATCACAATTTTACTCTTTGACCTTTGTTGAAATAACCTACAAGGAATACATATCTTGAAGTAATAGGGCGGAAAGTCCTCTGTTCTTTCCCTGTAATAATCATAGTTAAGTTACATTCAAAGATTATGTTCACCCAATATCGGTGGAGGAAGACAGATTTTAGATTGTCCTTTCCCAGTCTTGAGCCCTCCTAATCCTGCAGGCAAATAATTAAGATGTAATGGAGAGAATGGGTTCCAGTGGTTGGAGTGGTGACAGCATTGGATGTGACTTAACCATGACTTAATCTGTGCAGTATCCTTGGTATAGTTTGACAGTATTAAATTGATTACAATAGCAGTGTCACATTTTCTTTTGTACTATAGTAATCTGTACTGAAACAGCAACTGATAAGAGATTTGTATGGAAGTTTTGTCAAACCCAGGATGCTGTAGTTAGTCTTAGGAGTAATACACTCAGTGCCTTCTCAGCTGGATGTATCTGTGCGATGAAAGTGTCAAATGATTTCACTTGTACCAAAATCCACTTGGGAATTTGATACTGTTTCATGATGGCGGAATTGTACAAATTAAATACAGATGTTGTACGTGTGAAAATGGAAGCTCAAGCATTGTTTCATTGCTAAGATGGACACGAGTGGGTTTCTGTGGTGAATAGACTTGGGTTTAAATTAGCAGCAAATTAGATGATGAATGTTTGCAGGTATCACGATAGTCTGGTAAGGAGAATGGTGTGTACTTAGCCCTGAGGATGCATGGTAAGGGACACATGATTGAAAATCAAAGAAGTAGTATCCATATTTGGGTGGGCAAAATGCAGCTATCCCAGTGTTACTGAATTGTAACTCCCACTGTTCCTCATTAGCTGGCAAGGGTCACTAGAAGTTGGAGTCAAATGATATCTGTAGGGCCAGCCCTGATATGTGTGCATATAGCACACAAGTACCAGTTCTTGACAAGGCTTCATAGGAAGGCAGTACTGCGGGGGGTGGGCAGTATTAGAAGCTGCTGTGTGGTTTAATTTGATGCATATTATAATAGTGTTACTACTTTGATATTTATTAGACCCAGACCATCTCACTTCCACCTGATGCTCATGTACTGAAAAATGAGAGCAGCTGCGGCAAAGGGAAAGAAGTCTCACAAATCCTTGCAGTAGGCTTTGGCCATGGGCACTCGATACTTTTGACGTTCGAAAAAACTAGTAGTTCCTATGCTGTCAGTACTTTGAAATTCAGCTACAACTTGTCAGATACCAGTGTTTTCCCAAATGCGACTGGAGGTAGGTATCGCTTTGAAGATTTGCAAATTCTGGTTATGCTGTTGTACTATATGGTTTGATTCTCCATATGTGCAAAATTGTCTGATGAATGTCACTTACTCACTCTTAAACAATTGTGCATTTTGGACTACAGGAGAAAAAGAAGCAAGTAATGCAACTGATATTAAAGCAGCCTTAAATACAAGATACAGATGTCTCAACAAGAATACAATAAGCATGGCAAATGTGGCTGTTCTGTTCAGCAATGTTACCCTTGAAGCATACCTTACACGTAACACCTTCAGTGGAAACGGTGAGCCTCTTCACTTCAAAGACAATTTTATCAAGACAGATCTTCCTTAATAAAACTAGGCACATCCTGCTTGGCAATTTCAGAATAGTTTATGCTGGATAAGTATCTGCTTCTACTGACCAGTAGCTTGTTCTTGGTTTGATTGACTGGTAACTTATGCTTATACTTAAGACGGCGAAAGGGAAGAGCTGAGGTGCAGAGCCTTTCTGTGTAACTTGCAGCCTACCCACGCCCTTGTCTTCCACATCCTTCTTCCTCTCAGCTCAGCTAAGCAATGAAGGGAGGGATTAGAAGGGAGAGTTAAAGCTCCATGTGATCCTCCCCATCATATGATCCTATAGAGCAGTCACAGTGGGCGAAGGAGAGAGGCTGTTAAGGTTTTGTTGTCCTTCTATATCTTTGCCTATTGCCACTTTCATTGCACCTTATTTTTCAGACTGCAGCTTTAAATAAAAAAAGTTGCTGTGGGGGTAGGCAGTCTGCTTCTTGAAAGCAACACAATAGAAGGATTGGGTAAATTCCTTATAGGTCTCTCTTCTGGGCAGTAACTGAATTTAACTAGGATGGATTAAAAGGTAAAGGTTCCCCTTGACAATTTTTGTCCAGTCGTGTTCGACTCTAGGGGGCGGTGCTCATCCCCGTTTCCAAGCCAGAGAGCCAGCGTTTTGTCCGAAGACAATCTTCCGTGGTTACATGGCCAGTGAGACTTAGACACGAAACGCTGTTACCTTCCCACCGAGGTGGTCCCTATTTATCTACTCGCATTTGCATGCTTTCGAACCGCTAGGTTGGCGGGAGCTGGGACAAAGTGACGGGAGCTCACCCCGTCGCGTGGATTCAATCTTATGACTGCTGGTCTTCTGACCCTGCAGCACAGGCTTCTGCGGTTTAGCCCGCAGCGCCACCACATCCCTTTCAGGATGGATTAAGCCATACAGAATTCAGTTTCCCAGAGAAAAAGTGTTTCCTAGAGAGAAAGGAGACATGCCGTTTGGAATGATCCATTGCATTGATATCGTAGAGGGAAATAAACTGAAATGTAATATATGGCCTTTTCTCATGACATCAGGAAACAAATGTCTGTCTTGCTAAGGATCCAGATATCTGGGGGGGGGGGGGGTTAGGATACAATGGCTCACAACAATAAAATATGGTTTTTTGGTTTTTTTTTAAAAAAATCAATTAAGTATATTTTTCTAAGCAACTCTTAGTATCCATGTACTTTCCTGGCTGGCTGCTGTACCAAAGAACAAAAATGAAATTGTAATTGTACCAAATATTAGTTTTACAAGTTTCTTGCCTGCCTGCTTATAGTAATTGAAGTGAGAACGTCCTGAGTTCATAATCAAAGACAAGTGAGATAGGCTTTTGCTACTTTTCATTTCTTTGATTTGTCACTGTTGCCTTTCAGAAACCATCTGTTTTGAAGATAGAGCTACTACTGTTCCTCCTGCAACAACTTCCCATATACCTACAACTACCAGTCTAGCACCATCCCCATCTACAAAAGACCCAGATGTTGGACATTACAATGTATCTGGCTCTCATGGGATATGTTTGCTGGCTTCTATGGGTCTGCAAGTTAATATCACATATAGTACAAAAAATGAGGTACAGTCCTAATTTTGCTTATTTCATAAGAATCAAGTGTGCATACACATGCACAGAGGCCAGTGGAAAGGAAGGGAGAAAAGTTCTCTTGGAGCCATTTCTCCTCCCACTTCAACATCCAGCATGGTGCCTCCTTAGTTTTCTCCAGTGGACGCATGCCCGATCATAAAGCATTGTGACTAAATAGGGTCTGACAAATTACAGGGAGGAGTGTATGATCCAAGACTTACTCCTGGTTGAATACGAGGACCTGGTACATATAACCAGAACCTGCTTGGGTGAAGGTTAAGAGTTGGTTTGATCTGCCTGCACCCATCTATGTTGAATGCCTCAGAAAACAAGATCTATTGGGTAGAGGGATGGAAATTCAGGGATCTAACTTGAGCCCAACACAAAATTGAGGTGGCTTGGGCCCAAGAGGAGTTTGTGCAACAATGTCTGCCTCAAGTCATCTTAGAAGCAGGAGCATTTAGTTGGAGGGATTTCAAAAGTTAGGCCAAAGTACCTATGTCTAGCACTCATGGGCCTATTAAAATCCAGTACTATAGCTATGTCAGAGTACACACATGATGTGGTGTCTACTCTGGTTGTGAAAGTAGCATTTCCATTTTATCGAGTGCTCCGTAGTTTAGAATTGTGCAAACATTTTTGAGTAATTAACTGCATGAGGAGTGGCTCTCGAAACCCCCCTCCAAGGGCCTTAGTGATGAATGTGACTAGGAATAATGTTCTTCTCCTTATTAATATACACATGTCTGTTTATGGCAGTGGTTGGGGGAACGCTGAAGGCATATACAGGATTTTGATCAGGGTTGTCATTATCAGAGGGCAAACCATAGTGTTGATTGGCAGTGCCCTGTTGATCAGCTAAAAAGGGACGGGGGGGCTCCTTGTGCCACACTTGTGATATAGTTGTTCAGATGAAGGTTGTACTGAAAATGTCCATATTTTGCCTCCAATAGGAGCCTGTGTCTTTTTCCTTGTAATTGTAACTTGTTTTTTCCCCCTCAAAGACTATTAACTCACAGGTGTTTAATTTTCCACAAAATCCATCTTACTCTGGGAGTTGTGACAATAACACAGTCACTCTAAATTTGATTTCTGGGAGCACCAGCCTTCGTTTCCAGTTTGTTCAGGTAAGCAGCATTTGACATAGCATTTTGCAGAATTGTTAAGTCATGCCCAAGATGGCAGTTGTTTCCACTATTTTTGCAGTATAGTTGCTGTCCATGGTGCTTTACAGAGCACTGTGGTTTGTACTAAGCATCTGCCAGTGAAAGTAGTATTTGGTCATGTAAGTTACGCAAATGAACATTCATTTGTTTATGTGCATAATTCTGCTCAGGAAAAACATGGGGCACAAAAGCCATCCCCACTAGAAATCCTAGCCCCGAGCACCATTGTGTTAGGAATTGTTCATACATGGTCACACTATAAAGTTCAGATACCTGCTTTAAAGAGGGAAAAACAGAGTTTATTCACATCTTGGAACTCCAAACCAAAGCCTCTATTTCTGTAGCATTGTGTAGGAATTGTTGAATGTCAACAACCATATAGACGTTTACCTTCAGTCTGAGAATCTGGACCTTCCAGCTACCTTCTTCCTTTTAGGGCATCATCCATATAGCTTTTCTTCAAAACCTCAACAACTATGGAATACTTTGATCATTAAATGATTGCCTTGCAATATCAATAGAGCAGTGTTTAGAAAGAAATCTGACACTGATGAACAATTCAAATTTAATTTCTTTCTTTTAAAGAATGCAAGTACTGACAAATATTTTCTCCAAGGCCTCAGTATGAATACAAGTCTGCCTTCTGAAGCTAAAGGTGAGATTTATCATTTTTCAGAACATCATAATGTGCAACCATGTGGTCATTGGGAAAGTGGCCCGTTTGAGGGAGGAGAGAGAAGTCTGGCCTTGGAATGTTCCCCAACCCCTGTAGAAACCTCTATACTTCTTACCTGATGTTGGAAAGGGGTGGCTTGCAATAAGTCAGAAGCAGGATTGATACAAACATCTGGCCTGTTTCTCTTCACTTTGCCCCCAACCCACTATCAGTGAAATAAAGATATGAGTGTGTGTGCCTGAGCTGCCTCTACTTGCTCTGAGCCAGTTTTTATGAAATATGCTTCTGAACTTACAAACTGCCAGTGTTTAGTAACATAATCTTGTTCATGTTTTTTAAATGCAGGAAATAAGATTTCTGCTGGCAACAATAGTCTGAGTGCCCTGAAAGCCACAATTGGGAAATCTTACAGGTGTGTTGCAGAAGAGAATGTCTGGATCTCAGAAAACGCTTCTGTCAACATATTCAATGTTCAGGTCCAGGCCTTCAAGATCCCAGGAGACAAGTTTGGATCAGGTGAGATGTATGCAGATGTATTGAGAGGCAATTAATGTGACATGATGTATGGTCATTCACCCTCTAATTTTGGCAAACAATAATTACGAAATGTTAACTGATCTGAAGGAACAAAAAATTAAAATATGTGTGGTGCTTATGCACAATTCAAAGCCAAAGTTGGATGATAACCTTTATTAGAATAGTAAAAGATTACAAATATAAGATAGCTTTTTATCCACTGGGCACCACAGCTGCGCATGATACAGAAGAGACAAAAGATCCAAAAATCAAGATGCTTCAGCAGGACATTCAGATTCACTCCACCAGAAGTAGAATCTGAAACCAATGGTGATATTTGCTTAGCCTGTCTTGCACATACAGACATGATATTTGGAGCTTGTTTTTTCTGCATCATGCACAGCTGTGGTGCCCAGCCTGAGGAAGACCTGTGTGGATCAAAAGCTGACTTCTGTTTGTAATTTTGTATTGATCTATTAAAGGTCTAACACTCCTTTGGGTGACCACTGTAATGTGTATTCTCTTGTTCTTTATCATTGATTAGATAATTGCATGTTCGTAATATTCAGTAGAGCTTCCTCTTTTCTGGATCTAAATCTACTTCTTTAACCACCACAGAATTGCAGATCTATGTGTCTGAAAAAGTAGGTTTTGATCCACACATGCTCACACTGCAATACATCTGTTTGTCTTTAAAGCACCACCGAATTTTGTTCACTCTCTCTCACTTTAATTTTGCCAGCATGCTGAGATGGATTAATATGGCTACATTTTTGCAAACAGGCTCCATATGACTTCCTATGTGCCCATTTCTAGCACTATAGGTTCACTTTCGGGGGGCTGTAAAATACAGTAAACTAAGTCCTGGTATGATTATTGTTTCTTTGAGTTTTCTACTACTAAAGAATTAAAACTTTTTATTTCTTTTCAGTGGAAGAATGTCAGCTGGATGAAAACAACATGTTGATCCCTATCATAGTTGGTGCAGCCCTTGCTGGACTTGTTCTTATAGTTTTGATTGCATATTTAATTGGTAGAAAACGTAGTCATGCAGGCTATCAAACAATTTAAGACTTGCACTTAATTAAACCAGTATGGAAGTACAGCAGTTGCAAGAAGCAGATACATTGATTTCCCCTTCCCCATTCCCTTTATCCCCTCAGATAGATTGATATGAGGGAGCACAATCTTTTCCTTACCAATTGTTTCTTGCAATGTCTGCTTTACTAAATGTGAAATCCATCTCGTGGCATTTAACTATGCACAAAGGATAACTTCTATAATTCTGTTTAATTTGCTAATGGGTTAAGTATTCACCCACCTAGAAACAGGCTGAAGTTTTAAGAATGCTTTTCTGAATTGGCATGGTTTTTAATGTCAAGTTCTTAAATGAGTGTGATATAGTTAATTCACATTCATTCACTTAAATTCAGATTAATTGTATCTAACAAAGGGAAACTTCCACTTTCTGGTACTACCAACCTGTGATAAACTCATCTACTGCACTAAATGCAGAGCAATGACTGACCAGTCAAACCCAGTTATTCCCACTTTGTTCCTACTTAGGTATGTGTCATTATGTTTTAAATGTTAACCCTGGTATGTACAAGGTGTGAGGATGATGGTTTGGCCAACTCTTAAGATATTTTTGGTTTGTCAACTTGGTAGGAGCTGGCCCTTTTTTACATAAAAATGGGTGTTACTTTATTTTTTGTAAAGTGAATTTCAGTCTCTTCTTCTGTTGGAGGTTCAGAGGAGATCCTGTTTCGCACATGTGTACAATAGACTTCAATCTGCTAATTCTTGCTTTGACTTTGGCTGGGACTGTACACTGCAAGGATCAGTTATGGATGCATTGCCTGTAACAGTGCTAATAAAGACTTTTCTGTATATTTTTTTAGTTTTCTGTTAAGCAATTGCAGAGGTGCTGGTTGGGATATTTAGTCTACAGCCTATATTTCTAAGGGGATGAGTTTGGTCTATATGTTGCAGAATGTTGATTTATTACCAGTTTATGGCTCACTTCAGAATGATTTCAAACTTTAATACTTCAGATACTATTAACTTTGTAGTCAAAACTTTTTGTTGGGACTGCAGTCTTTAAAACAGATTGTACTTGATTTTTCTCCACATAATCCACATGGCAGTTCGTCTACTACACAGCTAGTTGGAAAAGGTCAAATCTTCAACAGTAATTTACAGTAGATGCCTTACTCCACAGGATGAAAACTCTGTAAATCTTGTATCATTATCCAGCCTCTTCCCACAGGGCTTTCTTGCTTTAATGATCAGCTCTAATCATCCATCCCCTCCAGGTCCTTCAGAGAGAGGTGCATACAGTGAATGCTCCTGCCTTCTAAAACAGCTCAATGTGGTATTTTTTAGAAAAGCTACTGTATTGTTTTCAAAGAATCTTTAAGAGTAGGGAGATAATATTCCACTTGCTCAGCTAGCTAAACAGGAGTCAGTCTGTACCTATTTATTGTATTTGAATTTCTCATTTTCTAACGAATATAATTTATTTTGTATAAGGAGACTTATGTAACTCTGGACTTAAATTACAGACTGCCCTAAATAGTACCCTAGTTTTTTTAAAAAAATAATGTGATAGTAATTACATTTTATTCACATCATAATTAAGGTATGTATTGCTTTTCTTTTTTTACAAAAAAAAGTCAGGTTATCGGATTGAGCACTTACATGAAAGGCTGGGGAGAATTGGTCAAGTGTTAACTGTAGTAGAAACTGCAAAAATTGTGCATCAGTGCATTTATGTGAAGGAATGTGCCCAGTTTTGCAGCATACTGTCTTACATTTGTCCATTTATCTCTGAGCAATTTGATTTGCTCTACAGGTTTCTCGCAGTTTGTCTATTGTAGCCATGCTCAAACTTCCAGGCTCTGTAAATATTTTCTAGAATAAAATAAAATAAAATCCTGTTAATACAAACCAGAATGAAGACAAGGGAGGTCAGTGTTCTTTAATGGATAGAACAGGAAATAGCAGAGACACCTACATTTTTGCATTTAAAAATCACTGTTCAGCCACAAAGTTGTTATGCCCATAAACAAACCTTTCTCCATTAGTATGGAATATTTCACACTCGTGGAATAGTGGAAGAGGTAGGCGCGAAACCACACATGCACACATCTTCACTGTATTCCATATAGTCAGGATTTCTTATTAGTAATGCATACAGAAAATGCCTCTAGATTTACATGAAATGTTTCAATCTTAAGTTTCAGTTGTGTACTCATAAGATGCAATGCTAATGTCTAATCATACAAATAATGAAAAATTACAATATATGAGCTTTTTAAAAATATATTTTGGTATCCCTTCACAATTACTTATTTTCAAGTAAGCTGCCAGAAGATATAGTTGGCAGTCATTTTATAACAGCTGGTTTTGAAATAAGATTTATCCAGCACTGATAGCCTTTATAGCAGGAACTGGAGAGCATGCAGTCTTTCCTGATTTCAAACCTCATGGGATCTAAGCAGCACACTCAATGGTAAAGTATGACTGAAGTTGATCATTACCAGCATAGATGATCAGAACCTCCATGTCCAGTGGTAGGATATTTTTGTACTCCAGTTCACCAGGTTAGCCGCACATTGGATTCAATGGGACTTTGATTTGAACTAGCAAAAGTTCTACAATAACTTTGCAGTCTGGCCCTACCCACCCTCCTCAGAAACCCTAGCATGATATGACATGCCATAGCATGCAGAAGCACAAACTGATCAAAATTAAAGTAAATAGAATCCTTGTAGGGACTAGATGGAAAGAGGTCACTGTACAGCTCTTACACATGGGACATTCCGTCCCAGGCTAGAAGACAGTGAACAGAGTATATCGGAAACACAGGCTAGGGTTGGGCCAAACATTTTAAAATCATGAGATTAAGATGATCCTTCCAGGTCACTGGAAGAAAAGCAAGACAAATATTGCAGTAAATTCTAATAATAATGCTGTCAAGTTGATTCTGACTTAAGGTGATCCTGCCAGGGTTTTTGATCTATAAAATACTCAGAAGTGCTTTGCCTGTCTCTCCTAGTGGCATTCTTGGACCATGCAACTTGCTCAAGGCCACGTAAGTGGCAGGCCATGTAGCCCCCATCTGCTATTGGCTAGCGTCTCCTCATAGAGGCAGAGTGAGGCTCTGAACTCCCTGTCTTCTGGCTCCACAGCCATGCACACCAACCCCTAAGATAAATACCCGCCATTAATCTAAATCTCAATTGATTCTTCATGGTGCCTTTTGTGTCATGAAATGTTCCATCCAACCACTGTCTGTGTGAGATTCTGGATGGGAAATAGAATATTAGCAAAGGACTAAGCAGCACTAAGCAAATCATTTCCATTAACTGTCATTCTTTTGTAAGACAGTTCTTTTACCCATCCTTGAATACTGTCATTCATGTTTTTCTTGGGTAGAGAAATGGAGTTCTGACATTCAGTGTAGTGGCTCTAGATGTGCCCCCCATGAACAGGAGGACTCCTTTCATTCAAAGAAAAGACATCCTCTGGTGTTTCTCAGTGGACGAAGGAAAATGTGATTTTCACAGTTCTGCTATCGCATCCCACACTGTTCTGGAGGGCTCCCTAATCCTCCAGAGCAGCTTTTAAGAAAAACACAATCCTCACTTCCTTCAGTAGAATGCCCTATGTGTAGAATTCTGCCCACTTCATCTAGATTTAGCCCACTGTTGAAATATATTGTATGAAAGCTTTCTAATGCAGTACTCTGAATGGTTGTGCAAAACACTTTGAAGGCTGCCACCATCCACAGCTGTTTATGGTTTACTAGAAAAGATACCTACCTGCATGAAATTGTGACAGTCTGTTACAAAGGGTCCTTTGGTGATCTGTTTAAATTTGTCACAGATATCTGGGAAGTTAGTGGCTTCCAAAATGAAAGCTTGGTGTTGCTTAATTAATGTTAAGGCCACACGAAAAATTATTTTTGATCCCTCGTAAAACAAGCAGTCCCAAATTCGAAGTACTGTCTGTGGAAGAAGGAGGACCTTTGATTAGGCATGGCCAGAGCATGTAGCCTGTGCTCTAGAAGTTGGATAATTGTCTGCAATACAAACACAAAGCTAAAAAGATAATAAAATTCTCACTTGCCTCTACTGGAAGAATGTCAATAAATAAACATATAAACCAGCGGGATACCACCAAGGTCCACATGATGCCATGTTTCTCCATTAATTCTGCCACAGCTGGAATCTTCATTTTCACAAGCTCTCCAAGAACTTCTTGATCTGTTTTAAGACCCATCATTTCTGGACTATAATAATCTTTATAAGGGGAAATGGAGGAAACAAAAGATCAGCTGGTGAAACTATTTTGTATGGAATGATGCATTACTGTTTTTATAATCACCATGCATATTCTTTTACCTTGGGATAATACCTGTGGAGTCTAAAGTACATGGAATCCTTTGCCCACCTTCTCTTGAAAGGCTGTTTCATGCAATGAAATTGGAAAAGCTCAGCCACATTCAGTACAAGCTTCTTAAAAAGTTCTATGTATCATTGCCTAAGCAGACACGGCTCCAGATGTGTAAATGCACCATGCACAATAGGGAAGGAAATAACACTGGCTGTGTATTTTCCAGTTATTTCATCTAAGGATGGCTGAGATTGTGAAAGAAATCAAGGTCTTGATTTAAATCAGGCTTCAGACATGAGTCGGAGCCTGTTTCTCACCAAGAAACACTGGGCATATGCTTCACTTCCTCCCAATTTTTTCCCAAGTCCAGTTTTCACTGAGTGGTGTCTTTTTTTCATTCACTTGGTTCTCTATACATGCCAGATAGCTGGGCAAAGAGCAGCATTCAACTATCCTTTGCAACATCAAGTAACAAGATGTGCCCAGCATACAAGAAAAGAGGAGTGATGTGATCACCAGGAGGAGGTGATCACTGCTGTTGACCAGGAATCCACACTTGTACGTTCCTGTAGGTCAGTTTGGATGAAATATTGCTAAAATAATAAGTTGCTCTAAACTAGCTCCTGCTCCATTGGAAAACAGGGTCTATGGAGCATTACTAAATTTAACGCAAGAATACATAAACTGCTGTTGTACTCCTACAATTGTATTACTGATATAACCCTAACATCATAATATGCCTTGATTAAAGTGGCACAAAAACAATGTGAGACAGAGTAATATATCCTACCTCAAGACTTTTGTTCCTAATTTACATGTACTAAAAAGACAATATTTTGTCATAGGAAAATCACCAGATGGCGCCCTATGACAGTCTGGGTTACGACACATGTAGAGTTGTCTACACTGCTGTAACCATTTGATCTGCTGAAAAGGCAGCAGTTGCTGCTTTCAGTCTCTTAGGCTAGCCCAGAGCAGAAGATGAATGTCAGTGCCTTCTACACAAGAAAAAAAGGGCATAACTCCAAGCACCTAGAAATAGTACTCGGTCAAGGCTGGACACACCATTACTGAATGGTTCAGGAGAAAGTACTGTGGACATTAAAAAAGGATTTCTTTCTAATTCATCTTGAAAGCGCTTGGTAGCTTCCCTCCATAGCACAGTGTGTGCTGTACTACATGTGGTCAGGCACAAAAAAGAGATGGGGAAAGTGAGATAAATATGATCAGGGAGGATACAGAAATTATTTTTCAAAGTTATTAGTCCCTGGGAAAAAGTTATTAAAATTTAAAAGTACATTAAAAATAAATTAAATTACCCACATGACATACCTTTCAATGCAGATATTTCTAAGGTGGCTTGCTAGAATGTAGTTTAAAAACCAAACTGCAATTAAAAAAAAAACAAACCCAAAAAATAGTATTTGCAGGAATACTTTGCAGGATTTAAGTTGCTTAAATCCTTGGAAACTACAACACCAAGGGAAAACAAAAGTTTTAGCAGATGCTGAAAAAGCATCAGGTCTGGTGCCAGGGGATAGAGTTCCAGGGTTAAAGCCTCGCCATTCAAGAGACCTGAGAGGATGGCAATTCTACATTGGGTTACCCTCTTCCCGAATTGGTTTAGCTTAAAGAAAACACAACACTCCTAAACCTCATGTATGAATTGCTCTATGGTGTCTCACTGTGCTTCCTACTCTGCTGGAGAGGACTGTTCTTTAAAAATTATTTCTCTCTCCTGACAGGAATCTTGATTCAGACAACCACACAAGGAACTGACACCAGGACATGCAGGGCTGTCTGATGTGTGTGTATGCATAATCCCACTGCTGGATGTGGGATTTGCTTTTACATCAGGTTTCCACACTCCTTGCAGAACTACCAAATGACAACTTATTTCTGTCTGCCAAACTGAAGCAGGGTTCAGTTCTGTTTACTTGAGCTAAAATATTACAATCTTTAATACAGTAATATAAAAATGGAAGTTGCAACTCTGGCCCAGGAAGCAGTAATGAGATTTGTGGGGGAATAAAGAATAAAGATTATAAGGCCAGTGTAACTTTGCCCTCTGCCACGAAAGGATTTAAAAGAATTTCCAGAAATAGAGGTGCAGACTTTTAATAGACATGCATCTTTATCTTCAGATGAACTATGTGCAGAGGCTTAAGATTCATCTTTTGAAACACAGCACAATCAGTGTTACAAGTCGGTTGCTGAAGAAGACACAGAAGAGTTGCAGAGTAACTTAGGATAGTTAATGCTAAAAAGGCAGCCCAAATATTAACACGGGAATCAAATGAAATTTGACTAGGTTATTCAATCAGGTCAAATTGAAATCTGTGCCTTGAAGATTCTAGCACTTGGACACCATTCCCAAACTCTCATTCTCAATCTTCTCACTTCCCACAATAGAAGTAAATGACAGGGGTTTGTAAGTAACGAATTACAAGAAATTGAATAGAGAGTGAAAACTACAAGGAGCACATGCTATGTCTCTGAAGCTCTTAAGGCTGCTCTCTTTCATTCTCTGATACATTGTTCAAGGATTATACACTCTCGTGCAAGGTATTTTTGGATCTTTTTCACTACTACCACCACCTCCTAATTTAATAGGAATTCTCTCATTTATAATTTGGTAGTTTTAGCCAAAAAAACCTAAGTTCTCAGAGGAGTTTCAGTGCTATATACTATACATTTTGTGGAAAAGAACCACCCTGACAAACTATTATCCCTTCAAGTCAAGAATATGCTTTCTAAGGATGGGGGTTTGATGTTAAGAGGTTTAATCATTAGAGACAAAAGCCCTTTCCATCATTCTGTCGTTCAGGAATCACCAACATGGTTACAAGGGAAATATGTTAACCTCTCTCCCTCACTGCTTTGCTCACACAAGCAGCAACATATTTGAAGAGAAGGGGCCAGCTCACATTTAGACTCTACATCGACATGGTGTCCTTCTGGATAGGCTGGCTGGTTTGGGAGTAGGGGGCACTGTTTTATGGTGGTTCCGCTCCTTCCTGGGTGACTGTGTCTAGAGGGTGGTGCTGGGGGACAGTTGCTCTGCCCCATGGCATTTATGGCATGGGGTTCCGCAGGGCTTGATACTGTCCCCCATGCTGTTTAACATCTACATGAAACCGCTGGGAGAGGTCATCAGGAGGTTTCGGCTGAGGAGTCAGCAATATGCTGACAACACTCAGCTCTACCTCTCGTTTTCCACCAATCCAGGAGAGGCGGTTTCTGTGCTGAACCCGTGTCTGGACCTGATAATGGACTGGATGAGGGTTAATAAATTGAAACTCAATCCAGACAAGACGAAAGTGCTGTTAGTGGGTGCTTCGCCAGACAGGTTGGAGGGCCATTTCCCTGCTCTGAATGGGGTTACACTCCCCCTAAGGAACAGGGTCCGCAGCCTAGGGGTGCTCCTGGACCCCAGTCTAACTCTGGAAGCCCAGGTGGACTCGGTGGCCAGGGGCACCTTCCTTCAACTGCAGAAATTGTACCAGCTATGGCCATACCTGGACAAGCGGAGTCTCATGACAGTTATACACGCACTGGTAACATCTCGTATAGATCACTGCAATGCGCTCTACGTGGGGCTGCCTTTGAAGACAGTCCAGTGACTGCAACTGGTCCAGAATCGAGCTGCACGGCTGGTGAGTGGTGGGGCTGCTAGAGAACACATCAAGCTGATTCTGTTTAAGTTACGTTGGTTACCAGTTGCTGCCCCGGGCCAAATTCAAAGTGCTTGTTTTGACATATAAAGCCCTAAATGGCTTGGGCCCTGGATACCTGAAGGACCGCCTCCTTCGATATGAACCTATCCGGCAGTTAAGATCTAGCCAGGGGGCCCTTTTGAAAGAGCCATCCCTCAAGGAGGTAAGAGGGATGGCTTGTAGACAAAGGGCCTTCTCAGCAGCTGGCCCCAGGCTACGGAATGCCCTCCCGACTGAAATTCGTCTGGTGCCAACATTGATGACATTTCGGCGCCAGGTCAAAACCTTCCTGTTCCAGAAGGCTTTTAATTGAAATAACATCAACTGTGGGTCCTGATGGCAATTTTAATTGTATTTTAATCATTTCATCTTTTATGGTATTTTAGTTGAATTTTAATTGTTGTAAGCCGCTCAGAGACCTTTGGGTAGAGTGGGCGGCATATAAGTTAAATAAATAAATAAATAAATAAATAAATAAATAAATAAATAAATAAATAAATAAATAAATAAATAAATACAAGCAATACCTTTGGGCACTTGAACATTCTTGCTCACATGAAGAGGATCCTTCTCTTCTGATATGCTGCTGCTTGCATGAGCAAAGTGATGAGAGAGGAGGGTGGGGCTACCCTCTACCCTCTAACTTTATTGGTGAACCTGGATTTCAGAATGATGGAACTGGGCTCAGGACCTTCTGCATCAGTGGTGGACATGCAGACTAAAGAATATGCACTACCTTGTCTGCCTGGTACAAATTTACTACTGGGGATGTGATATTGTCTCCACTAATGCAAATACTTTCAATGTTCTTAAGCCACACAATGAAATCAGGGAAGCACCCAGATAAGGAAGTGTCCCTCCAATAATAGCGCACATCTACACTGGTCCCTTTGGTGTGGTTTGAGGTGTTAGCAGGGAGTGATTTGCCATTTGGCACAATCCTCACATCCAAGTGGCATATAAACCTCAAGTAACCCTCTGGCTTCCTCCACTGTCAATTGAACATGTCCCCTTCTAACCTATGGAGGGACAAGGGAAGTGAAATATTATTTTTGTCTGTGCTAGACTACTGCTGATGCACTGAATCACTTAGATTATTTCTTTAATTATTTGCCTTGTGTGTAATACTGATTGAGAAACTGCCCACAATCAGTTTCAATCAGAACTTCACGCAAAGATAAAGAATATTTTAAAAAATTAATCTAAGTGGTTCAGTGCATCAGTGATAATCTAACAGACACAAAAAATTTAACCACTTTCTCTGTTCCTCCACAGAGGAGCAGGAGAAATGTTCAATTTGCTGATATCCTGAAGTGGTTCATTTATTAAGCCACTTCATGATACCAGAAAATCAAACCAGCTGCAAGACTTGATCCATTTCCAACTAGAGCATTCCAACCCACAAAAAAGGTAGAAGCCCCTGAGAGAGGCTCAAAAATGTGCAGATCGGGGTGCCCTGGGGACAAATTGAAGCAAATTGGTCCACTCGCTGTGTGATCACCAGAAAGAAGAGTGAACCAATCCACCTCCACAAAACAGTGGGACAAATGGTAATCTGAACGAGTCATTTGTCATTCCTATCAATGAAGCTATTACAGAAAAAAAGGTTCCTTCAGAAAAATGCAGGTTTTGCTCAAACAGGAGGGCAAAAAGGCATGCAAGCCATTACAAGATAAATGCAAGCAGGGAACAAAGGATACAAAGCAAAGGGTTTTGAAAATCATCTCTACTAATAACATTAAAATCCCAAATCCCATTGCAAAATACTACACATGTAATAATGCTATTTTTGCAATTTGCAAGTTGTCATTCACACACCTAGAGAAGGCTACAGATTGACAGCATGACAAACAGCTAAACTGCTGTCTGTCATGCAATTGCTATTACATAACAGCATACATAACTCAATAGGATTCTGGCTAATAAAAACAACATTAAGGGATTTATGCCACATTGAGTGTCTAGCTGGTGTTTGAAAGTTAAATTACATAAACACAGGAAAACATCCAAATCATTGCTGTTTCTCAAGGCAAAGGAGCTTTACCTGTCTCATTTTGGTAAACGGGTACAATGCTCAAGGTCACAGACTCTCCTTTTCATCTTTTGCTGCCCTTTTTTCTCTCCCAAGTGAGACCATCAACAGTATTTTGGGAACATGTTTTAGAGTAAATTGCCTAGCAACCAGTGTTGAGTAAATCTCACCTTTTCCATACAGCTACCTCTTCCTTTTCTTCAGTGGTTAAACTAAAATTGTAACTGTAACTACAAAAAAAAATTAAAACAGCCAGATCTTTAACATTCCCAACATTTTGGTGTACACTTCCCTACTAGCTCCACCCAGCATGGCTGATGGGGTGAGGGTTTGTAGGAGGTGCAGTTCCAAATACTGTATCTAGATCAGTGGTTCCCAACTTTGAGTCTGCAGCTGTTCTTGGACTAAAACTCCCAGAAGCCCTCACCACTAGCTGTGCTGGCCAGGATTTCTAGGAGTTTTAGTCCAAGGACATCTGGGGACCCAAGGTTGGAAACCATTGATCTAGAGGGTAATAAGCTAAGGCATGTAATTCTAAAGAGAAGACAACTCTGGCTTGGCTCCACTGTTTTTGTAGCCTGAGCACAAGTCCAAAAGCACAAGAAAACCTTTTGCCTTCTCACCAAGGTAGTAAATTTCTATCTAGACTTGTGATGAGTAAAATGCAACATGTAGACCACTGGAAATGAACTCTAACATAACCCAAAAGATGACAAGATAACCTACCAGGTAATATTCGGCCAATGAGAGCATCTAACAACCAAAAGGTTTCCTCTTCATTCCTTGTAATAAGAATCAGGTATCCTGCTATGAAATTCATGCCCTGCAATTTAAAAAAAAAAGGAGGGGTAGAGATCTATTCATCTAGAAGATCTAGCTTGACTTCATCTTGACAAATATAATCATAAAGGAGCCAAGAAATAAAATTAAGAATGGACCAACAAACTTCATATCAATTATTTTTAAAAAAAACTGGCTTGCAGATATGAAAAGCACATCACAGTTTCTGAAACTACATTACAAGTATTAATTTGATAATCCAGTAGATAACATGAATATTTAGTAGAAGGCAGGCATTGCATCACGGCCTCTCCCAATTTGAAGAGACCCTTATCCAGCAGGCCGAAGTGAAGAGGAAGTCGCAAAAGCAGGGAGCTGGACAGGGGTCAGATTGGATTTGTCTTCAGTGTGGAAGAGATTGTCACTCTCGAATTGGCCTCCTCAGCCGCACTCGACGCTGTTCCAAGTCCTCCATATAGAGCACGTTACCATAGTCTTTCGAGACTGAAGGATGCCTAACTAAATAATCTAAACATTCACTGCCTCAATTGATGCCATCAGGTTTCTCACCAAACCTTCAAAAGCCACAACAGTATCCAAGTTTACAAACTGGTAAATTAAAGAACAGAAACAGCACTAATACAGAATAAAACAAAATAAAACAAAACAACCAATTTCTGTAACTCAATATGAAACTTTTTTATGGTTTCTGGGAAGAAAAATCACCCCAGCATCAAATTTTGGAGTTACTTTTTCCATTTAGTTTCCAATAGTTTAGTTAATAGTTTATATAGCAACCAGCCAAACAGTTTTCCCTTACTGTTCAATGGCAAGGAAAATCCAAAGGTCACTAACAAGATTAGGAGGCGAGAACTTGCAGAATAATTGATAATCACATCCTGTGGTATTTATTTTGTTTCTCCTCCTTTCTGATAATGTGAACAGGTTTTTTTTCCAAATAGTATCTAAAATTAAAATACTTAATCCAACATCAAAGCCCAGTTCAGGAGCTCACTGTCCACTTGTGTGAACTACCGAAGCAGTTCAGTGTATGAAGATTCAGAAAGCAGGCCAGGGGAGGCAGTGTTATGCTGTGGGCAATGTTCTGCTGGGAAATCTTGGGTCCTGGCATTCATGTGGATGTTACTTTGACATGTAGCACCTATAGACTGCTGCACACCCCTTCATGGCAATGGTGTTCCCTGATGGCAGTGGCCTTTTTCAGCAGGATATTGCACCCTGCCACACTGCAAACATTGTTCAAGACTTGTTTGAGGAAAGTGACAAAGAGTTCAAGGTGTTGCCTTGGTCTCCAAATTCCCTACATCTCAATCCTTTTTTCCCATTTAATTTATACCACATCTCTACAATACAAACTAGCACTCAAGGTGCCTTAAGTAGCACTCAAGGTTTGATAATAATAAGCAATACAGATAATGCAACTGGATCACTGGGTTTCAGTATCATAAAATATAGCCCACTATGTTATCAGCCTTAGGCAATAAGGATGAATTAAGGAGCCAAGTGACAAGTAGCTTAGACATTTATAACATAGGTACTCTGGTACAAAGCAGAGCAAAAACACAGGTTCTGTAAGTAATGTGTTCAAAAATCTCCCAATTTGTAGCAGGGGAAAGAAGAGACCAGCATCAAGCTAGCTCCACCAGAAGTCTGGTACCCTCAAGATGAGAGGACATGGAAGTTATAATTCAACACATCTAGAGAGTACCAGGTTGCAGGAAGGTGGTTTCATTCTTGACATATAGTCCTCTAGGGAGTTTATACATTCATGTCAATGTTAAATACATTCACACTTTTTATAACATGGTTTGTTTCTCTATACATGGCCATATTTTTTGTAATAAAGGTGGAAAAACTCAATCATAGCCATACAAACAGGTAATCTGGACATTCTGAATTATATGATAGCTTTAAAATATGCATGACCACTAGTATCAATTGCATTCATTCAGGTCTGAACTTTGGGGTCATCTCTGGTTTCCTTCTTTCCCTCCTTCCTTCCCTCCTTTCTTTTTAAAACCCTCCCTGTTTGTCTTTCACTATCTCCTTCCATAGTGTGGAAAGAAAAAAGGGGGAAAAAACTTCCCCATTCTCCTTCCTGAACAGTCACAATTTGGGCACAATCAAGAGGAAAAAATCAACAGAGGGAATACTTAGGGGGGAAACAGCAGTGTTTTTTCCAAAAATATTTTGCTTGGTTCAAATACAGCCATTGTTCTTCTTACATTCCAGGAGCCCATCCCCATCTGTTCCCATCTAATGGCCAGTCTCCAGAAAGGTTCCCCCTCCATTCCATCTCTCCCTCCCCACCAGCTTCTCTTGCCAGTCTGTAAAAAGCCAACAGCTGTTGTGAGAACTGTTCAGCGTGGTTGGGAGGTATTTGCCCTCCAATTGTGATGATGCCTTTTCAGTCCTTACCCTTCCAGTTTGCTTGGACAATAGCAACCATGGTGACAGAAGGTTATTTGGCACTTAAACTAAAGCAGGCACAAAAGGCTGCCCCTCCGGAGACATTCAGGGAGCAAACACATTCCCTAATTATACACAGCCAGCATAAAAGAGAATTGCTGCATATAACTAGCAAAGCAAACTATTTAACTGTTCCAAGGGAAAGTTCACTATTACACTTCTCAATGCAAGTTGACTACCTAGCACACTAACATTAGTGTACTGAGAGGCATTACAAAGCTCCTGATACACAAGCTCAATTTATAAAGAATTGTATGCATTGCTCTCAGAACTCACTGGATTTTTAGAAGGCAATGCAGTCTACTCCCACAATTCGTCTTGTGGTATATATATTCTTTTATCTAATTGAAAAGTCTTTGCTTGGTTTTTTAAAAATTTCTCAACTGATAGAAATTACATGAATTTTGGAAAATAATGGTAACTTTCTTCATCATCATGAGCCTCATGCAGTGAAGCTATTCCACCTGCACCATGGCTTATGCTAGCTAGGGCTGATGGGAGTTGCAATCCCATCTTTGGACTCGGTTGCAGTCTCCATCTTGACTTGCTAACACCCTTTCCTTTGAAGTCAACAGGATTTCCAAGACAATGCTTAAAACTATATGCTAACAAAAAAGGAAAGAGAAACCCTGGACAAAATAGTCTCAGGAGACATCCTATGTTCAAGCCATCAGTGCTTTTTTATCCTGAGCTTCTGCTGCTTCCTCTTCCTTCTTGTTCAACTATCACTCTGCACCCTCCAATGCTGGCTGAATGAGTTGGCCCTCAATTCCCACATCGTTGCACAGAAAACTCTGTTTCTGAAAATGCTAGAACAGAAGGTCAAGCCTGATGTAATCAGTCTTATAGACTATTTGGGACAGAGCCTAGAACAATCACTTTTGGACTACAACTCCCAGAACCCCTCAATCAGCACAGATTCTGGGAGTTGTAGTCCTGCCAAAAAAGCATGTTTTCCAAGCTCTGCCGTTGAATAGGGCTAGAAAGCCACCAGTGAGGAAGCCAACTAAAACTATTAAAATAATATTAGAATTGGGACATAACATTATGTAAATGCCATGAAAATAAGATTAAATAAGTGAAACTTCTGTTGCTCAATGCTTGCAGCATGGTCAAGCCTATAAAAGCTATAAATGTATCAGCTACGAAGTTATTTGTGTTGGCAATTCTTACAGTTACATACCTGACAGTATCCCACGGATTGATTATGATGCCCATATGCCACTAACACATTGTAGAGTGTCTTCTGTAAACATGGATCAGCAGTTTTGCGGAATTTCACATTGTCTGGAAATGTCCTATTCATGTCTAAAATAAAGAAATAAACAATTTCAAATATCTGCCAAAAATTATGATCCATGGAACAAAATCTTCAGATTAAAACCACAATCTGCTCTTGCTAATCCCTGGACAACACGGATAACAGAATGTTTCTCCCAAGCATTTGTTTTATTCACTTCAAAAAATGAAAATTATTGAAAATGAAGCTTGGCTTTTAGGTACGCTCCCATTTGTCTTCAGAGTCCTCTTTCATCATACAGAACTAATAAATCTTGCTCACTAAGGTTGAAATCCTAAGATCCTTACTATGAAGTAATCCTTCTTGAAAACAGTGAGCTTAATTACAAGTGAACATAGCACAGGATTTAATTCCAAATAAATACACATAAGATTCCACTGTAACCACTACAAAAGTTTCTCATTATTCTTTCAGAGTGCAATTTAAGACAGCAGTTCAATCCAGACTCACTTGTACATGCATAAATCATACAGAAGGCAACTGGAGTTAGGTGCATGGAATTATATAGTGGAATGTTATCAGGCAAACAGAAGACAGGTCAGAATCCTGCTGGTTAGTTATGCTGGTGCAATTGCAATGTCACAAACTGCAGCAACAAATTTCTTCTATTTAATGAACTTATATCCTTCATTGTGCAGTAGTCACCTGAGTTGTACAATGAGGGATACAAGGAGAATCCTATTAATAATAATCATGCGCACTAATTAAGTCAATTCTGACCTATGGCAACCTTTTTCAGGCTGCTGTGATTTAAGTCACTGCACTCACGTCAGCATAACTAACAAAAAAGATTCTAGACATTTAGAATCAGTTGCGCACATAAAATCCATTGAAATCAAAGGAACGCAAGTTATTCTCCCCTTCAAACTTAAGCATACAAACATTTATTTCAAAGTAATTCCTAAGTTAATGTGATGAGACTCATCTTCTGGGAAGTATTATCATCTTAAGAAATGTTTTACAAGCCATAATGAAATTCAAGGAACAAGGAGTAGATAAGAAGCAGAGACGACAGAGACATATGCCAATATTCCAGCATGTTATCTAATTAAAAACCACACAATATTTGTTTTAGGCAAAGATGAGCTCTGATCTAAGAGGGGGCAAATTTTGCTTTATCCCATTCACCTACATGCATTAGTCTCCCAGACATGCATTGTTTCCCAGGGAAACAAATACAAGGTGACACAAATGCAAAAACCTTTTCCTTTAGAAAAAGTCAAAGCCAGGATACTTTTTAAGGACAGAAATGCACCCTCATCTTTAACTTCTTGTGAACTTCTTGTTCACTCCTACCTGTGTTTCAAAGCTGAATAGCAAAACATTCAGTCCAATTAGCCTAAACATTACAACATTAGCCTAAATATTACTACTTCAGAAAGAATAAAAGGTTTCTGATTGTAATGGAACTATGAGGGGAGTCTCAAGATGAAGATATTTCATTATATTTTTAAAAAAATCTGAACTTCACTGAACACTGCTTCCTCTAAATACAGATTGGACCCTGATATAGTCATACTTAATAATACACTCAACAAAATCAGCAAAGCTTTAGTAATTGTTTCATGGGGGTCTGCTTCTTCATTCAGGAAGAAAGCACAAATTCAGTACCTTCAATCCCATCTTCCCATTAGACAGTGAAATCTTAGTGTGATTTCAGCAAGGTTCCCTGTCCCCGATATAGCAGTATGCACAGTCTCAACCTAAAGAGAGCAGCCACATAGATATACATGTGCTGAGTGTGGCCATCCTTATGAAAGCCACATGCATAGCTTTCAATTACAGTATACCACAGAAGTGAGTACACCCCCTCACTTTTCATAAATATTTTAGTATACCTTTTCATGTGACAACACTGAAGAAATGACACTTAGCTACAATGTAAAGCAGTGAGTATACAGCTTATATAACAGTGTAAATGTGCTGTCCCCTCAAAATAACGCAACACAGCCATTAATAACTAAACCGTTGGCAACAAAAGTGAGTACACCCCCAAGTGACAATGTCCAAACTGGGCACAAAGTGTCAATATTTTGGGTGGCCACCATTATTTTCCAGCACTGCCTTAAACCTCTTGGGCACAGAGTTCACCAGAGTCACAGTTGCCACTGGAGTCCTCTTCCACTCCATAACGACATCACAGAGCTGGTGGATGTACGAGACCGTGCGCACCTCCACTTTCCATTTCAGGATGCCCCACAACAGGGTTTAGATCTGGAGACATGCTTGGCCAGTCCATCACCTTTACCCTCAGCTTCGTTAGCAAGGCATTGGTAGTTTTGGAGGTGTGTTTGGGGCTGTTATCATGTTGGAATACTGCCCTGCGGTCCAATCTTTGAAGGGAGGGGATCATGCTCTGCTTCAGTATGTCACAGTACATGTTGACATTCATGGTTCCCTCAATGAACTGTAGCTCCCCAGTGCCGGCAGCACTCATGCACCCCCTGACCATGACACTCCCTCCACCATGCTTGACTGCAGGCATGACACACTTGTCTTTCTACTCCTCACCTGGTTGCCGTCAGACATGCTTGACACCATCTGAAACAAGTAAGCTTATCTTGGTCTCATCGGACTATAGGATATGTTTCCAGAAACCCATGTCCTTAGTCTGCTTGTCTGCAGCAAACTGTATGTGGGCTTTCTTGTGCATCATCTTTAGAAGAGGCTTCCTTCTGGGATGACAGCCCTGGAGACCAACTTGATGCAGTGTGTGGCGTATGGTCTGAGCACTGACAGGCTGCCCCCCCCACCCCTTCAACCTCTGTAGCAAAGCTGGCAGCACTTATACATCTATTTCCCAAAGCCAACCTCTGGATATGACGCTGAGCATGGACACTCAACTTCTTTGGTCGACCATGGCAAGGCCTGTTCTGAGTGGAAACTGTCCTGTTAAACCACTATATGGTCTTAGCCACCATGCTGCAGCTCAGTTTCAGGGTTTTGGCAATCTGCTTATAGCCTAGGCCATATTTATGTAGAGCAACAATTTGTTTTTTCAGATCCTCAGATAGTTCATTACCACGAGGGGCCATGTAGAACTTCCAGTGACCAGTCTGAGAGAGTGAGAGCGATAACAACTGCTCCCCCTTCACACCTGAGACTTGTGACACTGACAGGTCTCACGACACTAGGGAGGGGAAACGGTTACTTGGGCCCAGTTTGGACATTGTCACTTAGGGGTGTACTCACTTTTCTTACCAGTGGTTTAGACATTAATGGCTGTGTGTTGTGTTATTTTGAGGGGACAACAAATCTGCACTGTTATACAAGCTGTACACTCACTGCTTTACATTGTAGCCAGGTGTCATTTCTTCAGTGTTGTCGCATGAAAAGATATACTAACATATTTATGAAATGTGAAGGGGTGTACTCATTTTTGTGATAGTATATGGTTCCTAACCCTAGAAAAAGTGTCCTAATCAAAACTTTCCTCCCCCTTCACTCCCTTGGTCAGAATGAGTCTATGTAAGCACGATAGGATTCACAGACTTACTTATACATGCCTCACAACAAGTAAATTCTAGTCTGTGTACCTAATGAAATCTAATCTGCTACAAAGCAAAATAAACTCCATACAAATGACAGCCAAATGATCATAGTCCAGGATTAACAGAGAGGGTACCAAAGCTGTTCAGTACGTCATACCTGTACAGTTAGCCATATGGTTTGTTGATTTTAAGACTTCACCCATACAGTAGAGCAATAAAATGCTGTGAAAGGATGGTGAGCTCAACAAAGAGAGAGCACAGTGAGTGGAAAAGAAGAGAGAGAATTTGGGACAGAGAAAAAAGACAAGAGAACTTTCTTTAGAACCTGTTCTCCTTTCAAGAAAGGTCTGGTTCCTTCCCCCTCCTCTTCTATTCCTGTTACATATGAAAATGATTCCTGCACAATGCCTTCAATTTGCCCTTAGAGATGCAATCACATTGAGAACACATGAAGGGAACCAGGCCTCCAAACAGTCTCCTTGTGGTTATTCCCACATTATGAGAAAGAGTGCTGTCACAAAAAAAGGGAACAGATGCTTAGGAAGTAGAAACGGGGGTTTCTGAAAGACTCAGATCATGTGCTTAGATTCTGAATAAGTCTCTTGGGCATATAGGAATATGCTACATAAAGCCTTTTTATAATTCATGAGATGGTCCCAGTTGTTTATGTAGGAAAAGTCTTATTGCTACAAAGACTAAAAAGTCCAAAAAGAGGGAAGCTCTACAGTCACTCTTGTTTTAGTTAATTTCTTGTCTCTTCAGACTTCGAGTACACATCTGAAATACTTGATCTGATGTTCAGATACATCATGGTCTTCTTTAATAATACACATAAAGTACAATCCGTATTACCAGTATTTTGCATTTAATTTTGCAAATCAAGAGAGCCTTCATATGGTTAAAACCCCACAGCTTCAATTCTCTCTCACCAGGTAAAACATGTTTTCTGAAAAATAACGTGGAAGTTTTAATAGATGGTTAGAAATAATTTTAAATCATGACTGCTGCATAACTATATTGATTAGTCATTCTTTTGGGCTGTGGAAGTCTTGGCAGAGTGTTTAAATTTCATGGCTAAAACCCTCTAGTTACAGTGGGAAAAGAAAGTTCAAGGGCCTATAGAGCAGAATTAGCTTCAAGTCCCCCTTCAGTAGATCACTCCTTATTGTTTGTTCTCCACAACTGATACTTATTGCCTAACAATAACTCACTCAGAGACACTGATAAGAAAAAAGATTGAAAAAAAGCTTCCATTTACTCAAAGTTCTGAGCAGAGCAAAAACAAACAGCGTTCTGCAGAAAAATAATGACTGGTTGCATGAAAACTCTTGGGAGTGTTAACAGTTAATTGACTAACTAGCTTAATGACTGATTCATGCAAAGCAAAAGCAAGGTGTTACTTATATACCGTCTCATAATGCTTAAAGCTCTCTCTGGGTATTTTACAATTTAATTATGCAGGCTACACATTGCTATTCCACCCACCCACCGCCCCATGAGCCGTACTCAATTTGCCTACCTCAGAAAGACAGAAAGTTGAGTCAACCTTGAGTTGGCTCATGATCGAACTCAGGGTGTGAGCAGAGACTTGACTGCAGTACTGCAGTTTGACCACTGCATCACAGGGCTCAACAGAATTCAAACTGCTGACTACATAACTGCACATAGATTGATTCTAACTGTCTGACTAAAAAGAGTGGGAAAAGAACTCTTGAGTAGAGAGGCATGGCTCTCTTCCAAGTCTGAGGCAGAGAGGGAACAATTGGTTACTGCTTGATTGACAGTCACTTCAACCCAGAAAGGTCCCTCCCAGCCCAAAGCCTCTTTAAAAGACAGCATATGAAGGTTGCTAATAATTCGAACAAGAAATGTGTGTGTTCCATAACATTGCTTCAAAAAGGCCCCAAAGGTAAACATTAAGAACATATTTTACTCCTCCCATACCTTCTGATAACATTGAATTATAAGTTTGAGTTTCATGTTCGAAAAAGCCTAAATGGTAATTAAGGAGCCACTTAAATCCTACTAAATAGGATATAAATAATAAAAAACAAAATACCACAATGAGCAGTGTAACGTGCTCTGTATGGAGGACTTGGAACAGCATCTAGTGTGGCTGAGAAGGCTAATTCAAGAGTGACAATCCCTTCCACACTGAAGACAAATACAATCTGTCCCCTGTCCAGCTCCCTGATCTTGTTGCTTTCGTGACTGCCTCTTTGCTTCAGCCTGCTGGACAAGGGTCTCTTCAAATTGGGAGGCTGAACGCTCAGATGTCAGGGTTTCCCACCTGTTCAGGTCCATTCCTAAGGCCTTCAGATCCCGCTTGCAGATGTCCTTGTATCACAGCTGTGGTCTCCCTCTGGGGCGATTTCCCTGCATTAATTCTCCATACAGGAGATCTTCTGAAATCTGACCATCAGCCATTCTCACGACATGCCCAGCCAACGCAGACATCGCTGTTTCAGTAATGTATACATGCTAACAATTCCAGGTCGTTCTAGGACTACTCTATTTGGAACTTTGTCCTGCTGGGTGATACCAAAAATGTGCTAGAGACAACACATATGGAACGTGTTCAGCTTCCTCTCCTGTCGTGCACAAAGGGTCCTGCTCATAATTATTTCTATCTCTCTGTACCACAATTATTTCTATATGCCTCTGTACCATGCTGTCTACCAACTTCTTTTATCATCTTCCCCCGGAACCCTTATTTAATCTAGATATCATGGGTTTAAAATGATCAGCTATGTCTTTCCCGTGATCACAGAGGCTTCTCCCCTATCCCCCACCCACAACCACACCCAGGAATTAGTCTCTAGGAGAGGTCTCAACAGTCTGTTAAGATGACCCTGAATAATCACCTTAGTCACTTGCCAAGGACAGGAAGCTTCTTTGTACTAATAGTATCCTAAGGATCTCAAGTGTCAACCTAAGTATCACCCTAATTATCTCAGGTTTCCAATATGCCACACTCATAGGTAAAATCTAACCCTATTGGAGCTTCACAATTCCCTCAGCACTAGCACCAAATTATCTATGCAAAACCTACTGGAATCTTTATGAATAGAGTAATAATTTGTTTTAAAAAACAACAGAGAATTTTCATTTACAGCCTGAAAACACGCATGCACGCGCGTGCACACACACACACACATGCGGGAGGGAGGGAGAGCGAGTCTCCTCCTAATTAATAAAAGGTCTATAGAAATCGTAGATAATTTTACTTGCAGGATAATAGCGCATAACTATAACACTTAGAGGAATACATTGAGAGCCATATATAAGAGCAACAGCAGGCTGACAGCAGTGTATTTGCCAAATTAAATATTCATCATTTGGACAAGAAAGGAGAAATGAATGTAATGAAGGACACATACACAAAAACTAGCAGGAAAAAAACTGCTTCTATAAAGAGAGCTAAAATTATAATTTATTTCTATTTCCCCTATAAAGCCACAAATGCTTGCATTCTAAGCATGGGATGCTGCACTACATGTTTCTAGTTAGTCAGAGATAGCGTTCATATATATGTTTACATGCTAACCTGTCTTAATTGTTTCCACCAGCTTGTCATTTTTGTCCCCATCAAGTAATTTCTGGTAATATCCAGGGTTTTGTTCCATGTGGGCCTGAGCGCCGCTGACCACCATCCAAACCAGTGCACGGTGCTCATTTGGAATGCCTTTCCTGATATAGCGTTTCACTGCAATGAAAACAATTATATTATTTGTAGTTACACGTTGGGATGTTTAAATGACAGAATATAATACCTTTAGGCCCCTTTATATCCTAGATTATCATTGACTGCTGACCGTTCCTCAGACAAGATCACTGAGGGGATCTGATTGAGGAAGACAGACAATATCAGTGAGAAATAGACACACCCATCAGGAGGACTATTAGTTTCTTTTTTGGATGATCCAAAATCCAATCATGGCAGGAGAGTTTGGGTCTACGTGTCTGAAGAAGTGGACTGTAATCCATAAAAGCTCCCACATTGAAATAAATGTGCAAAGTCTTCCAGGAGCCACAGTATGTTTGCTTACTGGGTGCTGAAATAGACTCCCATGGCTATCTTTCCTAAAAGAAAATCAGAGTGCATTATTTCCATGCAAACTAGAGAGCAAGCTTGGGAAAGAGAATGATTTTAAAATCATTATTCTTTGCCTTCGCTCTGTAGTTCTGCATTTTCCCTAGTCCCCTTATGCAACAAATTGCACAATTCCCTCGACTCAGGATGCTCCAACCATTACAAGAGCTTCCAGGCCTCATGGTAACATCCCCCTCCCCTTTAGCCATCAATCCTTCCAGCCAGGTACTTCTTCGGTGCTCCCTATTCTAGGTATAACCTCACTTTCTTTACAAACAGCCTTGTAGGATGGTGATGTGGAGATCAAGGCACAGGTTCACAAAGTAATAGAAGGGGGAGGAAAGCAGATCTCAAAAAATAAGTTGCTCCTTTAAGTTAACTTTTGTTGACTGAAAGGAAAAACTTACTGTGATATGAATATAGGAATAAAAATGTATTTGATGAAGGAGGGGGAAATGGAGAAAGAAACAAGGGGAACATTTCAATGAATCGACAATTTAAAATAAGTTTATAGATCTGGGGTGGGCAACACTTCACCACAAGTGAGAATTCTGGATATTTCTTGCAGCTGACCCAGTCCCCCACCACTTTAGGTTCTACCAAGCAGGGATGTTGGCAGGTTTTGGGGTCCAAATCTTGAGTCCGAGTCTTTGGATTAAATCCCAAGCCTCGAGTCTGAGTCTCAAGTCCCTGCCTGGGGAATTGCAAGCCACTGGTAAGGTCCCCCTCCCCAACGCTGCCCCTGAGCTGGGCTCACCACATCCCGAGGAGCCCCCAGCCCATGCCTCCTTGGCCTTTCCTGAGACAGACTCCACCTTCTTGCTCCAGCTGGCAAGAACCATAGAAGTAGGAGGGCCTGCAGTGCCAGGATGATGGTGGTGCTGGTGTCCTCAGGGACAGGATCAGTCTCCAGGCTGCTCTCATGTCTGCTGGGGCACCTGGGCATCCTCCTGCTGATGGTGATGGCCGGACAGACCTAGATGGAGGTGCTGCTTCTCCCGACATTGCCACCGCTTCCTCCTCCAGTGGCAGAGCCCGAGGAGAAAAGCAGCTGCTTCTTGGAGGGTGCCTCACTCCTCCCATTCCATCCTCTAAAAAACCTTTCTTCCCTGTCTCTACCTCCTCTGCAATTTGCCACAGTTTGCCTGCTTCACCCATTAAAAGAATAGGGTTTTGAAAATACAACTCGGAAAAATGGGCCCAAGTCAGAAGCCAAATCAGAGTCTTTTTTTAAAAAAAGTTGAGTCACTGATGCAACTTCAGTCAGACTCAACAGCAAGTTGTAAGTCTCCATCCTGCAAGTTCCCAAGAACTACCGATGATATGAATATAGGACTGCAAGGTTACAGGGGGCAGATATTAACATTCCACATGTCTAAACTAAACAGGAATAGTAATACTTCACAATCTGGTCACTTTTGACAGACTTCAAGATTTATTTAAGTTCAAGATTCGTTAAAAATCCACTTCTTCAGATACAAGGAATGTAAATTTCCTCTATACGTATTTATATATATTCCCCTGGTGGTGACAGTCATCAATAGGTATGGACACAGGTAAAAGACAAATTGACAGTGGTTCACTAGCATATAAAACTACCAAGCTGTTAATTACACGAGGCAACAAACCTTAGATGGAATGATAATCTATATGCCAGATAGATTTAGTTGCCATAGAACTAATCAGACACACTGTTATGGGTCTCAAAGTGGCTACTACATTAAAAATGAATTATAAAATTGAATTATAAAAGGAGACTTGAAAGGCAGACAACCAATGTTTGTTAAATAAAAGAATTCTAGTGCATCTCTTAGGCACTCAACATAGATAAAAACTTTTTAGTGCACTACATACAGTAACCAAGCTTTTTAATAATACTGTATGGGTATACCACAGTTGTCTCACTCAAAAGACTCTGAACCTCTGCCCCAGACAGCACTTACTATTTTTGCCAATATTTCCTGCCAATTTGCTAACATATTGAGACAAACTACTTGTAAAATACTGTAGATATCCTGATAGCCAAATGACACCTCATCTATTATATCTTTTTTCCTGAGATCTTACAATATTTAAATGTTTACAGCTAAGAAGAAAAACATCATGATGCTTGAATACTGTTCCCATAATGCCTTTTTTGCCTTTGAAGCTGACCCCTTCCCATCATGACTATTGATTCTAAAAGCAAAGCCAGCTTGAACACAGTTAAATCAGATGCTGCAAGCAGAGACAGCTTTATGACTTTGGTGGCCAGTGCAAGGGGAAAGCAGCCCTGCGGCTTAACATTCATTCATTCTTCTTCTTCATTTACTGTCGTTTTGACAGCAGAGCTACAGGCCTATTGTGAGGAGAGGTCCATTTGAGTTTCAAACACTGTGTATCCATTTTTCAGACAGTCAAGACAGAAAACAGAAAAAAATATCTCCCAGTACATGTCTCTACCAGATCATATTCCTTAGAGCTTTTTATATGAGTTGTAAGTAGAGATGGGCATGACTCAAGTCATGTTTCTTCATACTAAGATCTCTGTGTGGTATCTGTGGTGCCGTACGTTCCCTCCCCCCTCCTCACAGATGGCTGCCAACTCACAAGCCTTCATGAGCTGCCCAGGCCGTCCTCTGTCGCCGGCTGCCCAGTCTGGGAAGGAGCTTGAGCTTTCCATCCCTGCCTCCTTCAGCAGCTGACCACTCAACGTCTGCACAGGGAGAATTCCCATCCCACTTCGTTGTCTGAGTGGCCGGCTGCCAGAGGAGGCAGGGAAGGAAAGCACAAGCTCCTTCCTGAACTGGGCAACGAAGGACGACCTGGGCGGCATGCAGAGGCTTGTGGATGGGGCAGTCATCCAGGAGGTGTGTGTGTGTGGGGAAGGAACGTTTGGCAAAGAGGCATGAATTTAGTCATGCCCCTCTCTAGCTTCATCTACTCTAGCCTAATATGAACAAAGGGCGTTGTCGCCACTCCTGAAGGGGGAAGGGGAGAAGAAAATAAATGATTGTTGGCATGTTTGGTGGAAACTATTCTATTTGGAATTGTGGCAACTACCAATCTATTCAATACTATAAAATAAAAATTTTATAGGAGCATATGCTAGGTGGCTCTTTTAAGGAAAAATAATGTTTTCAGTTTTAAATGGAAGCCAAAACTTTATAAACATGTCACTGGGACAATCTAAAGAAGCATCTTGGGACCCAGAATATATTGCTGGAATTTAGGAAGTTACAGAGGATTGTCACAGAGACAAATTCTGGCACCAAAGAATCTTTAAATATTTTTCCACTTATGTAAAGACCAATCACCTCACAGTTTGATCCTTACTGCTAACTTATTACTCAGTATGATTTTTTAAAAAAATCTGTGGAATCTGCTTGCTGAACCGGTTATACTGTTGTCACAGCTATGATTACATGTTATCATCTTTTAAGAAGCATGTTTGTCATGCAGATTGTAAGGTGCTAACTCTTTGCACAGAAGAAATTACATACGATTCAGAATTCTTCTTTTATGATTCAAACCATGAGGTCTATATATATGGTGATGCAGTAATCTTTTAATTTGTTTTAGGCTTGGCATTCATCTTAAAATGTTTTCCAGTTCCTAAATGCCAATAGAATTTAGACTGGATCCTAACTTCTTGACCAGAGTTCTACTAATTAAACAAGGTTCTCTCACAGCCCATTTTTCTTTCTGCAGCACTTTTCCCTCCCTAGGTTTTTGGGGATCCTCTGTTGAAACAGTACAGGATGTTACATGTAAACAACAAAAATTAAAAAAAATAAAAAATTCAGAGACCTACCCTTGAGCAAACACACATGCCTTAATATACTTGCAATGGAAAGGATTGAACCAAGCCCATTCATTATATTTATACATTATGTAACTAAGAAGTTCAAACTGTGCTTTACTGTCTCATCTTTGGAATATTGTATTCTTTTCAGAAACAAATATACATTTGCTTGCCATGTAAGTTTATTTTTACAATGACCTGCATTTGAGAATCTGGGTTTCTATTTTAGACAACAAGGATGGGGCAGGTGTAGACTTTCTGTCTGGCACAACTTACTGTACCCAAGTTTGGGAAAAATAAATGTCACCTGGCATTTTTAACAGCAAATTAATTCCCTACAAGGAAAAAAACAATGTAGATGTGAAAGCAACTCATCAGTGCACAATTGCCAAATCTCAGTGTCATAAGTATCTCTGCTAACCAATATCTCCTTACTCTGCTGATGTTATGAGAATACACGGCATGATCAAAATTCTAAACACAAAGAACAGAAAATAAGTAGTAGCAATTTTACATTTAAACTGCTTTTTTCATGGTTCTTTGCCAAAATCCCACAAGACATTTCAATGTTACCTTTTAAACTTTTTAGTGCACCATTGTTTCCCTTTAAAAGCTTGGACCACTTAATTGCTCTTCTGGTGAGTACTACCAAATATCTAGAAAAGAATTCTTCATATGTTGCATAATCAAAATCTTCAGGCCTTTCAAATCCATATGGATCCACTCTACAATATAAGACAGACAATTGCACAGGGATATTAGTTTTACACAGCTAAATAAAACTCATTTGCACACCAAACATAAGGCAATTCTTGAGAAAAGCAGGTAGAAGGAGCAACTGAACTTTAAAATAAAAGAAGGAAAAAAGTATATTAATTATGAATTTGACCAAACTCTGGGAGGCAGTGGAAGACAGGAGGGCCTGGTGTGCTCTGGCCCATGGGTTCACGAAGAGTCGGACACAACTGAATGACTAAACAACAAAATGTGAGAATAAACCCAGAAGTTTAGTTTGGTCTTGAAGTCATTCAATTAACACCTATAGAAATTCCATTTCATGGGGAAAAAAAATTCCCATGTCGTTTTTCAGTGAGCTACAATGCTAAGTAGGAAAGGCAAATTGTCCTGATTTGGGAGAGCTCTGAAATTCTCAGTGGGTTCGGGATATGCAAGGTCCACTAACACTAACCTTTCTGCAAACCCTAAATGAAATTTCCACAAGTACAGAAAATATCCCAGAAGTCATAATGATTTTTATTATTATTATTTGCTTGGACAAAGGCGATACCACTCCTTGATAAGCATGTTACTTCTCTCATGATCCCATGAGACCCAGAAGCAGGGAAAGAGGTTACTATCTCTAAGGTAAAGGTAAAGGTTCCCCTTGACAATTTTTGTCCAGTCGTGTTCGACTCTAGGGGGCGGTGCTCATCCCCGTCTCCAAGCCGTAGAGCCAGCGTTTGTCCGAAGACAATCTTCCGTGGTCACGTGGCCAGTGCAATTTAGACACGGAACGCTGTTACCTTCCCACCGAGGTGGTCCCTATTTATCTACTCGCATTTGCATGCTTTTGAACCGCTAGGTTGGTGGGAGCTGGGACAAGCGACAGGTGCTCACTCCGTCACGTGGATTCGATCTTACAGCTGAAGATCTACAGACCTTACAACACAGAGGTTTCTGTGGTAATCCTACATTTTGTTAACATTGGAATTTATGACTAAAAGAAATATATCCACTGTGTCAGTGTTTGGATGTCAAGCCTAGCATCCTCATGTACTCATGAATTACTACCATACATGCTTCTGTTTTCAGTCAACCATGGATTCCTGTATCATTCAAATTAGGAGCTATAGTTAACATTAGCTACAGTTAGTTAAAACAAACCAACTTCAGAAGGTATGATCTGAAGACTGCCCATTTAAATCTAAGCACGGTTAACATTAACCATAGTTTATTAGTCTGAATGACACAGCAAACTGCGATTAACTGCAACTAAAATCAAAACCTTCTGAACTTCTGCTTCCAGCTGTATGAAAAGCAGAAGCATATACCCAAGACCAGAAGACAAGCTGCTACCTCTTGCTAAGAAATAGTTCAGTATATCCAAATGTAGTCATAAATGCTTCTGATCATATCTACAATATACATAAACATATGATGGGAAGTCAATCATGTATCTTTTACTTTCAGCGTAACTGGAAGGATGGATACCAGCAGAATTTGCTTGTTCATTTGTTTGTTTTGTACTCCATCTTTCTCCTGGAAACTGGACCCAAGGCAAGCTTATATAGAATTCAGGAAGTTTTGAAACAATTACAAATAGAATAAATAACATTTTTACAAAAAATTAAACATGCCAATCATTTATAAGTACTAGATAAAATTCTCTTAATAATAATAATTGTGTGACATCCAGTCAATTCTGACTTCTGGCCACCCTTTCCAGGGTTTGCTAGGTAGACGGTACTCAGAAGTAGAAATGGGCACGAGCTGTCAATTTATCAGTTTGAGCTGGTTCATTTACCTGCCCCCCACAGGTGTTCTGCAGTTCAGCACTCCACACCCTTCAACGAGTGCCCACTCAGAGCAGCATCCCAGCTTCCCTGCCCTGCCTTCTCCGGGTGCTGCCTTTGATTGGGACTGGTAAACTTTTGGGGCCGAAACAGAAATGCCTATCTCTACTCAAAAGCAGTTTACCATTCCCTTCTTCTGGAGGCACCCAGAGAAAATGGCAAATCAAATTCAAACTCATGCATCAGTGAGAGTATCATAGGGGGAGGATGTTCTTAAAGGCCTTCTTGAGGAGCTCAGATTTCACACATTTCCTGAAGACCAAGAGGGATGAAACCTGGCATATGTCCATGGGCAACTCGTTCCATAACTTCACAGCCACCACTGAGAAAACCCAGTTCCTGTTGGGAGTTTTCCATGCCTCCCTTGCAGTGAATCACGAAGCCTGGGAAGAATGGGTGGCCCGGGCAGATGATCTTGGGGAAAGGCATTCCAGCAGGTAATGAGGTCCCAAACCGTTAAGGGCCTTATAAGTTAGCATTAGCACTTTGAATTGGGCATGAAAGCAAACAGAATGCATGCATGACAGGATCGGGAGATGTGTAGCTTCCATATCACCTTCAAAGGCTGCCCCACAAAGACAGTATTACAGTAACTGACTCCATCACAATAAACCATGAACAAGAACTCTTCACTTCCTTTACACTCACACGCCTCATGCTGAATGATAGGACTACAAGCAAACACAACCTTATTTGTAGTCAGGGTGCACACGTAAAAATGCTAAGTACTGTTAGCCACAACAAGCAAGTGAAGGCTCCTGATATTGAAAGGATCATTTCATGCCTGATTTCATACTGTGAAGACAATTATCTCAATCTGATAAAGACTATAAATATTTGTTGTTGTTTAGTTGTGTCTGACTCTTCGTGACCCCATGGACCAGAGCACACCAGGTAATCCTGTCTTCCACTGCCTCCCGGATTTGGGTCAAATAAATATAGCAGAATATAAATATAATAACTACTACAAAAATACCTGAGTGTCCAGCTAGACTTTCAATAGGTTCAGTTTTGACAGTTGCTGACTACATAAATTGGGATTGATTTCCATCTGACTCAAAATTGCTTGAATCAGTCAGTGGTCATGTGTTTGTTTCACAGATTAACAGCCGACACAGGAGTAAAATAATAAGGTAGATCTATAGATCGTTCAGTCATTGTCCACCCCATAGGTCCCTTTAAAGTTTGTAGATTCCATTTATTTCTCTTCTTGAGGATTAAAAAAAAAATCAAGAAATTAGCTTAAGACACTTAATATATTCCCGTGCACCAAAAGGCAAAGATGGCACAAGCTAAATGTTCCTGCCTTAACTTCCACACCACATAACCTGTAATGACATAGTGTTATATTCTCATAGCATAGGAAAGAGGCAGTGAAATGAACAATGTCATGCCAGAGAAGGAAACAAAGGTATTCCAGACTTGAATTGCATTTCAAGCACTATTACATCAGTCAGCTTTAAATTATCGTTCTCAACCTATCTGTTTGCTATACAACGGTAATAAAACCTGCTCTATCCAACAGGACTGTTGTTAGAGACTACTGAGATTCTGAAATGTTACAATTACTGAGATGCATGCATATGAAGCATTTTGCATGATAGTTATATACAATAGAAGTAGTAGCTAGCATGATATGACAGGGTATTCCAACAGACTATTTTGTATTGTACAGTTCCCACTACAAATTATCTGTCATTTATATTAAGAAGTATATTTCCCCCTTCATAGTAGGATGTGCTGCAAACCAGAGACCAACACTTGTTCAAACAGAATTGCTGCTATAGCTTTACAATAAATGTTTACTCAGATAAGGAAAACCTGTTTATTATAGCAACTGTGTGCCCTTGATTACGAGACAAGGCCCTACTCAGGTCACCCTCAGCGTTCTACTTGAAGTTCTGAACCTCACCCAGCTCTATATAATAGGAACATTTGTTTGCATGGCTGCTTATCTGTTTTGGTGCTTTCATTCTCTTGCTGCCTCCTTCTCTCTCACATAAACATACACACTAATCGAAACTGCAATACGTCTTCCACTTTCAGCTCCCTCAAGTCTCTGTTATTAGATTCTTGAACACATAGCCAATATGGAGAATGGAAACCTATACACTTTGGGTCATTTCCAAGAAACAATCACCATTTCATAAAGTCTTCAAAAAAAAAAAGGTCTTTAGCATGTACCTAAGCACCACTGGTTTGAACTGAACCTAGAACACACAGTCAGAGCTGGACATTTTGCTGCTTGAAGCAAAGCACCCCAACCCTAATTCAATATACAAATACCGACTGCACTGGCATTTGAGCACCAGTAAGAGGGCAGCGCTGTGGGCTAAACCGCAGAAGCCTGTGCTGCAGGGTCAGAAGACCAGCAGTCGTAAGATCGAATCCACGCAACGAGGTGAGCTCCCGTCGCTTGTCCCAGCTCCCGCCAACCTAGCGGTTCGAAAGCATGCAAATGCGAGTAGATCAATAGGGACCACCTCAGTGGGAAGGTAACAGCGTTCCGTGTCTAAGTCGCACTGGCCATGTGACCACAGAAGATTGTCTTCGGACAAAATGCTGGCTCTATGGCTTGGAAACGGGGACGAGCACCGCCCCCTAGAGTCGAACACGACTGGACAACAATTGTCAAGGGGAACCTTTACCTTTAAGAGGGCAGCAGAATGCCAGCAAGATATGCATTATGGCACACACAGCTCCACTTCCTAAACATGGACAGAGGCAAGCAAAACAGTCAACTTCTGCCACCGATCTCCCTAAGCATCTGCTGTCTGAGGCAGCCACCTCATTCTGCTTAATGGCAGACGAACCATGTCCTCTTTTAGGGAAGTCAATCTTCCACTTGACAGGGCTGCTAAATCCTCCTTTTTAGGATGTCATCCTTTTGAAGTGGGGTCCTGCTTGGATCTGACTGAAAGATAAGAAAACTGAAAGAGAGAAGTCAGGAGCTTTTAAGCTGCCCATCCACAATAAGCACCGGAAGAGCATACTGGCCAGGCCTAAAGGTCTCAAGGTCAAAGTCTTGCCCCCTTAAGTGAAATGCACTGTAATCCTCTATAAATGAGGGCATGCAATTCTATGCCAATTTAGTATCTTGTTTTGTTCGCCTTTTTGGTGATGTGAAGGTGGCCACCCTAAAGGCAGACTTGTTATTGTGCAGAAGATTTGTCCAAGTAAAAATCTGAGAAGTTCAAGCAAGCAGAAGCATGATAAGGCCATGGATACTTGCGTCTTTTGGAACTGCATGCAAGGTATTGTGAAGAAAAACTTTATACCGCTGATTCTTTTCCACAAGTATGTCCATAAATCCTTAGGCTCAATTTATACACATCATACACTAAGTACTGATGCTTTTCCAGTTCTGGTCTGCTCCATAAAAAGTGTTATATATTGGTCCTTTGCAATTTAGGTTTTGTACAGTCAACTTTCCTTTGGCTTTCCAGAGTTTTTTTAAAAAAATAATTTAAATAAAGCGGCATGTTAAAAGGTCTAGAATATTACAATACAACCTGATATTACACACAACACATAATAATAGTCATAAGGTACAAAAATCTAACCTGCTCAACCACAAAAAAACAAAAACAAAAAAGCTGTTGCAATCCTAAATACAGCAAGGGAGGCATCTTTTGCCTCATAATCTAAAAGCAAGGTTTATGTCTCACACCTAAAAGATTAGGTCTGTGTCACACTGACAGCATCCTTCAAGAACCTTATGATCAGGAAAAGAATCTTTGTCTAATATGCAATAAAGGAATACTGTGTATCCGTGAGCTGGTTTCTAGTCCTTTTAGCTCTCTCAGTTTATACACATTTTTTGCAGAAGACTATGGGCCATACTCCATTCACCATATATTCAGATCCTCCCCAATTTTTCCAACATTTTGCTACCTTCAAGCAAGCCATCACTAATATCAATTTTACCAAATCCTTATGTGATCGGGTTTCATTATGACAGCAATAATCACTGTTCACAGTATTTAATGTTCTGCCCAGTAATCACTATGACAATTCTCACGTCTCCACAAGCATTAGAATTGAGGGAAACCTTTCCACATGTGAAAGAGGCAGCCACACTGCCTACAGCCTGTACAACTTTCTGCCAAGAGTGCTTTGTTGTATATATAACTTTTTTGCTGGGTACTAGTGGCAGAATGCAGTACTGTATTTCAAAAGCATTCTCTCACTGTGGCACCAAAACTGACTTAAAGGACTTGAATATTCATTCTTGCTCCCAGTAGGAATCCAAGATTTTGGTCTCAAAACAAGGGTGGATGGTATCTTTACTAGACCACTAAAGTACCATGAATACACACACTACTGAATCCTGCAGGATCTTAATCAGGTGCAACTTTTGTAGGTCTTCGTGTAAAATTCAATCTCCCAGGTAATTTTCAAATCTGTTAACCTTTCCCTCCAAGCTCTCAACTATATTTGAGAAGCCTAACCTTGAGTATTTTGGGGGAAGGAGGGGAGATAAGGTTCTTCACACTTAATTATGGATCTTTGATGAGCATGTAATATATGTGTGCCAAAGAAGTCCCCTTATTTAATCACCCATAACTAGTATTGTTGAGTTTTGATCTCAAAAATGCAGAGGGGCTGTTTTATCAAAGAGACCCCACATGCAAAAAAACCTTTTGCTCTCCAGTTTTCACATGGCTTAAATTCGTCCAGCGGGTAGTTCAGAAATGGATGCAGAGAAGAAAGCAGTAGGTCTAAGAAGTTGACCCAAGGGTTCACATTGCTTTTAACCAGAATATTTTCTAGGGCACAATGCAGTTACAATGGACCATCTAATTCCATCTCTATTCACAAAACTTAATTATCATATGTGATTAAATTGGATAAGTGTTTTCACTGAAAGGATGTAAAAAATAGTTTGAGGACCACTAGTCCATTACATGAGATGTACGTTCAAAGGGTTTTTCAGCTTTATTGGCAGTGGAACAAGCAACTGAGTAAGCACAATCCAAAGTCATACAGCCCAGGAATAAGCTTTATCACTTGACTCTACTGTATCTTGGCTTTTTCACTTGATGATGCATGCTGAGACAAACATCAGCCTCTGTTCAATCATGAATGGAAACAAGTAATCAAGCATCTCTAATGTCTCATTCATTCCTCTGAAGACATTCCACTGACAAAGACAACATTTTACAATTATAAGGAATTTGTAAATAATTCCAAACTTCTGTCCAGACAGCAGATTGTTCATTTTCTCTACCAATTTCTGCATCCTCAAATTTTCTATTTATTAAATTCACCAACTCCATTACTTCCTTGTTCAGTTATAGCTCAGTCTAAATCAGTCATATTTAGAAACTAGTTTACAAACATCTCTTCTTACTTTTCTAAAGCTCTTGATGTCTATGCTAAGAAGGGAAAATATATTTCCTAGACAATGAGTACAGTAAATATTTCCAAAATACAGTTGTTTTAGAAAACCTATGTTATGGAGTAAAGGGTACCACTAACAATATTTTGACAAGTGCCATTAAATACGTTTTCTAGAGAGGAAATCCCACTGTTGTCAGTGGAACTTTCCAAAAAGTGTGATGATTTTAAACTATTAGAATTATCCAGCCCTGAGAGATTGCAGTTTTTATTTGGAGGCAACTTGGGGGAAAAATGAGATCAATGTAATAATTAGTAGACAAGCACTTGAAAGTTAGTTTATAAGGAGAGGGGGTTCAGTGCAATTAGCTAATTCACTCACCAAGACAGAAGCATATTCACTGCCCTGCTTGATCGTGACCTAATTAAAATCTGCCGATCACTCATTGGGATGATTGTCCTGTGGTGGATTCAGCAACGAACGAGAGCGTTGTGTCGTCAAAAGTCCCCCTGCCAGCCCCGCCGAGCGAGAAGAAAGAAGGGGCGCCCCAGCACGGAGCCACTCACAACGCTCAGCTTTTCTTTCCTCCTTGACTTTGCTTCGCCGATCCCTTCTTTCTTAACTTCCTGTTCTACACCTGACGGACTCACAGGGCCACCAGGACGCCGCTCCAAGGGAAAACTAACTTGGCAGCAAAAGAAAGGGGGCCCTTTCCCCTCCCCCAACGCACACCCACCCCAGGGAAAGGACCAGGCAGGAGAGTCCGGCAAGGACACGGCGGCGTACCTGTGGACGTTGCTCTCCCGGTTGTCTCGCTTTGCTCGCCGCCGCTCTTCCTCCCCCTCCATGGGAAGGAAGTACTCGGGATTCCTCCAGCAGAGAATGGTCGTCGGACCACCACCCCTGCGCGCCCTTTCTCCACTGAGCCCTCCTCTGGAGAGGAGCCCAAGTCCCCTTACTAGGAGTGAGGCGGCCCTCTCGCCTTCCTGAGGGGCACCGAAGTCGGCAGGGCCCCCCGCTCAGTGCCCTTGAGGGCCAAGAAATGGGGGAGCCCCCGGAGAGCACAGAAGGAACAGCGCGCTCACATTGGAAGACAGGGCAGCGGAGTAGCGGGCGGGCAGCCTCCGAAAGCCTCAGCGCTCTCAGCGGCTTTATTTCCCCCTCCTCAGTAAGGCTCCTCTGCGCCTACGACTCGAAGGGAAAAGAAGCGCTGGAGGGTTCCTGAGAGGGGCATCCCTTCCATGCCCGCCCCGACTCCCCTGCCTTTCGTGCCTGAGAAAACGAGCCAAGCAACTGCTTTTCTGGTTGCCTTTTAAAGCTTCCTGCGCCTTCCCACCGGGACCTGAGCTCCAAAGTACGCTTCCTGAAAGGGGCCCCGCAGCGAGCCCTCCTCTCTCTCTCTCTCGAGGTAAAGCCCTTACGAGGAGCGCAGCTGAGAAGACGCCCCGCCCCGAGTGACTCCTGTCTTGGAACCTGCTGCTCCCTCCCCTCTCCCTCCCCTCCTTTGCGCGCCTGCCGGGCTCCCTCGGCGGCGGCAGAGGAATCCTAGCCACGCTCCTGGGATGGCCGGCCCCGCCGCCGTCTGCAAGGGAAGGGCCCCTAAGCGGCGGCGGCGCCAGGAGGTGGGAGCTCGCGGCGGGAGCGGGAAGGCAGGCCTTTCGCCTTGGTCCGGACGGAGCGCGCGCCCCAACTTCAGGCACTCGAAGCGGATGGAAGCAAAGAAGTTACTTGAGCGTGTATTTATACACGGTGTGGGGTTGTGTGTGTGTGTGTGTTGTTGTTGTTGTTGTTGAGTCAGTGGCTAACGGCAGCCGGTTCATAACTGGGACTTCGGCAGAGAAAGGTGCGTCGTTTGTACACCTACTTCGGCTCTGCCCCTGTTGTAACTTGCCTGAGCACCTGCAGCTCTTTTTGTTTTAAGCTACTTTCAGGTTTCGCACTGCATCCTAGTCCCCCTTTCGGCTTTTTCGGATGTTTCATGACGTGCTCAGCGGCCTGTTGGAACCTCTCTGGTTGTAGCATCGGAGGAGGAGGTTGGCATAATTCTGGGCGTTGATGCAGTTCTGTACCTGTTTACCTGGAAGTACAGTAATGCCTGCTGAACTCAGTGGTCATTACTTCTGAGTAAAAACTATAGGGTTGCGCTAGAGAGATGCTTCCTCGGTAAACTGAGCTACAAAGCGCCCCTCCGTTTTCGCAGAAATAAGGGGCTGATCTTTGAGGAGGATTTAATTCCAACCCACCTCTTTAAATTATCCCAGGGGGAGAAAGCAAATCCCTCATTGAGCTGGGGGTTGGGACGCAAGACCTCCAGATACAAGGCCAGGGCATCCTCCAGGGATACACAAGTGGTTCAAGTAAAGACCAGAAAATCAAAGACGCAATTAGGAAGAATAGTCTGTGTGTGATGTGGATAAACATTCACATCCCCAGAAGCTGAACAAGTGAAATGGTGTCAAGGAATGGATGCTGAATGTGGGAAGGACAGAAGGAAATACAGCTCTATCAAAAGTATGTAAAACATGTTATAAAATGTTGCTTCTCCTTTTTCTCTCTTTTCTATGTGAGTCATTAACACACTGACAGTGGTGCATACGGACCAGCACAGATAAAACAATTTTTCTGTAGAACTCCCTGTTTCTGTGCATATGAACCTACAGTATTATCTGGCCAAGTCAGTTACAGTGTTCTCTTTCCCGATTACATAGGATTAAGTTCCCCAGGGAGTGTCCAAGAACAGTAAGAACTAAGATCAGTTTTTAAGCAGCTTAAGAATTTTCCTGTTTCTGAAATAGATGACCTTCTGATAACAGCATTTCACAGAGTCTAAAAGTGATCTTCTTAAGCTTCTGTGACAAGTTAAAGATGGAAAGCTCCGTCTATGCTCAGGGCTTTTACACACAAGGTGAACAAACTAGTTGATAAGGATTTGTGGCACAAGGATATCTCATTTAAAAACAAAAGTAAAGCAAAACTAGAGAATAATTTTTAAACTGAGCTGCATATTACCAACATGCTGCAATTATAGGCATGTAAGTCCCTATTTTTTTGCTTGGCTGGCATATTTTGGTATGCATATTTTAATCTAGATGTATACTCAGTGTAGTGGATAGAATGATGGACTAGGGCTTAGGAGGCCCGGGTGGAAGTGTCTGCTCAGCCACTGGGGTGTGTGGCAGTGGCAAAACCACTCCTTTTAAATCCCTATCAGGATTGTTATAAGTCATTTCCGGACTTGATGGCACATAGCTGCAGCAGTAGACCTATATATAATTATTGATGTAAACATAACTAAATTATTATGCTTTTCAGATTCCTTGTTTCTTGCAGGAATTTCACTAGTCAAATTAGCCAGAAGATGCAAACCTGCACCACATATCGTTTCAACTGTTATATGCCCATCTCCCATGCAGTAGACGAGGATACACTTCTCGCTAGGATCGGTTGTAGCATCGAAGGAGGAGATTTCTACATACATATAAGTATGTATAGAATTGCAGAATCCAAATGTTACATTTTGGATTGAATCCTGTTGTATACTAGACATATACTTCTACTGCCATTAACAAGGAAATTAGGTAATATGGGAGTGGGATTGTCCTCCAGTTCTTTCTGACAGCACAGCAAGCATGGCTGTTAGTAAGTGATGAAAGAAGCTGTGGACCAACTGGAGTGCCCAGAGTTCGTTCTGTAGAAAATGACAACTTGTAGTAAGCAACTTTTTACTTCTTTTTCAAAATGAACCCTCCACAAGGTTAAAGTTGTCAGATAATATTCATCAGGGATGTTAACTTTGTCATGTTTCTTTCTTCATTCTTTGTTTAGGGTGTTTTTTCAATAGCTCTCTGTTTATCTACCGAATCCGTGTCCATTCATTGAATAGCATCCAAGTGATAGTTTTAGCTTGTGGCCCATTTCCTATTTGTTATGCCCACCTGTGTAATGTGCTTGGCATAACTTTCAGTGGGAATTGCTGCAAGTTAAGAAGTCTGCCTAGGCTTTTTCTATTGTGTACCCACCACATGATTCAGTGAATAATAGGAAATGCCATGCTAATTTAACTTGCATTAATTCTCCAGTGAAAGTTATGCTGGTAGTATAAATGGATGTAAAACATAAATTTGACCCCTGTTTAAATTTTCCTACTGTATTTCCAAAGAATGGCTTTATTAGTCTTTCTCAGCATGTTGGCAAAATGAAATAAAATACTGTAACCCTTCAAAAAGTAACAGATTTATTTCAGTGTGAACTGTAAGGAAATAGAAGGAAACTGGGAATTGTAATTATACTAAAATGGAGTCTGTTAGGTTCTGTGTAAGATGAATTTAGAGATGTTTTTCTTGAGCTTGTTGTGTAGAGTTGTTTCTCAAAGTCACAAGGTCAGACAGTCCAGGAAAAGATGAAACAAAAGACCAAAATAAGACACCCGGAGCCTGCATCATGATAATTTTGGGCGGTGATCAGAGTATTCTGAATTATGCCTACTTGGACTTAATTGGGTGTCAGCTTGAAAGTGTAATGAAGAAGGAGGTTCTAAAGATATGTAAAAAAAAACTTGGTCTGTGAATGCTGTGGTATATATGAGGCACAGTGGCTTGTTTTTCTTTTCAAAGAAGAAGGGGGGAATAAACCAGCTTCTAGATGCCAACATGTAGGGATTTAGAGCAAAGATGATTACTTAGCTGTTTTTATTTTAATTAGAAATTCTAAGTTTATTTAAACATTGTAATAGATGGATATGCTCAATGCTTCTGCTTCAAAGCTACAACTGTATTCTAAAGAAAGTTTATTTTCTTAATAAAACATATAATTCTTCAATAGAGGTTAGTCTCTTGATATAGCAAGGCTATCTAAATCCAGTGTGGATGTGAGAAGTTCAAGAGTCGCTACTATAAGTTAAAAGGTCCTAGTGTCCTACTTGGTAAGGCTGTTGTGCATTCTAAGGAAGCACATAGTCTATGGTTTATTGCTTTGGAAGCAAATAAAAGGTAACTTTTAAGGTTCAGGCTTGTCCAAGAGGCTTACTATGCACTTCTGAAGCCTAGAGGATCTACCTCAGGAAATAAAGGTGGTAGTTTGGCACCCAGAGGGACTCCTTGATCACGATCATACTCTCTTTAGGAAGAGGTGATTGTTACATGAGCTTTCATGGATTAAAATCTACTTCTTTAGACACAGAAAAACAAATACATGTTCCTTATATGTATTTCCATGATGGCAAAACTCATTTCCAGATAATAAACAAAGTGATGATGCATCATTAATACAGGAATGGGGCTATCAAGCTGTGAATTAACAGGTCATAAGATGATAATTGGGGTAGACTGGACTGTTAGAGGAATGGTAAGAGTTCTTTATGGCAGTCATTCTCAACCTCAGCCATGGTCATAAATGCTATATGAAATATAGGTTAGATCAGGATTGTGTAAGTCACATGACAAACTTTTTAAGGTGATGTGTGAAGAATTGTTTCCAGTCTGTGGCTCCCCTTCAAATGTGCCAAGCCTCCAATTGAGAATGGCTGATTGATGGCACAGAGGTCAGAGTTTGTCAAGGGAAACAATATTTATGGTCTTGACATCTATTGAAGTTTTTTTAGAGATGCACTAGAATTTGCTTGTGTAGCCAATTTCTCCTATCTTCCTAGCGAGTAATTCCTTTCTTATATAATTGCCACTTGCAGATCCATAACAGAGTGTCCCGGAGAGATGCAGCATCAAGGGCTCATTTACTTGTTTCTCTAATGTGATTCATGCCATTTTTCTGCTAGCAGAACCCCTTTGCTTTCTACATGAAGACAAACATATGACAATCACTGTGCCAAACAAAATCTGACATTGGGAATGACAACTTAGGCAAATCAGATTTGGAACATGTCACCCTCTCTGTTCATGGATTTTGCAACTTTTACATTCCTCTGTGATTTACAACCTGATGAAGACTCATGCAGAGTCAAAAGATAGCTAATGTTTGTGATTTTTCAATGGTTCAATAAAGATATCACCCACTCTTGTCTTTGAACATTGTACAAGGACCACAAGGCTGTCCTGTGATTAACCACCAGTCGTGAAGCATCGTGAACCACTAATTTGCTGGTTCATGTCCATCTCAACCTACCAGTTTTCCATGGCTCTAAGACTTTACGATGTTTTCACATTTTGAAGCATTTTTGTACTCTTAAGGTATGTATATAGAGGCAATGTAGAAATGAAGCTTATAAAATTAGGCGAGCTGGTGTGGCCTGGAACTGTTGCAATAATGAACAGACTTATATCTTGATACTCAGATGAATTTTGATATGATTGGAAATTATTGGCTGATTTCCTTCTGGAATTAAGCCTTAATTGAGATAAATGCCAACTGTGACAAACATAGGCTTGTGATTGTTCCCCAGAGATCTGTAGGATTATTGGGGACAAAGTCCAGGTATCAGAATCCCTGACCTGACAAATGATGGTGGAAAATTTTAGTGCTCTGCTTTCAGGTTTATTGGTAGTTGGGAGGATCAGGGCTATTTCACAAGGAGCCACATTTAGCTCTTGTATCTCCAGCTCCCGCTATCTAGATATCTATATGATATACAACCATATTTTTATCCTATTAAAACACTACATAACAAGAAGAAAAATAAATAAAACATGCCACACTTCTCAGACATATTTTAAATCTGGTATGGTGTACCTGTGCAATGCTGAATGGCAACCACAGTACTGTATTTTTCAAAAGTTGAAATATAAATTATTATTTTTCTAGGAAATCCAGAAGCTTGAATACTCTATTGTAACATTCCTTCACTCCCAAACTAGGTTGATGGTGGTATCCAGTGCTTTTTTCCATTTGAGTGGTGTCATGTCTGGCTCCACATCATGTCCTTTTTGCTGTCAAGTTGAAACTTTTTAATATCCTCTGGCTGAAATCAGTAATCGTTAACAACTAGCATCAGTGAGGATTTGGCGAGTCAACGTTAAGGTCATTTCCATTGATTCAGTGGATTTACTGGATTTCAGCCTCTGCATTTTAGGAAGTTTTTTCTGTGCTTTACGGTCTTCACAAATTTTTATCCCCATTGCTAGTTGTTCTTCTGGTTTTAATATGTGCTACTGGTAGTTCTATTTTGCGTGCAAATGTGTTTCTGTATTTTTACACTGTGCAGTGTCCACAGAACTTGGATTGTTGGATGATTTGAAATGTAAGAAATTATTTTAAAAGTGCTTTTATTTGTATATTACAAAATAATTTATCAGCCTGTTCCCCCCCCCCATACATTCAGTCTCTAACATAACTTGAACGTTTTGCTCAAATCTTTGATTTAGTCTTTTTTTTCTCTCACAAAGTAGTAAAACATCAGATTTTCCGGAATAAGGCCCAATAAATGCAGACTGTTTTAGACTGCACAATCACCCTATTAAGTTAAGTTTCATCACAACCAGATGCACATTTGCTGAAATGTAGGGCTTACACCCAGGTAAGTGGATATGAGATTGCACTCATATTTTTTTCAATTTCAACATGGACTCTCACTAGAACTTTGGGGAAATTAAGGCTTGAGGGCACATACATATAAGCATAGTATGTTAATACCCAAGTTTTTTCTAACTCATTAATATTTAGATGTGTGTTACATATAATGCAGGAGGATTATTAGAATTAAAATATGAAACATGGGAGGGATGTGCTGTATAATTGCTGCATTTGCTACAGAGGAGATTCAGAAGTGTGAATGTCAGTTGTTTATCTCTGCCACTAGCCAAATAACACTACTTAGTGAACATTAACTGACTGATCTTGAAGAGACATTCCCAAAGGGAAGGTTTTCAACATGTTTCACATGATCTCTTGCCTCCATTAAAAGAACCATTGTTGCTTTGCTATATGCTTATACATAGTAGTTAATTAAAAGATTGTCTGCTTTCTGAACCAAAAGGCACACACTCACACTACCTTGTGATCACTTATGTGAATAAATGGTACCAAGATTAGAAACAGACATTAGAGATAGCCAGTAATTAGAGCTGAAAGCACATTCATGTTGCAAAGACTGGGGCAACCCTTCCGTGTCTGTGAAATCAGACTTCAAAGGAATCCCATGCTTAGATCCTGAAGATCAGTAATTAAAACACGGAAGCTAATTTGCATAACCCTAGAGATGAAAAAGGCTCATGCTCTGACACTGAGATGCTCACACTGGTTAAGAATTTCCCTGTTCTAGTTGTAGTTAACATTTCTGGCCTGGGACTTCTTTGCAATTGCAAGGTTTTTTAAAAAAATAAGTCCCCCTTGATGATAATCTTTTTATGGCCTTTCTTTTAATAGTCCACTAAAACAAATTATTAGAAAAAAGGAAATTAAAGTACTCCTAATGTTAAAAATATATCCTTATCTTAACACACCTATTTTGGTTTTACCTGTGGTGAAATTGCCCTCAGTTGATTTTAGCAAAATTTTGTCTATTGCACAAGTTGTGAAAAATATTTATTAGCTTAATGATTGAGGGACTAATTAAATTCAAATTTCTGGCAGGGCTGAAATTTCTGCTTGGTTTTGTTGCGGGGGTGCATTTGGCATTCAGACCCAGTACAGTGGTGCCTCGACTTACGAACTTAATTGGTTCAGGAAGATGGTTGTAACTCAAAATGGCCGCACGTCGAAGCACCATTTCCCATAGGAATGCATTGAAAGGCAATGAATCCATTCCAGCCGAAGAAAAAAAATCACACAGACCCCAAAAAATCAGTGCAAGACCAATCAGAAAAGCGATTAAGCGAAGGGCAAAAAGAAAAGAAAAGCAATCAACCATGCAAGACCCATTCCAAATGCAAACAAGCGTGCAAGACCTAATGCAAAGAAAACAAACAAAAATCAATCAAGCGTGCAAGAAAGACCCATTGCAAATGCAAATAAAACAAAAAGCAATCAAGCGTGCAAGACATAATGCAAAGAAAACAAACAAAAAGCAATCAAGCATGCAAGACTTATTACAAAGAAAACAAGCAAAAAGCGACCAAGCATGCAAGAAAGAACCATTGCAAATGCAAAGAAAACAAACAAAAAGCAATAAAGCATATTGTGCAAGATCGGAAACGGGGGGAGGAAAGTAAAAAGCAAATAAACTCCATAAGACCCATCCGAAATGCGGGAAAAACCTCCCAAAAGCAACCAAACCCCACAAGACCCATTGGAAATGGTGAAAAAATCCAAAAAAGCAAGGAAACCCTCCCAGACACATCGGAAATGGGGGGGGGGAATCCAAAAAGCAAGGAAGCTCCCCAAGACCCCATCGGAAATGGGGGAAAAGAACCAAAAGACAAACAATCCCTGAAAGATCCATCACAGTATAGAAACATAATCCCACCCCCAGCCCAAAACCACGCTGCAAAACCACCCAGAAAACAGCACCTTACCTTAACAGGCAGTTCCAAGCCTCCCTGCAAACACATGCACACTCACTCAGAAGCAGAAGCCAGACAGTCCCAAGCCTCTTCCCACGGACACTCTCTAACTGCCAGGACAAAAGAGCCACAAAGAAGCAGCCTCATCGCCACCTACAGTTAGCAATTTGAATTTCCTGACCTTTTCCCCTGCCTTTTTTGAGTTTGTAAGTGGAAGCTTCAGTTGCAAGTAGAAGCAAAATTTTGTGGCCAGAGCTGGTCATAACTCAAAATGGTCATAAGTAGGGACATTCGTAAGTTGAGGCACCACCATACTCTAAGCCATGATACCTTATAGGCTCTTAAGTTGATTGATTGATCCCCCATGTTTCTTCTTAAAAGGACCCAAGAGAGCTTACAGTATTTTTTTTTAAGGATAAAAGGCCAAGAACTTTAAAAATATATAATATTAAAACTAGTAGATAAAAATGGGATTAAAACACATTACAAACCACAGAAATACAACAGCCCCATTTTAAGAACCTCCTCTTAGATGGGCAATTGCTAAGAGAAAACCTTCTTGAAGAGTAGGGTAATTGCCTGTTTACAGAAGGCCACCAAAGACGAGGCCAGCCTGTCTTCCTGTGGGAGGGAGTTCCAGAATCTGGCAGTGACAACAGAGAAGGCCCTCTTATCAACCATGGTAGCCATGCATTATACTTACTATTGTGGACTTCAAAACCTGGTAGGGTTCATTTAAGAGGGGACAATTGGCCTCCAAAATCTTCTCAGCTATAAATATATTCTTCATTTCAATTGTTTATGCCTTAACAGTTTTCATTTTATTATTTGGTTGTTTGGATTTTGTCTCCACAGAGAGGAGAGACTGTAGACTTGATACATTCGACATCTAAGTCTCGTATAGTGTCTGAAAACCTGCATTTACATCTTTGGCAATCTTGTTTCAGGAGTTATGGACAGTACATCTGACTCATTTTTTAAAAACATTTACCTGAACCTCAAATTTCATATTATATTTGCCTAGTGAAATGTTCTCTAGAATTCAAATCCTGTCTTATTTGTAACTTTTTAGTGGTCCAGTAAAGCTGTTACCCAAGCTGGATATTTGGACTGGCTTTAAAAAAAAAACCTGAACGTTATTAGACATTTCAAATAAATTTTGGCTAAATACATTGTGGCACTGACAGTGGCAGTGAAAAGCTAATTGACGAGAACTTTTTACAGTAAAGACAACTTGAAACACAGATGAATGTGAAGCAGCTGGATTGGACTTAAAACTGCTGAAGCAAAAAAGGGAAAGATTTCACACAGTGCTTGACGCAATCCTTGAAACTGGTTAGATAAATGTCCTGAGCTTGCCTGACATCATGTCTTGTTCTTATTTCAGTGGGGATGTCAGTATGGTATTTTTTATAATCCCAATTATACTGTGCCTGCTGTCCCAAATGTGGTGCCAGTGCAGACCACTGTGGCCGCAGATACTTTCTTTAATGTTTGGCAGTCTCCCAACACTGGGTTTTTTTTTAAAGTAAGCATTACTTTTATTTAAAACTGGAAGGTGTGTATGCTCTTTAAAAGTGTTGTCAGTCTCCAGAGCTGTCTATATTTGCTGTAATGCTTCTAAATAGGCTGGTGTTGAATATACACTTAAGAATTCATATACTTTTTTAAAAAAAATATGCCAAACTAGGAAGGAAGGAAGGAAAGGAAGGAAGGATTTGGATGGTGGGGAATATTCTGGGGAAATGGGGGGGGGGGAGAGGTCTTCTTTCTGTTCTCCCTGTGGTGCATATTTTTGGTAGTACAGTGGATATCAGGCCTCTGATTTTGGTCTGGTGCATTTTGACTCAGTATTATTTGTATGTTTCTGTACACATGTTCTGCTCATCCTTTCAGTGTGGTTGACTTCCAGGTTAAGTTGCATCCTTAATTGCTCAGTTAAAACTCATAATTAATTGATTATTTAATTAGGCAACAGGTCTTATTCTACTAGGTTGAAAAAGGAGGGGGGAAAGACCATATTTTACAAAACTAAAGCCATTTTTCTCAACAGAATATTTTAGCAATGCACTTATAGCTGGGCAAGGAGAATTACCAAGGCAGATTGCAAGCTGTCAGTGATAACTTCTTGGGGCTCCATTTTGTATTTTAACCTCTCTGTGCCTTATAGCATCAGGAATGAAAATTTCCTAATATACTGTGGCATTTATAAGGTTGCTTTAGAAGCATAGAACTGCCTGCAGGATCAGCATTATGTAACCATTCTATATTAAAAACCAAAAAAAGAGGAAAAATAAGAAAGAACCCAAAAAAATTATATATTTTTCCATAGAGTTAGGAAGTAGCAAAGGAAGCATAAGTGTCACTGACATTCTGTGCCGTGCTGAGTCAGTACAAATTAAAAAAAAAAGATGGAAGGAGGTTGTGATTTGTGTTGCAATGAAATCTATTTTAGATTTGGGGAAACATCTAAAGAAAAAAAAAGTTAATTAACTATTGGTATAAAAATTAAGGATACCCAGTGTACTGTAGTGCAGTGGTCCCCAACCTTGGGCCTCCAGATGTTCTTGGACTTCAACTCCCAGAAATCCTGGCCAGCAGAGGTGGTGGTGAAGGCTTCTGGGAGTTGCAGTCCAAGAACATCTGGAGGCCTAAGGTTGGAGACCACTGCTGTAGTGCATAGTGAGACCAGGATTCTAGAGACCAGGGTTTGAATCTCCACTTGGCCATGGAAGGGGAGTGGAACTGGTAAAACCACTCCTTAAGTATCTCACTTACCTTGAAAGCCTTATTAGGTCTCTGTAAGTCAGTTCTGACCTGATGGCATATGACTATCTAAAATTAAAATAAAGCCTGTGGTGCCAAGATACTTGTTAAATCGGAGGTCTAACTGGACCTAGTAACATTTCCTTCCTAATAAGCATGGATTATTGTCAATGTGTGTAGAGAGCTGAAATACCACATTAACATAGTTCCTCAACATACCCCCCCAAAGTGTATCTTTTTGCCAGACAGGCTGAAAAAGGTCTAACGTGTAACTAGCACATACAGAAATATAAAGATTGATTGTCAGAGTAAGCTATAATGCGGCCAAAATTAAGTACTTTTAAGTTAGTTAGTTAGTTAGGCATCCTTCAGTCTCGAAAGACTATGGTAGCGTGCTCTGTATGGAGGACTTGGAACAGCGTCTAGTGTGGCTGAGGAGGCCAATTCGAGAGTGGCAATCCCTTCCACACTGAAGACAAATCCAATCTGTCCCCTGTATGTAATGTAAATAATGGGGCAAATTATTCACCATTTACACTGAGCACAGGGGATTTAAGGATCACTAATTTCAAATGTATTGTGCCTATGATTTTTAAGGCTTTCCCCTCCTCCATTCATTGACCAGTTTGTTAGTAATTTCTATCTGATGTAATCAAATTAAATTTAAGTGTTTTTTCAGGCCAGTGTAGTGGTTATTAAATGTGTCCAAAATCTGTTAATCTCAACTAGACTCAGTGTACCAATGGGATTCACAGAAGTTTTGATTTAACTTTATATTTGATGTGTGTGTTCTAATTGGGATAAACAACTGGATTTAGTTCTACATTTTCCCAGAAAGTAAGCCATTTAATTTCCTGTTAACATGCAGTGCTCTAGTGTAAAGAAATGCTTGTCTTTAGTTGGACATTGTTGATTGTTACATAATACCGTTCTTATTTTGCTAATGGTTTCTTCATCTATGCTCTGATAGGGGTTTTTTTCAGTCTTGGTTTTGTGTCCTCCTTGCTTATCTCCACTGCCTTCCCAATTCTTGTCTTATTTTGATTTTCACTGTCTTTCACTTTTTAACCCCCATCTCTTTACAATTAATGTCCTACAATCCAGAAAATTGGGTTATGTCCTCTGGGCCTTCCACTGGTGCAGCAATGTGGATATATAAATAGAGGCAAGTTCCATTTAGTTGACTGGATAATTCAGTGGGTTGGAGTATTTGACTGTGGAGTCTGGAGTCAGGAATTAGATCCCCCATTGTGCCTCCTAGGAAAAAATATTGCTTGTGTAGCTTTGGGGAAACTGCAAGGTTCCAGAAAGCCACCAGAAAGAGGGATTGATAAACCACTTTGGAGTACTTTATATCTAGAAAACCCTGGGGAGGGTTGCCATAAGCTGGAATTAACTTGATTGAACATCATCATCCCTAAATGTGAGCATCACCTGCAAGAGCAGGTGATACCTTTATTAGACTGTTAAAACATCAAACAACATGTGGCTATGATTGCAGATGTCTTAACATTTGTGGGGAGAGAGAGAGCCATTTAATTGACTTATCTGAATCACTATATCTCTTTGGTTCACTTACAAGTTATTATAACTAAATAGTTATTTTGCTTTAATTGTCTTTCTGCTAGAGCTGAGAGGCAAGGAGCTTTGGGCACCATTCACTGCTTTGTTTTTATATGAAAGAATGCAAATACTACAATCCTAAATGGAGCAATTTACACTAGTTAATTATAGGTATGCCAACAGAGGGTCTGATTATATCCTTTTTGCTAATTTATACAACTAATTATGCATACTTCCTGATGTGAAATTCTAACATTTTTTTTTTACAAACATCCACCACTCTCTTCACTGAGTTTCCCAGTTGTAGCCTGGAGGTTCATACTACAGGTTCAAAACAAGCGAAAGAAGCAGCAATAAACATTTATCTCCTACCTTGTGCATGTTGTCCAGTTAGTGAGGCATGGAGGTGTGTGTGAAAATATCTTAGTCTCTATTTAATTATCTTTCTTCAGAGCATACCAGCATTTTTGCTCCATTGTTGGTTCATTAGCAAGTTGTGAGGGCTTGTTTTTTTTTAATTCTCATTGAGGATTTTTTTTAACAGTACAAGAATGTCATATATTTTTGTTTTGTACACTTCCTATGGACTAATGCATGTTTGTGCATATTTCAGTTGTACGACTTTTTAGCCCTTTATGTCTTTCTAAAAGTTTGCATGATTTTTGTGTCTATGTCGCTTCCCCCCACCCCCAACATCCTTTTAATTTTCATATACAGTACTGTACCAGGCAGGAAGATTTTATTGCAGACATCACAGAGAACTAGGGCTACATTGTGAACATTCTGCAACAAGGTTACCTGAACAGCTGTAGGCAAAATCCCCAGATTACAGAGGGTGGCCATAGGAAAGGTGTTTTTTTTTTTAAACAGACTGTGCCCCCCCCCAAGGCTAGGGTTGTCCCAAGAAATCTGATACAAAATGTCCTAGCCAGTGTATGTATTGCAACAAAAATATCTTGTGCCACTTCTGAGGAACCCTGGAGCAAAGAATCAGAAATGGACATTAAACCCTGACCACAACCAGAACACTATTGCTATCACCCAATGCACTAGAACTGTTCTAGGTTCAGGAAATTTTAGTCCTGGTGGCTGAAGGCTAATTGCCTTTAATTTAGTTGTGGTTTTAGTACAATAACCAGTTTGATTGTGTTTTAGTATGATGATTTACTGTGTTTAGCTGTATTTTAAAAATCATGCTGTACCCGACTCCCCATATTAGGAGAAAGGCAGAATATAGATAAGGTAAAATAAAATAAAATAAAATAGATGCCCCTGAGCATGAGCACTTAAAGCAACTGCATACTTGGTTCTCTCTCAAAGATATAAGATAGTTTTAAAAATCCTTTCAGGTAAGTTACACCTGCAGAGGGGTGGTGACATCACTGGCAAGGGAAGATTTGTTGATTCTTAAAGACTTCCTCCTTATCCATGACTTGTCTCACTCAGAAGTGATCTATTTCATTGTGTGAGAGCTGCAGGACAGCAAGAGGAAGTCTTTGATTACTTAAACTCTCTGCCATCAGATGATGTTATCAGCAGTGGAGTGTATATTTCATTGTGAATATATGTTGTGAATATATTTGAAGTACAAATTTAGGATGTTATATGTGCTTAAGGGGAGGCTGAATTTATGTTTTGGCACTACTGTAAAAAGTATTTGTATACATTTATAAATTTCATTAATCCCATATTCCTTCATTTTATACATCTCAAAGTACATTTTATACATCTCAAAGTATAAAATTGAAATATTTATCAACAGATATGTATATGAATTTCTACATTTGTATATTTTTTAAAAAGAGAACAGAGACAGGTATGCTTTAAGAACCACTCTCTGCAGTCCAGAAGCTGTGTGTCCTTTGGGGAAAAGAGTGGGGACAGGATCCCAGTCAAACTTACTCTCTCTAAAAGATCTGCCTTTTTGGGAGATCAGTAGAATGTTGAAAACAACATATAGCAATGACTTTTGTATTATTAGAATTTGTCTTTTGGTGCAAGAGGTATAAGAGTGCTTGGGGGTTTTATTCTTTTGTTTTCCAATTAGGACCAAAACAGACAATGTAAAACAACTAAGCAATTAGTAAGTAGAACTCTCTAAGCCATAAAGCAGGGGTCCCCAACCCCCGGTCCACAGCCCGGTGCCAATCCGTGGACATGGCAGGACCAGGCCGCGGAGACAGGTCTCCCGTCCCCCACACACATTCCCACACACACACACGGGTGCCCCACCCACCTGTGAGCATGCCCCCCTCTCCACCAGTGCACCCCACCCCTCCACGAGTGTGCCTCACTCACGAGTGTGGGGGGAGGTGCCCTGGCCCTCCATGAACAGACCCTGCCCCCCCAACCAGCCCGCAATTCAGAACAGGCTGGAGACTACTGCATAAAGGACATGTGATTATGCTCTAGTGCCTTTCATATGTTTACAAGTTGCAAATGAACTTGCTCTTTTATTGTTCAGTTACTGGGAGAAAACAATCGGCTGTTTTGGCCTGTTCATTCTGCACACATTTCTGTCTGTGTACCCAGGAGAACCTGTGAATGCTATCCATGACAGGAAAAAAAAATATTTTCACGATCAAATGCTTGAATTAGATGGCTTCTCTTCATGTCAGAGAATGAGAATTCTGTTCCATTGTAGCTCATGCTTGCAGCAAAGGGTCAATGTACTTTACATGGCATCTTGTGTTTGCTAGAGTTTCTCCCAAGTGAGAGCCTCTCCAGATGGGCATACAAATCAGAATATAGATCCTGTTGGTAGTTTTGTTCAACCAAATGACAGCATCCACAAATCCCTCTGCTTATATTGACCCATTCTGCTCCTTTAAGAACTGTCACACACCTTTCCGGCACAAGACTAGGGCATGCATCCTTTTTTTTTTAGTATGATTCAGCGTGATCTTAATTGGTTTGTTGTGTAACCTGTGCAGACAATTCGCTTGCACTCCAGTGGAGCTGTGGGCAGAATTATTTGAGGTGAGAACCTTGTGATGCGACAGGTGGGTTGTGACATTTTAAGGGAGACAGAGAAACCTCCTCCTCTATTTTCATCATTTAAAAAAAAACTTATTTCCCTAAGAGCCTCGTGGCGCAGTGGTTAAAACGCTGTACTGCAGCTAAAACTGTGCTCACGACCTGGGGTTTAAATCCCAGGTAGCCGGCTCAAGGTAGACTCAGCCTTCCATCCTTCCGAGGTCGGTAAAATGAGTACCCAGCTTGCTGGGGGGGCAATGTGTAGCCTGTATAATTAAAAAATTGTAAACCGCCCGGAGAGTGCTTGTAGTGCTATGGGGCGGTATATAAGTCCAATAAATAAATAAATAAATAAATAAATAAATAAATAAATAAATAAATAAATAAATAAATAACAGATGCAACACCATGTTACGTTAATGCATCTCTCTTTCAGTATGCCACTTACTTTAATTAACAACAACCAAAAACAAAAACAGAACCAAAAAAATCGAAAGCCAGCTGAATTACATCTGTGAGAGAAGGTGGGGAAGAAAGCCATGTCAGCTCAATGCATTCCACCACACAAGGCAGCACAGCTGCAGCAGAATGGTGGGGGAAAGGGGGATCCCTTCCTTCCATCTTTCCAACCTTCACCCCAGCCTTTTCCCTTTGCGCTTGTACCGCTGCCATGAGCTTGCCCTGCCACTGCTGATCTGCTGGTGTTGCCTCCTTATGTGTGAGTAAACCAAGTCCACTTCCATGTGACTAAACCAGCAGTCCAAAGACCTATGTGGGCACTTCTCACAGGAGAATAAACATCTCCAGTGTAAGCAGAAGGATTGCTCAAGTGAGGAATAAAATAGATCACACCGAAGATATGTTCCTATTAAGTGAAACTAGACGGCTCCGTATTCCCCTGGTTGGACAGGCCCAAAGTGTGGTTAGGATTTCAGTCCCAGTCTTTAAGTACAGGACCATAGATGTGGATGTATGAAACCCATCACCCAGGAATGCAATCGAAACAGAGAGCTGCTGGGAATGTGTTAGATACAGCTATACAATGGCTCGGCGTTACTGCTATTCTAATTTAAATAGGTTACATGGAAATAGGCCTTGTTCATTGGCATATATGTCAGTGACAGGATTGAAAGAAACTTCTTGATTGCTGAACAGTTTGCAGCACACTCTAGCTGAAGGGCTGTCTTCTTGTACTTGCTCGTTTTTGGTGGTGTGAGGGGAGGATACACCACTCTGCAAATTGCAGCCATCATGCATACCAAAGGGCACATTCTGGAGCAAGTGCAATTCTGTGCACAGTAAGACGAGTGTACATTCCAGTGCAAGCTTTTGAATAATATATTAAACATATGATACTGCTGCTGCTCATTGTCCAAGCTTACAGAGTTTGACAGATGCATGGGATGGGAAGGTCCTACAGTCAGTTTCTCTGTATTGAAATGGGATCCCTGCCTAATGTCACATTTTTATTGCCAGTTATAAAATATTAGAAGCACGTGATGGGAGAAAGTAATGTACATCACATCATCTGAATGGCTTAGGTCCAGGCTGTCTGAGAGACTGTTTTCCCCATAGGAGCCTCACCCAGTTTTAAGGTCTTTGGGGAAGGTCTTTCTCTCGGTTCCACTGCCCTCACAGGAAAGCTTGCTGTAGACATGCTGGGAGCAGCTTTTTCAGTGGCCAATCTCAGAATTTAATTTTAGGTGGGCTTTTAATAAATAAATTGCTGCTAAGGAAGGGGGAAATCATCTTTTTAATTTTTAAAAATGTGTTTTACATTATTTTAAAGGAAGTTTCTGTACTACTACTAATGGATAATTAATTGTTTTCAATGGTATGCTTTATTGTGTTTGCACTTGTTACAGTATTTGTATTTTAAAATTCTTGTAACTGCCTTGCATTCCTTTATTGGGAATTGTTGTAATAAAGGTGTACTATAAAATTTTGTTTGTTGTTATTTAATGTTATTATGAATGGACAAAAAGCATTATAATATAGGGCTCAAGGAAATTTTTCAAGAAGTCCTTCTGTTTCTTTAAAAAAACAACAAACCTCAACTGTCCTGCAGCACGGATGGCTGATTGCTTCCTGACTTCCAAGGTTATCTGTAGCAACCCTATTCTGTCTTCCTGCCACCTATCCCAAAACTGATTAATTTTTTTCCTCATCCAAAAAAAAAAAGGGGGGGGATGTGGGAAATTGCCTCTCTGGAAACTTCCTGGAATAGCTAGTTACCTTGCAGATAGATTGTAGGCCCCTTTGCAGTGTTTAACATATATACACATTTTCATAACTGAAAAATGGGCTTTCCGTGGACTCCCAGTTCCTTTCTTCCCCTTTGTTGCCAGTCCTGCGCCACTCAGCTGGAGAGAATCTAGGGGCATAAAATTTGCTGTGGACTCACTAAAGTTGGCCAACTCTCTCCTAGAGCAACCAGTGATGACATACTTTTCAATCACAGTTGCTCATTCTTTGTGAAAGCCCACAGAAACACCAACATTATCATACTTGTTATATCATAATGGGTGGAGTGGAATTGTTCTGGCCATGAACCAAGAGTTTCTAAATTAGCCTTTCCCAACCCTCTTCCCTCCAGATATATTGAAATGTAAAACTAGGCTGGGTTACTTTATGAATGTGCTGAGAAAGGATGATGAAGGTGGTTGTTCAACACATCTGGAAAGCTCAGGGTTAGGGTGGGAGATTACCATAAAGAACAGAGTTCCCAAGAATTCAGGACTCAATCATTCTTGTTTTGAACTTTAGGATTTCAAAGATGGGATGGATGGATGGATCGATAGATAGATTAGGCATCTTTCAGTCTCGAGAGATTATGGTAACGTGCTTTGAATAGAGGACTTGGAAGAGCATCTAGTGTGGCTGAGAAGGCCAATTTGAGAGTGACCATCCCTTCCACACTGAAGACAAATACAATCTGCCCCCTTTCCAGCTCCCTGATTTTGCTGGTTTCGCAATTGCCTCTTTGCCTCGGCCTGCTGGACGAGGGTCTCTTCAAATTGGGAGAGGCCATGCTCCACCACCTGCCTCCAAGCTGAATGCTCAGATGTCAAGGTCTCCTATCTGTTGAGGTCCATTCCTAAGGCCTTCACATCCCGCTTGCAGATATCCTTGTATTGCAGCTGTGGTCTCCCTCTGGGGTGATTTCCCTGCACTAATTCTCCATACAGGAGATATTTTGGAATCCGACCATCAGCCATTCTCATGACAATGGATGGATCAATGAGGTGATTTTGTAGCATAATGTTGGCAGCCTGATTTTCTTGCCTGTTTAGAGTGAAACCTGCCTAATTAATGTGGTTTGGAATACAAGCTTTACTATTGTTTATTATTATATTTTTCTCCTCCAATAGAATTTCCTCTTAGATATGTCCTTCCTTCAGCAACTAGACTTGCAAATGATGTCCCTGTTTACTTTCCAGTAATCAGAAAATCAGAAAATGATTGAGATAGATTTGAAAAGTTTCCTCTAAATTAGTAATATCCCATGCTATGACAAAGACATCCTCCACCACTTGGTTCTGTTTGTGCAGATTTTTTGGTGGTCAAAGTACTTTGGAGGGGAAGGGCATTAAACTTTTTTTTAAAAAAAATGTCTTACTGGTTTTCAGAAAGGAGGATAGGAAAAAAAGATGAGGAAGACAAACCACAATGCTGCACATATCCAAATGCAAGCATGATTTGAAAAAAAGAAGGTAGGCAGACTGAGTTAGGGGAAATGGCAACATGTGAAACAGAGGGACAGCTGCTTAAGGCAGTGGCTCCCTTGGATAAGGCAGATGTTCTTGGACTACAACTCCCAGAAACCCCAGCCAGCATAGGAGATGCAGTCCAAGAACACCTGAGTTACCCATGGTTGGGAACCACTGACTTAAGGCATACATGCATCAAGTCAAACAAACCTACTTCATTGTGATAAGACACAAAGCTGAACTTTGATGGTCTGGAGGAAATTATGTCAGGAACTATATGCATAGTATGTGGGAGTCATTAATATACTGTAATGATCAGATTTTTTTTAATGTGCTCATCTTGGAGACATTGGGATTTGATGTTGCATTAGAATTGCAGTTACTGTGCTCTAGCCAATTATCTTCAGGCTCTTGGTAGAGCAAGTAATTCTGGTTATTCCAGCCCACTGGCAGCAAACAGAGCTTCAGAAAAGATTTGTGACTTGTTAAGAATTCAGAGCAGGCAAAAGGCTCATACACAATAAGTTGTATTTTGTAGGCAAGGCCTTTCTAAGGGAATGGCAGAAAGACCTATTGCATGACAACTCGTATAGGAAAGGGACTTGACACATGGTGGAGCCATGCCAACATTGGCATTGTTGCATTGTTTCCAAGTCCTTTCTTTCAGATTCAAACTCTGTTGGTAGTGCTAGCATCTTACTGACCTGAAATCTTGAGCAAATTGGTTGCAGCCACAGACACTTTTGGTACCAAAATAATCACATCCCAACCATAGCCAGATATACAACAACAACTTCGCTTCCCAGGGAATACAAAACCAGGCAGTTTTTCCCAAAATTATGATACAGTGGAGAGGGATGGAGAGCTTACCCAAGTAATCTGCACATTTCTGTCATCTCAGAATGAAAACATTGTGTCTGTTCCCTAGATAGTAAAAAGCACTGATTCCCAAATTCCACCCAAGACCTGCTTCGGTGGCACCACTGCTCTTCAAGGTTATGCCTGAAATTGTCCTTGGAGCCTGGTCCTCTGCCTTTGCCAAATCAACACAACAACATTTTTGTCTTATTGCACTTCAAGGCTGAGTGCTAAGCTGAAGAGATTGACCTCAAGAATCCTGGGAATCTGGAGACCCTTCAGGACTAGATTTGAGTCCTAGCCTGACCCTGCCATTCTGCTAGTCATATCTGTGTCTCCCAAATATAGCAAACTGTTGTGTTATTACCATCACCTACTTCAAAACGAAGATATTCTACAAAGCTAAAACTATTTGTAGACATGTGCATGAATTCATGTGCATAAGAATGCATGAACAGTTAACACCCGTCAAAATGAACCTTACCCATGTTATGGTTCAGAGATCATGTTATTTTCAGAGTGTGCTTTGAGGCTGAATGATCAAATCAATATTCTAAATGCTACATGGGTAACAGCGTTATTTTTAGATGCTGTATCTTCCTCTACAATATCTTTAATCCAACAGGAACGGACAGTTGAAATGTACAGTGTTTAGCTGTCCTATAGTAGCTGGCCATCCACCTAGCCTTGCCAGAAGCTGGTTTCTTTAAAGGAGACTCATACTACACAGTGCACTGACTCATTTCTATGTCCTTTGCATTGTGGCAATTGAAGTAAGACAATGGATTTTGTGCTTTTAAAAAAGATTATATTTCCTGATTAAAAGATCTTCTTGAAATGAAGCAATGGCTCACATGTGTGCAAGTGATGTTTCTTTCTCACCTTATGTTTTGCTGCTCCATTTCTGCCATTTGCCCCCAAATTTAGGGCCAAATTGTTTAATTGTGTAAAATGTACCAGTGGAAAGGGAGACTGGTTGCTCAGACATCCACTGTGCCTGATTCATGTACTGATTCATGAACCTGGGTGATTAAAATGTGCTTGTTTGTTCATTGCATTGCTATTCCCCACTTCCAAAAGTTTGCTCAGGGCAGCTTCCATACTACCTCCCCATTTGATGACCACAACAGCTGTAAGAGAAGTTTGGGTAAGAAGCAGTTATGGGCCTAAAGCAACTTATTTTCAATCATTTTTGAACCCATGCCACATTTGATAAACACAAATCTCATGTCCCCTTCAAAACATCAGAAATGCACACCTTTATGTCAAATTTGAAACACAATGACTGAAAACAAATCAAAATGTTTGTGGATTTAGGGGGAAATATTCATTTTGGTACGGTTTGCCCTATTGTGCATCATAGGATGATGCAATAAACTGTATACTGAGAAAACAAGATATATTTTTTGTATCCCCCTTTCAAAACAAAACATACAGTGGTGCCTCACAAGACGATGTTAATTCGTTCTGCAAAAATCGCTGTCTTGTGAAAACATTGTCTTGCAAAATGCGGTTCCCCATTGGAATGCATTGAAATCTATTTAATGTGTTCCAGTGGGGGGGAAATCGTCGTCTTGCAAAAATTGCCCATAGGAAAACTATTTTGTGAAGCGTGGACCCAGCTGTCAAAATCTCTGTCTTGCGAAAAACCGTCCCTAAAAAAACCGTTTTGCGAAGTGCGGACCCAGCTGTCAAAATTGTCATCTTGCGAAAAACCGTCCCCAAAAAAAGTCTTGCAAAGAACGGACCGAAATATTGTCTAGAGAAAATCGCCCATAGGGAAAACCGTTTTGCTAAGCGCTATAGCGATTGCAAAAAAACATCGTCTTGTGAATCAACCGTTTTGCGAGGTAATCGTCTAGCGAGGCACCACTGTATATAATTGCAAAAAATCCATTACATACGTTTTTTCTGTGGAAGGAGAATGACATCACCAGCAGGTGGAGATGTTTAGCAATTAGAGACTTCATTCCCTGGCTTTTCTGACTTCCATGTAATCCTTTTCTTTATGCCAAAATAATCGGAGATGCAGGACAGATTCTGTAAATCTTCAATTACTGAAAAACTCTGCTGCCAGGATGGCATTACTTTGTGTATAAAATGTAACTCAACAATACAAGACTGACAAATGTACAGTGGGGTACTGATGGACCAGTTCTTAGAGCGGGGCTATCCGGAAAGGATTGTTAGGTTAGCTAAGTAGAATGCAGAAAAACTGGAGTGTTGCCAATTTTTTTAGGACTCGGGTGAAGCAATCTAATAAGAATATCACTTGTCCAATACAGTATTCCCCCTTGGCATGCAGGATTAAACACAACATATATCAACCTTGGAATTTGGTGCAAAACTTACCTGATTGCAAGTTAAGTTATAGGATTCACTAGAACCAGAAACATTAAGGATATGCTTATGCAATGAGATTTTGAAATAGATAGACCTCTGACACCTAATCTCAGGGGTAATTATAGATGTGGACACTGCCAAACCTGTGTTCCAGCCATTGGAACATTGAAACGTGATTAAAGTAATTACACAAAAGCTGGTAAAGCCAAAGAAGAGAACAAGGAATCTTTAATTGTTGTGGGTTTTTCGGGCTCTTTGGCTGTGTTCTGAAGGTTGTTCTTCCTAACGTTTCGCCAGTCTCTGTGGCCGGCATCTTCAGAGGACAGGAGTTGGAACTCTGTCTGTACTTTCCAGAGTATTATTCTGTCCCTATGATCACAAACATCTATCCCATGAGCTTAAATGTGATCATTTAAAGTCTTTTACTTGTTTTTGAGCTATTCTATTCCAACAGCCTGAGGGGCTGGCGATATCTGGGAATCATGGAGGGTTGCAGTGGCCCAGGATGCTACATGGGTGATTTTGGAGGCCACAGACAAAGTATAATCCAGCTTCTGTTGCTGGTGGAAGCCCAATGAAGTTGAAACTTGTTTTCTTCACCACCATATTTTTCTTTGTAATTTTTGAGGTGAAAGAAAACACACACACACACACACACACACACACACACACACACACACACACACACACACACACACACACACACACACACACACACACACACACACACACACACACACACACACACACACACACACACACACACACACACACACACTATCCTTACAAGAATGAAATAATCGATGACACGGGGAAAAGTCCATTCAAATCATTTGGCTTGAAAAAAGTAGAAGATCCCACCAGCAGACAGGAAAAAGCTGGGAACAAAAAGGGCTAGACCAATTCAAACTGGCCTTGGTGTCATGTGGAAAAAAACCCTTCAAATCAATCTGCACTATAAACACAGCAAATCCCATGGTATTTGATTGTGTGGTCACAGCCTTAAGCAAAAAACTAAACCCGCATGTAATCTGTTCTTGTTGCTCTATGCAGGAATACTTTGGGGAAAATGTAGAAGGCACCCTCTAGAGGCAAAAAAGTGGCACTGCAAGAAAATTATGATGTAAAAAGAAAAGACAGAATCCGTGCAAAGAAAGAGGGATGTTCTATTGAAACAATTCAAAGAAATAATTTACTGTCACCCTAGCATCAGTTGGAGAGATCCCTAAAGAAAATTAGATACATTTCTAAGATCTACTTAAATCAATCATGTAACTTGTTCTATTGATTTCAATGTAATGGTGTTAATTCACCTTCCCATCCCCCCAGGATGGAGGTCATCTTGACAGATCAAACATCTTTTTGAAAGTCAGACCGATTCACTTGACATACTTAAATATTCTGGCTAGAAAACTACAGTTTAGAGCAGGGGTCTCCAAACTACGGCCCGCGGGCCACGTCCATCCTGCTTTGCCCTTTTTATCCGGCCTGGTATGCTGGGGTCTGCAGCTGCCATCCCAAAGAGGATGAAGAAGGAGAAGAGGAAGTTGCAAGGCTGTTGGTGGGCGACACCCTCGCTTCCTCCTGAGAGCTGCAGGAGGACGCTGCTGCCATCCCAGCAGGGGATGACCCACTTGGGAGCCCTGACCAACTGACCTAGCTCCTCCAGTCCAAGCTGGCACCTCCATATGGGGGCGAGCAGTAAGGCTTTTCTGCGATGTGACCTTCAAAGAGATCTGGTGGCTGCCACAGGTCTGGACTTATCTCATCCCCCCCCCCCCCCGCAGCACTGAACAGCGGTGTTCCACTCTCCACCTCCACATGGGTCCAGCTTGTGAGCCCAGAGCTCCAGCTTGTGAGCAGGGCATTTGTGCCAGCATCGCTTCTCCTGAAGGTGATGGGAGGGTTCACCTGGGAGGGTGTGCAGCCATGAGCAGCCAGGGGAATGTTCGTGTGGGGGGGGGGAGAGAAGGCCGGCTGTGATCCCCATGAGCCCCCAGTGTGCATGGGCAGAAATAGCCTGGAGCTCTCTGAGCAGCCCAGTGGCACCCCCTGCCCTGTTACACATCTTGGCATCAATGTAGATCTACCTGTACACCCCGGTATCACCCTTGGGGTGCCCCCATCAATCCCTGGTGACCTTGCGGCTCCAGCTGTGCTTCCCTGCAACATCAGCTTGGGCCGTCCTGTGACAAGCCCTGCCTGCCCCATCTCTTGCCTCCTCAAGCCGAACGAGGGGGCTGTCCCACGCACAGAGCCTACTGTGTCACCTGCCTGCCCTGCCAGCCTCCAGGAGCCTGCAGCATCTGCTCTGTGTCCCCAAACCTCTGCCTCTCCTTCACTGCCTGCTGCAGACCTAGGCCTTGACCCAGATGCTCCCATAAACTCTCCCTGCTGCCTTGCCAGCCCAGCTCTGCACTCAAGATGAAACGGTTCTGATCCACCTTTTAGAGGTGCCAAGCATCCTTCCCCAGAGCCTCAAGAGTCGGGTAGGCACAAATCACTACAGAGTTAGCTTTGCCAGCAAAGACTCTGCTTCGTATATTTTGCTCTTGCAGTTTCTTCCTGAAAATAAACTGACCCTTCCGGAGAGGGAAGTCAGTGTGACTCCCAATAATGCTGTCATTGTCCTGGCCAAGTCTCCTGAGAGCACTGGACTTCGGACCAAACGCCAATAGCTTGCAGGTAATTATTTCTCAACTCTATTGTGACTTCCTGCTGCAGATCTCCAGGGAGCATATTCTAACCTGGGCCACCCTGTGGTTTTATGATCACAGCAGCCCAGTGCAGCAGTGAATTAGGCCTGCTGAATTTTACAGGTTGAGAAAGGCTTTGAACCAGGTTCTCTTAATCTGTGAGTGACACTCTTACTGCTTGCCCTAGTAAATGAGTGTCTGGTTTATATACGCAAAACCCAGATTTGATTCTTGACATCTCCTGACAGAGACATCCAGATGTATGGCTCACAAAATCCTATGTTACTTCAAGGACAAGTGAAAGTTTACAACTTGATTCATTTCTCATGTTGTCAAAAATTTCTTGAAGAATGTAAAGCAGAATTTCCTTCTTCAGTTGCAACGAAATTAATTTTTGACTTGCAAAAACAATTTCAGGAACGATTTTCTGATCTTGATGGAAAAACAGGCTGTTTCAGAATCCTTTTGACTACAGTGTTGAAACAATCCAAAGTCAGTTTCAAATGGAAATTATTGATCTCCAGTCAGATGACAAACTGAGAGACATGTATAAAGAAGGAAATCTGATCCAGTTTTATAAATATTTGGAGCCTGAGCAGTTCCCAAATTTGAAGTAATTTGCTAGCGGATTTGTGTTGGTTTTGGTACAACAAAGCTATCTCAACAAACCTTTTCAAGAATGAAGTATGTCAAGTCCTCAAGCTTGAAACTTCAGTTCAGCAATATTTTGAAATTAAACAAGCAGTTCCATCATTCCCATTAATATTGTAGTATACAAGTATAAGTTTGTTGATCCAAATAAAACTTACTTATTCATTATAAAACTGTTTATTTTTCCTTCGGCCCTCAAAAATGGGTAAAATATATGATGTGGCCCTCATACGGAAAAGTTTGGAGACCCCTGGTTTAGAGGAATGCACAAGAACAATTTTTATTTTTATTTGTTCAGATGTTTTGCTTTTAAACACTCAAAAGCTGCAGCCAGCATGGCCAGTGGGCAGGGGTTCTGGAAAGTGACATCCAAAACATGAATGGCCAGAGGTTGAGAACAATTGCACTACAGTTGTTTGATACAGAATATGAAGACCCTGACCAAATCACAAGTCCAATAGGACTTAAGATGGAACCGTGACAGCTAAATGAAAAAGAGAAGAAAGCCATGTGATCCTTGTACATAAATCAAAGGCAAGTATGAGTGACACCATTACAAATCTCAAATATAAACTAGTTTTCAACCTGATACGGGTCTTCATCAAGCTGGTACCACAGAGCTGTAAGTGATGCAAGAGAAATTTAAAAGCACCAAAAATCATGGCCAGATTTAGAAAATTAGACCTGCAGTCAAGTCAGAAGTGAAGGTCCGAGACTTCACATCAAAGCAGCTCCCCCCCCCCCCGGAAAGTGCTCTTTAGCCAGAAAGCTGCTAAAGAGCACTTTCGTGGGTGGACCAGCTTTAGGGGCGGCTGTAACTCAGACATCTGTAATTCAGTCTTTGCCAAGAGGGGATGAGGAGGAGAGTAAGCCCAAGAGTGTCCAAGATTGGTGAAGATTAGATTTGGGGTGTTTTAGTTATAATCCACATATTAACCACCAACACTGATAATATTTCAGTGTTTCCTTCTGGGCAGCCACATTTCCCCATCGTTTTGTGCCCATCTCTAGCTGCCAGTCATTTAGCAGCCTCCTCTCCCTCTATTGCTCTATATTAAAACACAAGGTCCTTTTTTGGCTGGACATAAATGTGGCTACTCTATATCAGAGACGCCAGGATAAAATTTAATCTACAGACTAGGGGAGCCAAATAAATACAAATTAATAGTGCTACCTAGTGGTTGGAAGAAGTTGTTATCCTCAGCTGAAAGTCCTATGTGGATGATATTAAATGTCCATGTTTGGCTGTAGATGGTACTCATGATTATACAGTGTACATTGAAACATGACTTAGATGTCACTAGTAAGTTGCACTCTTTCTTCTTTCTCTTCTTTCTTTTCTACCAGAGGTAGGATAACATCAAGGCTTTGTTGACTTCAAAGACAACAGCTCCAAAAACGGTGATACTGTGCATCATCCAAAACAATCTTCAAGGTTCTTCAGCTGACTTTTCTTGCCAATACAACTTTCCCCATTTATATTACCTTGCATGATCAGCTATTAATATTTATATATTTGTTTATTACCTGGAACTATTTTAGCTTTCTATATTTTACATGTTTGATGATTTCCTGGATTTTTTCGTTCTACTGGTCACCTTCTTGATCTAAAAAATTATCAGCATCCTGCAATAAACCCACACTTACAATGCTTCTTTGTTGTTGTTGTTTAGTCATTTAGTTGTGTCCGACTCTTCGTGACCCCTTGGACCAGAGCACGCCAGGCCCTCCTGTCTTCCACTGCCTCCCAGAGTTTGGTCAATTTCATGTTGGTAGCTTCGATGACACTGTCCAACCATCTCATCCTCTGTCGTCGCCTTCTCCTCTTGCCCTCACATTTTCCCAACATCAGGGTCTTTTCCAGGGAGTCTTCTCATGAGATGGCCAATGCTTCTACGTTATATCATTTGTCCGCAATTTTATGTCAAACAGTAGAACCAAAAATACAACATAGAGCAGCATCATACAATGTGCATCCTGAAAGCCAATTTTTAGTTTTTGTTCTACAGTATATTCCTTTTGCATCTTACGTAGTTAAGATGCTTCAGACAATCCCTAGTCAGATTTCCATTGCAGGCCTATGGTCTCACTCTTTATTAAGCCACTCAAGTTTTCTATAGCAAAAACTCCAGTTGAGACACAAGAAAAAATTATTACAGGCATGAAGTAACAGATGTATGTATAAGTGGAAAAGAATTATTTATTCATGTAAAAAATATAAACTGTGTTTCTTTCAAAGCAATCAACACCTGAATCTCTAGGATTTTAGTCACCAAATGTATTGCTAATTCTATTTTATTTCATGTGCTGCTGTACAAATTCAGCCACAAGATGGAGTCTTCCCACTGTGACTGATGGCTTCAGTAACCAGTGCCCCCACCCCCCACCACAAAAGGCTTGGGTATGACTAATAATATCCATTGGTGTCTGTTACAGTTTCTGCGGAACTGAAATGTGGAAGGTTGAAATGGTAAACAGCAAGGTACTTTCATTGCAGGAGATAGGTGAGTGTCAGTAGACTATGAGACACGTATGAGATTCTAGACTGGGCATTTCATTGTGTATTAGCTTAAATTGCCCTTATAGGGGGATTTTGAATAGTCCCATTGGAATTCTGCAAAGGTGACAAATTAGTAATATTTTTTCCTTATAAACCATGAAGCATTACATATAGAAAGTTGGGATCTGTTTTTTAATCATAATAAAGGACTTGTTAGGTAGAGTATTATGACATGGAGATGGTAATTTGGCTAACTTTATTTATTTCCCCCCTTCTTGGATGCACATCCCCTCAGTAAGTTTCCATGGCCAAGTGGGGATTTGAACTGGGGTCCTTGTTCATCACTCTATTCACTACAACACACTGGATAGCTGATTTACCTTTATATAGTGGCAACTTGCCTCCAATTATGATGTCATCACTATCACACACAAAGAGCTGCAGAACAGGATTTAAGTCACTCTTTTTAACATGTAAAAACAATCAGTTACATTTACCAGGGGCATGTTATACACATAGGAAAACCCTCACACATGCATCAGATTTAAAACATACATCTATAAAGCATGAACGATCCAGCCAGAATCCAGTCATCTTGGCTCTGATCCAACACAGTTTTTTTTTGTTTTGTTTTTTTGTGGAACAACAATGATGTATTCATGCAGCCCTCCTAAAAAAGGATTATTTCTTTTTTTGCTAGGGGGATCTTTAGAGCTAGGTAGCAATCTTACATCTCAGAGATGCAACATCAGTGAGTCTAGGAGTCGTTCTACCACCGCCACCGCTAAGCAAACTAAGCATTCTACCACCACAACTAAACAAACTTTCCTTCAGCCACGTTTCAGCAGCAAATCATTAAAACCAATTTAAATTATCATCTCCTTGTTTAAAAAGCTTTGCCTCCTGCCAAAATTCAGTGGTGTATTCTGACACTGAATTTTGGTACTGTGATTTGGATGAGTGTTGGTGGTGGGCTACCAAAATGGCCTTGGGACAGCAGATGCCCTGTGGGTTGCATCTTTTTCAACTATGAACTGCAGATTGTCCTAATAAATTTAATGGGGCACATTGGAGGAGCATGCTACTAGCTATACTAACTTAGGCCCAATTGACTTAAGTCACATTGATATTTATGATTCTGCTCTAAGTATGACTAAATCTGGATCTAACTTGTTTCTTTTACTTTTCAAAACATCTATTGCCATTTAAACTTCTTCAGCATTTCTCACTGAATGGCTACAGGCTTTGTTTTCAGTCAGGATGTTTTATTTCCCATTTCTTTTCAATTTTAAAAGTGGATGTTCTGTAAGTAGGTGCAGGACCTAAAACACAAGGTTCCTGCCAAGATTTGCTCTTAAATTCTGAGGATGTGATGCTGTGAGGGTTCGATGTGATGATCTCAGGAACGACGATGAAGGAATGGTCGACAGCCAAGCCACCAGGACCATGTAACTCTAGTTTTGGTAACCCTTTCGTTTTAGAAGATTGGAAGCCTCTTCCCATCCCGTTGGAGGAAGGTGAAAGAGACTATGTTCCAGTTCAAGACAATGATTTATTTGTTAGTCCAAAAATAAATGTTCCTTCGTTACCACCTTCATTGTCATTCCTGTCTGTACGGGCAGCAGGGGCACAGATCGGTCTCCAAGGAAATCCTCCCACTTGGAACATCCCATGGGCTCTAGTGCCTCCCAGGCCATCTTCAGCGTCTCCCGCACTCGCCATTCACTCCTCTCCCTTCTCTCTTGTTCTACTCTTTCTCTTTCTTCTCTTAATTTCTTCTTCCAGTCCTTAGCTTCTGCTTCTCCCCAGTAAGATGGTTTGGGGGGAGTAACCAGGGCTTGGGTAATGACTAATAATATCCATTGGTGTTCAGGGGGGCGGAGATTCATGTCTGCGGCCCAGTTCAAGGAGGCCCATGGACTGGCACCGGGCTGCGGACCGGGGATTGGGGACCCCTGCTTTACTCCCATCCCCCTTAAGCCCTGGGATAATTCCTCCTATTCTGCCCCCTGGTAGGACTCCTCTGGGGCCTTTTCTAGAGTCATCGGGAGTCCATATTCCCCTCCTTTCTCTGTTTCTTTTGTGGGAATGGACAGCACCACAGCGAGCGGTGACCCGACTCGTATCCAGGCTCACAAATGCAGGGTTGTGGTCACTTAATAGAGCATAGTGACATAAAGAACCCTGCATACATTCAGAAGTGCTTCCAGATTCTTGGTAGAAGACAAGAGAAATGACCCAGTCTAAAGCTAGAGTCCAAAATGCATATTAAAGCTTGCCATCGTTTTGCTTTGGTTGAAATGTTACCATTATGATTACAATGCTAGCTATGGCAAGAGGGCAAATATATTACATTACTTTGAATAGGATCCAGGTTCTATTATAATCATTTATTTTATTTATCTTTGTGGAACCAGAGCAGAGGTCAGTGGATACGGTGATAATAATGGTAAAATGTAGCTTTGTTATCTCTTTGGGTACAGACGTTACCTGCCCAATGCACAACATCCCATGGTAGTCAGGGTCCTATTGATGTTCATAAGGTCTGGGTAAACTGTCATGGAAATTCACGAGGTGTCAGGACATACTTTGCTCATATGCCTCATCACATACCCAACTGTACAACTCGGATGTGCCTCAGTGCCTAGTCAGCATGCAACGACACTAGCATCATCTTGATTTATAGTCTCTTTTGTGACTGCATTTGGTTTAGGTTGGGTTGTTTTAGTGCTGGTATCTGTATCTGCCTCAATCCAATGTGGTTCGATGACCTCCCATAGCTCCCCCTTCCTTTCACACACACAGAGCCTGCCAATCTTCAGCTCCATATAGTTCACCATCAAGCTGCTGGAACTGTTTAAAGAGGTGTATGGCAGTAGGGAAAAAGTGACAATTTCCCAAAGTTCTTCATACATCTACAGAGGTGATCTAGCACTAAACTAACGTAACAGCGGAGTGAGAAGGTGATCTAGCACTAGACACAATAGTTTGTTGAGTCTAATCACTAAACAAAAAATACTTCAGGGTCACTAGGGAGAAAGATCACAGGTTTGGGTATTCTCACTGTCCCAAAACATCACACCCAGTCTTATTATCTCGCTTGAAAACCACCCAAAGTCATGTCCCCTGGTCCTTTTCTAGAACAAAACAAATGACCACACAGGCAAAGAAACATTTAAACCATTGCACTTAGTTAAAAAATAGAAGTCCCCAGCAGCAGAGGGGGAAAGTCAAGATTGGGAGGGGAAAAGGGTAGACTTAACTTTAACTGGCTGAGTCCAAGGTATCTCAAGGACCAACTCTCCTTTTATGAACCTTCTCGGGTGTTAAGATCATCAGGAGAGGCCTTTCTCTCGTTCCCAGTACCCTCACAGGCATGTTTGGTGAGAACATGAGAGATGGCCTTCTCTGTTGGCACTCCCAAGCTCTGGAACTCCCTCCCACATGAGGCCAGACTGGCATTATCTTTACTGTTCTTTCACAAGCAGGCAAAGACCTTTCTTTTCAGGCAAACATTCTCTGAGTGACTGGATGCCTGACTGGGTGTTTAAAGAGTGGGTGTTTAAAAAATACTTGTTGTGGTAATGTATTTTCCTTCTTTCTACTTCAGACAAATGACAGTAAAGTCACCAACAACTCTTCATTAGGTAAAGTAAGACTAATGTCTCCAGCAGTAGGTTGAGAGGTAGCAGCAGTAATAAAGTGTTGGAGAAAAGATCTGTATGGCACGTTGTTTGACCCACTGCCTTTTATACAAGCAAACTGCCCTCAGGTGCAGTGAGTCCCATTGCCACTGGAGAAGCCAGAGTCAGCTATCAATCTACTGAACTCCTGCAGGTAGAAAAAGGATGGCGTGATTTTGCTTTTTCACTCATGCAGCAAAGTCAGGCACCCCAATGATTAATATACTGCATCATATATTGAGGGATTGCTGCTGGACAGTGGATTCAAGTCCGAATGCTTCTAATATACTGAACCATATCTTCAATTAAGCCTGTTTTTATTAGATTTCTATTGCACAGTGGAATGGGTTGGAAGGAGACACCACTTTCTGAGTGTCCACATAGCAGGAAAACCTGCTAATCCTATCTCTTTAAAAATAATGTAAGGCTGACACCTTCTCTAAGGTCCTAGGGAACAACATGTACTGTGTCACATCTTTGGCATTCCTGCTTTGTCTGTCCAAGTTCTAATACATGTTGACAGAAAGGAGTTCTTTCTTTGGTCATATGAGGTTATTATACACCGCCTCTAGACTTTTAGTAGCAGATGAAAAAGAGTACATTCTCATTGTTCCAGGGTTTAAAAAAAAGAACCTTGCAAATGATATTAGTTGTGTGGACCATTGACCAACAAACATACTGAACTCAGATAATGGCAGACTAGAACTTGCTTTGCTCAAGTAATCAAATTTTTGCATCCTCAACTACATGAACAAAGTAAGAATCCTTAACACTTCGTCTGTTTCCATTAACACATTACTTTTTGTAGAAAAAATTAAAGTTCCTAATACTAGACCACCCATTGATGAATCAACATATCTGACAACATTACTTCCCATCTGACAAACTGAAGGGTTAAAAAAAAGAGTAGGCAGGTACAAAGAAGAAGCAGTAGCTTCAACTCTCCATCCCTGTAAGAGGGATCACTACTGGACCCCCTAGTGGGTGGTCTGTTTTCGTTCCAAGACCCCTTGGAAACAGAGGCTACTGGGCCTCAGGTGGACACTGAGGCTGGTCAGCTAGCACAAGGGAGGGAAGAAGAGGAGAGTAATGATGAGGAGCACCTGGAAAAGGAAACAGGGGTAGGTCTTGGTTGGCAGCAGAAGCAGATAAAGCCGGAACTGGTACAGAACAGGTAGCGAAATTTTGGGCGGCATGCTATAGCAGCCAGAATAGACCACTAAACCCTTAGACCTTGGTCTTACATTGCTATATTTTCTTTTTTAGATATTTTACTTTTTGTATGTCTAGTATGGCTCTTTGTAGTGCATGCCAGTCTTTGAAGTTTTGTATTCAATTTTGTATGGCTCGATGCCGTAACAATAAAGTATGTATGTATAAAGCCGGAGAAGACAAAGATTTTGGAAGGAGAAGCAGGGTCAGGAGTGGCTGAGGTGGAGGAGGAAGGGCAAGAGACAGACTCCAAAGAGAAACCTGAGCCAGCTGTCTTTGTGCAGGAGATGTATGACTACACTTATATGGCAGATTCCTGGACAGGGGTCTTGGTCCAGCTATGTCCAAGGAATAGGAAGGATTCAAGGCCCTGACCAGGTCTCCCATAAGCCACCTGAGCTGCCACTGAAGACCACTGCAGTTGCCAAAACAACCAACCTTGACCCCAACTCAGAAGAAGCCCTGGAAATGCCAGCACCAATGCCAGTGAGAGCATTGGTGATGCCTGCAGGAGGAAGCCATAAACCCCATAACTAGCACTGGTTCACCTCTACAAACTATCTTTGTGATGCACAAGCTGGCAAGGGCAACTTTGAGGACCCTTAGCGGATCCCTGGTTTTTGTTTGTACCAATCGCAGTGGAAGCAATCGAAAGCCCTGAGGACACTCCCTAGTGCACTCAGTCCCCCAATGGAGGGATGGGCGAAGAGGGGATTGACATTGTTATAATGACCCACCCACCCAAGGGTTAATAGAAAAGATTATCTTCAACTTTCTAATGTGGAATCCATGGATATATGGACTGAAAAGGGTCTGCCTGTCACCCCATCACTCGACGGGGGCAGCAGTGCTCACACTCTCTTTCCTTGCAATTCACATGAATTCTTTATACAGTGACTCTAAGGAGCTGCTTTATATTAGGTTGAGGTCTTTGCTTATCTTGCCCAAGCATTGTTCAAAGTCTGATTAGCAGCAGTAGCACACCTGCTACTTGAGCCAAGAGACTAGGGATTGAATCTGGGACCTTCTACGGGGCAAGCAGTGCGGCTAGGAGCATCAGTACTGGAAAGTCAGGTTTTACACCATAAAACCCAAGCAAAATGGCTAGATGTCATGGACAGATGACTTTAGCTGTCATAAAGGGATTGAAAACTCCTTATTAATTTGTTATTTTAGTGGCAGGAATTGGGAACAAGTGATGATAAAATTATTGCTACACATTCTGAACTTGGCTACTGTGGGTACAATGCATTTCAGCTCTAGCAGGGGAAGGTATTATTTCTCTAGGGATTGTCATTGGCCAGCCTGGGCATGCATACAACTATGACATCTTCTCATGTTTCAAAGATACTTGGATAGACATGAGGTCAGTGGAGCATAAGATGGCATAATACACCTTTAAATTCATCCTGAAGGTCATCTTCCAGTTTGGGCTTGAGATAGTAATAATCTCAAAACATTAATGTTGACATTGACATGTCATTGCTGCCTGATTATCTTCTAAGATCACAGATACAGTCACTTCTCAATTCCCACAACAACCACCTTTCATTCTTATAACATCAGTGGTCTCTGGCTGGTTGCTGTGATACCCCTGTACATCTCCTGTATTTTAACATCCAAATATGCTGCAATATTTCAGAGATGAAAGATAATTCTTATAGGCTCCTGCTGGTAGGCTAGAAGGTTTTAAGCACTAAGGTACAAAAATAAATAAGCTCAAACCAATGAAGCAACAGTCAAAGAAGATAGCACAAGTGCCGTGCCATATACTATAAAATGCACAAAAAAAGAAGCAAACAGTGTAAGATAATACAGTGAGAACTCTTTGTGTTGCATGACAAATTACAAAATCTGACAAATTGTCTTACTCAAAACTATCCAGTAACTTGTTTACAACATTTACAACTTTGAACTATGATATGTTGAAGTGCATGCATTTTCATATCCAGAAAAAAAATGTTGCAATGTGCACCTTAAGATTTGCTTTTATTAACATACGATTGATCTTCTTCAGGAACACTTCCAAGCAGCTTTAGCTACGCGAAGGTTTGTCATCAATAGAAAGCCAGTCCATTCAGTTGATCAGTGTGAAAACAGTCTTGAAACATTAACATTGGCATGCCATTGATAAAATACATTACAACAGATCAATAAATCTTGAGATATGGTGTCCTCACATTTGTTTCTTAAAAGCAGTACACACGGGTGGCTGGAATACTGGTTCAAAGGTCATTGCCACTACTCCTCATCTCTCTACCCTTCTCCATGTATTTATTTATTTATTTATTTAATTTATACCCCTCCTATCTGGCCCACCGGACCACTAGCTGAAATTACCTGCATTGACCTTGAACATATGGTGTCAGCCTTGAGTCTATCTTCTTCAGCAATTGAGAACAATTAATACAAACATGGTTATTGTAAATTTATAAAAATTTGCAGATAACCGTAACCTAAGGGGTAATGGATAAATGTGGTGGCCCTAGGAGCATGAACATTCCATTGTAAGAGCAGCAAAAATACTTGCAGCTGTCCATCAGTCATCTGCCTAAGACTCCAGAGCTAAAGATTTTTGTCAAAATGACAATGAGCCTTAGTTTATTTCTTAGAGAGACTTACACCTGCAACTGTACCTTTAATCATCCAGAAATAACTTTTATTGAAATCAGTGCAATGTGTTTCTCAGTAGACATGTTTAGGATTGTGCTGTAATGTATATACAACAAAAAGTTGTAGTAAGACTGTGTAATAAATGCAGATACTGTTATTTTTTGGAAACAAACTGAATAACTATTCTAAGGCAACTAGACAGGAAGTCTGTTCCAGATTGATTTGGTTCAATTCAAAGTTTCCTATGGCAGTTAAATCACAGTTGTTCTCATGGAATGTTTAATTATCCTGGACAATTTTCAGGGCAAGAGTCTGCACTGCACCTCAAACCACTACAATTAGAGTAACACCTGGATCAAAGGGTGTCCATCTTCCTCTGTCATTAACACCACCCTCATCCACATCTCTTTTTCAAAAAATTACTTTTCAGTAATTGACACAGCATTGGATTAATATAATAACACATTAAACTCCAGTGGTTATTTGACATTGTGCTAAATTGGAAAAGCACAATAAAAACGTTTGGAGGAGAGACAAAAGATACACTTTTGAATGGAACGTTCCCACTGTACAGACATGTCTTCAACAATGTATGTTATGGAAATAAAGGAGAACATCCTCAATATCTTTCTCTCAGTACAAGTATTTTTACTATGGTTTTCCAAATTAGTGCTATGTCAGAGAATAACTGCAATTTCAGAAGTTGTTTATATATATATTTTAAAAAATCTTACTGTTAACATCATCCTAGCTCACACACACAGCTGCATCTTTGGCAATCACACATACCAGAAACAAACAGGCAATAGCAGGCATCCTTCAGTCTCGAGAGACTATGGTAATGTGCTCTGCATGGAGGTCTTGGAACAGCGTCTAGTGTGGCTGAGAAGGCCAATTCGAGAGTGACAATCTCCTCCACATTGAAGACAAATACAATCTGTCCCTGTCCAGCTCCCTGGTTTTGCTTGTTTCGGGACTGTCTCTTTGCCCCGGCCTGCTAAACAAGTGCCTGCCAAACAAGTGCTGGACAAGGGTCTCTTCAAATTGGGAGAGGCCATGCTCCACCACCTGCCTCCAAGCTGAATGCTCAGATGTCGAGGTCTCCCATCTGTTGAGGTCCATTCCTAAGGCCTTCAGATCCCACTTGCAGATGTCCTTGTATTGCAGCTGTGGTCTCCCTCTGGGGCGGTTTCCCTGCACTAATTCTCCATACAGGAGATCTTTTGGAATCCGACCATCAGCCATTCTCACGACATGCCCAAAATTCCAGATCGTTCTAGAAGTACTCTATTTAGAACTTTGTCCTGCCAGGTGATGCCAAAAATGCGTCAGAGACAACGCATATGGAACGTGTTCAGCTTCCTCTCCTGCCATGCACAGAGGGTCCAGGACTTGCTGCAGTACAGGATTGTGCTCAGGACACAGGCTCTATAGACCTGGATTTTGGTGTATGCCGTCAGCTTCTTATTAAGCCATACTCTCTTAGTGAGTCTAGAGAACATGGTAGCTGCTTTCCCAATGCGTTTATCCAGCTCAACATCTAGGGAGAGAGTGTCAGAGATTGTTGAGCCAAGGTACACAAATTCATGAACAACCTCCAATTCTTGTGTGGAGATAGTAATAGAGGGAGGTGAGTCCACACCCTGGCCCATGACTTGTGTTTTCTTTAGGCTGATTGTTAATCCAAAGTCTTGGCAGACCTTGCTAAAATGATTCATGTGTTGTTGGAGGTCTTCAGCAGAGTGGGCAACAATGGCTGCATCATCGGCGAAGAGGAAGTCCTGCATGCATTTCAGTTGGACTTTGGTCTTTGCTCTCAATCTAGAGAGATTAAAGAGATTTCCATCTAATCTAGTCCGGAGATAGACACCTTCTGTTGCAGTTCCAAAGGTCTGCTTCAACATGACGGCAAAGAAGATCCCAAACAGAGTCGGCGCAAGGACACAGCCTTGTTTTACTCTGCTTCGGATGTCAAAGGGATCTGATGTTGAGGCATCAAAAACTACAGTGCCCTTCGTATCCTCATGAAAGGACCTGATGATGTTGAGGTGGACATCCAATCTTGGGAAGTATTTTAAAAAGGCCGTCCCTGCTAACCAAGTCAAAGGCCTTTGTGAGATCTATGAAAGCCACAGAGAGTGGCTGTTGTTGTTCCCTGCATTTCTCCTGCAACTGTCTGAGGGAAAATACCTTGTTGGTGGTGGATCATCTGTTCTTGCAATACAAATGCAGGAACAGGTGATACCTTTATTGGAGCATTAAAAAATAAAACAACTTGGTGCACAAACTGAGGAAGATGAATTATCATTGAAAGCTTGCTCTTTGTTTTTTGTTTAATTTAGTTTTTGTAGTGGTTCAATAAAGAATCACCTGCTCCTGCATTTGTATTATTTTGGGGACCACACAGCCTTTTCCTGATTTTGTTGACAAAAGACCAGTCTTACTCACAGTTAGCTTAATATCATATAGTTGAGAGAAAATACATTATATTTAACCATGTCAACTCCAGCACACACTGGGTAAATTGCAGTGTAATTGCACCCTATGATTTAATTTCAGCAGCACATATCACAGCATTGCAGTGTAAGGTTTAAGCACATGTATAAATTTCCCTGAATGAAATTAGTGGGACCAAAATGTTTCAATTGTTTCTGGATCATGCCCTAAGTAGCAAAGCTCTAAAATTTACACCTAATATTTAATTTACTATAAATTATAATATAAAATATATAAGAGGTACTGTGTTTGAATAGATGACTGAATAGTCTCTGTCATATATTATTAGCTGTTGCTATTGTCTATTTGTAAGAACTAAATTTGATCCATACTTACAAGCAGATTCATTGAATCACAGATGCACTGTCTTTCTGTCTGTCTCTCTCCCCCTCTGAATCTCACTCACTCGCACACACTACATTTAAAGTATCTTCAATGGCAAAATAAAACAAAACAAAAATAATGTGTATGAGAGAAAAAGGAAGAAGTGGGAGGGATCTTAGAAAATTATCTTTCTTTTAAGAAGAAATTTCAATTGTGTAGCTTCTCACCAAAAGGATTAATGAACAAAACTTCGTGAAAAACAAAAATGTGTTTATTCCAAATGTCAGACAGAGGTTGTTTGCTACTCTTTTCTTTTATTCTCAAAGTCACCTTTGCTTAGGGCTTCAGGAGCTCTGCTTGCTTAATCGCTTGTATCAACTTTCATTTTATGGAACAGAATTCTGTTGCTGTGGTCTTGACCTTAACGTGACACCCGAGTTCTGCCTTGGATTCACATCCTTCTGAAGTGTTCACATTACAGGAATGTTTGTGCAAAACCGTGCTAAATTCTGCTCCTAGTTTAGCCTCTTTCTCTGTTCATGGCCAAGAAAATGAAGAGGGAAAGAGACAGAAAAGATGCCATCATATTCTTTGTCCTGCAGCTAGTTTCTGAACTTGGTCATATTCCAAAGGATTTCTTCCTAATTTTGGACTTCCTGCATTTTCTGGACCATGGCTTTGCCTTTGGTAGTAGTATGCTATAAAGTTCAGAATTTTGTAGCATAAAATGATGAGTATGGGATAATGGGCTAGAAATTCAATTATAAAGCCTTTTAGGCAATGAAAGTACCAGACCAGAGTAGCATCTAAATGTATGATGAACAACATAATTTCAAAATTTACACTATACTTATAATAAGCTACCTTTTTAATGTATTATGTCTATTCAGACCAGGGATGTGGTGGCGCTGCGGGCTAAACCGCAGAAGCCTGTGCTGCAGGGTCAGAAGACCAAGCAGTCGTAAGATCGAATCCACGCGACGGAGTAATCTCCCGTCACTTGTCCCAGCTCCCGCCAACCTAGCGGTTCGAAAGCATGCAAATGCAAGTAGATAAATAGGGACCACTTCGGTGGGAAGGTAACAGCGTTCCGTGTCTAAGTCACACTGGCCATGTGACCACGAAAGATTGTCTTCGGACAAACGCTGGCTCTATGGCTTGGAAACGGGGATGAGCACCGCCCCCTGGAGTCGAACACGACTGGACAAAAATTGTCAAGGGGAACCTTTACCTTTTACCATGTCTATTCAGAATTTTATTATAGCATCCTATACAATGAAGTTATCATTTTTGGCACTATGGAAAATACCTCTAATGTTAAATGACTGAGATACAGCATTGTGGAGTTGTTGTTGTTTAGTAATTAAGTTGTGTCCGACTCTTCGTGACCCCATGGACCAGAGCATGCCAGGCCCTCCTGTCTTCCACTACCTCCCGGAGTTGGGTCAAATTCATGTTGGTAGCTTTGATGACACTGTCCAACCATCTCATCCTCTGTCATCCCCTTCTCCTCTTGCCTTTACACTTTCCAAACATCAGGGTCTTTTCCAGGGAGTCTTCTCTTCTCTTGAGATGGCCAAAGTACTGGAGCCTCAGCTTCAGGATCTATCCTTCCAGTGAGCACTCAGGGTTGATTTCCTTTAGAAGGATAGGTCTGTTCTCCTTGCAGTCCAGGGGACTCTCAGAGTCTCCTCCAGCACCATAATTCAAAAGCATCAATTCTTCGGCAGTCAACGTTCTTTATGGTCCAGCTCTCACTTCCATACATTGCTACTGGAAAAACCATAGCTTTGACTATGCGGATCTTTGTCGGTAAGGTGATATCTCTGCTTCTTAAGATGCTGTCTAGGTTTGTCATCACTTCCCTCCAAAGAAGCAGGCATACAGTATTTTAATTTCATGGCTGCTGTCACCATCTGCAGTGATCATGGAGCCCAAGAAAGTAAAATCTGTCACTGCCTCCATATCTTCTCCTTCTATTTGCCAGGAGGTGATGGAACCAGTGGCCATGATCTTAGTGGTTTTTTTTTTTTATGTTGAGCTTTAGACAATTTTTTGCACTCTCTTCTTTTACCCTCATTTAATTCCTCCTCACTTTCTGCCATCAGAGTGGTATGATCTGCGTATCTGAGATTGTTGATATTTCTTCCGGCAATCTTGATTGGAGTCAAAGGCTTTTATGTAGTCAATGAAGCAGAAGTAGATGTTTTTCTGGAACTCTCTGGCTTTCTCCATAATCCAGCACATGTTAGCAATTTGGTCTCTAGTTCCTCTGCCCCTTAGAAATCCAGCTTGTACTTCTGGGAGTTCTCGGTCCACATACTGCTGAAGCCTACTTTGTAGTAGCATGTGAAATGAGTAACTGTGGAGTTGCTTTGAAATAATTATCTAACTCTGTAGTTATAGAGCAAAATCCTGTTGAGTAAAGTTATGTGAGCATAAACAAAATCTGGCACTGGGAATAATTAACTGAAGCTAATTGAAATTTTCCCATCTCCCCTCCATTCAGGGTCTTAGGCTTCCTAGGGCACCCTTTTGCTCCAGGGAAGCCTTTGGGAGCCTCAAGATATGGAAAGCTTTCAACAGTAAAAAACAAACAAACAGTGGATTGCTAGTGCATGGATCAGACCACCAGTGGCAATCTGATCTTCAAGAAGCAATTGAAGACATGGTTGTTCCGGCAGGCCTTTCCATCATACACCTCTTGACCCCCCTCTTTTCTGTTTCTGTTTTTTGTTTTGTGTATTATATGATTTAATGTAGTGCTTTCTTCTTTTAGAATTGTCTATTTTCGTTGTCTTATATTATTTTTATGGTTGTTAGCCGCCTAGAGTGGTCCTTTCGGACCAGATAGGCGGGGTATAAATCAAATAAATAAATAAATAAATAAATAAATATTGGATTTTTACTACTAAGGGCTCACCTTCCCCATCTGGATGCTCCAAGAGCCTCCACAGCTGAACAGTGAACCCTAGGGAGTCTCAGAACTTGAAAGGGCATGTGGAGAATCAGAAGCTTTCAATTCACTTGCATTAAATATTCCTGGTGCCAGATCCCATGGATGTGGAAAAAGGTTCTGCCAACAAGATTTTACCCACAATTTAATTGCCATATTCTAAGACACTTTGATCCCAATATGAAAAAAAAACCAACCATTTAAATATTAAGAGTGTCTGACTGTCAAAAGCATGGCTTCTGATAGTTTGAACCACTACTAAAAATTTCCTCCCCCCAACACCCCTTGTATATAATATTTGCCTAATCTCTTCACTCACGTTGTTGTACAGTTGTTGTTTTTTAACGGCTAATAGACACAAACTATTATACTGTACTACATATACTGACAGGATTTCAGACATTGTACAGCTTACTCAAGAGTGAAAATGTCCAAAGCAACTCTTGAAAGATGAGCAATAATAATAATAATAATAATAATAATAATAATAATAATAATAATAATAATAATAATAATAATAATAATAATAATAATAATAATAATAATATTATTATTATTATTATTATTATTATTATTATTATTATTATTATTATTATTATTATTATTATTAATCTGAATGGGTGAATATAGATCAAATTAAGTCTCAAGAGGGTCCCCTTAGTTTTTTCAACAACCTTCAGGAAGGAGATACTTGAAGCATGATAGGACTTCTTAGAGCAGGAGCATTTTAAATTATCAGACTATTAAAGCTGCCCTGCTAATTCACATACCCAAGGCCAGAGCTTGGAAATTTGCCTTTTTGATGTACAACTCCCCAAATCCCTCTAAAAGTAACTTTTGTCAATCTCTTTCCAACATTTATGAAACCCAACCTTCTGTAACCAAGAACAAGCTAGCAGCCAGGTTCTGCTGCGAAATTTGCAGAAGAGCATGGGGGCATTGGATCCTTCTCTTTTTTTTCTTTATTCAGCATTTGGTAGTCAAAGATATATTGCCCCTGCACACAGGAGCTCCACATAGCATACATACCCTCCATTATTTTGTCTTTTGAAAAACCTTCCAAACTAGTAGTTATAAAGATTTAGAAAAATTATTTCTTCGGACTGAAATTCGTCTTCCAGCCGTCATAGCCAGAATCCTTGCCATCTGGAAGAGTCTGAGAATTCCAGTCCAAAGAAGTAACTTTCTCAGAATCTGGTAATTATTATTCTTGAACTGAGCTTCTGCTAATGTGTTGTGCCAAATCAAACAACAGAGACCTGTGCAGTTGAACACTTTAGTCAAAACTGTTCCTATCATTTGGCAGAGTAAATCAATCATCTCAAGTGGAAGATGCTGGGGATAGCAACCATTTCTCTGTTCCTCCACGGCCACTCCCCTCCCTTGAAAGGCAGAGCTATCTGTGCCACATGGCCTGCCTTGCACCCTCTAAGTTGGCCTGCTGCTCTTGACTATGGTGGAAGAGGCCCTTTCAACACCAGTGCTGAAATAAGATTCAACTTCCAGTCTAGCTGGCTTCTGGAAATGGAATAGATTGGAAGGGCACAGCCATCTTGTCCTTCATCTTGGATTGCAAAATGGCAAGGATTAAGTCTGTACTTTGACCATTTTAGACTTTACTTTGTAACTCCTTCTTTAGACAACAAGGGCTAAAATTCAGGAGTTAAGTTGCAACTGGAGTAGGCCCACTGAATCAGTGGGGATTTGGTGAGTCAACTCTATTGATTCGAAGGTCTATTCTAGTTGCAACTGACTACTGCATTTCAGCCAACATGTATAACTAAGCTTAGCCAAGTCTGATATGTATGTTGGCCACTGCTACTCCTTTTTGCTGAGTGGAGCCCTGGATTTCTAAGCTAAATTCCTGTCTTGACAGCATCACGAGTCTTCTGGCACCTGAAAGATTAACCTGTCATGGCATCAACTTTCACGGGCACACCAGAATCAGTTTTTTTAGGGCTGGAGTCTAAGATCTTAAGCTTTCACAGGGGACAAAAGAGATTGGTGGTTCAGCAATGGGACAGGGGGCACTACACTGTCCCTGAGATAATTTATCAAGGTGTTCACAAGATGAAAGTTTCCCCTTCTATTCCATGTAGCTGCTGTCATCTGAGCTCTCTCTCCCCCACTCCCCTTTTCTCTGGAGAGTCAGCAAACTCTCTTGAATTTGGGAAGAGGTGCAGCAGATTGCACATGGAAGAGACAATGGGGGTACTTTACTTCTGTGGACTTCCTTAACAGCAGAGTCCTATGCCTATCCACTAAGCATACGTCCCATTGAGTTCAGAGGGACTGATGCCCAGGAAACTGAGCATTGCAGGTTCACTGATCTTAAAACCTACTCTTTAGCTTTCAAGGTAGCACAGGATTTTAAAAAAAATTCTCACAACAGTTCATTTTAACGAAAGAGGCCTGAAGGTTTTTAATGTTGGCTAAGCGTAGACATGTAGCAGAAAGTGCTGGCAGCAAGACATGATCAAACATATTGTCCCTTCCGACTCTGGCAACTTTCCATTTTAAAAAATCCCTTAAACAAGAAGCTTTGCCACAGCAAGCTTTCCCATGAAAAAAAATCCCTTAACCAAGAAGGCTAGCACAGCCAGAAGAAAACTTCCTGTCAGGTTTTTGTGTCTGAGCTTATTTCCTTTAACCAAGGACAATATTAAAGCAATTTTCTTTTTCTCTTTAATCAGGAAAAACATTTCCACTCACTCTCATACACAGTCTGAAGTGGCGCATTCCTGAATATCCCGCCAATTCATTCTGCTGCATGTCTAGACTAGACATTTTGCTAGATTGTTCCCATATTTACTACAATTTCTTGTCTGTGAATTACAGGCTTGCTATTCCTCTCAGTTAATCTCCTAGAGACTTCAGGTGATGCTAAAATTGATGGCAGCTAAATTTCAAAACTGTTCAGCAGAACTTCAGTGCTCTGAATTCAGAAATGGCTAAAAGATTATAAATTCAGGGCTGTATTTCAGTCATTCAAGCTATTTTTAATTATCAAGCTTAATTGTGTCAATCATTCGAATCACCATCGGTTTAAATGATAAATTTCTTGGTCCTTCACTGTAACTCTCTGCTTTGTATTTTTCCAAGCCTACTAAACTAACTTTGCTCTCTTGCACTACACCAGCCCTAGATTTTTTAGTCTCTTCACCTTCATGCCTTGATAAATCACGTGCAGATGGTATTTGGTACTTGCCAAAACTTTGCTCTGCTTTTCTGTGTTCTGAAGTACAGAACTTCTTTGAGGTGCCCAACTGGGGGTCCATATCTGCCTCATACAATGTCTTCTGAAATGTCCGATCCTGATTCAGCTGTGGAGCTCTCTGTTTGTCACTATTCTTTGAGGGGCCCTTCTTTTCAGGAGAATTATTTTTGTGCCCTTCGGGTTCATCCAAGGAAGCCAGATTATACTTCTCAGAAATATCATGAGTGTGCTGTTCATCTCTTAGACTAGATTTAGAGCTGACACGATCCTTCGGTGCTTGGAATTGCTGCTGTTGTTTCCCTTCTGGGATTTTATTTTGATGGCTCCTCAGAAGCTGGTCCTTCTTGGAATTCCACACTGCCTGCTTTTCATCCTTAGCAATTATGTCAGGCTTCCTTGGGTAATTAAATGATGGTTTCTGTTGTTCCACTACTAAGTTATTCATTTTATCTTTCTTACCCAAAACGTTCCCCTCACTTATGCTTGTTTCTTTACTCTTAGGATGTTCACTTTTCAAAGGCAACGCCTTTCGTTTAGATTTGATAGTCTGCTCTCTTGTCTTCTCTATTTTACTTTCAGGCTTCATTTTATCAACTGAGGATGGCATTTTGTCATCCTGAATTTTATCCTTGGCATTTCTTCCCTCACGACTGGCACCATCATGTTTTATTGATATCTTGAATGGAGAGAAGAGGTGTTTTCTAATGTTTCCATCTTCCACTTTTACACTATCACATTTTGCTGGATCACTTGGTGGAGTTTGGTATCTTGAATCATCTGGGGAATTGAACACTCCCCGGCTGCTAGTTTTATTCTTTGGTAGAGTCAGCTGCTGTGTCTGAGAGCTGTTAACTGCTGTTGTATCTCCATCATCTTCTATAGATCTACTTTCTGCTTGCTTATTATTATTCTTTGTTGGGGTCATCTGGCATGTATGAGAGATGTTAGTCTCTGTTTTATCTTCATCTTTTGTATGATCAGTTTTTCCTTGTTTCCCATCACTCTTTGGTGGGGCCAACTGTTGTGTTTGAGAGATCTTAATCTGTTTTGTATCTCCATCTTTTGTAACATCAGTTTTTGCTCGCTTGTTATTACTCTTTGGTGGGGCCAACTGTTGTGCTTGAGAGAGGTTAGTCTCTGTTACATCTCTAGACTCCTTTGTAAAGTCATTTTTTATTGATTTGGGGGGCATCTTGGAATTATACATTGTCTTCTTACTGCTGGTGACAGGACTTTGTTCTTCTGCCCTTATATTTTCTTGCTCTCTTCTGTTGACAGATGATGGAATTAAACATTGTGTAGTTTCTGGTAAATTTCCTTTTCCTACTGCACTCTTTCCCACTCCGGCTGTTTCATTTTGGGATGGTAAACTGCTTTTCTCAGATTCTCCTTCTGCCATCACCTGTGCTTCTCCTTGTTTCCCAGTGTTATTTCCCAAGGGCAATTCCTGCTTTTTCATATTATGCATAAGGGCTTTCTTGTCTGTAGGGCTGTCTTCATATTTTCTAACATTCTCTGTTGAGGATGGTTGATGCTTCTTCTCAGGCATCTTTGGCAAGATGTTCTTGTCTCTTGCAGCACTATTTTTACTCTCGATTAAATCACTGTGGAAATTGCATACTATTTTGTCATCTAGACCAGGGGCAGCCTTGGGCTTTTGCAGTTCATTCAGAGAACGTACATGGTGTTTCTCAGAATTATGACTAGCTGCCTTGTTTCCTTGAATACAGCTTTCATTGTTTGATGATCCATTGGAAGACGGTATTTGGAAATTTCCAATACCACACCAAGGTCTGTTAACTTCTGCAATATTTCTCTCTGATGTTGCTGAATGATCCACTGTAGACAGATGGCATTTCTCAGAAAAAGGTCCAGAACTCTCCTCAAGAGTATGAGTTTCATGGCTGAATAACTCTTTTAATAACCCTTTGGAAGTTTCTAACTCACTTACACTAACATTTGTCTCTGCATTATTGCATTGAGGACTTGTCACTGCATTAACTGAGCATACTTTGGTTTTCCCAATATCCTCTACTGCTGTTGCACAGCTGGATCTCTCTGTACCACTAGAAAAAGGGAAGTGATGATTTTCAACATCATTGCAATTATGGGTTTCTTTTACACTTTTATTTTTATTTTTCTGGCTGTTATTTGTGGTGGGGAATTGAAATGCCTGATTCATTGTTTCTTTGGTTGGGCTTGTGTTATTCTGCTTATTTTGTTGGGTCTGTGTCTTCAAGAACAAATGCTCACTTTCTATCTGGAGATCAGATTCTTTGTTTCGGCTTCTTGATGTTTCTGCCTCTTTTTTTACTTGATTTATGTGGTCATTTTCAATACAAGTAGGGTCTGTTTCTTTTTTATCAGGCAGCTTTTCTTTATTTGGAGCTGCATCACAAATTTTGCTCCTCAAATCTTGTTCACTGCCCTGACTTGGCTTCAGCTGAGGCATTTTGTCAACAGCTGCAGGTTCGACACTTGATTGCTGGTTGTTGACTGGAGGCCCCTCTGTACTAAAAGATGCCTGAGCTGCAGGAGATTTAAATGGGGGAATATTTTCCAACACTTTCTGTTCAGGGAAACATTTTTGGCTGGCAAAGGGAGGCTCTTTTGCAGTCTCTGTTAATTCTGTTTCTCTCTCCTCTGGCCTACACTTCCTTTCTGATATGCTAGAAATTTGATCCCCTTTAACTTTCTGGTGACTGTGTGCACTGATTCCTTCAGCTGGACCAGATGAGGAAGAGGTAGGAGATTGATTTGTATTTTTGTCCTCAGAAGAGGAAAAGGGATTGTTCGCAGGTGATGTGACACTCTCTTTGTGGTCCAAGCCATTTTGGGGTAGGTTAGGAATATGACCTGCAAGGGGTACAGGGTTTTTTGAAGATGAAATGCTATCTTGATTAGACCCTGGATTTGCAGAAGTTGCATCATTTGCAATGATGTCATTTTGGTCAGTCACAACTGTAGATATTTCATGACACTTATTTTGCAACTGGCTTTTTTGTTGTCCTCCATGTGCTTTGCTGTCTGGCACGCTATTCTTATCAGGGTTAAGGTCCTGTGTTCTCTGGGTGTCCTTTGCCCCCTGCACTTTGGGGTTATGGTCAGAAATCTGAGGGGTGTGTGTGGTATTTGTTGATAAGCTCCATGGATGGCTAATTTCAGTAGCAACACAGAGTGTAGGCATTGTAACAGTCATACATACCAATTGTTGAGGCTGAGGGCTATTGAATCTTGTAGCTGTCCTCAGATTTATCTCTAGCACTCTGATTTCAGCTTTGCAAATTGCTTTTTTCTCCAGGCCTTTTTTGTTCTTTTTCTCATCCTTGCATGGAAGCAAAGCTTTCACATCAACAGCAGAACAAACCTTACTGGTTTGCTCAAACTTTTCTTTCAGTATGGACAAGACAGAATTCTTCTTGTGTATTTTTGGCTGATCATTATTTGGTGCCTTCTTTTTTAGAGTCCCCTGCTTCTCCTTAGCTTCCTTCTCTTCAGCAGCTAAGAATTTCTTCAGAACATTCTTCACAGTATTTTTCCCACAAGTGCTGACCCATCTGGCTTTTTCTTGGAATGTTATTTTTGGACTTTCTTCTTCTGTTGAAGATCTTCTGTCTAACTTGCTTACAATGGAGTTCAGAACATTTCTATTAGTCTTTTCTTTAATGATCAGTTTGCCAACATCTCTTGATTTCTTTCTGTAAGGCTCGCGGTTGTTGTTCATGAACCTTGACTGCAGCAGCTGAAATTTTGTGGGGCGAATGCCACTGTGTGCACTTGGACATTCCTGCCGCAAATTCACCTTATTTTCTATGTTTTTCAGCCACGTGACCTTCTTGCTCTGAAGTTGTGAGTGGTTTGGTATGAGGTCTGTGAGGTAGAACAGAAGACTGCTAAGGACAGCAAAGGCACCAAGTTCTGTTGACATCTTACTGAGCTTCTTCTTCAGTGCAATGGGATCAATCAGCACCTTATTATTGTCCAACTTTGCACATTTGGTTCTGCTGCATAAAAGAAAACGAGTGTTTTTTGGAGTGGGAAATCATAAACATTGTTCTTATTTCCATATTTTTAAAATGTATTACTTTTAAAGTGATATTTTTCTTTAATGACAGGAATTCAGTCATGAAAATTTTTCTGAAGCAGAAGATGACATACAGTATGTCACCTTGGTCATGATAGTCACCTACAGATGATTATTGCTACTTCTCCAGGAGTGGCTGCTATCTACAGTACAGATACACACAGGTGTATTATGTTTTATTTGAAAAACAGAACCAATCTATTCAAACACATACCAAACTGTGATAATGTATTTCATCATGCAACTATTTCATTATACTTTTTCTGTTTCAGTAAACTCTCATGCCCTACCTCAAGCTGTCTCTGAACTTCTTTAATTTGTCATTTGGCACAGCAACCTACCCTCTGAGAAGTAGATGTCCAAAGCCCATTTATTAGTATAGAACTCTTCAGATCCCATCTTGTTCAAGGTATTTTAACAGGTGACCAACAAGTTTTGATACCAGCGATATATTTTAAATTCAATAAAGCCATGGTGCAATGAAACCCACTGAGTGCAAAGTGAAAATCTAATTTGCTTCCTACCAATTAATTAGAGAAATGTTCTCTTAAAGTCTGTTTTCTAAAAGGATAATTCCAACAAGGCTGCAAGAGCCAGAGAGATAAAAGCTTTGCATGTAATGAAATCCACAGTAATATCCCATGACCTCTCTATCTTTTCAGTTGTTAACATAAGGCTGGAAGTTTGGCATGGCTGTGACTATACTTCTGTTTGAAGAAGTAGGCTTACAGACAGCTGGGGTTTATGAAATGCTTTAACTGAGAGGATCAGTTACTAAATAAAATAGTGAACTCAGTGTGAAAGCTACAGAGTGAAGTCAACAGCAGTAGACAATGGCCTGGAGGGGAAGAAATACATTGGAGGTTTCAATTTTCTAGCATCATAAAAAAAATTGAGAGGTTAATTCATGTAATAATAAAGCAGTACATGAATGGGAATCACTTGCATCCCAGAACAGGATTAAGTTTTTCTACCTCTTTATATGGGAGCAGAAGCAAACCAACAGATTATCTGGGGATGAAGTCCTGGCTCTGATGAATACAAAGGCAGATGTAATTCAGTAGCTCAGGATATCATCCTTACTCTGCATAGCAGTCAGGTGCCCAAACCATACAAAGAAAATGCTCTCCTGATTTTAAGCCGCTATATTGCAATAGATTCTGCCATCCTGATCACCTTCAGTCAACCATTTATTCCTTGCTCAGCAAGGTGTGTTCTTTGATCTTTGAGACACTTTCAAAGATGTATGTGCTTTCAGTGGTTTTGTCCTATAAAGATGGTTATCCTTTTATAGGAATGTGGTGGCGCTGCAGGTTAAACCACAGAAGCCTCTGTGCTGCAAGGTCAGAAGACCAGCCGTTTTAAGATCGAATCCACGTGACGGAGTGAGTCCCAGCTCCTGCCAACCTCGCAGTTCGAAAGCATATAAAAATGCGAGTAGATAAATAGGGACCACCTAGGTGGGAAGGCAACAGTGTTCAATGTCTAGTCGCGCTGGCCACATGACCACGGATACTGTCTACGGACAAACGCTGGCTCTACGGCTTGGAGACGGGGATGAGCACCGCGCCCTGGAGTCAGACACGACTGGACTACATGTCAAGGGGAACCTTTACCTTTTTAACTATCTTCTTTAGTTTAGGTCTGAAGCAGGAGGGAGCACAAGGGAGAGTGTCTAGTATAAGGATAGGGAAAGAAATCAATCTTGTAATATATTGATTTTTTAAAAAGTGCTTTATTTGTTATATCTGTTGTAGCAATATTATGCACCTCATAACCACCAGAAATATACAGGTGGCTCCTGAAAATCAGCCAGATCTAATAAATATGGTACACAGCCTACCTGGATCCCTCTCTAAATTATACGCTTCTCTATGAAAAAAGATGGCAGAATCTAGTCTTCAAAGCTTTATTCACACAACAACATTAGAATGAAGCATATGGTCCCATTGGCACAGGTTCTGTTTATAATGACTTTGTCCAAGCATGTCTGTACAATATTTTTGGGATTGGGGAATTGCATGGTGATGTGTCACCATAATTAAAGCACACAACACATGCAACTATAACAAAATGGTTCTGTTTGTGAACATGAAAGTAATAAATAAATTTAGAATTGAGGGGGCATTTGCCATGCCCTTATCTTTTTAAAAGTAGAGACAATACAAGATAGAAAAATTTGACAGTTAAACAAGCATCTGATATTATAGAAAATATGAACCAAGGGTATAATGAGAATTAACTAGATCTTATTCTAGGACAATTTCTTGTCTCTCTCCATAACAACATGTATGATATCATCTTTATAAAAAGCAGTGTCCTGCTGAAGCCATGCCATGACTAACACATATCAGAATGGATTCAGTACTTGCTTTAAGGATTGTACTTTACTGGAGCTGGTGCTAATCTCAAAACCATGTCCGTCTACCCATTACAGAAGCATAAAATTGAAGGAAGATGATCAAATGTTCCAGATTATGTTACAATTTGCCCTTTACGCTTATAACAACTTTTTAAAGTATTGGATATATCAACATTTCAGTTCAAGTAAGCACAATGATGGATTTATAAATCTGCACATGTTTGTCTGCTTCACTGGCTAACATTCCCTGATACAAAGGTTACATTTATAAGCTCTTACAACCAGTGCTATGAATCTAGTACCTAATTTTGTTTTCTGCTGCTGTGCAGGATTTCATTGTTAATAAATATTCCAAACCAGGGCCAGCTCTACTGTCAGGCAGGGTGAGATAGCTACCCTAGGGAGTAGATGTCTGATTCATCAAAAGGCAGCAGATTAATACTTTTAAAATCTTTTATTGCTGTATTTTTGTTGCCATGGGATTTTCTGCCTCAGATGCCAAAGTAATTTGGCTTTAAGTACTAAGCATCTTTACTTGGACTAATAACGGGCACCATATGCTAATGTTGTTCCTCAGGCAGTAAAATATCTTTGGTTGGTCCTGATCCAAACTGGAGCTAAGTTCTGTAAGCTCATCTCTACACGACCTCTGGAACAAGGGAAACAATTTTCTATGCTGTTATGGTAACACATAGAAAGAGTTGAAGATGTAGGCTTTTTGTGCATTGTTGCTGAACTATGAATTACTACTACTGATTAGTCTTAAAGGAATGCAGTGAAACTTGAACTGGTTGCTTATGTTTCATGAGCAATTATTGTTATTTAATGATCATTTGTATACCCCCATTAGAAGACCAATTGTGCCTTGAAATCAATGGTAATTTGAAATAAATTTATTTTTATTTTATTCATTTATTTATTAGATTTCTATCCCGCCCTTTTAGACAAAGTCTACTCCAGGCGGGTTCCATCAAACATTATAAACTAAAACAGTTAAAAACAATTCAAAACAATAGTAATTAGTAATACTTCGTAGTGCTCAAGATGGAAAACAGAAAATTATAATGAAATAAAGTCAAGTGTTGACAGGAGGGAAGGCCTGCCGAAAGAGCCAAGTTTTTAATTGGCTCTTTAAAACACCCAGCGAGGGAGCCAGACAGATCACTGATGGGAGATTATTCCAGAGCCAAGGGGCCACTGCCGAGAAGGCCCGGTTTCTTGTTCATTCTCTCCGGGCCTCTCTCGGCGTTAGGCCCCTCAACCGTCCCTCCTGGCTATGGCGAGTGATTCGGGTAGATCTAGGTGGGAGAAGGCGATCTGCCAGGTATCGAGGTCCTAAACCGTTTAGGGCTTTGTACGTCATCATTAATACTTTGAAGTCAATGCAGAAATGAATGGGCAGCCAATGCAAGGCAACCAGAGTGGGAGAGATGTGCTGGTATTTTCTCACCCCACTAAGGAGTCTGGCCACCGCATTCTGCACCATTTGAAGCTTCCGCATCAATCCCAAAGGTAGCCCCACGTAGAGCGCATTACAGTGGTCTAATCTCGAGATTACAAGCACATGGACGAGATGGTGAGAGCCCCGCCATCAAGATAGGGTCACAGCTGGGCAATCTGCCACAGATGGAAATAGGCGGAGTGGACCATGGACGCCACTTGAGTTTCCATGGTAAGCGCCAGGTCCAGATGTATCCCCAAGCTGCGCACCACACTCTTCGCGGTGAGAGTCACCCCCCAAAAGAAATGGAGTTTCCCAAACCGCCAATGGAGGGGGCACCCACCCTCAAGACCTCCGTCTTGTCCGGGTTCAACCTCAACCCATTCAGCTGCATCCATTGCAGCACAGCCTCCAGACAGCGCTGAAGAGACAGAACGGCATCCACTGAAGTAGGTGAAAAGGAGATGTAGAGCTGAGTGTCACCAGCGTACTGATGGCATGAAGCCCCACACCCCCTGAGGACCCCACCCAGCGGCCTCATATAGATGTTAAACAGCATTGGGGAGATGATCAACCCCTGTGGAACCCCACAGTTGAGACTCCATTGGAATGAAACGCTCTCCCCAGGCTGTACTCTCTGGGGACGGTCCTCCAAGAAGGATCAGAACCAGGTGAGTGCCAGGCCACCAATTCCCAGCTCAGAGAGCCTCCCCTGGAGGATACCGTGGTCGACAGTATCAAAGGCAGCTGAGATATCGAGGAGGACCAACAAGGACATTTTGCCCCTGTCAGCCTCCCTCAACAGGTCATCCATCAGTGCGACCAGTGCCATTTCTGTGCCATGGCGCGGCCTGAAGCCCGACTGGAACAGATCCAGCACATTGGTTTCGTCCAAAAGAGCCTAAAGCTGATCAGCCACCACCCTCTCCACCACTTTGCTAAGGAAAGAAATATACATTCCCTATGTTTCTAGCAGTTTCTCTGATGTTCTGTGCTAAATAATCTTCACAGTAGCCCTTGCAAGGCAATTTTGGAGAGCCTACTATGCAGAACTAATGGAAATTGCAGTCTAGTCACACCAAGATGGCTCACTTTACCTCCTTCCGCATTCCACTCACTGCTGTAACCTCATACCAAAAAAAATTATACATAAAATAGTACATTACCATCCATGAAAATAATTCCCTGCCCACTCTATTGTTTCTGATTTTTGCAAACTTGGGTTCTTTCCCAGTTTGTCAGACTAAATTGCAGCATAAGACGCAAAGGATAAAATCCAGGGTGAAGTTGCAAATGTCATGCTGTTAGAATTTGTCTGAACCTTCCATATCAGTTCTGCTTTGGTTATATATATATTTATTTACTACTAGAGGTTTCATAATACAGTATAGTAATGGCTTTTTTTTGCTAAATTTTCTGTAGTTGAGCAAAAAGTAAAAAATTTAAAAAGTAGGTATTGCCTGCTTTTGCACAAATATTCCATGTTCTTAAAGGACAATAGATGGATGCATATATTCCTGTCAAACATCTCACTATTGTGTGTGGAGGGTTTTTTTCCTCTGTAGAAAGAGGAAAATGCAGATGTGCTAATTCACTGGCTTGAGAATCAGGCCCATTAACTCTTAAAGTTTCAATTTGCTACATAGTCTATATTCTTTCTGCATGAGAACAGCATTTTTCAAAAGGTAGTTCTTGACTATGAATAAATAACTAGACCAAATAACATGACCAAAAACTGCAGGCAAGAATTTCAAAAACGGCACAGTAACATGCAACATGCGGAAGGCAAAAATAATGAATTGTGCTTATAAAGAGGCATAATATTGATTTATTCACAAATATTTTAGCCACTCATTAAAAAGATTGTCTAGATAGAGAAAGCAAGAAACATCACAAAAATATTGAAGGCTACATTAGAAACATTTGCATATACGTGTTTTGCTACATCTCTCTGCATATTTTTAGTATCTCTGTGTTCAGTGATATGTTGGATGACTACCAAGGTTTGGCTTTCCCTCATTAGAATGATTTTGCTCTGCAATTCTGACAGAGAGTATACATTCAGATGTTGGGAAATGTCACACAGAAGTTAACATTACGAATTTTAGGGGAAACTGAAACAGTTCAAGAAAATCTGGAGGAAAAAACAGAAGCTCAAGAACACTCATTTAGAAAGGTGATGCCATTAGTTTATCTTAAAGTTTGCAGATAGCAGTAGTTTTATGTATAAACTATTGCTGTATGAACATCAAAATACTGGTGATGAAAGGTGACGGCATAACAAGAGGCAGAATTTCATACCCCCAAAAGAGTTTTGTTGGAAGCTTCAAATTTTCAAATGAAAACGAATATCAAGAATACTGAAAGAAGCCTCGTAGGCATTATTAGCACCATTCACACATTACACAGAAGCAAATGAAGGTTTATGATTTGTGCGTTTCCAAATATTGGTTTCATTCACACATTACATTTTTATGGGGCATTTAAAAACAACATAGGTGTACCTAAAATGGAAATTACATTTGTATTGAAACATTGAGTCTCTGATAATGAAGTAGCCAGCTAATTGCCTATTTCATGGTAAACGGCCAGAATCCTATTAGTGCTCAAGTAAGATTTGGGACTAATTGTGACCAATTGATGAGGTGGTGGTGCATGTTGTAGTAAGGTGCCTGGTCAATGTCGGATTGTGATGTACCCCAGCAGTCTGTCAGTTAGCCACAATTAACCTTACGTTAACATGAAAAGGATTCTGGCCAATGAGTAGAAATTTGCCACCTAATACCATGACAAGAAATACTGTAGAGCAGAATGACCTGCAGGTGTGCAATTCTTTTGTTGCTGAACTCCTGGAAGTGTTTTTAAGGTTATGGCATTAGGAATCTAGCTACAGGATATCGTATAAACCATTTTTTATATAAAAGAAAGAAAGAAAGAAAAAACAGCAAACACATCTTTACTTTTCCTCTGAAGACAGTCGGAAAATAGTCTCTCCCAAGTATTCTAGCCTCTCCCTTTGTTCAAGATCCTGGTACAAGCCTTTAGGAACTTTGTTGAGGCCATACAGCAATCCATACAAACAGCCAGCAATGCTTCCAGTAGCTGCACTCTCCCCTGTAAGATGAAGCACAAATGAGCATTTCGTTTTATTACAAAGCCATCTAGCTGGTCATGGAAATCGTGTGCTATCCATCAGCAACCAGCTGGACATGACAGTTGTTGGAATTTCCACTTGTAATTGTTGTGACATGACTCTAGGGAGTTTGGGAATTGTAATTCTAAAGTTTTCATCAGCTAATTAAGTAGAATCTCTATTCTGCAGCCTTGCCAAGCAGCATCTGTGGACAAATCATAGCCCTGAAGCAAAAGACGTTGCTGTGGCCCACTCTCTTGTCACTCTGAGTCAGCCTATAAACTACCTAAAGTAACTCTCTTGAGATTTTTCTTGAAAGTCACTCAATAACATTTTCTAACTTCCAGTAAGATTACATCACTACCTAACATTTTTTCACTGCTCTTGCTCTTTCCATATAGCCCCCTCAAAAAGCTGCAAGGAAGAAAAAAGAAAGAAACATGTGAACAGAACATTAATTTAGTCATAACACTATCTATTATTCATGTTTGCTTTCTGAGAAGGAATGCAACATTAAAAATTGTGGGAGTATTGTCTTTAAATTTTGTTTTTTTGGTGTTCTATTTGGGCATAGTAAAAAATTGGTAAATAGAGAAAGGCTTCAAAATTTTAAAAAGCTAAGAGTAGAACCTTTTAATTGTGACCATTAGGAGCTCAGAGAAAGACACATATGAAATATTTGGGGGGATATCCCCCCCAATTGATGAAAATATATAACAAGGAAACATGATTTTTCTCTACACCTTTTTTTATATTATTACATACAGATTGGCCTGCTAAATACCTCTTTGACATGACTCAAAACATACACAACAAGAACAGTAAAGGGCCCTCCAAATAAGTCTAATTCCCTCAGGAATACCCATATGCCTCTCAAGCCAGAAAGAGGCTTTAGAGATACAGTTTAATTAGACCTAAGAGCAATTTCATGTTGCTGAGCGGAGAACCGAGGCAGTCTTTTCAGGCCTTTGAAATTAGTCTTCCAAGGAATCTCAAGCTTAATTCCTGAAGTCCAGTCACCAAAAAACAAGTAAACTGCTATTTTGCATAATACTGGAAGTGAGAGAAGCTCGTACTCTAATAAGGAGAGGCTTTATGAATTTCCCTCTTCCAGACATGGACCATCTCTAGCCTCTGTTTATGGCCTAAGTTAACAATTCAGAGGCAACAAAATGACCTGTGAGGAAATATCAGATCCGTAATTCTGACACTGCCTTCTCTCCTCCTATTATGTCTCTCCCCCGCCCCCATTTTTAAAATCCCTTGTTCATTTGAATCATTTGTTTTCGTAAATCTGTATGTGTGGCTCAAACATTGGGGTGGGGGTGGGGGGGACAGAGGGTCCCATGTCCTGTTGAACCTGCAGAGTTACTTTTGAGGGCATTAAGCCGGTTTGGGACGTCTAAGACTTATTGGTGATATTCTTTGGCTGTATTCAAAAATAATAAAAGGCTTGAAATAAGTGTTCGGAAAGGCTCCTCACTACAGAACTTTCTGGCAGCTTATTTTGATTCCTATCTCCATTAAAGCATCCTTGCTGTTGATGACAGGTGAAGGCCATGTACGTTTTTTTGCGAATAACAAAGCTTTTGTTACTTTTTGTGGCTTTTTCTCCCTGTGATAGTACAATGGCCACCTCCTTTATGGAAAAAGGCAATGCCTCTTACTTGCCACATAAGAGAAAGAAATCAACAAGAGGTGAACCTTTTCCCCCACGGGGCCCCAACAATGATATGTGCACACTTGCTGACTCAGAAAGACATTAAGCACTTTAGATGCAAGATATATTAAAGAAATGAAGTCATGGATCAGGTTGATTTATGAGTCACTTCAGACCAGCCACACTGACATAATCCAATCTGCTGTGCACGTTATAGAAACTGTCAATGTTTCTAAATAGTATGAAAGAACCGTTAGTTTACTCACCGCCATGGAACATGGCTCGGTTGCACAGCTCTGTCCAGTCACCACCACATCCTAAGATAGCATCATATGCAATCATAGGAGCATCGTGTCCTCTCCTTCCACCACGACCTTCAGAGCTCCACCGTCTATAAGTCTGAATATATAATTAACAAGCTTAGTTGGGTGAACTGGGTAGTAAGGCAAACTAATAACACTAGTATGGTAGGATCCTCCCACAGGGCCAGTATCTGCTGATTCATTCATCCACGGTCTGAAAATACTAAACAAAAAAACCTCAGAAATATGTGATTACATGTATTTCCAGGTGATATTTATCAGAACTGGCCACTAGAGAGAGCCAGAAATGATATAATGTATAGTGATTGATACGGCTACGTTTTTTTGGCATCCACAGGGAAGGGGGCTTGGAATTGTTCTCCTGTGGATACCTCAGTCCTACTGTATATGCATATGCAGGTGTACTGTATTTCTTGCCTTGTATTCAGCAAGGCAGAAAAAAATGAGGTAAACTGCAGCTTGTGCTTACATATTTATGTATTCCTTCTTTTTAGAATCAAACTTTGTTTTTTGGTTTTTTCCTTCAGTATTTGGATTACTGAACCTTAAATAAGATGGAAAACAGCCTTGGATCATAGAGTACTATAGCCTAAAAAATTTCTGTCTGAGGCAGAGAAAATGGACATCAAATTCAGAGGGAATTTGTCAAAGCCAGACAACATACATATTTGATGTATGAAGGAGAAAATCTCACAAGCACTTTCCCAACTTCCCTCAGTAAAAAATACAATATCCATAAACCAATTTTCAAAAACAGCCTCATAGGGCCCCAAAAGTGGAATTTGAGGTAGCTGGCTCACTTTGTCTAATATCTGTTGAGGCAAATTATTAGACATCTTCCTCAGGGCTTTTATGAAATAAGGATTCAATATGTCTTCACCAGATTCTCCGATATCATAATGTTATATAATTTGCTTCTCTAACATTACCATGATGCCAACTGGAACTAGGAATGTAGGACACATTTGTCAAGTTTTTGTAGAAACTTGCCAGATTTACATGTACTGAATTTATGGGAGAAGCACAATCCATGTACTTCCCAAACTCTGCAATGTTCAGGATTTTGCAATCTAGTTTGCAACTTTAAAAATGCATATAAAATACATATATTCTGGAAAAAAAATACACATCATCTGCTGTGGCAATTTTTCAGAAATAAAACATTTGTGATTGCAAACCATGAAAGGTCTTAAGAATACTAAAAAGCCATGTAAAAGCTGTTGGAGGCTGCTTTCCCAGAACTGCCAACAGTGGTAAAGTCATATCAGTGATATGCTTTTTAGTAATTAAAGATTCTCCCCGCTCATCAGCTGGCCCCCAAATAGCTTCCGTAGAATGAAAGGGATCCCAATGGAGCTTTGGGCGCTTTTGGAGGAGGATGGCAATTTTTAATTTCTGAAAAACTGCTGTGGTTAATCACATCATCAGCCTTTCGCGACACAAATTTTCACAACAGGATCTCAGCTAAACAGTGTATATTAGAGTGATATGTACAAAAAATACAGATTAATTTCCAAGCATGCTTGGGTGGGGGATGATTCTTTTTTTTCTGCGCTGCAAACCAATACAAACACAAATGAAGTTATAGTTAGAAAAATTTAGCAACACCAAAATTTTGGGTAACTACTACCTATGCCACTCTTATGGTCTCTGGTGATGGCAGGCAGAGTATCAACAGTGGCCCTCACCACAATATGTGTGTGTAGAACTCCTCCTGCACTGCTACTAATTAAATAGCAACCCTTGCCATTATGAGGGGCCAGCTTCCCACCTGTGATGGGAGATTTCTACAATTTCTGGGTTTTTAAAAAGTAGGTGCAATCAATTTTGAATGAATCTCCATGTAACAGAATGATTGTGTAATCATTTGTAATTTAGTCTGGAATACTACTAGTGAAGCATAAAAAAGCAAGAAAGGTGTTTACGCCTTGATCACTCTGATCATGCAGCATTTTCACATTGATGCTGCACCCTGAAGAACACTGAGGTAAAAGCTATTCGTACAATTAAAGTGAGCTGGATGCTGGCTGGCTTTCAGTTATCACAGGTACCCTGTGGAGTTAGGGCCATAATGAAGACTGGCATTTCAGCCTCTGAGCTGTTTACCTGGCCCCCACCTGGAATTCAAAGAACAGTTCTGGTATATTGTTCAAGCCAGATCACCATATCTAGCACTGATTTCATCTACCATTTGTTCCAGTGGCCAGGATTGCTCAGTCTGCTCTTACCCCAGAAATTTTATATTTGTCATCGTCGTTTAGTTATGTCTGACTCTTCGTGACCCCATGGACCAGAGCACGCCAGGCCCTCCTATTTTCCACTGCCTCCCGGAGTTGGGTCAAATTCATGTTGGTCGCTTCGATGACACTTTCCAACCATCTCATCCTCTGTCGTCCCCTTCTCCTCTTGCCTTCACACTTTCCTAACATCAAGGTCTTTTCTAAGGAGTCTTCTGTTCTCATGAGATGGCCAAAGTATTGGAGCCTCAGCTTCAGCATCTGTCCTTCCAGGGAGCACTCAGGGTTGATTTCCTTTAGAATTGGTAGGTTTGTTCTCCTTGCAGTCCAGGGCACTCTCAAGAGCCTCCTCCAGCACCACAATTCAAAGGCATCAATTCTTTGGCGGTCAGCTTTCTTTATGGTCCAGCTCTCACTTCCCTACATCACGACAGGAAAAACCATAGCTTTGACTACTCAGACTTTTGTTGGCAAGGTGATGTCTCTGCTTTTTAAGATGCTGTCAAGGTTTGTCATCACTTTCCTCCCAAGAAGCAGGCGTCTTTTAATTTCGTGGCTGCTGCCACCATCTGCAGTGATCATGGAGCCCAAGAAAGTAAAATCTGTCACTGCCTCCATATCTTCCCCTTCTATTTCCCAGGAGGTGATGGGACCAGTGGCCATGATCTTAGGTTTTTTTGATGTTGAGTTTCAGGCCGTTTTTTGCACTCTCCTCTTTCATTCTCTTACAAGGTTCTTTAATTCCTCCTCATTTTCTGCCATCAGAGTGGTATCATCTGCATATCGGAGGTTGTTGATATTTCTTCCCGCAATCTTAATTCTGGTTTGGGATTCCTCCAGTCCCGACTTCCGCATGATGTATTCTGCATATAAGTTAAATAAGTCGGGGGACAATATACAGCCTTGTCGTACTCCTTTCCCAATTTTGAACCAATCAGTTGTTCCATACCCAGTTCTAACTGTTGCAGCTTCCTGTCCCACATATAGGTTTCTCAGGAGATAGATAAGATGGTGAGGCACTCCCATTTCTTTAAGGACTTGCCATAGTTTGCTGTGGTCCACACAGTCAAAGGCTTTTGCATAGTCAATGAAGCAGAAGTAGATATTTTTCTGGAACTCTCTGGCTTTCTCCATAATCCAGCGCATGTTAGCAATTTGGTCTCTAGTTCCTCTGCCTCTTCGGAATCCAGCTTGTACTTCTGGGAGTTCTCGGTTCACATACTGCTGAAGCCTACCTTGGAGGATTTTGAGTATAACCTTGCTAGCATGTGAAATGAGTGCAATTGTACGGTAGTTGGAGCATTCTTTGGCACTGTCCTTCTTTGGGATTGGGATGTAGTCTGATCTTTTCCAGTCCTCTGGCCACTGTTGAGTTTTCCAAACTTGCTGGCACATTGAATGTAGCACTTTAACAGCATCATCTTTCAAGATTTTAAATAGTTCCACTGGAATGCCATCACCTTCACTGGCCTTGTTGTTAGCCAGGCTTTCTATGGCCCACTTGACTTCACTCTCCAGGATGTCTGGCTCAAGGTCAGCAACTACATTGTCTGGGTTGTCCGGGATATCCAAATCTTTCTGATATAATTCTTCTGTGTATTCTTGCCACCTCTTATTATTATAGTCTGCTCTTACCCCAGAAATGTTATATTAGTTGACTCAAATTATTTCTCGTGAAATTATATAACATGGCAGAGTTTTACTTGGATGCTATTCAGTTGATGCGTGTGTTTAAAAGCACCAGACACACAGTGAACACTTTCGTAAGGCTATGTGACTGCACAATTGGATCCACTTTTATACAAACAGCTAGGATTACTTATTTCCCTCACCCACAAATACAATGTTTTTACTTGAAGTATTTACCTTTTCTCTTTCCTCTGCATCATAATTGTCAGGAAAATGAGGCTTATTCTGATTTTCTTCATTGATTTCTCTCTCTTCCAAGTAAAACTGCCACTTTGCTTCAAAGTAAAACCAGTGCTCCTGATATTCTAAATTCAAAATAAAGTAATTGTTGTACATTTCATGTCAAACATTTCAACCAGTGAACTACCAACTATGTGCCAATAACAAAGCCCAGTTTACAGAGATCTCATGAAGAAAATTCATTAAAACATGGCAATAATAATCTTGTGCTCAATGACCTAAATGTGATTGGTCTGCAGCATGTATTATTTATGTATGTATTAATTTAATTTAATTTAATTTTTATCCAAACCAATTAGTAGCAAGGCTCCTACTCTGGGCAGCAAAGATAAGATTAAGGATGAGAAGATTTTCATTCTCTGCTATAATATCAAATAATACAGCTAACAATGTTAAGGAAAACCAGAATACAGAATGATGATATATAACATATCATTTAACAGACAAATGCTGCAAAATTAGATTTATATTCCATGTTAAGATACTAGTTGTAGGACCGTTACCTGAAATACAAACATCATAATTAGGCATAAACACTATTTTACCAAGAGAGAGAGAGAGAGAGAGCGTAAAAATCCTTCAGTCTCAAGAGACTATGGTAGCATGCTCTGAATGGAGATCTTGGAACAGCGTCTAGTGTGGCTGAGAAGGCCAATTCAAGAGTGACAATCTCTTGCACATTGAAGACAAATACAATCTGTCCCTGTCCCGCTCCCTGGTTTTGCTTGTTTCGGGACTGCCTCTTTGCCTCGGCCTGCTAAACAAGTGCCTCTTCAAATTGGGAGAGGCCATGCTGCACTGCCTGCCTCCAGGCTGAACACTCAGATGTCAAGGTTTCCCATCTCTTGAGGTCCATTCCTCAGGCCTTCAGATCCCACTTGCAGATGTCCCTGTATCGCAGCTGTGGTCTCCCTCTGAGGTGCTTTCCCTGCACTAATTGTCCATAAAGGAGATCTTTTGGAATCTGACCATCAGCCATTCTCACGACATGCCCGAGCCAACAAAAACATTGCTGTTTCAGTAATATTACATGCTAAAAATTCCAGCTCATTCTAGAAATACTCTATTTCAAATGTTGTCCTTCCAGGTGATACAAAAAATGTGTCGGAGACAATGCAAATGGAAGGTGTTCAGCTTCCTCTTCTGGCATGCACAAAGGGTCCAGGACTCACTGCAGTACAGGAGGGTACTCAGGACACGGGCTCTACAAACCTGGATCTTGGTATATACCGTCAGCTTCTTATTAAGCCATACTCTCTTTGTGAGTCTTGAGAACATGGTAGCTGCTTTGCCAAAGCATCTATCCAGCTCAACATCTAGGCAGAGGCTGTCAGAGATTGTTGAACCAAGGTACACAAAGTCATGAACAACCTCCAATTCTTGTGTAGAGATGGTAATAGAGGGAGGTGAGTCCATGCCCTGGCCCATGACGTGTGTTTTCTTTAGGCTGATTGTTAGTCCAAAATCTTGGCAGGCCTTACTAAAACAATTCATAAGTTTTCGAAGCTCTTCAGCAGAATGGGCAAAAACAGCTGCATCACTGGCAAAGAGGAAGTCCCGGATGCATTTCAGCTGGACTTTGGTCTTTGCTCTCAATTTAGAGAGATTAAAGAGCTTTCCATCTGATCTAGTCCGGAGATAGACACCTTCTGTTGCAGTTCCAAAAGCGTGCTTCTGCATGACAGTAAAAAAGATTCAAAACAGAGTTGGTGCGAGGACACAGCCCTGTTTCACTCCTCTTCGGACAGCAAAGGGATCTGATGTTGAGCCATCAAAAACTACAGTGCCCTTCATTTCCTCATGAAATGATCTGATCATATTAAGGAGTTGAGGTGGACATCCAATTTTGGGAAGTATTTTAAAAAGGGCATGCCTGCTAACCAAATTCTTTGTAAGATTTATGAAGGCCACAAAGAGTGGCTGTCGTTGTTCCCTACATTTCTCGTGCAACTGTCTAAGGGAAAATACCATGTCAATGGTTGATCTATTAGCTCAAAATCCAAACTGTAAAACAAAATCTACCCTTCAAGCAATTTTAGAAATACTGGGATCCTACAACGAAGTGGCAAAATTATTCAGTGAGCAGTTATGGAAGGGGTATAGTCAACAGGAGACAGGGAATAATGAACAAGGAAATGAGAGGGTGGTGGATGATGTATGCCAATCAAAGGAGGGGCTGGAGGAAATCAGAGGAGAAAATTTAGGAGATCTAATTCTAACCCTGGAGCAGAGAAGAGTCTTAGGTGTGCTAAAGGAAGATAAGGGGAGAGAACCAGCAGATTTAATTAAACATAGCCTGAAAGATCTATTGGAGATAACATCAAGTGCAAAAAATGATATCAGATGGTACAAAGGACGGCAGAATTTTTAGAGAGATGGGTATAAGAACTGGGAAAAGATAAACAAGAGAATGAGTTACTGTACTTAGAAAGATGCAAAGTAAAAGAATATTAAGGTGGCCTTCAATGTTGAAAGCATGTATACACCTAACTTCTGGAATTGTAAGGGGACATATCTTATATATTAGAAAAGGGAATCAAACTGAAATAAGGGACCACTAATCAAGGTAAAGACATAACACGGTGGTTCTTAAGATAAATTGAAGCTAGACATAAGAAAGAGGTAAAACAAATAATATTCAATTAACATACAGTATTAGATATGATATTGATCTAGACATGACAGAAAATATGGAGATAGAAATGGCTAAACAATTATATAAAGAAAATCTATATAAAACACTTTAGATAGCATTTATTATGTGTTAGGAACCTATTTAGTTATTATCGGTATAAAATACAAAGTTGGTTGGTTAAATTGCCACAAAATTATATAGATTTGAAACCAGTAGCTGAAGTTAATATAAGACGGAGCAAGCTACACAAACTGTGCGTGCACCCATCAGCTGGGTGGGGGAACCTGGGAATTATAGTTGAAAAACATTTTTGAATTGTGTAAGTAGTGTGACATAGTGGAATTGTGTACAACTTAAACTTTGATGCTTTACATGTGATCTTTTCCTACAATAAGTAATCGTTGCCAAGAAAAAAAAGTCCATTATCACATTTGAAATGTGCTGTGTTTTGCTTTTGCCACCTAAATATAATGTAGTTTCTTGCCGCTCTACTTGTAGTGACATGAATGTTTCCATTACACTTTGTGGAATCTATATCTAGTTCTCTTTGCACAGATGAACTTATCTGTTTAGAATAAAAGAGCTAAATTGTGAATTAGCTTCAGCAAAGAAATTAATTGCAGACTGTACATATACTGAGCAAAGTGTTTTGAGAAACAAGAAAAACACAATGTTCTCTGAAAGCAATTTTCCCCATTGCACTTTCTTGGTCACAGCAGATCATGAAACCTGTTGACATGCCAAGCACATTTCAGCCATCTGCCTGGTCCTTTGCTCAACCAGGAACCTCTTGTTTTCACAGCCATTGTCTCACAGCTACATTCCCTCAGCTGCCCTCTACTTGATATTAGCCGCTTATTGCCTTCTCCTCTGATCAAGGGCCTCTGGTTTTTCTTCCATCTCCCTCTCTTGGTGTGGTCCTTGTGCAGCTCCTTCTAGTGTAATCATCCTTGACCCTCTGTCATCCTTGAGCAGAAGAATAAAGTGGCCCAGGAAGCCCTAAGAAGCACATTTTCTGATATTTATAGCAAATGTTTATCAATGACAATATTCCTACCTCTTATTATCTAATGGGAATCAGCAAAGTAAAACAGTCATGTAGTGAAATTGGTATCCTTGTGTTCAAAATAACAGGATTAGCAAACAAATGACAGAGTTGTTGTGTTAAAAAAAATTGAAAAGGACAGAATTTTTGCATAATAGGGTTAAATCTATATGCATGGTTGGGGTGTGTGTGTGCTGTTTTCCTTTTTTCCTAAAATAGATATGTTCTTCTCAATGACAGAGTTAAAAATGCATGCTTTAGGAGGCTTATATATTTTAGAGGGCGGGTTAGTACTGAGCAAATGGCAGCATATATCTATCTATCAAGGCAGACTTACATACATTAATCCCACACCTGGTCTAGTCTTTAAAAATAAAGTATGGCTAAGAGTTGAAGAACATCAGTGAACGAACATAACACCGTCCTGAAGCATGTTGCTTATTTACCCATTGAGTGGCCCACATGAAAAAGATGAAGTTTTCACCTTGTGGTTGAATTTGAGGTGGTGTATTGCACGTTTTTACCTGCCATGTGCCTGATCGTCTTTTTGCAGTATTCTTCAGCCATTGGGACAACTTTCATCAATTCTCTTCCCCACTGCACTAGTGGCTTTCCTTGTATTGCGTATGAAACAAACAGAGCTGTACACAGTGATCCCAAAAAACCTAAAAGTGCAGAAAGACAATTGTGATGATGGGGGAGGAAGGTGTGTGTGTGTGTGTGTGTGTGTGTGTGTGTGTGTGTGTGTGTGTGTGTGTGTGTGTGTGTGTGTGTGTGTGAGAGAGAGAGAGAGAGAGAGAGAGAGAGAGAGAGAGAGAGAGATCACTAAACAGTGATCATTAAAAAAAGCTAGAAGGAATCTTCCCCGGTGCAGAATAAAACACATGTACTGAGCTTAAAGAATTCCAATGTGTACATTACTTTAGACCAGTGGTTCTTAACCTTTGTTACTTGGATGCTTTTGAACTGCAACTCCCAGAAATCCCAGTCAGGACAGCTGGTGGTGAAGGCTTCTGGGAGTTGCAGTCCAAAACTCCTGAGTAACCCAAGGTTAAGAACCAGTGCTTTAGACTTTGATCTACTTCAGGAATATTTTTGTACCAACAGAATACATAAAGTCAGGAAATGTTCCACCTACATATTTTCTGTGACTCAAACTGCTCATAAAAGTTTTTTTAAAAAACAAGTCAACTGCTCTATGTTGGACTTATTTATAACTCATATATTATCTGGCAGAATTGAAGTGTGTTTAATATTGTTTATATAGGTCCTCCACTTAATAAACAAATTAGCAATTACTACATCTCTAAGATGCAAAGTAGTAAAATCTATAATATAGGCTTTGTAATGTATATTTTTGCCCTGCTAAAATCAATATTATAGCAAAGTGCACAGCAGTGAAACACTATCAATTACTCTCTCCATTAAACATGCCAAACTGTATACAGAGTTCATTCCATTCAACATTGTTCCAAATGGCAGAGCTCAGCTGTAACAACTTCTTGGACATTACATAGCCTGCTTCTATTATCTCTGATCATTGATCAGAGACAAGTGTGCAGACTGAATGAGCATCCTCCTAGAATGTGGTCGACAAGCCTTAAGTTCCCCAACCCTCCACCAATAAAAGTCTTCTGCTTCTGTTGGAGGAAAGTAAGTTTTGGAGCCAATCCAGGGAAACTGCCATGTAAAACTGTTTTGTGAATGTTTACTCATAAAGCCCATCGTGTTCAGTGAAACTGACTCCTTAGACTGAGAGTGAGTTTAGATTTCAAGCAGAAATCAGACTAAGGCATCTGAGATTCACATGTTTTGCATTTTTTCCTGCCACATGAAAAGCTAGAAAATAATTGTTGAAGCCGTTGTGAGCTAGATTGGGGTACACTGACATATTTAATGTTCCTGAGATGCTCTGGTGAATACATATGACTGACAACTTGTGCCTCAACTTGGGAAGCAGACATTTGGTATGACATGTTGGCTGACATTAACATTCCTTAATGATGACTTACTATATGTGGTGTGTGTATCTGTACTTCTGATCTTAGCGGTGACTGTAATATGAGAATGTGGTCTCCAGATTCAAAACAAACTGTTTTTATGATTCTCAGAACCATTTACAATTAAGAACAAAATAAATTAATAACGATGCATGCCTTTCAGTTATACAGCAGATGAACTGTTGCTTTAAAAGGAGTATATGTGATTAGGATTTAAATAGTAAGAGCTAAAGCAGATGATACACTTAGTGTGTATTTGGAAGAAGTGCTCTCTCTTCCTAATATATGGGTCTCATTGTCATAGTACATTATCGCCTTCAACTGCCCACATTGCATTTAGCATTCCTTGTTCTGTGATTTGCTGTTAGAAAGTAAACACTGCCAAAATCTGCAACTCTGATTCTCTAAGGAAATCTAATTGTAAAAGTACATAATACACACCCAGAAGCTTTTAAAGATATAACCTACAAGCCGGGCCTTTCTAAGACACTGAGAGGCCTGAGAATGTTAATTTGAGGCCCATACTTGCTGCTTTCTTCTCAGAGCACCTTATAACCGTGTCATTTTTTCTATATCTGCTGAGAAACAAAATTACATATATGAGCCATATTGGCTGGGCCATCCTAGGGTTTAACGTCCAAAAAAAAGAGTGACTTTTCCAATTTCTGTGGTGCAACAGGTGAAGGAAGAGAAGGAGATCAAGGGTCTTCTTTCATAGGAAGACAGCGAGAACTTAGTCCCACCTAAGTATGCACAGGATAGCAACCTTACCTCTGCCAGTTTTTTCCATCCTCTCCTGCTGTTTGGATTGATTGCAACATGCTTCCACATAGAGGGAGGGAGCCCTCTGGAGGCCCAGCTGACCCCGCCCCCCCAGGGCCTTATGCCATCTTGCACAGCAGTGACAGGATGAACAGGTGAAGAATGGGGCAGGAGGAGACAAGTTAGTGGGATTCTGAAAGAAAAGAGTTGGCAGCAGTGGAGCAGTGCTAATGTTGGAATGGCCCACCATGTTTGAGGCTTTTGTCATATGCAAGGCCCAAGGTAGCTGCCTTTCCCTTTAAAAGGTCTAGTTTGAGGCTTACATTTTATTTATTTATTTATTTATTTATTTATTTATTTATTTATTTATTTATTTATTTAGCTGTTGTGATTAACAGAGGGTCCTGCATGGTGCCACTTAATCTGGTTTGCACACTGATCTGGGCTTTAGAAATTAATTCCCCTGCATTTTACCTGTAGGATGATTGTGAGTCATTCGTCCAACTTCAATGCTCACTTCAATAAGAGCTTCCAGTCTTTCTGGCTTCCAGTATTTCATCCCTAAGCACATGGCTTTTGTGGCTGCCCCGAACCCTGAACCTAGAGCAAGAAATATTAAAACAGCTACTTGAAAAAAAAGATCAAATGAGCTATGCATGATCATGAATCTAAGTGGGGGATAGCTGAGGCCCCCAGGGGGAGAGGAAGCAATAAGGAGGTGTCCCCAATCCAACCATGATGGCCTTCCTTCCAGCTACTGATTGCCATTCTTCTGGCCCTCCCCATTGTGCCTGTTTCCAGCTCCAGAATTACTTACCTATCATGCAGATGTGAGAAATTTGGAGAACTAAAACAAAGGACAATGGTGGGGAGTCTGCAGTACTCTAAATCTGGTTCTAAAATCTTCCAAGGTTTGGTAGATTTAATATATCAGTTTGGAAAATCATCAAGGGCCTGGGAGCACCTCATGTTGGTCAAGTATATGGAATATGTGCCAGGGATATGGTATATGACAATAGTTTGTTCCTGTCTTTTCCCTCAGCTTTTCTTTTAAATTAAATTTTATCTCAATACTATTATTATTTGACATGTTGTAAGTTGCTATAGATCTATGGAAATAGCAGGATGGAGATTGAAATAAATTAGATGAATAGAAGCAAATTAAAATAATAATTCGTAAGTAACAAAACCAAATAATAATAACGGAAAAGCAACAGTGACAAGCAAGTTGTGCAAAACCCTGCAAGAATAAAATCATCCTCATTCGATGCCTAATGGACAAGGAGCGTCAGGACCAAGCAGATCTTTCTAGAAATAATGTTCTAAAGATGTGAAGACAGCACAAAGGAGGTGTTGTCATCTGTTGTTACGCTGGAGCTCCATAAGCTGTTTGTTGGGCACCTTCCATCCAATCCAGTCCGTGATTCAGATTGCTGTTGCATCATATAGTGGGCTATGGATTGGGTTATTAGATCCACATATCAGATTGACTGTTACTTTTTCTAGTACAAGGTGATTTTTATCGTCATCTCATATTTGGCAGTGTGATCCCAGTCTAGTAAATAGCTAATGTGTGGGAAGTCACCAACAAAATTACAGTAATTGAGGGCATTGTACTTAATGTGAAATATGGACAGCAAGCAGCTATGCTTCATTTTTATTTTTAACACTTAGTCTGTTTTTAATGGGACATAAATCCACCAAACGGCAGTAAGATATAATATTCCCACTCATATGTTATTTTACCAACAATCACTGAACATATTCTGGTTGTGGTTACAGGGCTTTGGAAGTGGAGTGTACAGTATATTTTTAGCCCCATAGCTATGTAACTCATGGGCATTATTGGAAAATCAAGTCGGGGGGAGGGAAATATTAAATCTTAGCTCAGGAGGCAAGTGTTCCTAAAATGCTCTCCAACTAAATCTAGCTATATCTTTAATGTAATGTGTGGCTTAATCTTTACTCACAAAAAGGAAACTTATGGTAAGGTATGATAAGCCAACAAACACAGCTGTTCTTGGTTGCAAAATCTTATTTGTATCAACAGTTTTTGATTTATGTAAAAAAAATATAGCTGTGAATTTAACTTGGGGCTTATCTATGCTACAAATGTATGTTGGTTTTTAAACCAGTTTAAGTGACTGCTTGAATGCTATGCATTTGAAAAAGGTTCTGAGTAGTCTCTTTACAGATGCCCAACACTTTCTAGTTCCCTCACAGTACTACAAAACCTAGGGTTCTCAAGGATGAAGGAACAGCTATTAGGAAAGTTTAAGGCTAACTTGGTCATATGACCACTTGTTTGTCCACCAATGAGACTAGAAAATCTTTTGGTGTTCTGTCCTATTCCTGATACATCACTTCTGTGATTTCAACATTTGTCTTACTCGAGCTGTCCGGTAGGGCAAGAAACAGGTCTGTGGGGATGCAGCTGTAGAGCCGTCTGGTCAAAGAGTCACTCCAAGCAGAGCTGAGCAGGTTGAGATGCTGCACCAGCAACAACATGGAGGCAAATGAGCAGTTTTATAGCTAGTTCCGCTAATCCTACCTTCATAGACCCTGTGATTCAGGATTATTCCTCCCATGCCTTTACCCTTATTAGCCTAGGGTGTTCAAAGGTGAAAGAACATTCAGAGGCTTGGGATGATCAGAGGCTGAGTTTGGGTTCTTACTAGAGATGGGGATGAATTAAAAAAATGGTGATCCATTTTGATTCATGATTCGTCAAGGTTAGCAACTCAACGAATACGAATATACGAATATTTTTCACCGAATCAATGAATCAATCCGTCAATTTATCTTTGCTTTAAATGACTATAAAACTGACCCCTAAGCACCTAGAGAGACCATATCTGCATAGAAGCTTCCTCAGACGCTTTTCTATAACTCCTGAAAATTTGGTGAACATTGGATAATGGACCCCTGAGTTATGTAGCCACAAAGGGAACACCCCAGGAAAACTCCCCCCAGGTATTTAGAGAATCCAGAATCACAATGGAGCTTCCTATGTCTTTTCACAACATGCCTGCCAACTTTGATGAAGATTAGATATCAGACATCCAAGTTATTCACCCACAAATTGGATCCTCCCAGGAGAGTTTACCTCATGGCACAGAAGCCCATGGTATTGAGGGAATTATTTTTGGCCCCAGCAGAATGAGAGGTCTTTGGCACTGAGAGGCATGTATGAGGCATTGAGTTTGTCTTCAGCAACATTACCCCAAAAAAAAGCCATTCTGCCTACTGGCTGCCGATCAGCTGATTGGAGGCCGATAGGCAGCCGCCACCCCCACAGCCAGCCACCCCCACAGCCTACCCCCTTGCTTTCCCTACGTTAGCGCCCACCCCACCCCAACCGATCCACCCTTACCTTAATGACTGCTGCCAAGGTTTCTATCAAGCCTACGCAGCCACAGCATGTAAAAACGGAAACTGGCTGCCTTTTGCAAAGATGGCAGCTGCAGCTTCCCTACCCTAAATGAAGCCACAGCCGCTATCTTTGCAAAGGGCAGCCAGTTTCCTTTTTTACACGCCCTGGCTGCGGAAGCCTGATGGAGACCTTGGCAGCAGCGATTAAGGCAAGGGGTGTCGGTGGGGGTTGGGTGGGGGCTAAGGTAGGAAAAGGAAGGGGGTGGGTAGGCTGTGGGGGTGGCTGACTGTGGGAGGTGTGGCTGCCCATTGGCCTCCGATCAGCTGATCGCCAGCTGATAGGCAGAATTTTTTAAAATATGAAAGACGAATTAAAATGGGTAAATATTCATCCCTTTGTATTTGTGGGGGGGTCTCTGGAACTCATGAATATGAAGGGACGAATGTTTAACGAATTGACTATTTTCGTTGAAAAAGCCGGTCTGTTTTTATATTCGTCCCTATCTCTAGTTCCTACCTGTGTCAGAATTTTGGCATAATAAACAGAACTCTATTTGTGTTTGTGTAAGGTTTGTTTAACTTCCCGCTGACAATTATGGTTAATTGATATGGTGCTATAGCATGTCTCATTAGAGCAAGTGGTCATGGCTGAGATGTAGCCAAGCACCTCATCAACTAACCACAATTAGCTGCAGACAGGTACACAAAACTTATGAAAACACAAATAAGATCGCAACCAATGACTTAAAGGTAATTAACCAGTAAATAATAAATTTCCCCTATTTTTCTTTTCTTTATTGCCTTTTGTTTTCTTCCTTTCTTCCTTTTGGTAACTAGGGCATAATGAATTTACATTTTGAAAGTAACATAATGATGAGCAAGAACACAGTTATTGGTACAGCATCTGCTTTCTAAATACTTTTCATGGTTATTTTAAAATTCTTTTTAACCCTCTTTAGAGGCATTTTGACAGAATTTTTTCACATGTTGTACTATTTTATTGGTCATGAGTTGTTCTTCCAAAAAAGTGAGAAAATCATAATCAACAAAAGTAATGGGTGACTCAACAAGCAGTTTATTTCAATGAGTAATGACATTTTTACATTGTCATAACAAGTAGTGGAAATTAATTATTTTAGAAAATCAGCTTTCTAAGCTGTAACCTGAGAAGGAAGTTTTCTGGTGGTGCAAGCAGGAAGGCCTTTTTGGTAGTGGTCCAACATTTATAGAATTGGGGCAGAATTTATAATCCCAGATGCTTGTCTAAAAATATATTTGTTTACTATTATCTTTCATGATTTTAAGCCATTTAATTGTCACTGATTGAAACGCTGTTGCTTAGTGTTGCAAATCCCAGCTGGAGTTAGGCTCATTGGATCAATGAAATTTATAGAGGAGTTGACTCATCAAATACCCATTGATTCAATGGCCCTCCTCTAAACAAGAGGATTTCAGCCAATGTGCGTGTTTCAATTACATTTCAGTATGATTTAAATTATTTAATACTTATAGGAAGATAAGCCACACTACACAAAAAAAGATTTGAAAATGTGGAGATATAAAGAGAGATAAGGAATCAAGTAAGCTGATAGACAGGGTTGCATCTTCTAGTCTGGGCTTCAATTTGGTCTTGTGCTCTATGTTTCTAGGATGATTTTGGAAGAAGCAAAGCTGTGAAAAGGTTAATCAGTCAAGAGGCTGTAGATAACCTGATTCTGCAGAGACCGCCCCCCAGGGTGCAGATTACTGGACTGTGTAAGTGTAGTATCAATGTCTGTTGATTCCCCGCAGCTCAGCTACTAAGCTAACAGTACTAATAGTATTCTTTTTTTGAGGGAGCTTCACCCAGTTTCCTATCAGGACAGATAGGAATGAGGGTTGTGTGGTATGACATTAGGGGAGGGTTGTGTGGTATGACATTAGGGGAGGGTTGTGTGGTATGACATTAGGGGAGGAAAATATTAATTCATATTGTGAATTAATATGAATATTAATTCATATTATCCTTGAATTAATATTTCCATACATATGAGAGAAGAATGGATAGGAGATGCTTTACATTGTTAATAGAACATTCACACAAGATGACAGTATATACACATGCAGTTTATTTGGTTGGCATCATCTTGGTCTTATCAAGTAAAGAGCCTATAAAAGTGATATTTTGGACTATAATCTAGTATTTCCTAGCCAGCATAGTGAGTAGGAGCTGAAATCCAAAACATCACTTTTCCAAGCTCTGTTTAATATGCACTAAAATTTCTGAGAAGGGCTGCAATAAACATGAGTTCCATGATGACTAGGAGCAACAGAATACTGTACAAGTCTGTGACCTACATGCCGTTCTTGGAATTAAAAAAATCATGACCTGGGTGTCCTCTACCTTAATTGAATTAAAGAGCAATTGCTCTGCCGCAGGGTATAGTTTGTTGCAGATCCCACCTGTATTTTCTCAGGTCTGCTGGCCATTCTGCTAATATTTCCCCCTGTGATCTTAACCTTTAAATGCCACAGCAAGGGAAAGTTTATAGTCATGCTATAGCTTCTCTCTCAAGATCGTCCTAAGGAAACCTGAATTTTCAGTGGCTGTCCTATCTTACCCCACTGCTGCCCAGGTGAACAGCAGCATGGAGACAAGATGATTTGTGAACAGCAGAGATGAGGATTAAACTGTTTGTATGTTATATTTTCATAATGCAAATTTGGTTAAAAAGTGAAAAAAAAATAACATAGTTAACTAGAAACATGGGAAGCTGCCTTATGCTAAACCAGACCATTAGTTCCCCTGTCCCATTACTGGTATCAGTCCTCAAGGATTTTCATCTATTCCTAGCTCCATCTAGGAATCCTTGAGATTTGGTGATGGTATCCCATCCAAATACTAACATGAGGTGACACTGCTTAGCTTTCACAATCAAGTCAGACTAGCTTGTTCAGCATGGTTTGATGGTGGTTTAACTGCAATTCTACTTGGTTTGAAACGAAGGTACCAAAAAGTTACATTTCCAAAATAATGCATCACATGAAAATATATTTTTTGAGATGCATAATATTTTCCAGTTACAAGTTTCTTATTTTAAAAGTTACTTTAAGGCCTGTTTATAGGCATTTTGAGCTAAAATTGTGAAGTTTGATTCTCATATTAATCTGAAGTTCTTTTTAAAAATAGAAAAACGAACAATCAATACAACGTGTAATGGAATAAGTCACCAAATTTTTGTTGCAAAAACCTTTGTTTTGGTTTTTAAAAAATTAGCTTTGTTATACTGTACATAAGTTTCATAACTTTTTAAAACGTTAGCTCTGGAACTCTGTGCCTTTCAACACCTTTCAAGACTACACATCTACGAGTTAGACATTTCTCTTATACCACTTCACTGTACCAACTGAAGTTTGTGTTATGTGCCTTCAAGTCAGAACTGACTTATAGCAACCCTACCTGACTTTCAAGGTATGTGAGGCATTTAAGGAGTGATTTTGCCTGTTCCACACACCCCGTAAGTTTCCATGGCTGAGCCAGAATTTAAACACACGCCTCCTAAGCCCTGCTGTGCTACTCTGTCCACTACACCATGGTGGGTATCACACCAATTGAACTTACTTAGGGAAAAAATATAAATCAAAAAGAATTGCAAAAAAAAAAAATGAATGCTCTCATCTTGTGAGCTTGTTTTTCAAAGTACTAACACCTTCTCAAGTACCTTCTTAGAATCAATCACTATAGGCATAAAAGAGAGAATGGTGCCTGGAACAGGTCTACCTGTTACCCTGAAAGATCTATATAGTATGGGTTTGATAGGGTGCTGTGCCGTACAATGTCATGCCATAGGAAATAAATCTGCTGAAGTTTCCTGGCCTCCTATACCTTGCCTTCCGAGCTAACTGAAAAATCAAGGAAAGCAACAGGTCTGTCAAACAGAGAGGATTGCACAGAGACAAAAATAATCACCATATTACATTGCAATGTTTATGCCATGGTACTTCATCAGTACATGATGATAGTGTTGAGTGGTTTTATATCCCAGTGAGTGATATCGTGTCATATCAACATGGTGCTGGAACGGGAGTTTGCATCACTTGTCTGAGGTCATGTTGTACCAATGAAGAAATGAGCTCTTTTGAACTAACATGATTAAAGATCACTAAATGATTTCTGCAGACTGCATGCGTTGCACTTACGGGTTTTGTGCAGTGCATGCCAGAAGTGAAATAGTCCAAGGCAGCAATAATTTAAGTTTCCCCGAGGACCCACAGGGGAGTTTTACTTTGGCTCTTAATACATGTACAGTATCCAGTTTTGTCATCTCAGCAACCTGATTTCAGATCACTTCACACTAACAAATGTGTAGCAAGTACAGGCCCTTAAATGAAACATGACATATTGTGTTCCTGAAAATAAATACAGAATTCCAGGAGAAAAAAATCTGGACCAGGAGGCATCATGCCAAGGACAAAGGCTCTTTAAATAGATAACTAGATTGAGATGACGTATGCAAGGACACAATGCCCTACCAAAGGAATTCCCGGCAGCTCACTTAGCATCTCTGGGCAGATATGAAATTGTTGCAGACCTGTACAAAAGGCATGATCCTTCTACTCATGGTCATAGTGCACAGAAAGAAGAAACATGTCTTTTGTTCATGGGGGGGGGGGGTAACAACCAAAAACATCAAGAGTTTCTTTACAGAGGAAACTTGCAAGGCATATAAAGAATTGAAAGAAAATATACCTCACTAGTAAGCCTGTCCTAAAATTAGGCATTTTAATCAGATAAACGGAGAGGAGAACAGCTCAAAATTGCCTGAAGAGCCTTTGACAGTTCTCTTGGGCTATGCAAATTTCTTCTTCAAAAAACACCAGAGTTAACATAGTCCACTGTACCTCAAAGAAGGATAGCCAGCCTGTGTAGCCTTGAACAAGCTGAGTAGTCTTGTTTACTTGGAAATGAATCCTGTTTGGTACAATGGTAGTATGCCTGGATTGTGGGGTACCCAGTGTGATGTAGTGGGTAGAGTGACTAGGACTCTAGAGACCAGGGTTCAAATCCATTTAGCCATGAAAATGCACCAGGGGTGTGGAAATGGTAGAACTACTTCTTAATTGCCTCAGTTGCTTTGTTCATAGGAGGCCTTATTAGGGTCACTATAAGTTGGCTCTGACTTGACAGCCCATAACAACAATTCCTGGATTGCACCTCATAATTTAACTCAGAAAAAAATGTATGCTAAATGTAACGGCCTATTTATTAATTTAAATCTCTTTAACAAGAATTTGCCTTAAAAATACCATAAAGTGGTTAAAGAGATGGAATGTTAAGAAACTGAAAGATAAAGCACAATAGACTAAAACAATAATATAAACTATGTATAATAATAGTGGCATAAAAACTCCCACTTGTAAAATAAACACAGACAGCCATTATTTTAAAAGTGGACTGAACCATACAAAGGGAGTAATAGACCCAGCCAAGTCCAAGAAATTTTGCCACCTGAAATGAAAAACTGGATGACACCCTTCCCATTCATTGAGCAAAACCTAACTAGGCAGACAACTGAGTCTCACTTCAACACTGATGATGGGATACATCTGAAGGCAGTAGCCTAGCTCAGAGACACAGAACACACTGAATGGGAAACAGATCTCCCCTCTTAACATCTCACTGTCACTTTCAAGCACTTGCTGAGGTGATAACTTTCCTCCGCTTAATGGAAGGACTGCCCCAGTATGTACTGCAGCCTTGATTTTTTTTAAACCGTAGAACACAGCCTAAATAGTGAGCTGGGACTAATTTATCAATTAGTAAGGATACCTTGCAGAACAGGGTGGGGAGATACTTCCTGTCAAAATTAGGGGGTGTATCCCCCAGCTCTATGCCAGAGATACCTATGCCTACCACTGAGAAATAAATGATTTGTTTCCTACAGATTTTTGCCAACTCTTTATGAGTCTTTATCATCTAAACTCAGCTCTGCCTCTCCTTACCACCTAAATCTGATGAAACTGTTTCGGCTCTAGATCAGTGTTTGGCATCAGTAATGAATGAGGACAGTACACTGAAACTGAACCCAGACAAGAGAGAGGTGCTCCTTGTCAGTCGAAAGGCAGATCAAGGAACAGGGATGCACTCCACTTCAGAGGGGTTTACACTCCCTCTGAAAACACAAGTGCACAGCTTGGGGGAGCTCCTGGTTTCATCTCTGAGCCTGGATGCCCAGGTTTTGGCAGTAGCCAGGAATACATTTGCACAATTAAAATCAGTGTGCCAGCTGCAACAGTTTATCGAAATGTCTGATCTGGCCATTGTAACACATGCCTTAACTACATCCTGACTGGATTACTGTAATGTGTTCTATATGGGGCTACCTATCGAAAGTGTCTAGAAACTCTAGTGGGTCCAAAATGTAGCAGCCAGTATCCTGACTGGGGCTGGTTACAGGGATCACATAACTCCTCCAGTTACAGCAGCTCCACTGGCTGCCAATCCATTTCCAGGCACAATTCAAAGTGCTGGCTTAAACCTATAAAGCCCTAAACAGCTTGGTCCCAAGCTACTTGAAAGACTGTCTCTCCCTGCTTGGGTGTTAAGATAATTTGGGGAGGCCTTCCTCTTGAGCCCATCACCTTCACAAGGGCATTTGATGTGGACACAAAAGAAGGCCTTCTCTGTCACTGCTCCAAGGCTTTGGAACTCCCTCCCACAGGAGGCCAGGCTGGTCTTATCTTCGTTCTCCTTCCCCAAGCAAGTGAAGACCTTTTTCTTCAGGCAAGCTTTTCCTCAATGACTGGCTGCCTGAGTGTGATCTTTTTAGATGGATTGTTATGCATCACTGCTTTGACTGTTTTTAAAATTGCTTGAGTTTCCCATTTCTAAAAGGGGCATTTTGTTTGTTCCTTTTTAATATGTCTATACTTAGCATTTTTAGCTTTAAATATTGCCTGCTAATTATGTATGCCACTTTTGTATACTTATTGTTTTCTTCTTAAATATTGTCTTTAAGTCTTGTAAGCCGCCTTGTGTCCTTTCCTAAGGAGAAATATGCGGTAAAAATAATCAATCAATCAATCAATCTGAGTTAACCTGAAAGGGCAATGAGGTTGGACTGTATCAGTTTTGGGAGCAGGGGGATAATGGCTGAAATTACGCTCTCCAGGAAAAAAAAAAAAGATCAAATCTGCAGAGAGTCTTGTCATAGCATGTGATGCCCAGGCCCACAGTGGTCCAGAATAGCTCCTTGCATGTTATTTTCTGCTCTGGTTTATTTACAGTATTTTATGCCACAGTTTCACGCAGTAATGGACTGCCACTTTCCTCCCATTCATTGTCTGCCTACCTTTTCCCCATTCCCACGTTCCCCACTTCCTTTGCTCCTCCCTCACCTTCTTTCTTTTTCTTTCTTTTTCTGCTTTGCAATTCCCTTTTTGTAACCTGTAATTAAAATTGCACATCTGAACATGTGCATAAAGACCTTTTTAAAAAAAATTAAAAGGGCAGACAAGAGAGAGAGGCATGTTGTTCCTCTCAAGGGACATCATCCTCACCCCCTGATATGACCATGGCAACAGTGTACATACCTACACCTTCATTTAATTAAAAATAATGAAAAAAGCATGTTGTTACAAGCAAGGTCACATCTGTTTACGGCTAACAAGCAGAAAATACATTTTCCCCATTTTACTGCAGAGGTGTTGTTCCAGCCCACAATAATCCACCTTACCTTTCTCATTAAATGGTGTGTGCCAAGCTAGTAGATAGTTGTCTGGCTTCAGTTGTGAGCAACCTTCAATTGTGGCAGGGTCTGACCGTCTCCCAGGAAGTATGTCAATAACATCAACATAACGTTTTACAAGTTCCCGGTAAAGATCTTCTAAACACCAATAATCTGCTCAGGTGAAAAAACGTGTTATACAATTAGGCGAAACAACGGAAGGAGAAGTGTTTAAAAGAAAGGGAAGGCAATCTATGATCTACATGCTTTTTTATTTATTAAGGTTGGTTAGCATGGATTAGTTACTCCTTAGCACCCTGCTGTGGATATGTCTACTCTAAACAGTTGTGCTAGTGAAATCTTGTGCAAGTTTACTGAGATTTGGAAGCTCCACACCAATAATTGTAACCAGTATTGCAAACTAGTGGCACGTGATAAAATCTGGAAAGATAACAGCTGTCCTTATTCTTGAGAGAGACAGCCACATGTTTTCATAATGTTTAGGATGTTTTATTCTTCTGATTTATCTCTGAATAGATTTCCAGAAACGATAAAATGTAAAATTCTTCTTCTAACTGCAAGTTCCCAGAGTAGTTACTTTTTTGAATAGACATAAATTCACAACCTGAACCACAGTACTCCAGTATACAAAATACCAAAAGAAGCAGTGGAAATTTTATTCCTGCAGCTGAAATGCAGGGCAAAGAACCTATGCTCTGGGGACCAATTAAGTGTATCTTCCATTGGTTGTCCTATCTTTTCCATTGATTTCAACTTCTTGTTTTGTTTTGTTTTTACAGATTACTCTTTTCAACGAGGAAAGATTTTTTCACTGATACACTCTTGTACTTCAGAGCTTTGTACTTCAAGTTCCAAGGCTGCCTGAGCAAAGACAGAGAGTGGGTGAACTTAGTGGAGAGCAAAACTGGTTAGCTTTGTTCTCCAGAGCTCTACCATTAACAGGTTGCTTCCTAGTACCGGACCTACCACAGGCAGTCATTTGGAGTTTGCCTTCTTCTCTGGAGAACAGCACTGGGCACTTCTGCTGGTCTCTACACAGACTGTCTGCTGGCTGTCTTGCTGTTTAGGCCAAACTACATAAGGCGGTTAGCTCTGCATTTGGAATAGTGCTCCATGAAGGGATAAAAGATGTCTGAGTGTTCTACGACAATATTCACATTTCTGAATATTGCTAATTAATTTGCTTTTTTGCGACTCATAATCAAAGGGTAAACACAGGCTTCTTGTGTAATTCTAATAGCTTTGCTAAGGAGAAATCTATGTTTTTCAGCCTCCAATTCAGAACTCAGTATTATGTCTAGTTGACCCTCAGATAGACCATTTTGTAACAGTGGTTTCAGGAGAGCAAAGCTGTGAGCAAGGATCTTGGACAAAAATAAGCCTCTTAAACATGAATGTTTCATGTTCATGAAAGAGGAGTACATGAAAGCTTTGGCTTGTTTTGTGATTTATCTGTTCATGTAATCATTTGGTATCATTTCACTCTTGATTTCCTGTGAAATTGCCTGAGACATTTTTCATTAAATAGTATTGTGAGGTCTGTCATCAGCCACCCTGTCAGAACTTCCAGGGGAAATTTTGAATCTGTAAAATGACCTGGACTCCATGAAAAGTGTTCTTTGCTTCAATGGGTTCCTTGTGAGATTACTGTGTGCCTAAGTCCTGGTGCCTGTCATCTTTGATCAGGTCAACACACACATTTGGTTTGGAAGTGCTACAGGCTGGGGGATAGAGGACACTTTTCTACAGCCTCCAGTAGGGAGTCTCAGGTATGAAGTGGCTTGATAAGGAAATATCTCTGCCAATGGATTAAAAATGTATCTGGAAGACTGGTAAATATTTTGCCATGACACAACTCAGCCAAGAGGAAGGTTCTCAGTTAGGATCCTGTTTTTGTTATATACAGTAGTTCCTCGCAAGATGATGTTAATTCATTCAGCGAAAATTGCTGTCTTGCAAAACAGCGACTGTTAAAACAATCGTCTTGCGAAGCACGGACCCAGGCTGGCAAATTTGTCATCTTGTGAAACAGTGTCCCTTAAAAAAATCATCTTGCGAAGCATGGACCCAAACATCATCCAGCAAAAATCGCCCATAGGGAAAACCGTTTTGCGAAGCGCAACAGTGATCGCAAAAAGTCATCATCTTGCGGGTTTGTCATTTTGCTAGGTAATCGTCTTGCGACGTACCACTGTACTGATTTCATGTTCCAGTAAGTCTTCTGTCTAAATCTTTCTGTCTAAAATCAATGTGGCAGTGAGCTGTATTGCTGATTCCTGCTTGAATGTATGTCCTATTGGAAGATACTATCAGGCCACAAAGAACTGCAAGGATGAGCAGGTGAGCATATATATGAAGAAAGAGGTTCATGGGCCTCTGATCATTTGCAGGTCCTTTGGCTTTGATAGTAACCCAGAAACTACAGAAGGAGGGTGGCAGCCACAAAGTGAGTTCTAAAGAATAGCTGTAATCAGCTTGAAGATGGCTAAGTTCAGAGCTTGAAAATATTTCTTTTTTGGACTATAACACCCATAATTCATCTACTAGCATAGCACTGGTGGTGGTGGGGATTCTGGGAGTTAAAGTCAAAAAGATAACTCTTCCAAATTCTGGTCTCAACTATAACCAACACAGATCTGTTCTCCTCATGTGTAAACGGGTCCTAAATGCTCAAAAAAAGAATGTGTCCCACAAAGTTGTTCCTGTGCTTATCCAAACATAAATGAAGCACAGATAAAGTATCCAACAGAGAATAAGATTTTTAATACAGTATCATACAGTCAGAGAATGTAGCATCTAATTCTCACATTCAGACTTTGGTGAGGTCACAGCTCATCCCTGTCAAATGTTGTTTTGAAACATTGTATTGCCTGTAACAGATCAGCTTAATAACTCTTTTACTGTTCCTTTCCCTTCCCTTTGAACAACCTAGCACTGAGAAATAAAGCAAATAACACTTCCCCTATCCCTTTATTCCTGCTCCACATAAGGCTTAATTTGCTGCATTTCTATATAAAATAAGTGAACAGAGAGATAAACTGCAAGCAGATGAAGAACACTGAAACTTTAGAAAGTAATCTGCAAAAGGCAAGCCCTGTACACATTTTAATGTTTTTCAGTGTTAGCTGCTACTGTGACTGTTGATGGTAGAGTTGTAATAAATAGCAAATCTATGGTGTTATGAGCCAAATGTTCAGACTGCAGCATCCCCAATACTTACAGTGGACCCTCGACTTACAGACATTTCGAGTTACAGACTTCTCTGGCTGCAAAATTTAGATTCGACTTGCAGCCAGAGAATCGACCTATAGACCGGAAAAAAACCCAAAATGGAACAAAAACGGAACAAAAACAGCAGGTTACGGATTAATCGGTTTTCTATGCATTGTAGGTCAATGGAGACTCGACCTACAGACTTTTTGACCTGCAGCCACTGTTCCAATACGGATTAATTCTGTAAGTAGAGGGTCCACTGTATTTTAAAGCACTGTGTGTACAGTATCACCGAACATAGGTAGAAAGGACTCCCTGCAGCAGCCAGATTCCAAATTATCCACAGTATAGTGCTCTTTTGAAAAGGCTGCGGAAAGCCAGAAACTACCATTTCTGGATGTGATTCATTTTCTGTACATAATTTTTTAAAAAGACATAATTTTTAAAACTCTGTCAGACTTCTAACTCCTGTCCTCTGAAGATGCCAGCCACAGAGACTGGCAAAACATTAGGGGGAAAAACCTCCAGTACACGACCAAGCAGCCTGAAAAACATACAACAACCATCGGGTCCCAGCCGTGAAAGCCTTAGAGAATACATTTTTAAAATGTTTTTTTAAAAATATGTGAAAAATTGCACACCAGCCGACAGATATAGCCAGTTTCTGTAACTGCAGTGGATGGACTCAAGACCAAGATCTATTTTGACAATAGCTGCCCTGCTCTATACCATATACTGTAGATGGATATGTGGCTTGCTGTTCTAAAGCTGGTATAAGTCAAAATCATTGCAGAACAGCTTGATAAGCCTTGCAAATAACATTTATGTTTGCATAGAGATCAAGAAGCAAGAAACATGTGATGTGCATTTAATCACTGACTAAGTGACTATATTCAGAAGTATGTTAGTCATCCTTTCACTTGATAGGTTGACATCTTGGCTATTATCTTTAGGGCTTTTGCTTTTGTTCATACCATTGGCTAGCCAGTAGCTAAATATGAAATGTCCAAGATTCTCTTCAAGAGTCCTTTAGCAGCTAAATTTAGAGCATCTTGGCCTCATTAAGATAACAGTGGAATGTAAGGGAAATTTCATTGACTTTGACATTGCTCAGATCAAACATAGAACAAGACAGTCGTTTAGAAAAGTATATTCGTATTTAGCAGGGCTATAGATGCTGCTGTAGACAAATATCATACGTTTCCCCAACTGTTTTAACTTTCTGTTCTCATATTTTGTGCAGTGGCCGCACTGTGTGTGAGCCAAAAATATTGCATATAAATTAGATACAATTGTAATGCATACTTTTAGACACCTTTTGATGCAGAAAAGAATTTATTCTTATTATGAGAGGCAACTGTATGTTTATGTGGTAGAAACTGGAACCTATGATTGATAAAAATGAGATAGATTTCCCATTCCCCATCCACATTTAATTCAAGGTAAATTTGTACCAATATATCCCATATAAAACTATGTATTATCTTGATTTATACAAATAATGTTAGGGATTTATCAACCAAGCAAAAGAGCAAGAAATAAGAAACCTTGCCACTATACTTAGTAGGATTACTTCACAGTATTACTTAAACAATAATCCTGGGTCAAACTGAAGGTAGCAGAGAAAAAAAAAAGACTAAATATGAGAAGGATTGACTCCGTTAAAGAAGCCATGGCCTTGTGTTTGCCAGGCTTGAATAGGACTGTTACTAACAGGACTTATGGAAGGTTGCTGATTCATAAGATCACCGTAAGTTAGAAGCAACTTTGAACAAATAGCATTTTCAAATAAAACAGAATACTTTTAAGTGCTTCAGATATAATTATTTTCAGTACTTACAACAGCCATCCGGATACTATGTTCCTCAGATTGGATATAAAAATCTGTGACATTGTGGCTTGCCTAAAGTGAATTCACTAATGAGGTGGTATTTGAACCAAACTCATCTCACAATTCATATTCTTAGCCACTACAGGGCCAATGCAGAGTATGCTATACATTGTTCACTGAATATAATACACATCTCTGTATACACTCACTAATCAGCTACCACTATATTTCAGTTACAAGTGTTTTCCAGCATTTTATCTCATCCCAGCTTGTATGCAGACAACTGAGTTTTTTCCTACCTGTGATGAGAGCTTCTGCTGTAGCCATGTGCAGAAGAGTATTGTCACTCACTGGCCATTTGTCAGAGGATAGAACCAGATTCTCAAGTCCTCCAATTTCTTTCAGTTCCCCTTGGATCTGTGCACCTAAAGCATTGTTCTCCCTTGTGAAATTCCGGTATCCCAGTGCATCCCCTACCCCAGCCAGTAACATAGCAGCCTTAAATTTCTCCATTGCAAGATGAATTTGGTGCTCTTCCAATTCCTGTTTGGTCTCTAAAAGAGTCACTTGGTGTTTCTTTGTTCCTTTGCCTTCAAGCTCAGGCCGAGCAACACTTTATATTGGAGCCATTGTGTCACTGCATAGAGCTTTCCATATAAGGCAGGCCTTTCCTTCTCTGGCTTTGCAGATGCCACCACTTGTCTAACGGCCAATGGAAGGATAAAAATTGTTAGTCCAAGTATTTTCTGACTTATTTTTAAGTGGCAAGCTCGCAAAGTGTACCGCAGGCTAGGATGTGCAACCAGAAAAAATCTGAAGTCCTCTTATGATCCAGGGCAAAACAAGCGAAGAAATATTTTGGCTATGAAGTTTCAGTAACTCTACACCTAGAAAAACACATGCTGTAATCAGGAAGTTTATTTTTATGACTGTGCAAATGGGTATATTTTTTCTGGTTTTTGTATTACTATGGCCTCAATTATTCTTCAGAGGAATCTAAAAAAACAAACTAGGGGTACTGCTGATCTTGTTAAGGTACAGCTGTTGAATAGGTCAACAATTAAAAGAACACAGTGCAAAGCCTCTATTTCTCCAATTGCTAAATTAACTGAAGTAGCCTTGGGCATTTTACCCTGCAAAATACAATTTGTTTGTTACAGTCAGCCTATGCTACACTGCACAGAAGAGTTTGGACAGTGTTCCTTCTTAGTGCTCCTGCATTAGAAAAGCATTTTCTGCACGCTCACCAGTGGGTTATTCTGGGGCATGTAGGGATTCCCAGAGGATGCTTAGCTGTGGTTTCTGATTTCCATCATGAATCTAGGTCCTTCCTATTTGTGAAAAAAGCTCTGTTAGGGTTCACTTGAGCAATTAAAACAGTTAGGACACCTTATTTTGTAGTTTTCCCTCAATGGACAAATAGTATACAGTATCTGTCAATGTTTCAATGCATGAATGGATTTACATACATTTATATTGAATGCAGCAAAACACGTTCACAGAACTCTGAAGAAAACAGGAATGAATGCACACTACTATTCATTGCTAAAAAGAAATACTGTTTTTAATATTTTCTTTATTCCATTGGGCATTATGGAATTATTTCTTATTATAGCAATACAAACATGGTTTTGTAAACTAACAAGTTCATGATTCATGAGTATTTTAGAAGATTGACCTTTAAAAGATGAGTTAATGATTAATTCAGCAGAGCACTGCCTACTTCAATGTCCTTCAGCAATTAAAAGTAATGGAAAGGAAGTCTTAGCAAATCATCGGTACTTGGTGGGGGAGATGACCAGTCACTTGAACAGTTGCATGGATTATATTCCATCATTCTAAGTCGTACCTCTCAGCAGCACATTTAACACAAAATATCCCACACAATTTGCTGGTACTTAATAAATCCATTCTTCTTAGAAAAGTGGATTGTGAGAAAAATTGGTAACAGTTAAAATTTGTGTTGTGTAATTGTGCAACAGTCAAATGTACACCCACAGCACGACCCTTTTGATACTGATGAAGAGAGCTGGATTTGCCTTGAAAATTTGTGTTATATTCCAAGTGGACTCATTACCTGCTTTTGGACAAGTTACTCTCACTCTAGCCTACATTCCTGCTACATAGCATGCAAGTAGGACCTGTGTCATGGTAGATTAGTGTTGATACTATGTTTATGCTCTTTTATATATTTTAACCATTTTAATAACCTTTTGCTTTAAAGAAAAATTGGCTTGAACATTATAAAATATTATGTAAATTAATATATCAATAGTAAATGACTTTAAATATATTTTGTTCTCTTTTTGTCTCCAATGTGCAAACACAGACACTGCACACATCAGGGCAGGCAGAGGAATTTGTACAATTTTCCAGAACATCTAGTATCTAGTTACCATCAGTTACTGTCTTCTTCCATGATCATCTTTAGATCCTAAGGGAGATCCTGGCATCTCAATATAGCAAGGAAATATGAAAAGAATTAAATTGCTTTAATTGTTATTGTTTTTAGCATTTTCCTCTGCACAGAAGTGTGTAGACTAGAGCAGCGGTCCCCAACCTTTTTGGGACTGCAGACCAGCTGAGTCTCTGAGGAAGGCAGGGCACCCCGTGTTTGCGCGTGCATACTCTCGGGTGCATGCGCGAAGCAGTGGGGAGTGCACGCATGCCAGCGCGGTGTGAGCGCTCCCCCATCCCTTTGCGCACGAGCACCTGCCCACCCTTGCGCGTGACCACCCCTTTGTGCAGGAGCTCGGGCACATGTGAGAAGGGGGGGGAGCACTCACGCCAGCACTGGCACGCATGTGTGCAAAGCAGCTGTGGGGAAGGGAGTGCGTGTGGGGGGAGGTCTGTCTCAGGTCACAGACTGGCACCGCGTTGCTGACCGGGAGTTGATGACCTCTGGACTAGAGGACATATATTCTGGAGTCATGTAAACAAGATGACTGATGATAACAATCTGCATGCTGAAATACATCAGACAGCTTAACACAAGCTATGAATGTGCTGCTAAGATATTTATGTTTAAACTGCACTTCAAAATCTTCATAACACTTGAATTAAGAAGCAGTCAACAAGGGTGGCTGGCTATTGAACATTAAGAGGCCCAGAATTTCAAGACAAAGCATTTACACGTTACTGATTTTGCAAGGCAGAATGAACTCTCCTATAACCTCTTTGGAATCTTGCTCTTGATGCCATCTGAATGAATGCAATAATATGTAACTGCTATATTTCTGGACAAATACATCAAGGTAGTTGAACAATCTACTGATAATACAGTATAGGCAATTATAGCTTAAGTACTGGTCCAGAAGAATGGAAGAGCTGATATACTGGCATCTAGTGGTGAAATTAAACATAGGAAACATATAGTTCCCACATTTCTTTACTAAGCTGAAGTTTTACTTTCCTGAACACAACTGATGTTCCCAATGCCTAATCTGAAAATGAAATATGCCATTTTTCATCTGCATAGCCTGACATTGCATGCTGCTAGCTGCTGGAGAATTAAATGCAGAAGAACTGTATTTCAGCCAAATATACTTAGCAGGCAACATGAGGGCCAATGTAATGTTTACATTTACTTTTTCTATTTCTTTCCAAGATAAGCAGTTGCAGGGCTCCTGCAATTTTAACATATGCACATGAAAATGAATTTAAGGAGAAAGGCATATCTGCCAAAATTCACCCATCATGCACAGAAGACACAGCACCTTCTTTCTCTCCCTCTAGCAATTCACTTGTAGGCCCTGATCAATTAGCTCCTGACTAGCCATCTGACATGCTTCACAGGTAGGGTGTGCTTTAGGCTGCAATTCTATTCATGTACAACTGAATCTAAGGCCCAGTTAAGTCAACACATCTTGTTTCTGAGCAGGACCATATAAGGTTGCCCTATTGAGCACTTTTTAGTACCTTTGATTGTAGTGGGAGAATCAGGCATATGCACACCTCACTTCCAGTGGAAGTTCAATATGATCATAACTCAGTCTAAATCATGTCCATGATGTGCTATATTCAATAACTCAATGTTAAACAATTAATCATGAAATACCAGAAATTTCTTTGGTTAGTTATAAAGTGAAAATGTTAACATTTACTCTAATACAGGTATATTTGCTGTTTCTTTACTGACTGAATACAAACAATCAATAAACACTTTTGTTGAGTTCAGTTTTAAAATAAGAAAATTAAACTTCCTAAAAATGGACCTGATTGGCTTCTCCATACACCAAGAATGTTGGCAGCAAGCTGAAGAGATGTGTCAATAAATGTTTCACAGCATTATCTCAACAACTTTTGTGTTTGTATAAAAATACCACATACCACAAATTTTATTTAGGGATTTAATTTATATACCACAAATACTGCTTTTAATATAAGTACAATATAATACAGTTGTAATTATGTAACTGCTGGTGTTCACCCTGGGTTATGAACTGAATGGCATGCTGTGCTGTCAAAATGTTACTAAAATGGCCTCTAGTTAAACTTCTCCAAAGTATAAAATCATGCAAGATCTACATCCTATATGATACAACCAGTACAATAATTGAAGCCAATATCCTACAAATAGGCTGGGCTATCTTCTGAATTTTTTCTTGCAGTGTCCGCTTAGTCAGCCATCATTTTCTTGAAGCAGAAGTAGTGATTTCTGTTTCGTCAGTAGCATCCCACCACGACTTTCGAAACCAGTGACAAGTGTGCACAGTTATTGGCCAAAATGTCTTCATTACCTGATGCAGTTCAGACTGCAAATTAAGTCCACTGAGAAGAGTCTATGGTTAGGAAGCTTTACGTTTTCCTCCTGTGACTACTGGTCGTGCATATTCCACAAAATCATCTATTAGAACTGGCCATGCTCCTAAAGAAAAGTCAAGACAGTTTTGATTCAAAAACTATGTACAGTATGTGTAATGAGATCAAATTTATGGGTGAATACAATGATCTGTCTATAGTTGAACAGATTTTATTCAAACAAGAATATGAGATCCTCTAGCAGAAAGATCAATTGGATGGTGAAGTGTTAACACTAAAGTATATGCTTCATCTATACTTTAGAACCAAGATGATGTACAAGTACATGCACACACAAACATTCACTTCTAAAGACCCACTGGATTGGATCAAGACTTAGTTATGCTTAGAGTATATCCACTCAATCCAATCTTTAATGCACAGTCACAGACCTAGTAAGAGTAGATCCATTGAAATAAAAAGGTCTTAGATCAGTTATTAACACATTTTAATAGGTCTTTTTTTAAGTATGACCAAGTCTTAGTCCAACTCACAGGGAGTTTATGAACAATATTACAGTACTTCCACTACATTGTTCTTTTTATTTATGTATATTCAAACAATTACCTTCTTCATCATAGTTTGACATGTCATCTGCAATCATGTTTCCAAAATCTAAAAGAAGATTCCAAGTATCTTTGGGGATTGATCTTTTATGATGTTCCTATAGAAGATCAACAAATTAATATAAGCCAATGTCAAATTTTGTACAGTGGGGTCTCTACTTAAGAACATCCCTACTTAAGAACAATTCTACTTAAGAACAGCTCCGTTTGCTAAATTTTGCTTCTACTTGAGAACAGAAATCCTAGATAAGAACAGGAAAAAAAAACCTTTCCTGCTCTTTTTGTAACCTTAGGTCATCTTAGGTTAAAAAAAATTCTCCCCCTAGTGGTAGAGTATGTATTAACCAGCTTTGCATTAGTTCCTATGGGAACTAATGCTTCAATGTACGAACGCACCTCTACATAACAAAAAAAAAACAGCCAGAACGGATTAATTGGTTTTCAGTCCATTGCTTCAAAATTAGCTTCGTCAGAAGTGCTTTTAACACTGTTCCCTGACCTAAGAAAAAAAGAAAAAATATCCCCCTCTAATGGCAGAAGGCGGAATAGCAGCTTCCCATTAGTTTCTATGGACGGGAAAGAGCAGATACGGATTAAATGGTTTTCAATGAATTCCTATGGGAAATGCAGATTCTACATAAGAACTTTTCCACTTGAGAACCACCTTCCAATACGGATTAAGTTCTTAAGTAGAGACCCCACTGTACACTTTGCCCAAATAAAAGCTCAGAGCAAAACTGTGTAAAGGTAAAATAGGAAAGCCAAAGTATGAACCCAATTTTCTTTAGTTGACTGAAAATCCGTATCAGCATAACTGCATTGGATTAAACTGTTATAGAAGTGATTGTACAACATACCGCACCACAAAAAAGGGTGATACTGAATACCACTGGCCAGAATCCTATTGGTACTCACAAAAGGTTTGAATAATTTGCATTACTTAATTGACAAGGTAGTGGGTGTCCTCTTAGCTGTGAGCCTGGTCACACACACCCCAACTGTGTAACTGAGATGAGCCCTGGCACTTGTTAGTTTGCTGCAATTAACCAGATAGGCTGGGTATAAATGGAATAAAAAATAAAAAAATAAAAAAATAAAAAATATAAATAAATAAATAAATAAATAAATAAATAAATAAATAAATAAATAAATAAATAAATAAATAAACCATAACAAGTTACACAAACCTTATACAAAGCCAAATACAGTTCTGATTGTTGCAATAACTCTTAAAATTTATGACTGCTAGCACAATGGAACTTGTGCAAATTAATTACAGACTTTAAATACCTCTGTAAAATCACCTTCAGTACTAGGAGAAATACAGTACAAATTGTACTTACCAATAAAAATTTATTCCAAAGATCTAAAAATTTAAACCTTCCTGATAAGACTAAATTCCAATATGCAATTGCCATTTCTAGATCTGAAAGACATAAATACAGCATGCAATTAGATAAGCCTTATTCTAGACCTGTTGCTGTAAAAAAACTAAGCTAAAACTGATGAAGAATTATAACATGTCAATAAAAATGTGTCTGCAGTAAATTATGTTTCTAGATACAGAGGTGCCTCGCTCAACGGGCGCTCCATTTAGTGACAAAACCGCATAGCGATTTACATTTTGCGATCGCAAAAGCAATCGCATTGCGATGTTTCCTATGCGGTTTTATTGCTTTGCGATGATCGGTTCCCTGTTTCGCTTACCGATCATTGCAAAGCAATTATTTTTAAACAGCTGATCGGTGGTTCCAGAATGGCCGCTGTGTTTTCGCGCCGATTCCTCGCATAAGAGGCAGCGAAAATAGCCGCCGTATGGAGGACCTTCACTTTAAGGTCAGTTTTTTTGCCCATAGGAACGCATTAAACAGGTTTTAATGCGTTTCTATGAGTTTTTTTAAATCGCATAGCGACGAAATCACTTAGCAGTGATTTTTGCTGCACGGATTAACGTCGCTATGCGAGGCACCACTGTACTCCACTATGTACGGTGAGAAATATGCTTTGTCTACATATTTTTGGAGAAATAATTCAATCATGTTCTAAAGCTTTAACATTTGTATGCAACAAGTTTAAATCATGAAAGATATACTTTCAAAATCCACATTTTTAATACAGTATTTATTTTGTAACTTCATATAATCAATCCAATGTAAGTTCTCAAATTAATATCATTTTCAACAATAAAGAGAAAGCAACATGCTTTTTAAAAATCCCAGTAACTCATTAAGGGAGAAAAAAAGTTTAAAAGACTTCAAATATCTACTCTTAGAAATACTAATATATTCAGACATATTACTCCTAAATATTCAATACCAAATGTAACTCAACACCCTATTACATCATTATACTATACTATACATGACCAAGACAATACTAGTGCTCGATCAACATTTCAGTCCAAATAAATTGAAACAGCTATTTTTTGCTTTATTAAAGACCAATCCTGTGCATTATTTAGTTAGAAGAATGACCCAATGAACTCAGACATACACACAGGATTGTAGCTTTATCTTGGGCATTCCCAGAACTAGGTTTATCAGAGGTCAGCGCCAATCTGAGGCACACATAATGCTTATCTAGCTTTAGACACCTCTGCTGTAACATCTTAAAATCTGTACAGAGATCAGGTTACCAAGTCAAAAACTGACATCTGTAAAGAAATACAGATAAGAAAGAGGTTGATAAAAATCCTGTATATGGAGAACTGAAAATGCTGCCCACAAATAGAGCATGCAACTGCGCAACAACCTTCATTATTTATTTGCATCACCACTGGGCATCCACCATAAGGAAAGCAGTTCAAGACGGATACTATATGTAAATTAGTTTCTAGATTATCATATAAATTACAAAACTCCAGGATTTCAGACAGGGAATGAGTAGACAATTTTTGGTATGGCTCTTGCTAATAAAAACAGATCACCAGAACACTGGAAATTGTTAGTAGCAAACTAATTTTCATAGTTTCTGGATATAAAATGCCTTTGTTTACCTACTCTGGTTTATTAAACTGTGAACTGAGTCTCAGGCCTACACATTCTCTCTTTCATCTTGCTCCCTGCCCCTCAGTTTTAGCACTTTGATCCTGACCTTTTTGTATCAATTTCCTATGATGTCTGAAACAAGGTGCTGCAGTTTAATGTCTGTTTACTACTGAGGATTTAAAGTCTGGATTAAACTATCTAAAACACAATGGAAACACTAACTTATGGGATCCTGTACAAGAAAATGAGATTTTAGCAGATGGGTAACTCAAGTGTCAAAGCTATGGGCAAAGGGTAAAGGGTGAGTGCATGGGCTGATTTCTAAATTAACAATTATGGTTTCTTATGGCAGGAACATTATGTCTGAACCAGATGAAGGTACAAAGCTGCTCATAATATGCAAAATTATTCTTTCCAACTCAATTGACTAAAATCCCAACTTGTTCATCTACTCATCTATGAGAAGGGAGGCAGACAAAGTTTGTCAACTCTAACCTCTGTCTCCTTCACCTCCCAAGGGTGTTTCAATGGCCAGGAATACATTAAGGGGGATGCAGGAAGTTGCAGGAGGAAAGAAAAAAGCCCATTATAAGAATTCTGTTCCATACACAGGAAAAAAGTTAACATTCCATATAGGCAGGAATGAATTTGAACCAAATTTCAGGTGTTTATGTTTTGAATGATTATATTTTTGAGTGAGGTAGGAATATAACTAAGTAGGACAGAAGCCTAGCTTTGATACTGTATACTAGGCCTGAGATATTAGTGCAGTAGTTCCCAGTCTTGGGAGACCCAGGTGTTCTTGGACTGCAATTCTCAGAAACCTTTACCACCAGCTGTGCTGACTAGAGTTTTTGAGAATTACAGTCCAAGAACACCTGGTCTACCCCAGGTTGAGAACCATTTCATAAGTGAATGCTTTGCTTCCAAATGACAGTATGAAAATGAAGGGGGAGGTTATTTTTGTTTGAGGTGATGAAGGTGTGCTTCAAAAATTGCACTGGAAGTTAGAAATATTTAAAAAACATGACTGATGAGAAGTTTGGGACAGGAACGTTTGTAAAAGGCCATGTAGACAAGCAGTTATTGGGGAACTTTTAGAAACAGGCAATGGTTACAAGTTGAACAAAGCAGCAGCAGAAGCCTGCTTGACTGAAGGCAGAAGAGCAGGAGAAGGGAAGTCTGATAACTATTTCGGGGGATACCTGAAATCCCATGCTGATCAAGCTGAAAAGAGCATGAATGGCGACAAAGTTTCAAGTAAGCAGCAAAGCCAAGTTAACTCTGTTTGGATTACTGCAATGAGCTCTCCATGGGGCTCCACAACAGCAAATATTATAGGTTGTTTCGAGAGATGGGGGTATTCGTATATGAATATCCCTGTGTAGCTGGACTTAGTGAGGGTCTGGCCCCTGGGGCTAGACTGTTCACTCATGTGTCCCGCACTGGTGGCGGCCTCGGTTATCCTTCCAATCACTCCTGGAGCACTGCTCTCTTCCTACTTGGCTAGCTACTCAAGACAGGGGGAGGGAGGACAAGTCTCCCTGCACAGCTGCAGAGTGGCCAGCTGAGCGGGAAGAGAGTAGCATTCTGGGAGTGACTGAAGGATGAGTGAGGCTGCCGCCGCCAGACACATGAGCGGATGGTCCAGCCCCAGGGGCCAGACCCTTTTTATCCAGCTGCGCAGGGAGAGTTGTATTTGTATATGAATACGAATACCCCCATATCTAGCTGTTACTCCCAAATGGTCCCAGTGGGGTAGAGGAGCAATGTCTATTTAAATATTTGTTTATTAGATTTTTTTTCTGTTTCTGTTTATTTCTGTATAGATAAAAAGTTTTTAAAAAGAAAGGCTTTTGTTGACAGCAACAATACTACAGTTTGAGAGTACATACATACTGGTTTCCATTGCATGAACACAAATATTTGCTTCTCAAGATAGTACATGTTATCTTGTTAGTGCTCGTGAATGACATTCACAGCTATCCTGTCTGAGCCTCTAAGATAAGGCTGGCATTCCTTCGGTAGGGTAGATTAACTTAAGAAGAGGATCTGGGTTTGAAAACTCTTCTCACTGCAATTGCTCCTTAGACTGTCTGCAGCCATGGACTCTGAGCTGTGCCAAAATTAAAACCAGACTACAGCCATCCATTCATAGTCACAACATATTGCAAACTTGCTATACATGCTCAAGGATGGTATAAATCGTGCTGTCTCTTTTATCAAAATAACTACTTACGTTAAAATATATAATGTAACTGAGTCAGAATACACAATTCCCTTAGCTAAGAGGCTTTTAAATTATCTTCGGATTTCTGTGCAACATGTTTTATATGCTGATATCCTTTTTGAGCCCTTTTTCTCAGAAGGATAGGATTCTACAGTGAACATGCAGTTCAGTCTGGAAGTAAGTTAATTTAACAATGGAAATTTGTTTTATTTTCCTAAATGAACCTTTTCTTAATAAAATGTAACAATTCCGTACAGAAAATTGCCAGTGGTTTGAAAAAGAAACATGAAAATTTTCCTGAAAGTGCTCATCTCTGTTTCATGGAGGACAGATAATTTTTCACTGACAAGGGTCTAACTGGCAATGGTTACTTGAAATTTTGAAGGCCTGGAACTAAGGTTTCCTATAAGCTGGGCACATGAGTGTGTGCCTCTGCCTCCCTCTGTGCATCTGTCTTCCCCCTTTGTGCAGCAGGGGGGAGGCGTGCATGCATGCAGAAGCGAAGTCAAGTGCTTGAGAGAGGCCCCGCCCAGTGGAGCTGAAAGTTAGATGGTACGTTGCCTGGAATGCTAAAGGAGAAAGCAGATAGAACAACAGTGCCAGAAAGATTCGCAACTTCACTGAACAGCTAAGTTTCCAAAATCACCCTTGAGAGTAACCAGGAGAAGCTGTCTATGTAATAATAATGGTTTATGATGCAAAAAGTAAAATAAAATAACCTTACTTTAAAATATTAGCATTTTTTGGTCTTATGGATAATGTGCATAATTGTTGATGTTTTAAAATTTATGATTAGAATCCTCTTGCATCATTGTGCAAAAATAATAATTTATGAAGGTGACTTGCTTCAAGTGAAGAAATCACAATAGATATTACCTGTTGTGCATAAAGTCACAAAGTCAGTACACTACAGATAGTGACTATACTAATTTTTTAACTTGAGACAGCTCTGCCCCCCCCCCCGCAAGATACACCATTTATATTATGTTGGTAAAATTGGGAGAGGATTTCGGCCCTCATCCATGTATGTCTCTTCATTAATAGGATCTGCTAAGTTACATATAACTTATTTCCTGCTAATTATATATAGGACTGCAGTGTGAGTAACTAGCAAAATTATTTCTAAAATAAAAATTTCATATAGGCTAATATTACAAAGAGCATTTTGGTTAGCTGCTGAATAGCTCAAGACTTTTGTAGCTACATAACAGCAGTAAGAATTCTCTAAGATCTTAATGTTTTGTATCTTTGCATGGCTATATGAGAGTAGTATGGGATTTTTTAAAGATCCATAAGAACCTTAGTAAGGCACTACTGTATTCTGTACATGCTTACTCATTGTCACACAGCTTCAGACCTAAAAAATTATCTTTGCAAAGACACTAGTGGAAAAATAGATTTAGCCAGCAAGAAGGAGGTATGATTTTTAAATAAGGATATACTTTATCATATTTAATAATGAGCAAAATAATTCACATTTAATTTTTTACAAATGTACTATACCAGTTTTTTTAATGTTAAAACAACCGATAGTTTTTTGGACAGTGTATATTCTATTTTGCAAACTTTATATGTGGCAATCAAGGTGAGCAGCTGCATGAGCGCATGTGACTCTGCCCCCTCCATGCAGCTTTCCTTCTCCTCCTCTGTACACCCACAGCAATAGTCTCCAGCTCCTTTTGTTCTGGTTGCAATAGAATCCCACATATGGAGTGGCAGAGTTGCACAGGGGGAGCCCCACTCAGCAGGAAAATTAGAGGGAATGTTGGTGGCAACTTATCTGATAAGATTTTTAAAGACCAATTTAATCACTTAAAGCATACTTCCTACCCTAAATAACTTGTGACTGGCAATGCACACCTAGCAGAGAATGGAAAAGGACTGTCAACAAAGCAAGAATAGCTTCCTAACTGTAGCAGATATATTATTCATAAAACATTACTTCTAGGAGATAATTTAGCAACCAATTGGCCTCGTTTACTCTTTGGAAGAATGTAGAAATTGCTTTTCAGACGTAACTCTTGCACATAGCATGTTATAAAACCCCAATTCATCAGTTCAGACTAAGACATCTCCTACTTGAACTCACTGGAACAAAGACTATTAAATGATATTTCATCAGGGTTTTTCCCACATTACGCAATCAGACAGAAGATCTTTGAAACTAATTAGTCAAAAATACGTCAAAAGAGAGCCATGTAACCCAACTTGTAAAAGTCTTGCTTTACAAATAGCATTGGCTCAGTACGAACTGAATTACAAATGACAACCACCTTCTCAGAGAAATATAATTTCAAAATTCAACGGGACATGAAATCTTTTAAGAAAAAAACAAACAAACCAATGATATTGTACAAAACCCTTTCATTTGTTTTGCCTTCAGTAATTTCACTGAAGTGAAAGAAAACTTAAGACTAATATTTTCATTTTCAACATAGTGTAGGAAGACAAATCTCATAAGCTTGTTACAGAAGTTACTATTTTTGCACTGCATGTTATATTATTTGACATCCTATACATGTACATTTATGTGTGCATTTTGAATCATTGATAATTAATTCAATAATATGTTTTATATCCACCCAACTAGCTCATATGCAAAATTCCAAAGCCAGCTTTCCAAATGATTGATCATAAAGCTCAATGGGAATAAGTTCACATGTATGCATCCTATTCCACAAGAGTGATCTGCACATAAAACAAAACTTGTTCAGATTGTCTGCCAGATTTGTATCATGTGTGCATGGAAATACACAGTAAATAAAAAAGATGTTCACGAGATTGTTCTTGGAGAATAAATCTATATACTGATGATATAGCTTAATATAAAAGCAAACCTTCATTCAGCAAAATTTCTGAATCCAGTAATTGGTACTGGTTCATCTCCCCATCCATTTATGTACTCAATGCTTAGTGACTGGAGACTCACAGGAATCGTCTACATTTGCAGTCTCCCCTCTGGCAGAAATTCAGTTAGTGAGAAGGAACAAAAAGCCTTTTCCATCATGGCATCCAACTATGGAAAACTCTTCATGAGTGGTTCCTTCTCTGATCACTTTTCATCAGGAACTGAAAATGGAATCAACTCTAGGGAACATGTTTTAGTTAATTTTTCTTTGGTTGTTTTGTTCTTTTAATTCTGCTATTTCTTGGATTGTTTGATTTGAAGATATTGGAAGATACATTCAATAAGCATTTTTTCTCAAAAGTCTGCACGGTACTGACCAGCCATTTGGGTTTCCAGTAGAAAGGAAATGGGGCCTCTCTGAAACAGATAACTTGTACTATGAAAGCTTATTACTTGTTTAGGAGAACTCCTAACCAAGGCCATTCAGAGAGGTTTACATGTAAAACTTTTAAAAAGATGCTGAAAATTTTGGCTGATATTTAGAAGAATTTGTTGGTATGAGTCTTAACATACTTTTATTTATATTTGAATTTTGTTAGCCACTTTGAATACCCATTTTGGCAGAAATGAGGAATATAAATTGAAAAAAAACCAAATAAATAAACATCAAACACTATTTTAAGTAAAAGCTTTCAGTAACCACATAATTTATAATTTAATTAATTTATAATTTTTTATTGTCATTGTAAGTATATACACAGTATACCCATACAATGAAATTCACAGACACCCAGAGACCAGACATATGCACACACATAAAATTCCCCAAACACTCCCCACCCACTAAAAAAAATCCCCCAACACTCCCCACCCACTAAAAGTCCCCACTAAAAATACAAACATCTACACCGCAGGCGAAGTAACACAGTCCAACTAACTATTCATTACTGGTGGTCTTTAAGCTCATTATTAATTGCAATTATAGCTCTGGGATAAAAACTATTCAGAAAACGTGTGGTCCGAGTCTTTATTGTTCTATACCTTCTGTCAGACGGCAACAGTTCAAAAAAGTTATAAGCAGGATGGGAAGAGTATAAATTCCTTTTATAAAAGTTTGCAACCAAAATATAATCTTAGCCAACAATTCTGTATGAGAAAGTTTGCAGGTACCCCTTCCCTGGTTTGGATAAATGTTGATCTTACAATCCAGGCAGAATGGATTCCATCTAAAAAGCTAGAAATCACAGATATGCTTCTGTGAAACATCAAACTAATAATGACAAAGTAAACAAAACTACTGAAAATACATAAACTGAAGTCTGTATTCTGAAACTCACCTAAACCTTTTTGTCCAGGGTTTTTAGCAAAGTTAAAGGTAAACTGATAAAAATCTTTAAACTTCATTGGATCCTTTAATTCTTGTTCCAGCCTTGGCAAAAGTGCCTTTAGCTTGTCTGTGGTATCACACCTGTTGAGAAGATGATAACATTCTGATTATTAAAACCTCAGCCACATCAATGAACATTACAAATATGATCTCACTGTTCACAGCAATTCGTATTTTTTTATTCAAAAGAACATCAGCTTATATTGCAATTTGGGAAACAGCCATATGCAAGGCAGAGATCAGCTCATGACAAATTGATGATCATAATTTAATATAATCAAATAACATGGATTATTATATAGTTCTTCATTCAACCATTCTACAGGTTGTAAAAAAAAAACTGCAGAAGTACTTTTGAAAATTGATTTTCAAACTCCCTGTAACTAACAAATGGTTAAATATCAATAAAATATATATTACAACTATTTAAAACAGGGCAGAACTACATGTTGTGTTAACAAAAGGATGCCCCAAAAGGGTAAAACGGCACACGATCAACCTGGCAAATGCATATCCACAAACCAGCACTTACCAAAGTAATATGAGAATCAATCATCTGTAGGGAAAAACTGGCTAAACTTCAACCCACTAATTTCTCCTGCAAATGTACTAAGCCCCATTTTAGCATTCTGAAAGAACTGCTTGATCTGATTTAATGTGAACTGATTTATCACTTTTACTCAATTTTTTTGTCCATGGGCACAATAAACAGTTTAGAAGATTAAAAATAGTATTGGTTTGCTTCCTAGAACAGTTAGGAAACCATCACCATAAAGAATTTTTAAGTAGTAAACTTAATTTTTTTTTTGGTTAATGAAGCCAAAATAAGTTTAGTTACTTCAAATAAGATTTGTTATGGTCATTTGTTTGCAAGGAGCATGAGGAGGAATTGACAGAGTTGTAAGCAAGGAAAACGATGAGCGTTTAGGGTAATGTTTAGTGTAACAATATCTAGACTGATCTTGTCAGTAAGCTCACACTAGTGATGAGCACTAGTGTGAGCTTACTGACAAGATCAGTCTAGATATTGTTACCCTAAACATTATGGGTTGTTCCCTAAACACTGGTCAGTATTCTTCCTGTGCCTTATGGCTTTTAACTAGAGATGGGGGTATTTGTATTCATGTACGAATATTCCCCCCACAGGTGCTGATAACAAGGGTCCGGCTGATAACAAGAGTGGATTAGCCACTCTTGGACCTGGCAGAGAGGCTCATCATCCCACCTTCTGCCAGAAGTGGCTAATCTACTGCGAGCTCCAGAGTGATAGGACGGGATCACGGAGCCTGTGGCAGTGGCAGACAGGTAAGTGGTTGATCTGGCCCCAGGGGACCGGACCCTCGTTATCTGCACCTGTGGGGGGATATTCATATGCGTATACGAATACCCCCATCTCTACTTTTAACATATGAACATCCCTCAATGTTATACTCATCTGTCCTGTATCCCACCCAGGTTGCTGGTAAGCTAGAGGGCAGCATCCATCTGTCAACACTGGAAACCAATTACTGACTAGATCATGTAGGAAGGGACATAGTGCCCGCACAAATGCTCTTTCGGTTGCTGTCTCCACTGTCCAAACTTACAATAGGTAGTGGAAATGCCTTGACTGGTGCTCAGAAAATATTTCCAAAACTTCTCACTTTGGGAATTTTAGCACCTCTATCAGATGAAACCAGTTCATTCCTCCACTTCAGGGAAGCATCCCTAGAATCCCAATATTGTTCATATAAAATATAGAACAAGACGTCTGTATGTGACTGCTAGAGCAGCTGGGTCTTGGAAGAGTGGGTGTGTATCAGAAGTGGTCTCTGATTCTTGCCCCCACAATGAGCTGGTGCTTTGATTATGTCATTGCTGACAGAAAAATATTGTCTGGGTTTGTAGATAAGACAAGATGAATGGATACCCAACTACTGTATTTAGCCTACAGAGATGCAACTGCATATGAAACTGTTTTCTTCACACACTGTGGATCTATTTCTGCTGTAATAGGACTGGAGTTCTGAAAAACTGAGAAAAATGGAAATTATCTTAAGCTTAAGTTATGAGTATGATGAATTATGGTAATTGCGTTAAGATAGAAACCAAATAATGAAAAAAGCAAGATTCACTTCCCCTTCACCTGTGGAATACTGGACGAGCTTCATTTTAAAGCAAATTGCTCAGAGAAAAAAGCCTTTTGAATATATACACAGGGTTGGATTCAGACTAAGCTGGTTGCACATATTCCCCACTGCAAGCTGTGGAATTTAAGTCTGAACCTAGACACCTAGAATGATACTCTTAATTGAATTAAAAAGAAATCTAAATATGGAATTTTGAAGAGGACAAATCAGATGCAAAGACAAAGAAATAATGTTTCCTGCCAGGGAATAGCCCCAATTCTAAAATCCTCACTAATGTCTAATGGAAACAAGTGCATGGCTCAGAGCACTTTTTGTAATTCTCACTGAGATGGTTCTCACAGTGAATTAGACAAGTCATTGTTCAATTTTAAAAATGGAGCTTACTTTCTTGGCTATAGGAGCTGTGGATGTAAATGCTACAAAGAAAGCTCCGGATACATGCACAGTTCCTTTGTCAACAAATGGCTTCTCTGGATTGCAGCTCAGGTCATCTGAGTGTAAGGAGAACAATTTGAATTAAAGAAGGCAGTTATTCAGAATGTACACCTTTAAAGTATTTGACAAAGACTTATTTTTGGTTACAGCAGGGGTGGGCAACATGTGGACCTCCAGGTGCTGAACTGCATTTCCCATGACATTTCAGCATTTGACTATGTTGGCAATGGCCAATGTCACTTCAGCCTTGGTTATGAAGAGAAACGGAATCCTGTCAAACACAACCATTACTCACCCCAGTTCTGTCATTCCATCTACAAATTCTTTTTTACTGAATTCACACTGAGTGGCTGCCCTGAATTTCCATGCTATGACCAAAACGCTGATACTGGCAGGGTCCAGACTTAAATCATCACAAAACTGTTGAATTCCATCAATGCCAATTTTGTTCTCATCTTGTGGGTCTGTATTTGAAGAAAGCAAGACAGAACACTATGCTTTACATTAAATACATGCCAAAAATCCTTTTGCACCTTTAAAGTTGATTGATTCAATTATTAAAAAAATGTAGGTGGTCATATGCTTCTAGAAAGTTTGTACATATCTGGAAAGCAAAAATACATCTTAACTTGAATGTAATTTCCAATATTATATATCTAACTAAGCTTATAAATGTATGAAACTGAAATATAACAAGGTGTAAATGACCTTTTTGGGATAAATTGCATGCAACTCTGCTGAAGCTCAAGAGTTCACCACATTATTTCCTTACCAGTAACAGGGCACTTAGAGAAATCCAGTTTCCTAGTAACATCTCATTCCTAAGTAAAGTTTCCTAGACATATTAAATTTATGTCTGACTCCTACTTCAATGGCACAAAAAAGGTATATTCAAGCTAAAGAAACAGTTTAAAATCTACAGAACAGATTTTTACATATGCATAAGGAATCCAGCCTAAAACAGAAGAAATATGAATAAAAGGACAAAAGATGACCAAAAGAAATCATTATATTTCAAACCACCTGAATTCAAGACACACTGTCAAGTTTTGAAGGAGCCAGTGAGTATGAGTCTCTTGTTCTCTGTCTGTCAGTGAAGTGGTAGATTATTACGTGGTATGCCCCACCATATGAAACGGAAAAGGATTAGGAATGCAAAATATCATGGAAAAGTATAACAACTTGGGAAGATGTCAAAGTTTTATAATATAGCTAAATAATAATGAGCTATAAAAAGAATACATTAGAACCACTATTTTGTAGTATACTCTTAATTCTAGTGCCCAAAGCAAGAACATTGTACTGAGAGTACAAAAGATTCATGAATCAATGAAGATTTGGCACATTTGAGGTTCTGGAGGAAAAGTGACTGGTACTGAACAAGTAAGACAACTGTTAGATGTGCTGAACAGTTGAAGAATAAAATGTGCACGTGCTGTGCACGTGCTATGCACTCTTAAGTTGCTAACAAGGTTTTCAAGGTATATAAGATATTTAAGGAGTGGTTTTACCATTTTCACCTTTAAGTGAATTGCTATGGCTGAACAGGAATTTGAGCACAGGTTTCCTAAGTTCATCTGGCAAGGTACCTGCTTATAAAAAAGAATATACAGGCAAACTACAGACATGAATCAAAGTTCCGAACAGACATAAGTCATATATATAACTGAAAAAAAAATATAATTTTCTCCTTCTCTGTATGCAAAGTCATATACAATTTTTTCAAAAGTTATGTCAGCAACGAACTACAGTAAGATATATTGTAAAATGTACTTAGAGTGAGTGTGGTGTAGTAGATAAGAGTGATGGACTAGAATTCAGAAGATATCAGTCCAAATCCCTGTTCAGCCATGGAAACTCGCTAGGAGCTGGTAATGCTAAAATTACTTTTTAAATGTCTCACATATTGTGAAAATGCTGTTAGGGTTGCTGTATGTTGGATGGGATGTACCCGCATAGGACAACAGAAAAGTATTTCAACTACAGTATATTAATAATGTATTTGTCTTGTACCATTTTCTACTCAGAGGAATTAAAAATTCTACATTTCATTTATTCATTGTTGATTAGTTACCAATCATTTCTGATATGCAGAAAATCTCATGCAATATGTTCACAGTAACGTGAGCACAAAGACACAGCTAGGGAAGGTTCCAAGATTGAATACATTCTTGCAGGTGGAAATAAAGGAAATCCTTAGGAAAGGAAGAAAACATACACTCTCACCCAATTAAGGAGTTGTGTAAAAAGATGTTAATTTCTTCAAATGTACCCCTGCTAGATCAAAAGCTAGATGCATAATAAAACATGCATCCAAATATAGATGCTATATATACTTTCTGCAATGCTTTTAATGGAATGTACATTCAAATGACCACCTTATCTATCTCCTGAGAAATCTATATGTGGGACAGGAAGCAACAGTTAGAACTGGATATGGAACAACTGACTGGTTCAAAATTGGGAAAGGAGTACAACAAGGCTGTATATTGTCTCCCTACTTATTTAACTTAATATGAAGAATGCATCAAGCGAAAGGCTGGACCGGATGAATCCCAAGCCAGAATTAAGATTGCCGGAAGAAATATCAACAACCTCAGATATGCAAATGATACTACTCTGATGGTAGAAAGTAAAGAGGAATTAAAGAACCTCTTAATGAAGGTGAAAGAGGAGAACACAAAAATGGTCTGAAGCTCAACATCAAAAAAACTAAGATAATGGCCACTGGCCCCATCACCTCCTGGGAAATAGAAGGGGAAGATATGGAGGCAGTGACAGATTTTACTTTCTTGGGCTCCATAATAATAATAATAATATAATAATATAATTTATTGTCATTGTAAGTATATACACAGTATACCCATACAACGAAATTCACAGACACCCAGAGACCAGACACATGCACACACATAACATTCCCCAAACACTCCCCACCCACTAGAAGTCCCCCACTAAAGATACAAACATCTACACCTCAGGCCAAGTAACACAGTCCAACTAATTATTCACTACTGATGGTCTTTAAGCTCATTATTAATTGCAATTATAGCTCTAGGATAAAAACTATTTAGAAAACGTGTGGTCCAAGTCTTAATTGTTCTATATCTTCTGCCAGACGGTAACAGTTCAAAAAAGTTATAAGCAGGATGGGAAGAGTCTCTCAGGATGCTGTGTGACTTCCTCAGACAGCGGGATGTGAAGATGTCATCCAGGGTTGGTAGCTGGAGCCCGATGATATTCTGGGCAATTTTAATGGTTCTCTGTAGAGCTTTTTTGTCCGCTACAGAGCTACTCCCAAACCATGCCAGAATGCCATAGGTTAGGACACTCTCAATGGTGCTACGATAGTAGGACAGAAGTAAATGCTGTGATAAATTTAACTTCCCGAGCATTCTCAGGAAATACAGCCTCTTCTGTGCCTTCTTTATTAGCATGTTGGCATTTATAGTCCATGAGAGGTCCTCTGAGATGTAAGTACCCAGAAATTTAAAACTACCAACTCTCTCCACTTCCTCACCGTTTATGTACAGTGGTAAATGTACATTTCTCTTCCTCCTAAAATCAATTATGAGTTCTTTAGTTTTTTTGATGTTAAGTGTGAGATTGATCACTGCAGATGGTGACAGCGGCCACGAAATTAAAAGACCCCTGCTTCTTGGGAGGAAAGCGATGACAAACCCTGACAGCATCTTAAAAAGCAGAGACTTCACCTTGCTGACAAAGGTCCGCATAGTCAAAGCTATGGTTTTTCCAGTAGCAATGTATGGAAGTGAGAGCTGGACCATAAAGGCAGCTGACCGCTGAAGAATTGATGCTTTTGAATAGTGGTGTTGGAGGAGACTCTTGAGAGTCTTCTGGACTGCAAGGAGAACAAACCTATCAATTCTGAAGGAAATCAACCCTGAGTGCTCACTGGAAGGACAGATCCTGAAGCTGAGGCTCTTATACTTTGGCCATCTCATGAGAAGAGAAGAATCCCTGGAAAAGATCCTGATGTTGGGAAAGTGTGAAGGCAAGAGAAGGGGACGACAGAGGACGAGATGGCTGGACAGTGTCACTGAAGCTACCAACATGAATTTGACCAAACTCCGGGAGGCAGTGGAAGACAGGAGGGCCTGGCATGCTTTGGTCCATGGGGTCACAAAGAGTTGGACATGACTTAACGACTAAATAACAACAACATTCAAATGAATGCATGCATATTGCAAGATGAATGGGAATACATATTCAAACATGCATCTGAGGACACATTCCACTTAAAGCAATGTCCTAAGCAACAGGTACTATCCATATTTAGAAATGCATCCAACTCATTCCAGTAGTTCCAACAAGTTATCTGTATGAAGAACTGAATCATGATCATAAAACTTTAAATATCCAGCTTATAGATCCTGTATGTAATTAATGAAATTCATAATATTTAGACTATGTCTATATGTATATACATTTCTCTTGCATACAATTTCTTTTTTAAAGCAATATTCTATTTGCTTTTGCTCAATTTGTTTATAAGATTCCATATAAAATGATGTTAGATAACTTTTACATTTGCTCCACACAGGACTGGTACATAGAGAGATCACTACATGAGAATTCTTGGCTCATCTTTACAGTCCAATACTATGCATGCTTACAGAGAAAGAATTTTCTTACTAATAATGTTCAGGATTGCAGCCATCCCCTCTCTCTAAAGGCATACAATAAAATAGAAATCAAGTTCACAAGAAGGAAGTAAAAAGGAAACATTACCTTTGTACCTGTTATACAACTGTTCTAATTTCTTTCGGTCTATTGAAATCTTCATGGATTCTTTGTAGTACAAGTCTGGATTCTGGAAGTAGTTATCTGTTGCCACTTCTAATTTCCACTCATTCTGCATTAAACAGTATATAGCAGTCCTTTCACCAGCCTGGGTAACTGCCATAAACTGGCGGACTTTGTCCTTCTGAGACGATTTAAGCTTATGCTTTGGGATGCAAAAGAAGTAGGAAAGCCAATGAAGCCAGGTTTGTCTAAGAATTCTACTACAACTGCCTAACTTTATAAAAATGTTAATTCTCCTGATCAGGTAACACACTGCATTCCAGGATAACCCAAAGAAATCCTTGTTCTTTTGCAGTTAAATACAGCATTTTCTTCTGAAAACGGAAATGACAACATCTATATGTACATTGTACAGAATAAAAATCTGAAAGCAATATATTTGGTCTTTGCTTTGCATCTCTATATATGCCACCACTTTTTCAGGTAGAAAGATCAACACACACATATATATGATATATATTCTGATGAAGGCTGCATTCCTATATGCACTTACTTAAAAGCACATCTTACTGAACTGAATAAAACCTACTTCTGAACAGTCATGCAGAGGATTGCACTGTTAGTTACAGTATCATTGAGGCTTTAGGGAAAAAGCAGCTGCAGTAGTAGACACTTCATTACTGCTTGTTAAGATTATAATACTGTATAAGAATGTTAAAATATGCTCTGCAAAAATGTGGCCATGATTAAATTGCTTCCAGCAACATGTTTTTATTATACAGTATTACTATTTCAGTTACATTTCTGTAGTGTCAAAATGGCCTTGGAACATCTCTCAGCAAGAGGAATGCAACTGTTATTTTCATATCATATTTGGGGACATCCTCTAAGAAGGAATTTGAAAAAAAAACACTGTGGAGCTTCACACCTATGTTTAAATAAGTCCCATATACATAGTGATTGTGTTGCAGATGAAATCCCAATAAAATATAAATCCCCATCTCTGTATCTGCCAAGCAACCACAAGATGCAAACATTTAAGATTTATTCTTAAAGCAAACTGTACTTTTTCCTCTTCTGCTCTTGGGTTCTGATTCATAATCAAAGGTATTACATTTTCCATGGGGAAAGAGTAACAGTTTAAAAAAAATTAACAGCAGATTACAAGTAAACAATATGGGCAACTTTGGAGCTAGAAACAAAGAAATTCATTCCATACTGTTTCTGCTTCAGATCTGAGTCTGTGGTTTAAACTTTTGTTTCTTTGCCTCAAGGGAAAATAGGTGGTGCTAATGGGGATCAGAATAAAGTTATCAAGAGTGATAGGGCTTGCAGGCAAAGAGGACACCTCCCGGGTGAGGGAGAGATCAGCTCGTCCTGCCTACTGGATACCTTCACCCTGGCCTTCAACCTGCCCCATAAAATTAACTCCAAGCTCCTCACAAAATGCGTGAAGTTTATTACGAGGTACAATGCATGCGGTGCGCGGGGATGGTGTGTGTGTGTGTGTGTGTGTGCAAAAAGCTGGAGGGACACAACCCACCAAGGGGGCAGCGGCAGGAAAAGGAAGCGAAAGAGGTCAGTCAGCCTGCTGCCACCTGCCAGCTTTTCCCCTGCCCAAAAAAGGGAAAGGTACGTGGTGGTCCTGGTGCTGTTGAGAAGTCAGTCACGATAGTGGTGCTAGTGAGGGCGGGCGGTGGTGCCAACTCTGCTCCTAAGAGGCTTCGCCACGGGTGCCTGTCCCCGTCCGTCCGTCCCCCACAAAAAAGCACCAACACACACACACACACACACACACAGAGCGAGACCGCTCTTCAGCGGCTGGTACTCCTGAGGAGCTTCCTTCCCTCACGGCCAGCGGCACCCTTCAAGGACCAGGGTTTGGGGAGCTTGGCGGCGGCGGGGTGCGGGTGTGTGTGTGAAGGGTGTGCTTGACGAGATGGGGAGGAGGGAACCCCCGCAACACCTCTGCCCCGCGTGGGACGCTTCGTGCGTGGGGGGGGCCCGTCGCTCCCTCCCTCCCCATTCGTGACCTCGAGATGCCGGGTCGGGCGACGAGGAAGAGGAGGAGGGAGAGGGAGGTGGAGGAGGAGGGAAGGGAAGGTCGCTGGCTGCGCTGCCCTTTGCCCTCAGGCGGCGGAGGAGCAGTCAGAGGAGCTGCCCTCGCTCCCCACAGGAGGAGCTTGCCCTGCTTCCTCCTCCCTCGCCTTCAAACACACACGGAAGGGGGGGGAGGAGGGGTTGATTTCCACCGGCACAGCCACAGCCGCCGCCGCCGCCACCTCCTCAAACCTACCATTTTATCAGCAGCGCTTTCTCCAACTTCACTATCCAGCGCCAGCGCTGCTGCTGCTGCTCCTCTTGCCGCCGCCGCCGCCGCCGCTACCCTGTCGTTCCGCGCAGGCGCGTACCGGGCCGCCTTCCCTTGACTTCAACTCTCCCCTCCTCCCCCTCCCCCGTTTTCCTCCGGCTCTTCTCACGACTCTCTCAACCGCCTGCCATCGTCTGGTTGAGCGTCAGGTCTCTCTCGGGCCCACTTCGCTCTTTCCCTTCTGCCACTCGCGGTCGAAGCCGGGTCGGAAAGTAACTCTCGCAGCGTCTGCCGCCACCTCTATTGTGAGCTGGCGCAGGGAAGTCAACAAGGCCCGACTTTGACAAGAGGCAAAGGCGAAAGAGGGGAGAAAAAACTACGTTACCCATGATGCATTCTGCCCTCAGCGGCTGAAGACAGAGATAAAAATGATAGACTCGAGTGTGCGTTCCGTTTCGGGTTAATGTTCTTTGAGTGGGCTGGCCGGTGGAAGAGGCCTTGGTTCTAAAGACTCTTGTATTTAGTATTTTCTGTGCCATCACGCATAGACAGCAGTTAAAATAAATAAAATTCATGTTCATTTAAATTCAGAGGTTTTTTTACTTGTGGACTTAAAAAAAATTAATACTTAAAAGTAAAACATCTATATGCAGATCAAAGAGCATGAGCTTTCAGGAGCAACCCAGGGCTCTATGAGCGGGGCATTTGTCCTGCAGGCGTTGCATCACGGCCTCTCCCATTTTGAACAGACCCTTGCCCAGCAGGCCAAGGCAAAGAGGAAGTCACAAACCAGCAAAACCAGGGGACTGGACAGGGGACAGATTGCATTTGTTTTCAATGTGGAAGAGATTGTCACTCTCTAATTGGCCTCAGCCACACTAGACCAGGGGTCAGGGAACTTTTTTACCTTTTACCCCGCAAAAAAATTATATACGCGGACATTACCCCCTTGATTCGAAAGGAAGGAAATCATACATTATTTGAATTAAAAATATTGAATCTACAGAGGCTGTGTACCGAACTAGTGGGATGCACCAAATTTGATAAAGATGTGCACTATTTTTGCTGGAACACATTGCACTCCAGCCATGGTGTGGTATAGGGAGTAGTATGGTGTCCAACATGCTTAGCAAGTTGCATTAAATTTTTGCTAGCTCACAGAGGTGGCTGCCAGAGTGGTGCTAGCAATGACATGCTTGCTAGAGACAGGCAACGCAGAATTGGGGGGAGGGCTTTCCCTACCACTTTAATCATTCTATGTGTGGTGTGCAAAAAGGAACAAACCAGGCTAAAGGTCATGTCACCCACTCTGGTGCCACAGCCGAATATCAAAGGACCAGTGTGCTTTTTTTATCATCATCAATGGAAAACTCAGCAGTGGTCAGAGGACCGGAAAAGATCAGTCTACATACGAATCCCAAAGAAGGGCAGTGCCAAAGAATGCTCCAACTACCGTACAATTGCACTCATTTCACATGCTAGCAAGGTTATGCGCCAAATCCTACAAGGTAGGCTTCAGCAGTATGTGGACCGAGAACTCCCAGAAGTACAAGCTGGATTTCCAAGGAGGAGAGGAACTAGAGACCAAATTGCTAACATGCGCTGGATTATGGAGAAAGCCAGAGAGTTCCAGAAAAACATCTACTTCTGCTTCATTGATTATGCAAAAGCCTTTGACTGTGTCGACCACAGCAAACTATGGCAAGTCCTTAAAGAAATGGGCGTGCCTGACCACCTTATCCGTCTCCTGAGAAACCTATATGTGGGACAGGAAGCAACAGTTAGAACTGGGTATGGAACAACTGATTGGTTCAAAATTGGGAAAGGAGTACGACAAGGCTGCATATTGTCCCCCAGCTTATTTAATTTATATGCAGAATACATCATGCGAAAGGCTGGACTGGAGGAATCCCAAACTGGAATTAAGATTGCGGGAAGAAATATCAACAGCCTCCGATATGCAGATGATACCATTCTGATGGCCGAAAGTGAGGAGGAACTAAAGAACCTCTTAATGAGGGTGAAAGAGGAGAGTGCAAAAAACGGTCTGAAACTCAACATCAAAAAAACCTGAGATTCAGATCTGGTGTGTGAGAGAGAAAGAGCTTGTTTAGAGGCCTGTGTGCCTAAGTAGTCAGTGAGGGAAAGTCAGTGTTAATAATTAAATAAGTCAGTGTTAATGAGTCTTAGTCTGTGTTAGTAATTAAATGAAAAAAACAGTGATTGACATCGTGATTAGCTACTTGTGATTTACTTATTTTACTTTGTGTACCCATAAACCAGTTTTTGTTTTAAAAGAAATACTTGTCCTTTTGATTTAAGGATAGGTTGGTGGCAGCAGCTTTGGTGAAAGGTGGTGGGGCACTCTGTGAGGCCTGAGTTGGCAAGTGATGTCAGAGTGGCCGGCTACCTTTACATTATTTGGTATTATAATGTAAAGGTAGCAGGAGGCCACTCTGATGTCACTGCCAACTCAGGCCTCTCAGAGTGCCCACCACCTCACTTCACACTCACTGCCACCAATTATAAATGACTATTCAAGAAGGACAACTGTTTCCTTCAAAAAAAAAACAAAAAACTGGTTTATTAGTACAACAAAATAAAATATGTAAATCACAGGTAGCTAATCACGATGTCAATCACTTTCTTATTTAATTATTAACACAGACTCTCCCTTCACTGACTACTTGGGCACACAGACCTCTAAACAAGCTCTTTCTCTCTCACACACACCAGAAATAAAGAGTGGTCATTTGACCAGATAGGCGGGGGTATAAATAGAATAAATAAATAAATAAATAAATAAATAAATAAATAAATAAATAAATAGACAGACAGACAGACAGACAGACAGACAGACAGACAGACAGACAGACAGACAGACAGTCCATTCACACCACGTGTCACACAGTTGCACAGGCTGTTCATATAAAAGAGCGGGTTTTTAGCTGAGTGCTCGCAGGTGAGTAAGGAAGTCTTATTTGGAAACGGTGTGCCCACTCAAGACCCTGGAAAAGTTACTTCTGCGATGGAAATATCCGCCTGTAGTAGAAATAGAGAGTGGTCGTTTGACCAGATAGGCGGGGTATAAATAGAATAAATAAATAAATAAATAAATAAATAAATAAATAAATAAATAAATAAATAAATAAATAAATAAATAAATACATACATACATACATACATACATACATGCATACATACATACATACATACATACATACATCTACACAGTGAAAAGGAGTTCCTTTATTGTCACGCAGTCGCAACAGCGGAGAGAAAGAGAAAGTCATTAGAAAATCACAGTCTCTCACTCTGCCAGAAAAATGTTGTGCATAAGATTTTATACCTACAACCCCCACCCCCAGTCCCCTCTTACCTGTCTCCATTGCCCAATTAGCCGATGAGCTCACAATCTGAATAAAGTAACCCCCCCAACCCTCCCTTTACTACGTGATTTGGACTTCTAACCTAATGGCGATTTTTTATTTTATTTTATTTTTGCAAAAGAAGCTCTTAAATGTCATGTTCCACCCCATACCAGAAATTCTTCAGCAAGCACCTAGCAAAGAGCAGCAAGGAATAATCTAAGCAAAGAATAATAGATGGAAGGCAAAACTTGCTCAATACAGTTACATTTCTCCATCGCTTCTTTGGACTAGAAAATCCAGAATCCATCAGCCACCTATCTGGTCACGCAGGCTAGGAGTTCTGGGTGTTGTAATCAAAAGAAGGACCTCCCCCCCCCCGCCACCGCCACTTAAATTCTATACCTAAGAAGAGACACAGGAACATCTGCTTGGCAGGCAGAGGGCTACTCTCTCTTGTTCCCAGGGAAAGGGAGGACCAGGAAAATTCTCTAGACCGACCCTAGCGAACTGGAAGGATCCTCACTTTAATATGGAGGAATAGTGTAAAAAGAATGTGGAATAGGGCCGTTTCTGGTAAACTAATGAGGGAAATAAAGATTAGAAAAGGAGTCTCGAGCGTCAATAATTTTAAATATATGTAAAATGTATTTTTAGTACAGTACATGTGTTTGAGAAAGGAAAAGGTTAAACCCCTGGACAAGAATTATTGTATTTCTGGAGAGAAACAGGGCAGGTATGGCAGGTATAAAAGGTAAAGAAAAACAAATAAGTAAATTTGTCCCAAGGGTGGTGGGGAGCACAGGGGGGAATATGGACAACCTATTTTCCCTCTTAATCTAAATGCATCAAAACGTTGTTTTGTGAGTTGAATTTTTTTTCTGTTGCCTTTTTAATTGCCGTGTTCTTGTGTATTATCAATTGAATAATTTCCCACCCCCGAAAATCAATAAAAAAAACCCAAGTCTCTTCTTCTTTGCTTTTGGAAGGAACTGGTGTCCGTGGGCCTTGGAGACAAGTGGAGCGGTGAAAGGATCGTGCCGGGCCATGGGAAGCGCGCGACAACGCTCCCAAGCAGCCGAAACCAAGTTGCTGCCCCTTATTATTTTGCCTGCCTCCCCACAAACTCCCCCTCCCAAGCCCAGCCTTCCAGCTGCGTCAGGCAGGTGGTGAAAGGAGTCCTGTAGGTTTCCTTTATTCTCTCAACCATTAAAACACACGCGTGCATTTTGAAGGAGGTGCCCCGGTGCCAGGGGTGACTGTACCATGCAAAGGGTGAAATATATACTGTATATATATTTGAGTAGAGGAGCCAAACTTTTAACTTGGAGCTATCCTGTTAGAACCCTGAAGCTTTTTTAAAATTTTTATTTATTTTATATTTTGCCTGCAGTCATAATAGCAAGGCAGTCCTGACTGATCTTCTGATTTATTGGTGTCTGGGAAGGGGAGACCTGCTCCTTTTTTTTTCTTCTTCTTTTTTACCCAAAATGTCAAAGAAGTGTCTGGCAAAGATGCTGTGTGCAGACCTCCAGGTGTGGCTATCCTTTCAGCTGCCACACCCTTAACCCAAGTCAGATAGAGGGATTCACTCTCAATGTTCAACTAGAAGGAATTTTGTAATTTTGCATAGAAAAATATAGAAAAAAATTACAGAATTCCTTCTAAGTGAACATTGAGAGTCAACATATATAAAGCACCTCCTGATTTCTTCTGAGAGGGATAGAGTTTAGTGCTGCAACCCTTCCTATTGTGAAGTTCATTTCTGCAATCAGCCTGCTTTTCAAAGACTTTCAATTCACTTTTAATTAGCACACAAACACTTCAAGGGGGGGGGGGGAGTAGGTTGCGGAAGAGAAGCTACAGCAGCCAAATGGATTTCTAACATATTTTCTGAAGGACTTCAAATCTCATTCATGTCAAGAACGGGCATTTTGGTCGCCTTGACTGCTTCTCCAAGAACTCAGAAACGCTCGGCCAATTAGAAAAAAAAAAGAGGATTCCCCTTTTGATTAGGGCAGGGCGGGAAGATGCCATGGGTACAACCCAGGCCGTGGTTCCCCTGGGGAGCCCAGCCTTCAGCCAGGCCAAGATTGTTGGGCACCTCCAAGGGTGTTTGTGATGCAAAGGATGATGTCAGCAGAGGTGCCCTAAAAACATCTGCCAGCCTTTCCGAGGCAGGCTTTCAGAGCAAGCACGTTTGGTCACCAACACCAGTTGGTTCACCATGTGGCTTTTGCTCTTTTTGCTTCTTATTATTTGGATTTTGGTGGAAAAAATTATAAATGAAGAAAAGGTCAATATTGGTTATGGGGGAGAATCTTGGGTTTATTTTCTTTATTATTTTCGTTTAATTTACTTTTCTTACATCTTGTTTAGTTTATATTAGTTGCTGTATTATGCTGGTTCTATTCTATTTCTATTTTTATTTTTGAAACAAATGTATTTTTATTTAAAATTTTATTTACCGGTAAGTTCATTTAAATTGCTAGTTTGAGAAATTGTTTCATTTAATAATTGGATTAATTTGATAGTTGTTGTGGGTTTTTCAGGCTCTTTGGCAGTGTTCTGAAGGTTGCTCTTCCTGATGTTTCGCCAGTCTCTGTGGCCATGGGCATCTTCAGAGGACTGGAGTAGGAACTCTGTCCATGCTCTGTTGCTGTTTGTTGGATAGTTCAGTATTTATAGCTGTGGGAACTGGGAGGAAATGGGCTCAATTTGAGTTCTTGATTGTGGTTCATTTTTCCCCCTCTTGTTTCTCCTCTAGCAGTTTCTGATTTACAATGTGACCGCACATCAAGAAAACTGGGACAGAGTTGCACATCAAGAAAGCTGGGACAAATTTTGGAGACATCGCTGGTAATCTTATTTTCTTTTAACTCCTTGTCATCCTAAATAACTTCAGCAACGTTATCGTATGCCCAGGCTGTGGTTTTAAGCAAAGTGTTTGCACAGCTGGGTGACCCCTTTATTTCAAAATATTATTAATGCTACCCCTGAGGGTGAAGGTGGCACTGGTGTATTAAAATGTAATTCTATTTTATTGGGGTGTTAGCTTTATGGAGTTCTTCATTATGTCTGTACCCTTTTGCTAAAGAAATAACTAAAATTTTCTATACTTGCTCTAAATTAAAGGCATATTTTTAAAAAATCCTTTCATTTCTCTATACTAGATCCATGTTCTATAAAAAAATATTCTCGGGGTTCCCATGAAGTTCCTGCAGTCCTATACTTAGCCCTATTAAATGACTTGACTGAGATATCAGATGAAGTGTATCTAACATCATGTTAAACTAGGCAGACCTAACCCTTCTAGTTTTTCTTCTTATCAGTCCTTGCCTTTTTGTCTCCATTTTTAACAGGGGAAGGCTTCCTTTCCTGGCCTTCAAAGAACAGGAGCTCCTTGAGTGGCACGCCTACCGGAAATATATTAAACCTTCCCTCCACCCTCAAGTCAACAAGGGGAGGTTATGGGACACCCGCGTTGCTTTTGCCAGCCGGCGGGCCCTCCATTCTCAATCCTTGGCTCCTGCCACATGCCCAAAGCCACCAGTCCCAGCTGGCCGGTCCAGATCAGCGCCAGCCATGCTGTGGGCCTGAGGGAGCTCGCCCCACGTGCACAAGATCCCATGTGGGAGAAGCCCAGGCCAGCGTGAGAGACATCTGCAATGCCAGGGGCAAATCTCTGGCCTCACATCCACGCTCCTGGCTACCTTGAATCTTGTTCCCTGGACCCTTGGCTTTGGACTCTGACCCCGGACTACGTTGTGTGATTTGGCTTTGGACCCTGACCTCGGATTACGGTTTGTGATTTGGCTTTGGCATTTTGGTATCGGATCTGCATTCGCTGAACTTCTGACATTGGACTGGCGTATCGGACTCTTGTTGAAACCCCCGGGAACGTGACAGATGGCTTCCACCACCACACTCCGCCCGCAAGATGGAAGGAGAAGCAAGCGAAGGTTCGGATCCGCTGAATGCTGTGCTTCCTCAAGTGCAGTTCCTTCCTCAAACGGTGGCACAGCTTCAGCAGCAACAACTGCAGTCCCAAACCAACGCTGCTTCCCAGGTCAAGTGCCCTCTGCTTCCTCCAGAAAAGATGAGCTGGCATGTGTAGACCGACCCAATACGCCGCAAGGACTAATCACCCTATGCCTTTGCATTGATGGCCGCCCGGAGAGCCGACGCCTAGCACAAGGCGATTCCCATCCCTCGCAGCCACCCCCGACACCCACCAACCCTAGACAAGAGGATTCTGAGCCCAGTGGTAGCTGGACGTCATCTAACAGGATACAGACTGGAGTTTGCAGTGTCTAAGTTTTTAAAGCTTGGCATGCTGCCTGGAGAAGATGTGGTGGTGGAATCTTTCTGGGTTGGGTTGACTGCCAATGTATCTAGCAGTAAACAATCATTCCTTCCCTGTCTCTGATTTTGAATACAGAGCCACATCTTTGCTCCGTTCTTTTTCCTCTTGAGTCTGTTGAAGTCTGTTATTGTTTGCTGTTTGATCTGTTCAATTGTTTGTTGTTTGATCTTTTATTTTTTTTACCTACTAATATCTCAGACTGAGGTGTTGAGAATGCAAGTGCCAGTTAATGAGAAAAGGGGTGATCTACTCAGAGGAACTTTAAGCTATTCTACTCTCTGAATCCCTATACTTCTGGAAATGATAAAACAGTCCATTCTATCCTGAATGGTGGCGCTGCAGGTTAAACCGCAGAAGCCTCTGTGCTGCAAGGTCAGAAGATCTGCAGTTGTAAAATCGAATCCATGTGACGGAGTGAGCCCCCGTCGCTTGTCCCAGCTCCCGCCAACCTAGGGGTTTGAAAGCATGCAAAGTGCAAAAATGCAAGTAGATGAATAGGTGCCACCATGGTGGGAAGGTAATGGCATTCTGTGTCTAGTCGTGCTGGCCACGTGACCACGGAAGATTGTCTTCGGACAAACTCTAGCTCTATGGAATGGAAACAGAGATGAGCACCGCGCCCTAGAGTTGGACACGACTGGACAAATTGTCAAGGAGAACCTTTACCTTTACCTATCCTGCATTCAAGTGAGTGGAGCACAAATCTGCATGGACTGGATTCAGACTGGGGTCAATATTTGCATTGTGTACTCAATACAGACTTTAAAAAACAAAATGGAACTGTAGGAGTCACACTTTCCATTCATACAAAATAAAAACCTGAGGTTGCTGTCATCTTCTCTTTCTGTGTGCTGCTACAAAATCCTGCCTGTGTCTAAATCATAAATTTCTCAATTAATTTCAACAGGAGGCTTACCTTCTCCTTTGATCGTGTAAGAAGAGAATTATATATATTTTTTAAAAAAAGAACCTGGAAGTTCACCTTCAACTCACGTGTCACTCTATACTTCCTACGTCTATGCCTGCTATGGGGGAAGGGAAATCCATACCTCCCACCATGCACCGCAACGTAAGTAGTTGCGCCGACTTCTCCACCTTCACTACATTTCCCATAGTGCACTGGACCCAATAAGCAAAAAGACTACATTTCCCACAAGGCATTTTTTTAAAAAAAAAGCCGTTAGGCGCACTCCTCGCTTGCGCTCCAAGCCTCACGCGGGGATGGGACAGGGAAGCGGCTCCTCTCTAGTGATTCTGGCTAGTGAGGTAATAACAGCCGCAGATGGGTCGCTATTTAAAGGGGGTGGGGCTCTCGCATCCGGTTGGGCGGGGTGGGTGCGTGGGTCAGCCGGCCTACGAGAGCTCCTATTGGTCACCGGGGCGAAGGAGGAAAGGGTGAGGTGGGTTGGTGGCGAGGGTGTTGATGATGACGGGGACGTGGCTCGGACTCTCCGGGAAGGCGGCGATTTTCCGCGGTCGCTCTGGGACCTCCCGGTCCAGGTGAGTAGGCCGGCTGCGGCGGGGGGGGGGGGAGTAGTGGCGGGCGTGGGTGTTTGTCTGACCAGTCTCGACAAGGATGGAGGCGTTTGGGGGGGGGGGAGACGGGCCCGCCGCCGCCGCCCAGCCGCTAACTGCTGGCCGGCTGGATCCGAGCCTCTCGGTGGGAGAGGGTGGCCGGGGTCGGTCCCGTGGCCTTGCCCCTCCGTGGCGGCCGATGCCCGCGTTGCTCCGGAGGGTGAGGAGAGCGACAGGTTGAAGCACGTCAAGGCAGCCAGTCGGATCCTTTGAGAAACGCGTCGGCAGATTTCACACAACGGCGGCACAGAGCTCTGCGCGTCGTCTTCCTCCTCCTCCTCCTCCTCCTCCTCCCTCGTCTCCGATCTGCCCCTGTTGAGAACGGCGGGAGGAAATAGGTGGCTCTTTTGAGTAGAGAACTACCGGGCGAGGGAGGGGGGAGGATACATTTATATAAACAGTTACGGAGCTTGCCGCCGCCCTAAGAGTACAAGGATGTGTGGACGTTCCCTGTACAGCCCGCCTTGGCACTGCTGCGTGCCCATTTGCCGTTTTATTTAGTTTATTAGATTTAAATCCCCGCGTTCCTCCACTGAGTTTAATGGGATCCAGAGGGATCTCTTCTTCCTCCCCATTTCTTTCTCACATTAACCCATATTCAGGATTCTGACAGAGGAGGTTTAAAATTTCTCACAGACACCTCTGCTTGTCCTCATCCACCCAAAGAAACAGTAGCTTATAGAGATAGGTGAGCTGGATGGATCTTTGGAATGTTTACCTTTTTTAAATACGTGGAAAGAAATGTATACATGATGAGTCAGTCCGGCTGCAAAACTATTTTTGTTGAAATAAAAAGCTAGAGAGAGGGAAGAGGAAAAAGTTAGATGGGTGAACTTAAGCCTTTAAATGAGAAAGTAAACTTTCCATAACAGAAGCAGAATGAGTTCATGAATATCAGCAGTATAAAATGGGAGAAAGAAGGGGGGAAATGGGGTGGGGAGAGAAAATTGGAAGAGACACAAAGTGGGGAGCATGGGAAGAACAGAAGATGATGAAGCAGAGGTCTGGGAAAATTATGTTAGGAGAAAGAAGAGGGTGGGGCAGGACCTCCTGTGTGACAGCAGGTGAGTGTGTGGGGAAGAAGGTCTCACATCTATAGTCTTTTAGCTGTTTTGGGAAGGGTCTCTTCCCTTCTCTAATGGCTGATGTGCTTGTGACTGTTTAGTAGCTAATATTTGTTTTATTTATTCCTTTAAAATATTTAGACCTCAACATTCTCAAGAAGACACAAGATGGCTTACAATATTAAAACAATTTGTATTAAAAGAATAGATATATAATAAGTAGCAGTAGTTCTACAAACACATTAAAACAACACAACAGCCCTGTTTTAAAAATCTGCTCTTAAGCAGCTAGTCACTAAGAGACAGCCTGCTTGAAGAGGATAGAAAAGGGGGGGGGTCAACCTAGCCTCCTGTAGAAGGGAGTTCCATAGTTTGGGTGCAGCGACAGAGAAGTTCCTCTCTTGTGCTCTCACTAAATGCACCAGTAATGGTGGCGGGATTAAGAGAAAGGGTCTTAAAACCTGGGCAGGCTCGTGCAGGGAGATATGGTATTAAGGTGGCTTGGACCTAAGTTGTTTAGGGCTTACAGGTTAAAACTAGCACCTCGAATTGTGCCTGGAAACAGTGGAGCTGCTGTAATATAGCCAGTGAAGCAGCAGTAATGGAAGTTCTGTGACACCTGTAGCCAGCCCCAGTTAACAGTCTGGCTGTGGAGTTTTGGACCCATTGAAGTTTCCAAACACTTTCCAAAGGCAGCACCATGGAGAGCACTTTACAGTAACCCTTTCTTTTTTTGGAAAATATACAGGGAGGAGCAGATGCCACTAGAGCTTTTTAAAGTAAAATATGTGGGGTGTAATTACTGTATGCAATTAGCCATTTTATGTTTACTGTTTTAACAGAGTTTGAATGGCTGAATATTCACTCTCCCCATAAGAAGTTTGAGCAAGTATTCCAGTGTGTAAAAGTAAAAGATTTCATCACATCCAAGGAAAAAATATTAGAAGATTTTTCAACAGAGTTGATTATCTCAGTGTGATAAATGTTATGTAGCACTATGTTTTGGACAGAAAGCAAGCCAAGAAAGAAGATGTGTTTAAAAGAAAAGAACTCTAGCTGTGATGAAGAAGAACTTACAGTGCTTAAAATATTTTGTTCTCATGCCTTCTGGAATTTGAATTATTGTTTGATTCAGTGGTTTCACAATTTATTTTAGTTTACAGCTGCTGTACATTAAGTCATCACACCACACATATATCTGTAATACAAAAAGCATATGACATAAAATCTGAGGATCATATTTGAGTGCTTTCCTGTAACTGGTAATAAAAACTGGACAATGGAAGTAATGGGTTTTATTTGTGTAGGAATGTTGGGGTCATTATTTTATTTTCAACTAATAACTCCTGCAGAACATGAGGATATAGTGAAACATGCAATAAAACTGCATCGAGGGAAGGGAGCTGCTGTTACTCAGAGAAAACAGTGGCTTGTAGAAAACTGCAGAAAGCTATCTGGACTCTTACGTCAAAAGAATGTAGTTCTCAACAAACTGAAAAGTGCAATAAGAGCAGTGGAAAAGGACTCGGGGTTGTCACTTGAAGAAAGGACTTTTCAGGTCCACACATTTGAGATTTTTCAAAAGGAGTTAAATGAAAGTGAAAACTCAGTCTTTCAAGCTATCCATGGACTCCAAAGAGCTCTACAAGGGGATTACAAAGATGTTGTGAACATGAAGGAAAGCAGTCGGCAGCGACTGGAAGCCTTGAGAGAAGCTGCAATAAAGGTGAGTTCTCCACTATATTAACATTCTATCAAACCGAAGGGTCCAGAAACTCGAGTGCAGTAATAGAAGATTGGTGACTGTGTTGGAGTTTTTTTCATTTTTTTTGTTCAATGAACTTGCCAGCTATTCAGCATGAGAGGGAGTTGAATTATTTGGACTAGATTATTGGGAGTGTGTGACAGAATTAAGTAAATGAACCAGCCTTGGCTAGGGAAAGGGGACAATACTAATATTTATTTATTTATTTATTTATTTTATATCCCGCTTATCTAATCAGTTAAGATTACTCTAGGCGGCTTACAACAGCAAAAACGACAACAATATAATTAAAAACAATTTTACATAGAATATATTTAAATGAATATATTTAAATGAATCATAATTGATGGAGGAAGTAAGAATGTGGCTGTTCTCCACTTGAATTTATGTAAGCGTCCCTCATTTCGAAGCAATATTTTTAAAAAAGTATTTCCATCTTCATTAAAGAACTTGTGACTGGAAGTTCTTGCTCTGCAGTTATTTCAAAAGACAGATTTTCTGTTTTTTCAATGGGTGTCAACAAAATTAAATATTAATTTTAATAATTTCTTTTTTCAATCAATGAGAACCCTTTATTGGCATTAAAACTAGTAACTGTACAATCAAGATTATATTTTCCACTGCAGGAAGATAAATACGGTCCAGTTACATCAAGGCTCCTTGAAATAGTCAGCCTAGTTTATTACAATAGCAAGATATTCAGCTACACGCTCAGTCAAGTTAGGTTGTTTATCTGCTAACATCGTTCGGAGCCAGAGAAATTTGAAACAGCAGAGCTTATTTATTTATTTATTTTATATCCCACCTATCTAGTCTGTTAAGACCACTCTAGGCGGCTAAGTAGTAATTGATGGAGCTCACTAAATTTAGGGCAGTGAAGAAGAATATGCAAAATTGAGTCCAGTTCTGCTAAGCAGTGCTTACATCAGCAGCTCTTAAAGGGGATGTTATGATATCTTTCGGAAAGAACAGCTGAGGGAAATACTGTATATTAAATCTGGCCATCATAAATGCTCAGTGCCACAGCGGGTTAATGAGATTGGTGAAATAACTGGCACCAGATACAGACAAAGGGGGCAAACCATAAAAATGGGGAGACCAAATTAGTAAATTCAAATCAGCTGCCAGAGTCTGAAGTTCAATGTCCCGAATTCTTTGGTGGATAATATGATAAAGTTGAGTTTCTCCACAATTTGTCAGGGAGTTCAGGTTAATAAATATGGAATTGATTTTAGAGTTAATAAAAGAGTACCACTTAAGAAATCAGTCAAAAGGGATTGGGAAGATTTCTGAAAGTGTAAACTAAGCCAAAATTTAATAGTGGATAACCAGGCAAGGGTAGTTGGAAAATGAAGCTCAAGTTCACTTAATAATGTTGCAAGTCTAATCGTATTCGGGATGCCTAAAATTATGCGCAGAAAGAGGGCAGCTATGCAGTCTATCTCATAGCTGGCTGCCGTAATCCAAATGGGGACCTCAGAGAGGAGCTGGTTAATGATTTTTGCCTGGAAAACTTGGAGAGCAGCAGGGACATATTGATGTCCACTATGGAAATGGAAGCAGACTAATGCAGGAAGTTGATTCATAGCCAAAGAAACCGCCACCTTATGATGGTAAGACCAGTTTAATTTGTAATGAAACAGTAAGCCTAAATATTGAAAATATTTCACTTGCTCAATTGGCTTTCCATTTATTTTCCATCTGGTAAGTTTCCAAGATTTGGAGAATATCAGGATATTTGATTTATCAGTGTTGATGGTTATATCATACTTGGAGCAGAAATCAGCAAAAGCTGAGAGTAATTGTATAAGGCCTGACTTAGTGGTAGATAAGAGAATAGTATCAGCATACAATAGCAATGGAAAAGAAGATAAGTTTATCATAGGAGCATGATGTTCAGTTATGGCAATATGATCTGGTATATCTGACATGAATAAATTTAAAAAAGCAGGATCAAGGACACAGCCTTGTTTAACTCCTTTAGAGATTGAGATATTTTGGTCAGAAGACCTTTATTATTGACCCGTACTTTGCAGTTATTTTCAGAATGAAGTTTATGTACCAAGAACAGCAGATGAGGGTCTATTCCTTTTCTGGCCAGTTTATTCCAGAGCAGAGATGGAGTAAAACGCTCCTCGAAGGTCAATAAAGGCAACAAAAAGTTTGCCATGGAACTGAAGATAATATTTGTCAGCTAGAAATGCAAGAGTGAGTGAGTGATTGAGTGTTGAGGATCCTGCTTGGAAGCCCACCTGTTCCTTACCAGGTAGGCTAAGATCAGTCATCCATTCCAAGAGACATTTTGCTAGATGCTTAGCATATATTTTACCAAATATTGAAAGTAAGCTAATAAGGTGGTAATTAGCTGGTATACTTGGATTGGCCTTTTTAAGCAGTAGAATAATGACAGATGTTAACCAGGAATCAGGAAAAGTACCAAAATGGTCAATTCGCATGAAAACACGGGCCAGAGGTTTCGCCCACCAGTGCAGATTGTTTTTAATTAAATCAGCCGGGATCCCATCTGGTCCCGGAGCCTTCCCTGATTTTAAGGAGACAATAAGTTCTAAGATTTCCTGTTCAGAGACTGGGGGCCAAGGAGGGTCATCAGGAGAAATTTACGCAGCAAATTGAGTTGCTGGTGAATTAGGATCTGTAAGTAGATTTGAATAGTAATCAGTCCACTCGACAAGAGAAATAGAGGATTGTATGGCGTTGGTTGAAGAAGGGGTTGTAAAAGACATCAATGTCCATAATTCCTTTGTATTCCTGGTAGGCAAAGCATGAATAATCTGCCCCATTATCTTAGGGCACAAGTGTGTCTTTCCTCATCCAGGAGAGATTGGCAGTTCTTTTTTGCCTCAAAATACAGTGTGGCTAGATCAGAGGAGCCCTGAGCATGTAAGTGGCCAAACATTAGATGAAGATTTTTTTGGCAGCCCAGCATTCTTTGTCAAACCAATTATAGAAATATTATGGTTATCCAGTGAACACTTAGAGTTTTGAAGACTGCTCAATGACTTTATCATTGCTTGGTATGACTGGATAGCAACAAATGGAAAACTAGTTTGAGAGACAGCCAGTAAGAGACACCTGACTTCAGCAGAGTTGGTCCATTGGTCATATAAATCCTTAGTTTTATTTGATCAGACTATTTTATGATGATATAAGACAGGGGGAGTAATAGTATTACAGTGGGGTCTTGACTTAAGAACGGCTTGAGTTAAGAACATTTTGACTTAAGAACCACTCTCATAGGAAAATATTGACTTGACTTACATATTTAGATTTGAGTTAAGAACTGAAAAAAAACCACGTGGGAGGCAGGGAAAGTGCAAAATTTGAACTTTCAGTTAACTGTTGGCCAGTGAAAAGGATGCCTGTCTGCTTCCTCACTCCTCCCAGCGTTTAGAGAGTGGATTGGGAGACAGTCTTCAGACTGCCTGGTACTGTACTGCCTGGACTGTATTTTCCCTGCCTTCCCTGAACCTTTCTTGACCCAAGAAAAAAAAGAAACAAAATATCCCCCTCTGGTGGTCGAAGGCAGAATAGCAGCTTCCCATTAGTTTCTGTGGACGGAAAAGAGCAGATACGGATCAAATGGTTTTCAATGCATTCCTATGGGAAATGCAGATTTGACCTGAGAACTTTTTGACTTGAGAACCGCCTTCCAATACGGATTAAGTTCTCAAGTCAAGACCCCACTGTAGTTAAGAGGGGAAGCACCCACAATAAAGATAGAAGAACAGGTTGATGGTCACTTTCAGAACGAGAGCCAATCATAACGTTCATAAATTTGGGAAGCAAGTCAGGGGAGATTAAAATGTAATCTACCACGCTCATACCCCTGGATGATGGAAAGGTCGGTTCACCAGAATAAGTGCTAATTCTGGATCCGTTGAGAATTCTCAAATTATAACTACAACAGAGGTTGACCATATGATGCGCCGCCTCATTGATTGTTAGGTCTTTAGATGTCCTAGAATCCAAAAAGGGAGGTGGTATTAAAGCATCAGAGCCCCACATCATATGAGCAGATAGAGCATCGTTGCTGGACCCTAATCTGGCATTAAAATCACCTGCTAAAACAAGCAAGGAGGATGGGTGATCAGCAATTAGAGAATCAATGTAATTCTTCAGGTCTGACCATGTGGTGGATAATGAAGAAACGGTTAGGGTGGGAGGGATATAGAGATTAACCAAGATCAGTTGTCCTGTAGGGCAGCGGTTCTTAACCTTTTTTGAAAGAAACACCCCCTTGAGCCAGTGAAGAAGTTATCGCCCGCCTCCCTGTGGTGGTGGTGCGCCGCTGCTGCGGGGAGAGGGCCGATGATAACTTCCTCAATGGCAGTGCTGGCGTGACAGTGGTGCTGTCCTCTGCCAGCACTAGCTGCTCTGGATACGGCGGTGCCGGCGGCACCACCACATCCACTGCCAGCACCAGCTGCTCTGGATCCAGCAGTGCCACAGGGAGGGTGGCAATGATAACTTCCTCAATGGCGGCGGCAGTGGCGGCGGCAGCACCAGCCACTCTGGATCTGGCGGCATGGGGAGGGGGGCGATGATAACTTAAGTAGTGGAGGTGGTGCAGCAGCTCCATCACCCCCATTCTGTTCCTTCACCCCCGCATCGCCCCTTTTTGTTCCATCAACCCCCTGAGAAACGAAATTGCCCCCTGGGGTGATATCGCCCAGGTTAAGAACCACTGCTTTAGGGCACTTTGACATAAAGGCCTGAGCTTGTGGTGGTTTGGCCTGAAGCTGCAGAAATGTTACACTAAGTGCAGGCTTAACCAGACAACATAAGCCTGCCTTAAACCAGCCTTTTGTATTAGTTCTGAGGGCAGGTAAGGTGTAATAATTAAAGCCTGAAAGAACAATTTCTTTAGTTGACCGGGTCTCTTGGAGAAATATTACCGGTATATCAAAGGTTTTTAGATAGTTAACAAAATCTAACTCATGTTATTTCCTCCACCAACCAGCAACGTTCCAAGAGATAAGTTTACAAGGAAAGGGGGGGGAGAGAGTATTTGTGGGGTGGGGGGATAGTCAGTGATCAGAATCAGGCACAATGGAGTCAGACAGTGGCTCCACGCAAGTGGAACCATTAGGAGGAGGTTTTGATAGTAGTGGGGGTCAAAGGCTTTGCAAGAACTTTGAGTGTTGATGGAGTAGGCATCAGTATGTTGGGAGGTTGGACATTATAGTCCTCGTCAGCACAGCTGGTTTCAGTTTTATCCAAATTTGCCTTTGAGTCAGTAGGCTCGAAATCCAAAGGAAGGTTAAATTGTTCACCAGTGTCCGTTAATAGAAGGACATCATTAAGGTTAGGACTGTTGACTGTGCTGTTGGAAGGCTCAGGATAATACGTTTTTTGCCAAATTAGGGAAGGTTGACTTTGCCAAATCTGATGGTGCATTAAGTTAAATCTGAGGAGGGATTACAATCTTTATGGAGGGTTGAGTTGTAGAAAAATGATTTTGAGATGGTAAAATCAGCAGGCACTCGGGTCTTAAAAGTTCCTTCTTATGGACCATGATTTACTTGTCATTAGGCAATTGTCTATGTGAAGAGCAAGAGACAACGGTGGAGCAGGAACAGTAAGCCGCTCCATATAAACCTCAGCCTGAACAACCTGCATCATTTGCTGGTTTTTGTCATTCAGGTTATTTTTCGTACTAAAGTTTAAGATCTTGGAAATGTTTTGTTCCTGTAGAAGAGTGTGTGATTAGGTTGAGGTGTCATAGCTATTGCAATTAATTCTTTAAGTGTCTCCAACCTCTTAAGTAGCAGTCTCTGTTTCTCTTCGGAGAGTGCACTGACCACTTTAAGATCCTCCTGGGGCAAAACTTTGACACAACTCCGGGAGGCGGTGGAAGATAGGAGGGCCTGGCGTGTTCTGGTCCATGGGGTCACGAAGAGTCGGACACGACTAAACAACTGAACAAACGGGGCAAAGCCTTGTTGTTGAGATCCATTTGTAAGGAGATTTCCCATAGAATCGAATCTATGGGATCACTTAGTCTTGGGGTTTTCAAGGAGGGATATGCTCTCTGTTGGCTCTTAACCGAGTGCCCAGGCAGGAGTAGATCATTTGATGGGGCATCCACACTGTCTAAAGTAGGTTCTCCTGATGTGATCACCATCAGGGCATCATTTCCAGGTGATGCTGCAGATAATTCCAATAGATCTTGTATTGGGAGAGTGTGTTGAGGCTCATGGTTGCCAGATTCTATAGGTGTTACTGCTGAGCTTAATGGTAGTAATAATAATTTCTTATTATTTGGGCTCTGACAAATTTTTTTATATTTAACAAATCGTAATAGGAGGAAACGGAATATGTTGAGCTTCTAGCAGCAGAGAAGCACCAAGCTGAAGCCCTGAAAAATATGCAGCATCAAAATAAAAGCCTGTCTATTCTGGATGAGATTCTTGAAGATGTAAGAAAAGCAGCTGATAGGCTGGAAGAAGAAATAGGAGAGCATGCCTTTGATGACAACAAGTCAGTAAGTTTATTTAGATCCTGATTTTATTCAGAGCTGTTATGAAATAATACAATTTCCCCGAAAATAAGACAGGGTATTATATTAATTTTTGCTCCCAAAAGTGCATTAGGGCTTATTTTCAGGGGATGTTTTATTTTACATCTTCTTCTGGTTGCTGCCCAATGGTGGAGGGCAGGGTTTCACTTAACTAGGGCTTATTTTTGGAGTAGGACATATATTACTAGCATCCAAAAAAAATCATACTATGGCTTATTTTCCGGTTAGGTCTTATTTTAGGGGAAACAGGGTAGAAATTAAATAATATTGACAGTACAAATTTATCAGTTGGGGAATAGAACATAAATATAGTTTGGTGAAGAAAGCAGATAAAAGTGCTTTGGTGTAAAAGGAAAAAGTATAGTAATATGGGTTAGTATTCACATTTTTATTCTACATAATGGTAAAAATAAAGTCAACAAACAAAATTTTTGAGAAGGCAAGTAATAATGCTGTATTAAGCTGAAATGGCAATCTGCAGTCACGGTAGGTTATAGTGCTGTATGACAGGGGTCCCCAACCCCTAATCTGTGGTCTGGTGCTGGTCTATGGCTCTGGCAGGACTGGGCCACGGAGACAGATCTCCTGCCCTGCACACACTTCACCCACCCACCACATCTGCATGCACGGGTGCCCCCCACCCACGAGTGTGCCCCTCTCCACACGTGCACATGAGTGTGCCCAGCTCTGCACATGCACACAAGTGTGCTCCACCCCTCTGCACATGCATGTGAGCATGCTCCGTCCCTTTGTGCACGTGTGCTCCACCCCTCTGCGCATGTGTGAGAGCATCCCGCTCACCCACAAGCACGGGGGGTTACCCAGGACCCCTGAGCACACGGACCCCACCTCTCCAACCGATCCGCAACTCAGAAAAGGTTGGGGACCACTCCTGTATGGTGTATAGTACATTAATGCATCTTAAAACTCAAAAGTTAATGTAGTCTGTAAGCTTTAATTCCATTTAATTCTTTTTCTTTTGAAACTTACAGTGATAAAAAAGAATACTAAGAGTTTTATCAAATCAGTGGAATAGCTTTTTTAAGTAAAAGGACGATGGACTCTCAACATCTGCACCAGAGGGCACTGGGGCACTCCAGAACAGATTTCGAGTAGGCATAGGGGACTAATAGAGAGTGGAAGAGTTTTTTTCAGAGGTAGAAAAGCCTGTTCATCTAGCATTACGGTTTCTCTTAAATAAATAAAAATACTGAAATCTTTCCTTTCCTTTATTAACAGGTTAGAGGAGTTAATTTTGAAGCTGTCTTAAGAGTAGAAGAAGATGAAGCAGATACAAAAAGAAATACTTCCAAAAGAGAAGTGGAAGATGATTTGGGTCTGAGTATGCTCATTGATTCACAAAACAATCAGTACATACTTACTAAACCTAGAGACTCAACCATTCCACGTGCTGATCATCATTTTGTAAAGGTAAGAATTCTGATAAATGGCACTGAACAAATTAGAACATTTGGATAAATATTTTAGTAAAAATAAAGCAGAAAGTCTGACTTGTTTTTTATGCTTCAAACTTCTGAAATCCCTTTGACGGAACTCAAAATTTTCAGAATAAGAAAGATGACTAAATTAATGTGTCAATACTTGTCATTAGTGTTAGTCACTAATTAGTATTGGTTATGCAAACATAGAATTTTTTATATCTGTGTAGGTATTATCTGGATATTGTACTATTACTGCTATTCTCTTTTCTCAGATGAGTGAAGATTCCTGGCTAAATATGAAAGCAATAAAAAAAATCTGAACCTGGTCTATTTATGTAGAATTAAGAATTGTGACTTGCCATATCTGTATACAGTAGTTGTATAGCTGTCTCTGAAGACTTAATTCTTGCTTTAATGGATTTGTAATGTCCAGTGTTTGCTATGGCTGTTTCACACAATACTGAACAGCAAACCTGAATTTGCCAGCCAGAGTACATTCCACAGAAAGTTACAGCCAGACATTGTGTAGTGATATGATGCAAGTATTACAAACAGCTGTGCTTGACATTTGTAACTTTGTGTTTGAAATAAACTGGGCATCCCTCTTGTCTTTAGCATTGATGGGACTGAAAAGTGGGTAGTTCTTCAACTCATGAGTAGAAACAGGACTTGCTGTTGAGGCTGCAATCATATGCAGTTATTTGAGTATAAATCCTAATAAGTCAGGAGTGACTTCACTTTAAAGCAAAAATACTTACATTACCTCATTGGACCCCTCCTCTTCAAGTCCTGAGAATAATTTATCTGAATAAGGATAAGTGGTGAACAATAGTGAACTAATCAGTGATCTCTCTCTCTCTTCCTGGACAAGATAGAAGTCTCTGATGTGGATGTACTGTATGTCACTGCCCTTTACTTGTCATTACATGTGGAAGCGTATCTTGAGTAGAATTGTATATTTATTTTATTTTATTAGGATATCGTGACCATAGTTATGCTATCTTTGCCTTGTGGTTGGCTGTGCACCACAATAGGATTGCCAACTATGTTCGGATACATTATTTGTGGAGTACTTTTGGGACCATCAGGATTAAACAGCATCAAGGTAAGTATGTTTTTAAAATGATGTATATTTTTAGAATGATATACATTCAATTGCAAATTTGAGAAGTTTCTCTGTGAGAGACTAAAACAATATCTTATAGCAGCTGATACTGTTTTCCATCATTTCGTCCTTTATGGTTTACTGAAGAAACATCATATAAATACATTTGTGTGACACTGCCAGACTGTCAAATTATTTTTGAGCAATATGGATTAGATTGCTTTCTCTCAAGTCTTAAATGCAGTAGTTGAAACACCTTTGAAAATTAATATAAGAAGAATATTTCCTGTTCTTATAACCAAGAAGAGGATGTTTGAAAACTATTTGTTTCATTCTTGGTGTATTCTAAAAGTTGCCAAAACTCTAATGTATATGCAGAGCTCTGCATTACTCTTGGCTGACCTCCCACTCAGATAAAAGTGGGAGTCTGTGCTCTTGCTCATTACTGGAAGATTAGCTGAGGAGGTGGAAAAAGTAAGCAAGCAGGGCCTGGTGAGTGGTTGAATCAGCTGAGGAGGCAGGGAAAGGGAGCTGCAGCACAAGTGTTGCCGCCTTTACGACCTGGGATGAACTACGTAATTCGTGCCCAGCTCTAGTGAGGGCACTGCCTGCTTGGTGATTGCCCTTTCTGGCTAATCAAATCTGTCAAGGTTGGATTGATGCCATGGTTAAAGAAGGTGACCGTACTTCCTTACAGATAGGTTTTGTCCCTTCCTGTTGCAAGAAAGCTATTGTAAACAATCGTTGAGGAAAACTGCCCTGGAGCCAGAAGATCTGACCAGTTACAGGCCAGGTTTACCCTTTTTTTTTTTTGCTAAGGAATGTGAGAAGAGGTTGGCTCTGTAACTCCAGATACTCCTAGATGACATTGATTATCAGTTGAGCTTGTGGCCAGTCTAAGGGAAAGAGTGTGCTTGGTAGATGGCTTGCATCATACTGGATGAGAGGGACACAATCTTACTAGTTATCCTGGACCTTACAACAGTATCTGAAGTCATTGACCATGGTATCCTATTGGACTGCCTGACTAGATTGGGTATTGGAGGCACTATATTGTAGCGATTCCAGCTTTTCCTGTTGGGGTATACTTAAAAGATCATGCTGTGACAGCATTGCTTGATACCACGGCTTTGACATGTGGTGTCCTTCAGGTCTCTACCATATCCCCTATATCAGCAGTCCCCAGTTGGGAGGAGAGAGCTCCATGTGCGGGAGGGAGCGGGGCACCCCCGGGCTTGCACGGTGGGTGTGTCATGCTCATGCGGTGGCCACAACACGCCCACTGCACAAGCGTGAGCGCAACATACACACTACCCTCCTGCACATCGGGCTCTCTCCCTCCAACCGGACATGCCCCCTGCATGAGCATGACACGCCCCCCGCATGAGCGTGACACGTCCCCTGCACGAGCGCAACACGCCCACTGTGTGCATGTAGGGGGGTGGAGATCAGTATCCACGGCCCAGTTCCGGCAAGCTGGAACCGGGCTGTGGACCGAGGGTTGATGACCCCTGCCCTATATTACTTAGCATCTGCAGGAAGCCCCAGGAGAGCTGATTCAAAGCTTTCGAGTGAGATGCTACCAATATGCCAATAATGCTCTCCTCCTTGTCACTGAATACCAAGTAAGGACCCTTGAACATTGCCTGAGCTTGATACTGTACACTGAATGAGGGTGAACAAGCTGAAATTGAATCCTGACAAGATGGAGCTGTTACTAATCAGTAGAAAGTCACACTGAGATTCAGCCATTTCTAGAATGGGCTGTACTGTCCTTAGCATGTTAGGTTTGTAGTCATGGAGGTAGGCTTTGATTCCTAGATGGTAGCAGTGATTCAAAGTGCCTTTGCACAACTCTGCTTAATGCTCCAAATATGACCTTTCTTGAATTGACCTGATTTGACAAAAATGATCAGTGCTTTCAGTACACCAAGCCTTGATTACTGCAGTGCTTCCTGCATGGCACTACTCTTGAAAAAGGTCTGGGATCTTCATCTGGTAAAATATGTGGCAGTTTGGCTGATGTCTTGTGTATAATACTGTGATCATGATGCGGATATTGAAAAAACTGCATTGGTCGCCAGTTGCTTCCTGGGTCTTATTCAAGGAGTTGGTTTTAACTTTTAAAGCCCAAATAGCTTGGGGCCTGACTATCTAAGAGATTACTTATGAATATCGTGGACTTGTCCAAATGTTAAACAGCTGCACATGTATGTCTGACAGGCCCACATGAGAGGACTTCTTCCTTGCATGGCTTCCAGACTGCAGAATGAATGCCCCTCAGTTTCCACTTGTTGCTTTTAGGTGTAAAGATACCTCTCTTAAAACGGGTGCATAATGTTAAATGTACTGTGAGGATTGCATCTCTAGATTTGATTGATTTTGATGATGGTGTTTTTTATTTGACTTCAATGTTTTATGTTTAAAGTTGTTCTACCTTTTAAAAATTGTTTTAAGATTGTGGACTATCTTGAGCATTGTTTTGTAGATTAAAAGTGGGATATAAATGTTGTAAATCATAGTAATTTCATACCTAGCTACTGCTTCTGCAAAAATGAACACAACTGACTCTTCTATAACAGTAACGAAAAGTAAAACTGTTAAAACAAGACTGAATCAATATTTTTTTCTGTAGTCAATTGTACAGGTAGAGACATTAGGAGAATTTGGTGTGTTCTTCACATTATTCCTGGTTGGTCTGGAGTTTTCCCCTGAAAGGCTAAGAAAGGTATTGTTTCATAAAATCTATGTACATACTAATAACTTAAGAGGATAGTTAGCAAGTCAGGAGAAACAGAAGGCATGAACTCTTTTGACATCTAATTCTTATGTGTGGAAGAATTGGGATTTTGGGGTGAAGGACCATTCAATTAAGTAAATCCTTATCAGCAGACTGAAATAATATATCCTAACAGAGGGGTCTCCCATAAGTGAAAACTGGCAAAGAATTCTCTAGTCAATGAAAAAACGAGGATAGGTTTGATCCACTTATGTACAGTATTTCAGTGTGCAGGACACCTTCTGCTTGTAAAATAAACTGTGAGTTTCATGCTAGAGAAGGGGTAGGAGGTAATTTTCTGCTCCTCCCCTTTCTTTATCAGCCCCACAAGGTGAGAGTCAGGTCCATATTAGAAAGTTGTAAGTTTTCAAGCACAATGTGAACTAAGATGTGAATATGCTTGTACATGTATCACATTAGATGGTAGATACAAGGTCTTGGGGGTCATACCGTTCAGGGTGTTTGAGGGTTTTTCCAGAACTGAAAAATTATTTTGATTGTCTAAAGATCTTTTGGCATATTGTTTGCTGTTTGATCTGTTCAATTGTTTGCTGTTTGATCTTTTATTTTTTTTTCCACCTACTAATATCTCAGACTGAGTTATTGAGAATGCAAGTGCCAGTTAATGAGAAAAGGGGTGATCTACTCTGAGGAACTTGAAGTTATTCTACTCTCTGAATCCCTATACTTTTTAAAGTCAAATTAATTGTTCACTTTAATTCCAGTTTAACAAAATGAAATATTTGTGTTGTATTGGAAGTAACTGTTATGTGCCAGCAGGTTGCTTCTATGGCAACCTTGACAGAGTTTTTGAGATATCTGAGAAGTTCAGGGACTGATGTACCATTTCCATCCTCCAGCAAATTTCTAAGGCCAAGCATTAATTTGAACCCAGGTTTCCTGAATCCTAGTCTAGTACCTACCCTAGATTGGCTGTTATTGAAAATAATATTATAAAATAATACTACTGAATTTGTTTTGTGCCAAAGGTGTGGAAGATATCCTTGCAAGGACCTTGCTACATGACCCTCCTGATGATTGCATTTGGTTTACTGTGGGGACACTTGCTACAAATTAGAGCAACACAGAGTGTTTTCATTGCTACTTGTTTATCATTGTCAAGTACACCATTAGTATCCAGATTCCTTGCAGGGAGTGCTCGGGGAGATAAAGAAGGTAAGTGTGACTTCAAGATTAAGCTACTCAGATGTAAACTCCCCTATTCTTTGTTTTCTCTCTCCTTTCTGCCCCCAGAAAATGTTGTGTGCCTACAAAAGTAGGAAGGAACTAAGATAAAAGCATGGATAGCATTTTAAGTCTTCTTGTTATTAAAAAAAAGTCTATAATGTGCAAATGAAAGAAAAGGGAACCCTCTGCTCTTTAAGGTGCTTTTATTCCCCCCCCCCCCAAGTCATTTCAAGATATGGGGTCGGGAAACAGGTTTTGTCTAAGAAGTCTCCTGTGCATTAAATAATCCATCATCTGACTCATCATCAAATGCCTCCAGTTGGCTTTGGACAATTTAAACTTCCGTCTGTTTGCAAATATACAATACCTCGGCAAGGTGACCGAGAGGGTGGTGGTAAATCAGCTGCAGGCATACCTGGAGGAGCAGGATTGACTTGATCCATTCCAGTCCAGATTCAGGCTGTGTTGCAGTACAGAGACAGCACTGGTCGCATTGCAGGATGACCTTTTAAGGGAGGACAACAGAGGTGGATGTATCCTGTTGATTCTCCTTGATCTCTCAGCAGGATAACACTGAACATGGTATCCTTCTGGACAGGCTCTTGAAGATTGGGATCAGGGGCCTAACATTGCGCTGATCCTTCCTCGAGGTACTAGATCCAAAAAGTTCAGCTTGAGGATGATGTATCAGCCCCTTGGACCCTTACCTGTGGAGCCCCTCAGGGGCCTTCACTATCCTCAGTGCTGTTCAACATCTATGTGAAGCCACTGAGGGAGGTCATCAGGACATCTGGAGTGAGAGGTCATAAGTATGCTGATGACACCTAGCTCTATTTCTCCTTTACCACTCCTGTAGTGGATGCTGTCCAGACACTCAAGCATTGCCTGGCTTCAATACTGGAACTGACCAGGGCAAACAGACTGAACCAGACAAAACAGAGGTTGTATTCAGGGGGGCACTGAAAAGTTAGGGGGGTCGCTATACAGGATGGCATTGCCCTCCTGCTTAGGGACCAAGTTCAGAATTTGGACATGCTTCTAGACACAGCTCTTTCTTGGGACACCCAGACTGCAGCTGTGTCCAGATTGGTCTTTAACCAGTTTATGCTGATCACCCAACTCTGCCCCTACCTGGACAATGGCTCCCTCAGGACCCTGGTGCAGGCATTGATCATTTCCCGGATTGACTGTTGCAATGCTTTCTATATAGGGCTTACCTTGAGGCTGGTCCAGAGGCTCCTGGGGGTCCAGAACGCAGCAGCCATACCAGTGGTTGGGGCAAGCAGATATGATTGCATCACCCCAGTTCTGGCTTGCCTCCACTGGTTACCCTTGGAGACCCAGATCAGGTTCAGAATTTTGAATCTAATGTACAAAGCCTTCCATGGTTTGGACCCCTGTCGAAGCATCTTGCCCCAGTGTCAACTGTCCTACAACTGTTGTACTCATCAGGTCATCGCAGACAAGGCTTCTCTGGGTAGCTACCTTGAGGGAGGCCCATAAATTGTCTAGAGAGGTAGGGCAGGTTTGCCACTGAAGTTTTTTTTTATTTCCCCTACTTTCCCTGACAAATATTTGTCAATTTCCCTGACCACCATTCAAATATAATGAAAAGTTAAAAAATGAATAGGTGGTGTTACACTAATGCAAGTCTTAATGAAAATGTTTCACTTTACAATTACACAAGTCTCAACTGCAAAAATATTTGTCAGAGTAAGAGATTTAATATCTAGCTTCTTTCAACATTAACTGAAGCAACATCTGTTTTGTAATTGCACCAAAAATTACACCAAGATACAAACTTCAAGTAAACTCTGAATGCTAACAAATGACAAAACATTTTTGTTAGTGTTTTAAAGATACACTAAAAAATTATATAAATGTTCTATCTAAAATGGTTTCTTCGAAGCCACATTATGAAACTTATAGTTTTGAATCTGCAGTAATAATCAAGTTAGAAATTAGAATACAACTAATCTGTTTTTAAAGAATAAATATTTACGATATAAAACTATCACTTCTACAATTTTCTCTTTTTATTTTGTAACTCTTTTAGTTTCTCATCAATTGTTTCATCTTCCATTTTGGCTTGTCCCTTGTTTAATTTGTCCCTCAAGTTTCTTCTTTCTTCTGAATTTCTTTTTGTTGCTTATGGTGTTTAAGCTCCAAGTGCTCTGTGTAGCATGCATGAGCATGTCTGACTGACTGCAACAGATTCATATCAATTACAGTGGACCCTTGACTTACAGACGGCTTGACTTACAAACTTTTTGAGTTACAGACTTCTCTGGCCGCAAAATTTAGGTTTGACTTGCAGACTGAGATTGACTTACAGACCAGAAAAAAACCAAAATGGAACAAAAACGGCCTGTTACAGGATTAATCGGTTTTCAATGCACTGTAGGTCAATGGAGACTTGACTTACAGACTTTTTGACTTGAGAACCGCCTTCCAATACGGATTAAGTTCTCAAGTCAAGACCCCACTGTACAACCAATGCAAGTCCTCCACAGTTCAAGACAGCATGGTAACTCTGATGTTGACCTGAATTCAGTCTTGTGCAACATGTATTACCCTGTTTTCCCGAAAATAAGACATCATTAAGTTTTATTTGTATTCTGCTACTTCTCTATTCCAGTTGCCACAAGAACAGATCATGCTCTTACAGCAGCAGGTCAAAAATCCACTGCTTGAATATATTTTAATTACAATTTTCCCCACTTCAGACCAATTTCCCTGACCAATTTCCATTTACCTGACTTTCCAGAAAGTGGCAACCCTGTAGGCCCTTCTTCCCGGTGGCTCCATCTTTGTGGAATCAGCCCCTGGAAGAGCTTCTCCTGGCTTCCTCCCATGCAACATTTAAGAGGCAACTTAAGACATGGCTCTTCAGAGAGGCTTTCCACTCCTACCCTAGCTGAGTGGAGATACTCCTCTCAGTTATTTGTTATCTACATGTTTGTTAATTTTTTTTCTTCTGTTTTATGCAGTTTTATTAAGGCTCTAGCACTCTCTGTTTTTATATCGTTAGATTGCTCTTGATTTTATCATAGTATTTGATTCTGTATTTTATGTAAACTGCCCAGAGTAGTGCTGCAGCACTAATGGGTGTGGTGTATTAAACTGGAATAATAAATACCAAATTATCGTGTCAAACAAACTTCTTCTTCTTTGTGGCCTCTCTGAATCACACTGTGGGTGATCCGTGCCTGCGCTGAGCCTCTTCGGAATATCCTAGCGTTTCTGCGGTAGCAAAAAACAACTTAGTCCACAATGTCCCCTGACCTCAGTCTTATGACAACTCACTAAACCACTAGCCTCAGCAGATCTCCATCTACTTTCCTTCAAAATGGCCTTTCTCGTTGCAATTACTTCAGCTTGCCAAGCAAGCGAACTTGCGGCCCTACGCCATGATTATCCTTATGTACAATTCTATCCCGATAAATTAAAGCTGTTCCTCGATGTCTCCTTCCTCTCTAAAGTGGTGTCTCAGTTTCATCTCTCTCAACCACTGGTCCTCCCATCTTTCTTTCCATCACCATCCACAACCCATGAACGACTTCTTCATACTTTGGATATTAGGAGGGCCTTCTCCTTTTATTTGTCGTGTATGCAACCCTTTTGACATTCCCACTTTTTCTCAGTCATCAACTTCCTAACAAAGGCCTATGAGTCTTGTCCCAGACGATTTCTCGTTGAGTTGCCTCTACTACAGTATTTGGCTTGCATGCCAGCTTGCTCAACAGCCGGTCCCTCAAGCTATTTGCCCTCATTCCACTATAGCGTTGGCAGCCTCTACAGCATTCCTACATGGTGTGCCTCTCCCCGACATCTGTGCCTCAGCTACGTGGGCACAACCATCTACCTTCGTCCGACATTATAGACTAGATGTTTGACAGAAGTCTGATGCAGCATTCGGACGTGCTATTTTGGCTTCCGCCTTGCCATGACACCCTGTCTCCAGGTAAGACAGCTTGCTAGTCACCCAGTGTGATTCACAGAGATCACAAAGAAGAACGGCAGGTTACTCACCTGTAATTGTAGTTCTTCGAGAGGACCTCTGTGATTCACACATCCCACCTGACCTCCCCTCTGTCACGCCATGCAATATTTTTCTCTTTGTGGTGGTTGACACAACTGAAGGGAGAGTCCTGGTGCCAAGGTACTTATACCGAGGATGAGGGGTCTATTCTAATGTGTATTTTGCTACCGCAGAAGCTCTTAAATATTCCGAAGAGGCTTCACGCAAGCATGGATCACCCACAGTGTGAATCACAGAGGTCCACTCAAAGAACTACAGTGGGGTCTCTACTTAAGAACGTCTCTACTTAAGAACAATCCAACTTAAGAACAGCTCCATTTGCTAAATTTTGCTTGAGAACAGAAATCCAAGATAAGAACAGGAAAAAAACCTTTCCTGCTCTTTTTTTAACCTTAGGTCATCTTAGGTTAAAAAAAATTCTCCCCCTAGTGGTAGAGTACGTATTAACCAGCTTTGCATTAGTTCCTATGGGAACTAATGCTTCAATGTACGAACGCACCTCTACATAACAAAAAAACAGCCAGAACGGATTAATTGGTTTTCAGTTCATTCCTATGGGAAATTTTGCTTCAACTTAAGAACGTTTCAACTTAAGAACACCATTCCAAAACGGATTAAGTTCTTAAGTAGAGGTTCCACTGTAGTTTCTATGGACGGAAAAGAGCAGATACGGATTAAATGGTTTTTAATGCATTCCTATGGGAAATGCAGATTCAACATAAGAATTTTTCAACTTGAGAACCACCTTCCAATACGGATTAAGTTCTTAAGTAGAGACCCCACTGTACAATTACAGGCGAGCAACCTGCCATTTCAGGTAGTCCAGAAGTAAGACTCTAGATGCAGGTCTAGGAATGTCACACACCCCGTCATCTATGCATCTTAAAACTTGGGTATATGTTCCTAAATGCTTGAGAAACAAAGGAAAAGAGAGGGTTTTTTTAGGGATGATACCAATGATGTCTTGAAACTCGGTTTCTCTGAAAAAAGTCAAAATGCATTCTTTAGTTTGATTCAGTAAGTTATGCTCTAAATCAAAGCTTCATATAGTACAAGCAAGTTTCATAGTAAGCAGGAACCTGACTCACATTTTCTTATATATTATTTTTGTCTTTTGTTTTATAGCATTTGCCAAGTTTGCCTTATAGGTGTGTAACAAATTCATGATTATCTGCATTTAGCATGTGACAAATCCCCATCAGTTAAATATTAGTAACATTACAGTTTCTTTGCATATTTAACATCTGCTCCTTTGTCAAACAGGAGATATTGATTATAGCAGTGTTCTACTGGCAATGCTGGTAATGCAGGATGTACAGCTTGGCTTGTTTATAGCCATCATGCCAACGCTTATTCAAGCTGGAGTTGGTACACATTCCAGGTAACAAAGTTCACCAGCATATTTTTATTCATTGCACATTTATCCTGTCCTTCTTAGAAGAACTTCAGGGTAGTATGCATAGCGTTTATCTTGTGTCATGTTTTTCAGGTTTTAAAATGTGCTTGCAGTTAAGTGTTTCATCTTACATCTCATAATAATTAGTTTGCTATTGATCTTTATGGTAGGTGCCTGCTGCATATCTTGGTTGCAATCCAAAGATATGTGTGAATTAGAACCATAAATGTACAGGAGTTGCTTGGTCAATTTTCTCTTCTTTCATGTAGCTGTTTGAACCTCCATGAATTTGCTACAGATGTTGCCTTAGGAAGACTGACCAAAAATGGTGCATGCTATCCTTTGACTATGCATAGGACAAATATCAGTGGATTATATCGGGTATCCTTATGCCTTATGTGTTAAACATATCAAAATAAAATAAATATTGAAAGGTTGCTGTCATTAGAACAGATTTTAAACATTTTAGTAAATTATTGCCACAACCAGTAACACTTTATCATTTATAAATGTATTAAGCCAGAGTAAAATAGTCAAACCTCAACCATTTCCTAAAGTAGATTAGTCTTTGACTTTTCTAGACTAAAATAGTGCTTTCTTTCTTACTAGGAACTGTAAATGAAAAGTAGAAATATATGCAAAAGTTCCTTTTTAATAAGAAAATTAATAATAATAATCTGAAATTAAACATCTAGAATTACAAGGCTAAAATTGACTTTTTTCCTTTTCTAGCATTATCAAGGAGGTACTAAGAATATTGATGCTGGTTGGACAGATTCTCTTTTCTCTGGCTGCTGTGTTGCTTATATGTCTTTTTTTAAAGACTTATCTAATAGGACCCTACTACCGAAAGTTACACGTGGAAAGCAAAGGAAATAAAGAAATCCTAGTCCTAGGAATATCTGCTTTTATGTTCCTTATGCTAATGGTAATTTTTCCAAATATTTATATTGTTTAACATGCATCATATATCATAATTATTTCATTTAAAAAAATTAAATAACTGCATGAAGTCAAGCTCAGTCAGCAAAAGAAGCCATTGAAAGGAATAGGCTCATCTAATAGGTGATGTTAATAAAGCTAGCTTATGTAATATTAATTTTCTATCTGTATAAATAACTTTAAATATTAACTATCAAAAAATAGGAGGACTAAAATCAATAAATTTTACTTACTATGAAAATATTAGAGCATTCTTCCCAAACAAATACACGGGCTGAGCTTAAGACTTCCCAACTGCAAGTTCTACCCATATAGCTGGCATGATTACAGTCCAGGTACCATGGCTTGAGCAGCAGCAAGTCTGGACATGTATTTGTGCATTAAGCTCCAGGTCGACAACAGAAAGAATCCTGGGCCATAGCTAAATGATTTCGTGAAGGAACAGGCATCTAGTAATGAACAGTCATTTATGGAGTATTTGATGTGTTAACTGGGTACTTAAATCTTTTTCAGGTTGCAATTTTTGTATGCATATACCTGTGAATAAGCCCAACTGAATTTAATAGAATTTGTTTATAAGAAGACATAACTGGGGATTTCACTGTATAGGAACAAAAATGGTGACCCTGTTTAGTTGGGCAGCATATACCAAACTGAAGAAACAAACATATAGATGCCTTTTAAAAAAAGTGCAGACACTGCCTTAAAACTGCCTTAGCGTCGTATCTGAATTATGCCATCTTACATTCACCCAAGGAGTTTTTGTGGATGAGTTTCCTTAGTTTCTGAAAAGATAATTTAAGTTGAATATATATATTAAGAGAGTATATCAGTTATTTTGTATATGTGGAAAGGCAGTCTGTCTCCTTTAAGTATATTGAGAAAGGGAAGCTTGTCTTCACTAAGTAACATAGGAGCAGTGAAACTCCTGCTTTCATTCCCACTAGCCATTTTCAGCTGTGCAGATGTTAACCCCCATCCCTGACAACTGCTCCTCCAAAGGTAAAGGTTTCCCTTTACATTTAGTCCACACATGTCTGACTCTAGGGCGTGGTGCTCATCCCCGTTTCCAAGCCATAGAGCCAGTGTTTGTAGACAGTTTCCGTGGTCACGTGGCCAGCTAGCTAGACACGGAATGCTGTTACCTTCCAACCGTGGTGGTACCTATTTATCTACTCGCATTTGCATGGTTTCAAACTGCTAGGTTGGCAGGAGCTGGGACAAGCGACGGGCGCTCCGTCATGTGGATTCGATCTTACGACTGCTGGTCTTCTGACCTTGCAGCACAGAGGCTTCTGCTGTTTAACCCGCAGCGCCACCACATCCTCCATACACATCTATAAAACTTTGGGACTGGCCTTATTTATTACCCACTGCTTAGGAGAAAACTACTGTATTCCAGAGGGCTAAATACCCTGCTTCCCTGAAAATAAGACCTATCTGAAAATAAGCCCTAGTATTTTTCAGGATGCTCGCAATATAAGCCCTACCCCAAAATAAGCCCCAGAGAAGATGGTTATAATGAATAAATGTAGATCGTTGTACATGAAAAAAAAACATCCCCTGAAAATAAGCCCTAACGCATTTTTAAGAGCAAAAATTATGGTAATATAAGACCCTGTCTTATTTTTGGGAAAACACGGTATATCTGAAGCAGCCTCCTTTGATTTGTTGTTTGGGCTTACTCCATAGTGTAAGTGGATAGTTTTATTATATAGTTCAGTCACAAGGAGGCATAGGATTTTGTTGTATTGGGAGAACATAATGCAAGACCAGAAGTCCAATCGATGCAAGATAGAGAGGTAGACTTGTTGTATAACTATGCAAATAACAAATCAATACAAGATCCAGTCCGTGTGCATTTGACCTACATTGTAGTGATGATGATTTTTTTAATGAAGTGTTTTTTTACTCTAAGGGCTCAAGGTGTCTCTAACCTGGGCCACTGCATCTATTAACATGACATATTTTCAACCTACAAGCATCCATTTATCCATCACTCACAGGATGATGAGAGGATATACTGTATAAAGATTACTAGTGGCTCAACAGTGGGATTATTTCAGCTTGCTGTTTGTTTCTGCCCCTTCCCAGTATTATTGCAAACTGCTGGTAACTGTAGACTTTGCTTGTGCATGGACATTTATTTACCTGTTCATATTTGCCACCTTTCTCCCAGAACTGGAATCCAAGGTGACTTGCAATATAGTTAAAATATAATTAAAATTAAATGGCTATACTGTAAATCTCAAAATTGAAATAAACTCATAGTATTCAAATACAATTAAACTTTCAAGACATTTAAGACTCTGTTAAAATACTAATAATTTACCTAGAAAGCCATCATGTCAGTTAACCTCCGGTTGATTGCAAAGTCTTCCTTAAATGAAAGTCTTTAACTGTGGCCCGAAGGCCGACAGGATGTAGACAATTGTAGCCTATCTTGGCAAAGAGTTCTGAGGCTTTGAAACATCCACAAAGTCATCTCAAATCCCCCCTAGATGAGATTCTGAAGGTGGTGGGCTTGTGAGAAGGGCTTTTCCAGCTGACCTCAAAAGCGTGGGCAGGTCTGTATGGAAGGACACAGTCTTCTAAATAGCTTGGGCCCATGCTGTGTAGTTTTGTAGTTCATTGACAGCACTTTGAACTGTGCCCAGAAATGGTATATGATCTGTTAGCCACTGAAGCTGTTGAATAAACGGAGTTACATGCTCTCTATAACTAGCAGTGCCAGCTCCCTGCATCTCATCCTACCTTCCAGATACAGTGGTGCCTCGCTTAACGACATTAATTAGTTCCAGCAAAATCACTGTAGAGTGAAAGCGAAAATAATAAACCCACTGAAACGCATTAAAACCCAGTTAATGCGTTCCGATGGGCTAAAAACTCACCATCCAGCGAAGATCCTCATACGGCGGCTATTTGCAGTGCTTGTATAGCAAGGAATCCGTCCATAAACACAGTGGGGAGTCATTTTGAGCACCCGGTGGCCATTCTGAAAAACCAATGATCAGCTGTTTTGATTGTTGTAATGCGAAGAATCGGTTCCTGAAGTAGGGAACTGATCTTCACAAAGCGGAAAAAAACCCTTTAAAACATTGTTTTGCGATCGCTTTTGCGATTGCACAAAGATCGTTGTAAAGTGGATTTGTCGTAATGTGGGACAATCGTTAAGCGGGGCACAACTGTACATAGAAGTAAGTTTATGGTAGAGACAATTTAGCCTCTTAAGTGCTACAAGAGGTTAAAGCTGCTACCTTTATGTATTGTAAAATTGCTTTCTAGCAGTAATTGCTGGCATCAAGAAACATTTACTGTCCATGGTAACAGCAAATGTGGCATCACTAATGATTATTTGCAAAAATTCAATTTAATGTTTTCTCAGTTTTCTCTGCATGTGCAGTTCTAGTCAGATCCTTGCATTTTCATCCTAAGTGCAATTATATAAAAATGTTACTTCTTTTAATGAGGGAAACTTCAATGAAGTGTTTCTTCCAGCTATGCAAAGTGAGATGATGCTGGCAACATAACTTTCAGCAGTCAATTGTAGTGAATTAAACAAGATTTACATTTTGAAAATCCTAAAATAATTATTTCACATGTGTATAATGTGTGTTAGAAATTCTAATTTTATGTTTTTATTTAATTATGTACACTGGCTTTGCTCAGGTGCAATGTTTTCAAGCAAGATGGCTAATGAAGAAAATGTATACAGGAGACTAGTAATGTACAGTATCTTGTTTTTTCTTCTTAACAGATCACGGAGTTATTGGATGTCTCAATGGAACTGGGCTGTTTCCTAGCAGGAGCACTTATTTCTTCTCAGGGTCACATGATTACTGAAGAGATTACATCTTGTATTGAACCTATACGTGACTTTCTTGCCATCATTTTCTTTGCATCTATAGGTAACTTATTTAAAGAAACATATATAAAACTTCATTCTATCAGCTTAACAGGCAAAGAAACGTTTTATGAGAAGTGTAAATTGCATTCTGCTTGGGATTGTGATGCCTCTTTCCACCATTGAATCAAGCTGGGGGGTAATGTTGTCCATGGGTATTCTAGGTGCTCAGTGAACAAAGCTATCTGAGTTTTTTTTTATTCCACAGTCCCCAAAATTTATTAGGGTTTTTTTGTTGGTCAGAAAACACCATTAGACTCGCCATAACAAAATGCATTTGAGGCTAAAATGACTTTCAGACAGTTTGTGGTAGTGCATGCTGTAAAAAAGACCAAGAGATAAAAATTTAACAGAATTAATGAAGAATATCTTTTAATCCCAAACACAGTGTTTGAAATAGTTTAGTCTGGGTTTTCTGACTAAAAGAAAAATGTTGCTTTGATGGAAATTAAAAAATCCCACAACCTCTTGGATGGGAACAAAGGAGACAGAATGTTTAGGCAAGGTGGCTGAAGGAATAGACAAAAACAGGAATCTTATAGAAAGAAGAATGAAGACAGATGCTAAAGGAAAAAAGAGGGCAAATAAAAGGGAATTAAGTCAAAATACTTTAATTAACTAGTTAACGCTCTGAGGTAGGTGCTTATTGAGAACCAGTGTGGTGTAATGGGTAGTATGTTCAACTGGGACTTGGGAGATGTAGTTTCTAGTGCCCACTGAGCTATAGAATCCACTTCATGACCATGAGCCAATAGCTTAACCTATTTCCTAGGGTTATGTGAGGATAAAATGGAGAGGAGAGCCTGTGCACTTGCCTTGAGCTTACTGAAGGGCAAAATAGAAATGTTACAAATAATAATAGCATTCTCTGAAGCAGCAGTACCAAGCAAGTTTGCACGAAATATGAATCTTTGAAGCAATAGGTCTTTCTTATCAAATAAGTACATTTCAAATTTCATGTAAGTGCATTCTACATTTCACTATTAGAATCTCTGTGCTATGTTAATAAATGTGAAAGGAACAAAATAATTAATGTATGCTAGGCTTCTGGAGAATACAGTAAATAAAAGGAAGCTTTTACCACGTGGGCTTAGAAACTGTGTATAGACCTTAGCATTATTACATAAAACAAGGAAAACATCTTGTCAGTTTATGTGGAAAAGTCAGAAAATAAAATTCCTAATATATCTGAATACTGTATTCACTAAATCATAACTGTTAGTATGAATGAGCAAACGAAGATGGTTGTTGCCTGCCTTCTCAATTTGTTTTGAAGAGTCTTGTGGCAATAGGATTGTGTTACATGCTTATCAGGTTTTTCCCATGACCACAAGCTAGCCAGGATCACCTTGTCAATAAAACTGACGTGGAAATGTATCAAAGCAACATATTAGGAAAGTGAGAAATCATGGACATCCCCAGCCATTAAAAAACCCGAGAAAAAGATGCTTAAAAAACATATAATCTCAACGAATCATCATCTTCTATTTACACTTAATGTTTGGACCAAGACGTTAAGTTTCCTTCAAAATACTGGTTTAAAGGGACTGTAATTTATTCTACATTCTGAAAAAGTAAAACATCCACAGGAGGTCCTCTTGACTACCATTTTTCCATTTCAGACTTCCCAGACTAGGCATGGGATTTTTTTGAACAACAAATCCGGTAATTCTCCATTCTGGGAGTTTTCCCTGACGTAGCCATACCTACAAACACCTAAATGTGGCTCATTTGGAGAAAAGGTCTAGTTAGGAAGGCTTTGGAGCCTTACAGAGGCCTGGCTGTGCCCTACTTTGCTGTGCAGAAAGGAAGCTGCCCCATTGCTAAGAGCTTCATTCCTAAATAGGAAGCTAGTGTGGAATTAGGCCTGTTCTAGGCCTCACAGCTTTCCCAGCTAGGCATTTTTTCCAAATGAGCCACATTGTTATAGGTCTGTATGACAGAACACTCAAAATGGAGAATTATGGGGTCTGTAGTCTAAAAATCCCATGCCTATTCCAGGTATGAGATAGAATGAAGAAAACATGCATGCTAAACATTTCTTTCTTCTAGGCATTATGTATTTCTAATAATTTTGTTGGCTTTTGACAAATTATACAAAAGACATCCGTTATTTTTAAATTCTGTTACTGTTATCATTCAGAAAGAATTTCAACAGTTTTTCTCTTGCAGGCCTTCATGTTTTCCCTACATTTGTAATATATGAACTCACAGTCTTGCTGTTTCTTACACTTTCAGTAGTTATAATGAAGGTATGTGTGTTTTATAATACAATTAGATACTAAATATAGGTCGATATATTTGAATGAAACCGGCAAAAAAAAATCAAGTCTAACTGAATATATCTCTGCAGTCCTGGGATGGCAGGAATGGCAAAACATTGCTGTTAATTGTGCAGCGTTGTCAGAGAAACAATCTTTCTTCATCCCTTCTGTGGGTCTCTTTTCAGAAATTCAGAACAGAGAGCTATTTATCTACTACTAGAGATTCCATGTTTTATAGGCCGGTTCTGGTTGATTAATATTGTAAAGTGCTGCTTTTCCATCAGGACAGACTCCAAGGTTCTCTCTCAGCTTTTACATTGTGGCCTGCTTAATGCAGTCCCATGTAATACAAACGATTGTGTCTTATTTTAATCTGTAATGGTGTAAAGAAATTCCAGTTTTGGTTTAATTAGTAAAATTAATCTTTTAATGTCATCTAAAATATAAGAATTATATAAATACATCTGGAAGAGAACCTTAAGGGTTATCAAGTCCACACACACCCCTGTTATAGCAAGAAATCTACAGCTAAATTGCCTGATAGGAGTCCATCTGTTTAGTGTACCACCTTTGAAGGCGTTTCATTCCCCTGTAAACTGCTCTCACTGCCAAGATGTTCTTAATGGTTAAATTGAAAACTGGCTCCATTTTTCATGGGATAGCCCTTAAAATACCTGAAGATGGCTATCATATCACCTCTCAGGATTCCTAGGGCTAAACATACACAACTGTAACCAGATTTTGTGGAAATGAAATTCCATTTGTATAGAAAAGCCTTTCCTATCCTATCTTCACAACTGCTACACCCACCAAAGCCCTCCTGTGGGTTGTCACTGTGAGTCTTTGCCTTATTTTATTACTCCCCCTTTGCCAAATTATAGTCCCCATATCATGTTTAAGAATTTTGCTATGGACTCTGATTCTCAGGAAGAGGACAACAACTCAGGAAGGAAAAGGTTTTAAAGCCTCATTATATAAGCAGAATTTTTTAAATGAAAATTTTAGATTCAACCCAAAAAATTAAGTAAAGAATTATGGAAGCTGCAGTCAAATACCATCTTGGGACATACATTTCTTATCCCTTTATCATGGATTTCACTGATTTTTTTAAAGTGTTGTCTGTTTTGTTCTATTATGTTTCTAAAAATATACTCTCTCAAAGTTTTTCTTGGCAGGCCTTGTCCTTTCTGTGATTCTCCCAAAGAGCAGCCAGCACATCAAATGGATTGTATCTGCAGGCTTGGCTCAAGTTAGTGAGTTTTCTTTTGTCCTGGGAAGCAGAGCCCGCAGAGCGGGTATAATTTCACGAGAGGTAAGTGGTGACTTCTTATGCAGTAGGTCCCCCTTATACACGGGATCAGTATCCACTGATTCACTTATCCTCAGTCTGAAAATATTGTTTTCACATGTATTATCACAACCAGCCACTAGAGGGGGCCAGAGACTGTGTGCTATGGATACTTAATGATGAATACATACATAATCTCTGGCACCCTCTAGAGGCCGATTCTGGCAAAGCATGTAAAATATTTTTTCCTGAGTCTCCCTGCCCCTTTTATCCAGCTATATAGCATTCACTAATACTGCATCTGTCCTTTTCTGTATCCACAGGGGCCTTGTAAATAATCCCTAGCAGATATGGGGGTCTTCCTGCAGTTCTTTAATATTTTGAAGGATATAATAAAATTCTGTGGCAAATAAGTGTTGCTGACTGCTTCACATACTAGCTTCCCAAACACAGGAGCCGATCATCAAATGCCCTGCTTGTGTGCCTTCCCACCAAAGCAATTTAGACTGACTGGCACATGAGAAAATACCCACACATGGGATAACCCCTAAAATTTTGTACTCATTCTTGGGAAAGAACAAAGTTCTGGGCTGAGTCATACCTTAGTTACTGAAAAGTTACAGACAAGCCAAGGTTTTATGTTCACCAAGATTATATATAATTTGAAGGCCGGAAAAGAGACAAATAGTCCCCATAATTAGGTCAGATGTAATGCCCTGTGTTCTTGAAGACAGCTTAAGCAAGATGATACAGTGGTGCCCCGCACAGCGAGGTTAATCTGTTCCGGATTAATCTTCGCTGTGGGAAACATCGCTGTGCGGGAGGGGAAAAGCCATAGAAACGCATTGAACTTTGTTCAGTGCGTTCCTATGGCTTTCAAACTCACCATTCAGTGAAGTTCCTCCATAGGCGGCAGCCATTTTCGCACCCTCCCCTCGCAGAACGAGGGCGCCAAAATGGCTGCCATCAGCTGTTCGGCGGGTCAAAAATGGCCGCCGGAACAGCCAAAAGGGGCCGGGGCGCAGCGTTTTCGCGCCCTTGGTAAGCAAGGGGAGCGCGTGAAAACGCTGCCGGAAGCCCCAAAATGGTTGCGCGCAGCCATTTCGGGGCTTCCGCAGCGTTTTCGCGCACTCCCCTTGCTTACCAAGGGCGCGAAAACGCTGCGCCCCGGCCCCTTTCGGCTGTTCCGGCAGCCATTTTTGACCCGCGAACAGCTGATCGGCGGGTCGCAAAGCGAAGGTCGGTAAGCGAGCAGCTTACTGACCTTCGCTCTGCGATTTTCGCCCATTGGGGCCATCGTTGTGCGATCGCTTTAGCGATCGCAAAAGCGTCACCGTAGAGCGAATTCATCGCTCTACGGTGCGCTCGTTGTGCGAGGCACCACTGTATTTGCAGATTTACCATAAGACAAAGGTGTCAAGGTATCAGTTTATAGTTTCACTTAGTAAATAAAAAGTCTGTCTCAGCTCCTGCAGATTTGTCCATTGCCTTGAGAAGGGCACACTGGCCACTTTGTTGTCTTTAGAGAGAAAAAAGTAGAGCATATAATTATGTCACCAAACAGGACACAGGCCCCAAACAAGCATCTCACCAAACAGCCACAGATGCTTCTGTAACTTCTACAGTATAATACTAGCCCATGGGTTGTATTCAGCTTCATTATTCTGTCCATAGGCTTGCAATCCTATGCAAGGCAGGGGATGCATGCATTTTCTAATTTCCTCTATCCTACAACTCCCATTATTCCCTCCCACACTGTTCTGAAGATCACTCAAAACACCAGGGGAGATTTTCAAAGAGAACTAAGAAGTGCAGGAATAAATACTGTTTCACTAGTCTGCAAGAAGTATTCACAAGCAGAAGCAGTCTGGATCCATGCCTATGACTGTGGACTAAAGGCATGTTCCTTGTGATAAAATATGGTTTTGATTATGCTAAATTCCAAGTCCCTGTAATACCAGCAATTATAATCCCTTTAAATATGTTGTGGTTACGACTCCACTAACGCTGATGATAAATCAGCTAGAATAGTTGTGAATTAGGCTGTGGATGTTATCTGGCATTGAATTAGATATCTATTTTGTGTTGTAGGTGGGATGATAAGTCACAGGACCTTTGGCTGTTCTTGAATTACTTGCTCTCATGCATAGCTTTAGCAGTAGCTTAATGTTTCTGGGATTGGGAAACCAAGGGCTGGCTATCATACGATAAGTCACTTCTTTTTATTTACCATGGTATCCTTGTGACTATATATACTGCTGTATTTAAATAAAAATAAAGCCCATATATCTACATTAACTACAACTCTTTTGACTCATGATATTCAAGCTGGCTGAACAGGCTACTCCTGTAACACAAGAATTTATTTTTAGCTTTATGACTCTACTTTAAATACTCGGAGTACTTCTATGCTTCCTTGATTCTTAAGGAAAAGATATGAAATGAGCTAACATTTTGTTTGCCAATTTCTAGGTCTATCTTCTTATACTGAGTGTGACAACTCTAAGTCTATTGCTTGCACCAGCACTCTGGAGAGCTTCAATTATGAAATGTGTACCAAGATCTGAAAGAAGATTAAGTTCTTGAAGATGTTTAATTAAACAAGGTTCTACAAAAGAAACATCTTTACATTCATTACATTTCTCAGGCAGCAAACAAAATAGGTTTATTCTCCTCAACTTAGAAGCTTTATATTGCTTTCATTTTATAAAGTAAAACACATATTGTAATTTTTGGAGTATAAAAGAAAAACATTTCTGTCAAATCAGTTCTGAAAATCTTACCTGCTGATTCAGTAATTGACTGATGTGCCTTTTTATTATTTTCAGTCAGTACAGAAAATTCAATTTACATGTATGGTGCCTGTGGTACTGTTAAAGAGCTCTGCAATGCAAGTACTGTACTAAGTCTAACATCAGCTACAGAAACATTTTAAGTGCTGTATACATTTCCAGTTACAGATAAAGATGAAAAATGCTTCATTTGCCTAAGGAGTAAAACTGAATGATGCAACTTAAATAATGTTATTTTAACTTGTATCTCTTTCATATTTGTAGGTTCACAAACAAAATAACCATGATCAGAAAAGGTTTCTCAATATAAAAATAAAGAACTACTTGTATTGATTCTTGTTAATTGTTTAAAACCAAAATACTGTGTAGAATTAAAACTATTTTTGGAATATACATTTAGGTTTGCATTACTTCATTGGGGGTATCATTTGGTATACAGCAAGAAGGGAAAACCTGCATGTTTTTGAAGAACTTTAGGGATTCAGAATTTATAATCATGATGAAATAATTACCCATGTCAGTTCTTCGAGACAGACTTATTAAAAGTCTTGATACCCAATGTTATACAGTGATGGTATTCACGTTCAGATTAGTATATTAGTTATTTCGGGCATTTGTCAGGTAAAGACATCTGGTACTCCTAACTACTGGTTCGCAACCTGTACACAGAACTTCATTTTTAAAATTTCATATTCTGTAGCTGAAATTAGTATCAAATTATTTAACTAGATAATTTTAATAAAATTGCATACGCCTATTAATTTTCATATACCAACAGCTTGAATATACACCTGTACTGTATAATGTTTCTTGCTGAATTTTCTAGAAGTTTTTTTCAAAATATTTTCAGTTTGCATAGTTTCCCTCAATAAACTGGAGATTTTATCTCAGCTTTAGTTTTACCTTTAATATATTAACAGCATAATACTGTACATGTCTGCCCAGAAGTTCTCTTGAATTTAGTGAAACTTGTGACCTATTAAATGTTTAAAGAGAATTGAAGCCCAGGAGTTAAAACATGTGCTGCTTACCTGCCTCTTTGAATTTTGTATGTTGCTTTAAAGATGAGTAACATAATAGATCACATCAAGGGTTGTAGTGCAAGGAAACCCCTTCCATATTTACTAAAATACTAGTTAGTAATGAAGGAAGTAATTCTTCCAATATTCATTTGATTAATTTTCTTCCTTTTACCATTAAGAACTAAATTGTTAAGTCTTCAGATCAGCTCTAAACCGTAGTGCAAGTAAGCATATTGAGTATAACAGGTACCAAGAAGTCACTGAAACATGCCATCAGCATCCAGTGATAATACAATTTGTAGTACATTTGGCGGCAGTTATCTCTCAGCGCTTGTTAGGTTTAGGCTTATTTATTTATTTATTTATTGTATTTATACCCCGCCTATCTAGTCATTTCGACCACTCTAGGCGGCTTTCAAGTTTGCTCATATCGATAGATTTATTCACGTGCAGCATCTTTGCTTTGATTCATTTTTTTCATCCCCATCCAAAGTAGATTCCTTTTCTGCCATTTATTTGTGAATGAAAGATGTACAATTGTACATAACCTGAATTATCAGTTTTGTTCAGGAGTACTGCACAAAATGCACGTCCAAATAATATACAGTACTAATGGCAATTGCCTCAACACCCTGCATGCGTATTATCTTGAATCATAGGCCGCTAAAGACGTTACGTCCGCGTATAGGATACCTAGACTAGTAAATTAAGGCAGTCTGTTACTCTTGAGTAAACACAAAGCTGGTAGATTTCCGAATACGCTTGTTTTCCAATGGACGAATGCGACTAGTCTTTATAAAGTAATAAAAACGGGGATTAAAGTGTGGCGAGAAGCGAGCCCTATTAAGAAAAAAATCTCGATCGCTGTCTATATAATTGCTACATGAACCTCAACTTCCTTGCCAGCGGTGGGAAGGTAACACAGCAACGCTGCCTCGCCTGCCCGTGAGAGAAAGGTCTGGATCTCGCGAGGGCAGCCCCTGCCGCACCGCCTGCCAACGACAAAACCAAGAACAGCCGGTCTCGCGCTCTACCTTCCCGCGCGCTCAGTCCTTAGAAAGAGGGAGGCGTGGTGGAATCCCGATGGCGCGAAAACCTTGCGCATGCGCGCGCCTTTCCCCTACGACATCCCGGTAGGCCGGCTGAAGGGAACGTACGGTGGTGATAGGACGGGGGAAAGGGAACAGTAATCTCCCCGCGTCCGACGATGTGGGGCACGTTCCACTCCGTGACGTAAGCGCGCAGCGTCACGCCGGAGGGACGCACGAAAGTGTAAGTTTCAATTTTTTCCTCCCTTCTTCCTGCCAACCGCCGAGAAGCCAATAATTGCGGGATCGCAAGGGGGGGGGGAGGCGGCAGCAGCGGCGGCGCTGCCCGTGCCTCCCATCCGCCTTCTGTGCAGGAAGCGGGAACAGGTGTGAGCGAGGCAACCCCGACAGACAGCTCAGCAAGGCGGACCTCTTAAGCCAACGGCCACAGAGTGGGGGGCAGAGCAAGGTAGGAGGAAGGCGAGCTCGGCTTGTTTTAATTGTTTGGCAGGGAACAGGAACGATGGCGCATTTCGGAGGAGGCGGGGGGGGGAAGCCTGCAGCCTAGTTACATCTGTACCTCCACGCGAGTATAAGTCCTTCTCAGTTCAAGTGGGGGGGGGAGGGTCGTCTTACTTCCAAAGAAGTATACTATGTCGGATTGCAGCCCCTGCATCCCGATTCAAACCAAGGGAGATGGAAGTGTGTAGGAAGCTGCTGCCAGAGTTGCACTCCGATTCTTTGTGTGTGTGTCTGTTCTACACGCATAATTGGCAGCAAGCATTCTGAAAGTCGCAGCTTTCTCGTGGGGGCTGCCTCCCAGGAAGTGCAAGCGACTGCAGGGTTGCAGGGATAGTTGCAAGACGCTGGAGGAGGGGGTCAGAGAAAGACCAGAGACCTGTGAAGTACAAATCGATCGCCCTCCTTCCCGATCCCCCCCCTTTTTTTTCTTCTTCTTCTTCAAGACCCCCTCACTGTTTGCTGCCACCGGAGAAAAGACGAGATGAGAGGAAGGGAAGGAGGAGCAAGACTGCAAGCAGGGATCAAAACGGGGCACTAATTCCTTTTTATCTGAAAGGTTTATTGCCCCACTTTAAAGATTACTGGTAGTTTTGCCTCTTCTGTATGTGGACGGGTGCAGTGAGGCGAGTGTGGAGGTCCTGTCTACCCTTTCCCACTCCCGCAGCAAACGTGTAGTTACTTTGGATTGTGGGGTGGGGGGGTGTTATAAAAAGAGAAAGGGAGGTTGATGGTGTGTTGTTGCTTCCCTCCTCTCTCCCCACCCCCGAGGGGTTTTTGAGGAGGGCCAAGCATTGCACATGTGCAGTTGGCATCTCTCTCTCTCTCTCTCTTTCCGTGCAAGAGCGGCGCTGTGGGTGGGGGATTGCTCGGGAGTGTGTGGTGGGGGATGGAGTTGGCTCGGTGGCTCCTCTCCTACTTCTTCAGGTGCTGGAGGCGCCTTTGGCGTGGGAACCAGGAGGGGGGGAGAGGTGGAGGGGGGGCGACGGCGGCTCAAAGAGGGGGGACAGGTGGGAGAGAGCATGAATTGGGGGGGGGAGGCAGCGGCGGTGGGAAGCGTTTAGGCGGGACGGTCTAAAGGCCGAGGAAGAGATTCCCTCTTTCTTCCTCCCTTCCTTCTCTCCCCGCCTCCCGCTCCGGGGCTCGGCTGGGAGACGAACGAGGGTGAGGGTGGTGCATGGGTGGCCCCCCGTCTCTCTCTCTCTCCTCCAGCAGTCAGTGGTGTTGCTGGGCTAGACTTGCGGGGCTCTGGCCCGGCTGCTGAGGCCCTGGAGAGGGGGCGGGAAGGTGCAGGAGGCGGAGGCTGGCGGCGGGACTCGTTCTCTCTGAAGCACAGATGCTGCTGCTGCTGCTGCTGGCCTGGCTTTCACAAGAGACTCTTGAGGACCAGCTCAGCCTCCCCTCCCCTCCGCGGAAGCAGCCTAGAAATTGCTGGGGCCTGCTTGGGATCTTTGGCATGGAAGAAGCAATATGTGTGTTGTTTAGGATTGAGAAAAGTGTGTGATAGGTGGTGGAGGGGTTGGGGGCCTCTGAGGCCTAGTGACTGTGCTGCACTGAATGGGTCAGACACAGTCCCCTTGCACAGTTCAGGTGGAGTCGTGTACATACGTGTACGAGGCACAATTATGCTTTTCAGCCACACCAGTTTGAAACCAAACTGGACCGAATCCCCACCCACCCCCATCCTCTGCTGTCAGATTGTCAGCTCAGGCCATCTTGTCTTATCTTCCCTTGGGAGGAAAAGAGGCAAATGCCTTGCAGAATTTTAAAGTTTGATGTTTGTAATTGTAACTTATATTGAAGTTTTGAGACTGGTTGCGAAGCATTCCAGATTTAACACATCTCTACACTAATTTTTTTTTCTTCTTTTTAGAACACACGGCTGCTGTTTCTCTTTGCCCTGTGGTGATCGAGGAAATAAAGAATTGATTTCTTGATTTGGTAACATGGCAAAAGATGTAAGTATGCTTGTGAGTAATGGATCTATAGGCAGACATTAACACAAATGCTAATGATTGTATGAATTCATGTTGATGTTGCTGTTATGCGATCATATAGATATATCTAATCAGCCGTAAGCATGTGTTAAAGTAGCTGTCATGGCAGTTGCATGAAGTGAGTAAAGAGCATTTGGACAGTGCTGCATAACTAGTAAGGTGTATCAGTGAAACTATAATGGAATTGTACTGTACCCTGTTATTACATGCTGTCAAGTTGCATCAGACATAAAGCAACACTAATGGGGTTTTCATGTTAATGTGAGATATTTAAAGAATGGTTTTACTATTGCCACTTCATGGTGCGTCTCCATAGCCAAGGAGGAATTTTGAACCTGGGTCTTCTGCTCAGCCACTATCTGCAACACCACACTGGATGTACCTTGACTTAAACTACCTTTGATTAAAGTATCATTAGTACATCATGCATGCAACAGGTGTATATCTTGAATAAGGAATAGTGCAACAGCTTTATGTAAAACTATTATGCTTAATTTGACTGTGGTTGTATTCACGCAAATAATACTGTAGATATGTATGGAGCTGTACTAGCATAGAATAAAACACCCAGAGAATGTCACTAGTCCCATAACAGCTGCAAGTTATTTTAGGTGAGGGAAAGTTAGCACCTTGTTGACTAGTGGCATTATTGTTTAGTTCAGTGGTTCTTAACCTTTGTTACTCGGATGTTTTTGAACTGCAACTCCCAGAAACCCCGGCCAGCACAGTTGGTGGTGAAGGCTTCTGGGAGTTGCAGTCCAAAACTCCTGAGTAACCCAAGGTTAAGAACCAGTGGTTTAGTTCACCATTAGCCCTGTGAACTTAATGAAGATGTAGTAAAAGAAAATCCAACCATTTCACTTATGCAGAACATATTTTCACATGTTAAGAGACTATACCCTTTATAATCTCAATTGGCAGGTTAATATGATAGGTTTACTAGTTCCTCAAACTTACCTAGATGTGTTCTCATCTGAGCAATTGAAAAAGTTTTTACACCATGAAAAATTGAGGATTTTAAAATCTTTTTTGTCACTTGATTTTATTTGATACAGTTTCATTCACTCCCATTATGCTCAAATGTAGTTTTTCAGTGTTCATTATTTAAATACAAAAGCATGTTTACTGCTTTTATTAGTGGATTATCTACTATTGTACTGTCAGACTGAAGTAATAGATATATAGTTATTCATTTAGTCTGATATTCTAGCAGAATTTTATCTCCAGTCTTGAAAATGTTATATTTTCATGTAATATATTATTCTTTATACTTTCCAAATAAAATTAACCTGAGGTGGTTGGTTTTCTACTAACTTAACTTCATTGCATGCTAAGATGATGGCTTAAATGAAAATGCAAAGATGAGTTGCTTGAATCTTTGTAATCATCATCATCATCTTAGAACTGCAGAGCTATAAAGGACCCCATGGGTCAACAAGTTCAGCCCCTGTCAACGAGGCACAGTGGGAAATCACACTCCCAACCTCTGGCTCTGCAGCCAGATACTAAACCAGTGGTTCTTAACCTTGGGTTACTCAGGTGTTTTTGGATTGCAACTCCCAGAAGCCTTCATCACCAGCTGTGCTGGCTGGGGTTTCTGGGAGTTGCAGTTCAAAACACCTGAGTAACCCAAGGTTAAGAACCACTGTACTAAACCACTAGCTGTCCAGCAGTTTTTGTAGCTTCTCCATCACAACCACCACTGCAGTTTTTATAGATGTCAGCAGAAAAGATGAATGCATTCAGTTTAATCAAATATATGTTATTTCCATATTAATACCAGTTTAAAAAGATAAAACAAATCCCATTGATTTAGAGTAAGCCTTCTCAACCATTTGCTTGATAGTTCTTCTGTTCCACAGTTCAGTTTAGACATTACAAATATGGAATGAGTTTAGTGTGGTGAGCTGCATATTATGCAAGGCTTATTTCGGCTCATGCTGGGTTGATTTGAATCAAGCAGTTTTGATTGTTAATTGTTTTAAGTTAAATCAATCTTTTTGACATTTATTTCTTCCTAAATAAGTTTTCATAGCTTATAGTTACTATAAAAATGGTTTTAAACTTTAGTAGAAGCTTGGTAGCACCCAGGAATATAATCAAAAGCCCTTTCTCACAACCACTATCTGCAGTAAAATTATGTCTTGTGAGAATTAAGTGGGAGATAATGTTTTTCTTTCTGTAAACATGCAGGGTTAATAAGTAAAATAACTTTAAGCCTTAAGCTGTATTTTACAAGGTTTTTCGACTTGAGCTTGTTGAATCTTCCAACCTTCTTTAAGTGACAGTTGGTAATTGTCTGCAAAATGGTGTTCAGTCCTTGAGAATGAAGTAAACATGCTTTTTGACTGGTCAGTTTGTAAATATTCATAATTTGAGAACTGAATACATTGCAGAGCTTATGTAGCTGGAAGAAATGAAATGGGAATAAAAGATCAGCCCTAGGGGTTCTATGGGTGATCCGCATTGTCATTAAATAGATGCAGGAGAGCATCTCCCAGACAGTCCCTGGGCCCTCTAATTCACTTCCACCAATACATCTACTAAACACATCATTTATGACACTTCAAAGCAAATGTCAGATTTTCTTCTGTAGTTCTTTGTATGTTAAAATAACTTTTAATGCAGCAATGGCGAACCTATGGCACACGTGCCACAGCTGGCACGCAGAGCCCTTTCTGCAGGCACGCGAGCCATATATCGCCGGATTGCTCCTTCCGCCCCCGCAGCCAAACCTGAGGTGGCAGCTGCAGCCACGGTGTTGGGCACTTCAACAGGGTGGTGGGCCAGGATCCGGAGTGGGGTCTCGAGGCACTTCCAAGCCCGGGATTCCCCCTTCTGCCGCCACGTCTGGTTCCGCCACTGCAGCCCACCCTCCACTGGTGTCCCCCTCCCCAAATTTGGGCACTCGGGCCCAAAAAGGTTTGCCATCACTGTTTTAATGTATTCAGTGTAGAGTGCCATAGTACATTTTTGAAGTAAGTGTAGGCTTCAGGACTTCAATATTCAGTATTAAATGCAGAGTCCTTTTTAGTGAGACATTTATAATTGAATTATATACACTTCCAATTTAAATTGATTGTAAAAAGGTTCAGCACATGGTTCAGGACATTAGTACATTTTATGTTATAAAACGAGAAAGCTGTTTGTTTTGATTTTAGTTGCTATGTCCTTGATTTTCAAGATAAATGTATTGCTGTTTGTTAAATAAAAGAAGGCTGTCTTGGAACATAAGATTGTCTGTTGCATCTTAAATGGCAAGAATAAAATCATAGTTTTTCCTCCACAGTAAAGGAAGAAAATATGTATTTAGGAATGTAATGTAATATTGAAAATGAGAGTCAGTAATATTTTGAATGCTTACCATGATTTGTGTAAGCTTACACATTTAAGCAACTAAAAGGGGGTTTCTTGTCTGCTAAAAAAGCCATGACTTGGATAAGGTTTGGCTATTTGTTTTTGTAAATCTGTATGTTACATCGCTTGATTCCAATGAACTGCTCAAATATTATAGTGCATGAAAGAACTCTTGGGACTTAGATTTCTTGAAGAACCATTCACATATGCATATCCCATACCACATGGCAGAGTTCTTTAAAACTGGATACTGTACTTTGAAGAGCAAGCTATGCACAGCATAGGGAGGTCTGTTCAAAGCAAAAGAAGTACAGAATTACTACAGACATAAGGAGGTGAAGAGATTCAAGACACAAATGGGTTTGGGGCAGTCCTGAACTTCACCATGATTTGAACTAAGCATTCATATTATAGGTTTCTAGTTGGTGCTGGTTGGTGATTCTGGGTCGCTAAAGCCATGTAGTAGATTTTCATAGTGCATCTGCTGTTTTATATCAGTCAATAAGTTTAGCATGGCCATGGCATGTTCAGATACATGCCCGCCAAGTTACATACAATATAGAGCACAGAAAGTTCTTAAAAAGCAATGGCAAGTTACCAAGCATCTTTTTATAATAGGCCTTTCTTATTACGGAAAGGAAAAAGTTAGCAACTTATGCATTAAAGATTCCAATCTGATAAACAATTCATAACCAATCACTTATCATGGTAGCCTTGGAATTTTTGCACAAGGGACATATTAAATCATTCCTTATTTGTTCATAGAAGGTATAGTCTACTCTAGACGGATATGAGACAAAAATTGAGGTGCCTGAACCATGCATGGATGGTATTTTATAATTGTGTCATGCTGAAGTTAAGGCATTGTTTTTATTAATAAAGCTATTTAGTAGTTCTTTGTAACAAAGAATTGTAGACTATATGCTGTTAATATAAATGAATAAAATGATAGAAATACAGTTAAAATTCATGAAAAACAAACTGAGATTCAAAAATAAAGCTCAGTTCAAGATGCAACAACAAACCATGATTAAGATCACAAGGCAGAATGTCAACATTTACTTCTAGTGGTATGTGCAATAGATTTACAGTCTGAGCCAAATCAGGAACTCATCCGATATCCTATCTTGCTACTTTTTTTTTAAAAAAAATCTTATTTTAAAAAAACTATTATTCTATGATCTGATATCCTAGCTTGCTATTTTAAGAAAAATCTTATTTAAGCAAGCCATCATTGTGTAAAATTGGGTGTTAAAGCAAACTGATATTCATCCTAAACAGAATGAAATCATTAAGAGAGGAGGAAATCTCACAGAAACCCAGTGAACATGTCTGTTCATGCATGTAGTGATAAAGTGGTCTAAAGTAAGGCTCATTGTTTCAACTTGATTCAGAGGTTGAATGTAAATTTAATCTGTTGTGACAGGCAGTAAATGTACCTTATTTTGTACTATTGAAGGTAATAGTAACATTGTGGTTTAGAAATAGCAGGGCAGGGACTCACATGTGCCTTTGTTCTTATTTTCCTGGGATGCTTTAAAAGTTGAAGGATTATTAAATTACAGAAGCTACCTCTCTAGGATCAGGAAAAAATGCTACATTTTAGTTCAAAGACAGATTACTGTAATAAATGCAGTGTTAAAAAGAGTAAGTGTGGAGAAGACCATGTGAAATGTAGGAAATGTGGTTCATACTGGCACAGGGAAAGGGACATTTTGGTCCTCTTATACCAGTGTGCACATTTGTGGCTGGCTGTGAGTTATGCAACAAGAATGAAAAAGAGCTCTTCCTGTGCCTTGTTTTGACATTTCCTCTGTGACAAGCAATTTAATTGAACTGAAAAGTTCAGATACATGGACGTTCAGGCAATGCAAGTTTGGTATTCAGAACGTGCAACTTCTGAAAGAAATCTGCATGTTTCTTGTAGTTAAACATTCTTTAATGCCTAATCATAGCATTGTTGAGGTATAAAGATCTGAGCAGGGCTATTAATGATAGGACTATTTGGAGGTCTTTCATTTATGGGATCACCATATGATGGAAATGACTTGACAGTGCATAACAACATTGACAGTCTTATTTATCACAGTGGAATTAATATCTAGGTTAGTGTGTTTTAGCACAGAACCCAACATTGCTTCTGAACTGCAATAAAGAAACTGCTTTAATTCTTCCTCTTTAAAAAGTGTTCTGGAATAAGAGAATGGGTTAACAATCTGAAATATATGTAGAGAAACTTTACTAGATAAGTAGAATTTAGGGGAATAAAGCTGTGAAATGTACTTTGTATAAAATAAAATCAGTACTGTTTCATTTACTGTGGTTTCACTAAACTGGTGGCTGATCATGGTTTGGAATGAAGAGCAGCCCCTTCATTGTTTTCCCCCATCGGCCTGTTCAGGCCAGGGAGTAAGTGGCACATCCTCCTGGTGGCTGTTTCAAGGGATGGAGCTGAGTCCTCATTTCCTCCAATGGGACAGGTTGCTGGCAGCTCAAAGCACTCCTTAGGGCCTTGCTCCTTGACTTCTGCCCCCTCATCATTTGCATTTGAAAGGCCGTGTTCACTACTCTCTGTGGTTTCTGGCATCCGGGAGCAAGGCTTGGAACCTATCCCTGAAGATACTGTACAGGGATCCTGCTGTATGTCAGTTTTCAGATTACAAATATGAGCATATTGGCTCTCCAACATGCCCTTATCCACTCCTACTTCTCAAGGGCTTGTGTTGTTCAGTGTTTAATTGTACAGCTCTAAGCAACCCAGTGCTAGGAGTGAGTGGTTACCAAACACCCTTCCCAGAGTGTGCACTTGGCTCCATTGTCTTATGAGGGATGAGACGTGTGTGTAAACGCAAAGAGGAAAAACTGAAAGAGGTTCTCTCTTTCTTTCTGTATTTTGTTCTTGTGTTCTTCGGTTTCCAAAAAGAGGTTCTTAAACACAGATAATTCATTTAAATGAAAGAAATACATGAAAGTGTTGTGTTTCATGTTTCCCTCTTTTGTTTAGCCTTTCACCTTTGTCTGTTAAACTGCGTGGGAAATTTTTCATCCAATAGTGTGAGAGCCAGTCAGGATATCCAGGAATAGGGGAGCAGGAATTTCGAACTTCTAAAAGTATCTGGAATGGTTGGAGTGCAGGGAGCAGAGTGTTTGTTTCAGTTGTTCTTTGTGTGCTATCTCCTGGTCTCCTCCTCCATCTTGTCTTATGCTGCCCATGCCTGCCTGTTGAATTCGGAAGAGAAGAAGAGATGAAGTTGGGGAAAGAGAAATCTCTCCTGGGATGGGGTGGGGCTTTGATTGTATTCTTTATCTTTATTTCCTTGCTAACTTTTCCTGATTTATAAAAGATGGGTTGTCCATATGTGAAATTCTGTGTGTATAGAGTGTTAAAGTAATTAAGAGGGTATAAAAGAAATAGCCTTGAAAATGAATGTGTTTTAAAATTGAGGCTTGACTAATGTTTACTATAGTAATTGCAAAACAGTTAGCTGGCTCTCTTGCCAAGCAAGGTTACTGTTGTGTTTCCCTGAAAATAAGATAGGGTCTTATATTAATTTTTGCTCCAAAATACAAATTAGGGCTTATTTTCAGGGGATGCTTTATTTTTTTCAATCACAACAATCTACGTATATTTACATACAGTCATATCATCTTCTGGTTGCTGCACAATGGTGGAGAGTGGGGTTTCACTTAACTGAGGCTTATTTTTGGGGTAGGGCTTATATTATGAGCATCCTGAAAAATCATGCTAGGTCTTCTTTTCAGTTAGGTCCTATTTTCGGGGAAACAGTGTACAATAACAGTCTATTATTGAGCTATTTATGTTGCAGTGGGTAAATATGAAGAACCTATATCTTGGACCCTTTGTAGTTCCAGTTCCTTGGAGGTGCAATATTTGACGTTGCAGGACCTGGTCAACATAGTATCCTGGCATTCCAGGGTCCAGGTGCAGCAAACATTCATTCCTGTAAGCTCTGCAAAATTTTAGTCATCATAGTGGCAGCTTGCCAGATTTTAAGTTACGAACCTTTGGAGTTACAGTAGATTTGGGAACAATTAAGATTTCTACGAATTGAAAAAGTTTTTGAGTCTCTAGATCCCTGGATCTCCAGGCCCCGGAAAAGAGACTGTACCAGAGGGAGGTATGAACATCTGGAAAAAAATGTATAAATATAGGGAGATAAGGTACATACAGAGGAATGTAACGTTCAAATTGTCAACACAGCTTCATGCTGTGCCACACACAACAGCAGTCTTCATGGATTTTCTTCTACAGACTGGCACAAAGGCTTATGCAAACTGGCACAAGGTTGGTGTGACTGGGTGAGAAAATTATTTAGAATTATTTTGTGTGGTTTAATATGGTTAGAGGGTAAGAAAGTACAGTAATGTTCTTTGACATGTTTTATTTCAAAGAACTTTAATTTTTACAAGGTTTATTCTCAGCTGTTTCAATGTGCCTTTTTAGGTTGTAAGCTCCTGCATTTTTACTGTATGTAACTAAAATAGTCTATTTGATATTTTTATTATCCTTTTTGTGCTATTGAATTTTGGATTCAATTCTGAATTCAGTACTTGCTTGTAACTGAAGTTTGGTTTTCATATATTTTTAAGTATTTGTGTCTACAGTTTTCCTCATAACTGTAAAAATGTTTTCAATACTTTTTAATTACTTTTTGAAGTATTTATGTGTTTATGGAACATAGAGGCAATATAAAGTTTGTGGAATTAGAAAAACTGGTGTTGCCTGGAATTATTGCAACAATGAAAAGATTTATACCTTCATACTCAGATAATTTTTAATGATTGGGAATTATTGTCTGGTTTTATTCTGGAATTAAGCCTTAATTGAAATAAATGCCAGCTGTGATAACACAGGATTCTGATTTTTTTTTTTCCTTAGAGGTATGTAAAGTTCTGTAGGACGTTTAGGGAGAAGTTCAGTCATCAGAATTCTAGACCTGACAGGGTTCTATTTTTGTTAGTTTCATGTTTTTTGTCTTGTATTTTTTGTTCCCTCGCTAGGGGTGGTTGTTAGGTTGATTTTTTAAAATTTGGTTAATTTCTGTTAAGTGTATATTTTGGTGGGTTTTAAAAATTATTGTTCTTTCTCATATACAGTGGTGCCTTGCATAGCGACGATAATCGGTGCAGCAATAATCGCTTTGCAGCGATTTTGTCACTATGCGATAATAAAAAGCCCATAGGAATGCATTGAAACCCCTTCAATGCGTTCCTATGGGCTTCAGACTCACGTTTAAGCAAAAATCCTCCATACGGCGGCCATTTTCGCTGCCCGGTAAGCGAGGAATCCGTCCCAGAAAACAGCGGGTGGCCATTTTTTTTTCTAGAGTAGTTTGTAAGAATTTTGGACTCATTCTCTGTTGCCTGCCTTGCTGTAACTTTTTTGTGTGCAGTTTTTAAGAGTTCTTGAGTGCTAGATAGAACATTAATGGAAAAAGACAAAATGAAAGAACTCCAAAAAACCAAACCCTTTATGTTAAATGAAAGGACTGGGGCATTTGAAGAAGTGAATTGGTGTCCCTAGGCTCACTTTGAAACATTTGTTAGTCTTAAAGGTGCCAAAATACTTCTCTTTTTTTTCTTTTGGCTGTGAAACAAATGAGTATAGCTGCCACTCTGAAAATTGCTATAAACTTTGCCTAGATAAAGGAGAGATATTCCTAGTCAAAGAAAAACACTAGAGTAGTAGTAGTTCAGGCTGTATGGGATGGGATAGTACCTTGGTTGAAGAATCAGGATTGCAACGTTGGGGTATTTCTGGACTTGGCTTTGCTTCTGGATGCTTAGTTGACAGCTGTGTCCAGGAGTGCCTTTTGGCTACCTTAGGCTGGTGTGTCAACTCTATCTTGGTGAAATTAGTTATGCACATTGTGACATGTTATATTCAGATTGGATTATTGGTACATACCAGAAATGTGCTACCTTTGAAGAGTGTTTGGAAACTACAGCTGATCCAGAACGTAGCAGTCAGAATGCTGATGGGAACCTGCGCATAGGATCATATTCCACAAATGCTCCAAGAGACGCATAGTTTTCCAGCTATAGAAATCAAAAATAATGTGCTTCTGTTTGTTATTTGACATATCATTATTTTTAACTATTTAGCCTTGTGAGCATCTGGTACTCTGACTTGCAGGACCCCCACACACACACACAGTTGATTAGCTCATGCAATACTCTGTGTGTTACCAGTGATTTGTCTGGCAGTACTCTGCAGGGTACCAGATAAGCCTTGTACAGATCTAGTACATAGCTGTGCCATTCAGATTTTCTGTGCACCTGGTGTGAAGTCCTAGTTATGGTAGCAAAGCCTAGGTCTAGCCTCTAGGCTGAATGCCTGTGTGGCCTTGTGACAACAACTGTACTAGTCATCATGAGGTCTTGTGACAAGTGTACATGTCATGGAGTCCTATTTTTTGTTGCCATAAATTTAGAAATAACCATTATCTTTTTGATGTACAACATTTGCACAGTTACATCAATTTGCCATGGCTCCATTGTACAGAATCCTGGCAGTAATGGTGGTAAATTGTCTGGGAACTTCTTGTATCCTTCCCCAGAACTGTTAGCAGAGAACTCTTAAGCCTTCAGTCATTTACAAAGTCTGGGTTTCCACGAGATGGAGCTATGGCAAGTAAAGTGGTACCAGACTACTATACCTGTGTTTTGTGGATTCATTCTAACTTGACCGTGCTTACTTCTGAGTAAACACATACAGTATACGATTACATAGTAAGGGTTTTTCTGTCATCTTTTCATGTATTATTCTGCCATGATCACAAAATCTACAAATAAACATTTATCTATTTATCTATTTTCTCATATTGCTCTTTGGGCTCAGAAGCAAAACAAAGTCTTAGACTTAAGTATGCTAGTTCTTAATTGGACTAATTTGTTCGGTATATATAAGGAAAATATATACAGTGGTGCCCTGCTTAACAATTACCCTGCTTGACAACGAATCTGCTTCACGACGATGTTTTTGTGATTGCTATTGTGATCGCAAAACAATGTTTTAAGGGCAAAATCCGCTTTGCGACGATCGGTTCCCTGCTTCGGGGACCGATTCTTTGCATTACGACGATCAAAACAGCTGATCATCGGGTTTTCAAAATGGCCGCCAGCTGTTCAAAATGGCTCCACGCTGTGTTCAGGACGGATTTTTCACTGCATAGGCATCGGAAAATGGCTGCCCTATGGAGGATCTTCACTGGACGCTGAAATATTTTGCCCACTGGAACGCATTGAACCGGTTTTCAGTGCATTTCAATGGGCTTTTTTATTTCGCTTGACGAGGATTTTGCTCTACAGCGATTTTGCTGGAACGGATTATCCTCGTCAAGCGAGGCACCACTGTACAGTATTTGGTATATATAAGGAAAGTATATGTATTTCCTTCATATAAGGAAAGATATAACTACAATTAACTATACTTCTAGTTAGATTTTAATTTGTGGTGAATTTAATTTTTCCCCCTTATTGCTGCAAATATATATTGAAGTGGCTGGATTAATGTTGTTTTCTCTGTTGTTTTCTCCCTTAAATGGTTCAGGTAATTTTCATCAGGGAGGATTCCGAATAAGTACTTAGTTTTTTTCACTATGCACATGTGTAAAAAGCACAAAGCTACCACTTCTCTTTATTTTTCCAAAATAAACAGTGTTCTTTTAGATTTCTATAAACTTAAGTGGTAGAACAACTTTTTAAAACAGGAATAATTCTTCAAATGCATGAACCTTGTTAAGTCATAGAGTTGAGTACCATAGCAGTAATGACCTTTCTACATTAAAACTTCTTTTAGAGGAATGTAGTATTACATAAAGTACTTCACACTGAAATAAACATTTCTTATTTTTCATAGGCTGGCCTAATTGAAGCTAATGGAGAGTTAAAGGTTTTTATAGACCAAAATCTTAGTCCAGGGAAAGGTAAGCATATTAGTAGTTTTTGGCCTTTGTGTTTGATAAACTGGAGTTCTGTATCTTTACCAAGATTAGCTTTAGGTTTGAGGAGGCCTTGGGTTTGAAATATTGTTTAGTGCGGGGCATCAGCTCTGACTGCTGCCTTATGAGGTTGTTATGCCAATTTCTCTAAGCAGTGCTAACTAGCAAGTTTTGTTTTTGTACAGTGTACTTAAAATGACATTAGGTTGCGAACACTAGAAAATTAAAAAGGATTTCTAGATTCTACTTCCTGATGTTTCTGAAAGTGATGGGTAAGGAAAATATTAAGGAGAGCCCAGCACAGGTATCAGGAATCATGACAGCTGCTAAAACTTTCTGGCATCATCTCTCTCTTTCTCTCTCTCTCTAACAAAGATTTACGATTTAAAATGAAATGAAATATTTAAAATTAAACATAAGCACAATCATTTTTTCTTGAAAAATCCAAAACTCTGATAATGATATCTGTTGCAGAAATTTGTTTCAGCTGATAAAAAAATACTTTCTTGTTTGTGGAAAATCTCAGTAATCCTGAGCAATGGTTCTGGGAAAACCAGATTTCTCAGCATTTCTCCTTTTGCACTCCTAGCAAGCCAGCTGCCACAGTGAGCAGCAGGCAGTCTCTGCAGAAATATAGGAGTAGGTTTGAAAGCAGGTTTGTGGAAGAGCCAAGAAGAAAAGTAAACTCCACTCCATCACACTTAGTGCCATTATCTGTGCTGTGAGTGATTTTGATCTAGTTAATAATTTGGTTTAGAATAAAGTAAATCATTTTCTTAGCCTCAAGGAAAGCAGTTCATATTTAGATCCCAATTACAAGCCAAATAGTTAGAAGTCAGTATTTAATTTTATTTATTTATTTAGTTTGTATCCCTCTCCCATTAGTGTCACAGCACTATTCTGAGCAGGTAGGAGGCTTTATGTATCCCACCCTTCCTCAACCTGATGCCCTCCAAATGGTTGGACTACAAATTGTATAGGCAACAAGGGGTTACATGCAGGTGAATGCTTGGAAGCCTGTAGGCAAAGGAGATCTTTTTCCACACCAAGCATTGAACAGAAACAGGCCAGAAGAGAAGTGGAGAGTCAGAGCTCTCCACTGCTCCTCTTATCTGATTCAAGATTACTAAAATGTTTTGCAAGCTGGTAACCTCTGCTTAGGAGCCTCCTGGTGCAGTGGTTAAACTGCAGAACTGCAGTCAGGCCTCTAGTCACAACCGGAGTTCGATCCCAACAGGCTCAGGTAGTCAACTCCATCCTTCTGAGGTCAGCAAATTTGAGTACCCAGATCATTGTGTAGTCTGCATAATTAAATTGTAAGCCACCCAGATAATGCTTTCAGTACTACGGTATGCTTTGCTTTGCAGCATGCTTTGCTTTGTTTGAACGTTCATTTGCTTACGTGCAAACTTTAACAGGGAGATTGGAAAATAGTAAGATTAGAGGAATGCATAGCATCTATATGAAATTCTGTGCTGAATTGAGTGAAGAATTCAGCTAATGAGAAAAACAAATGTGAAATTTCCAGGGAGCATTTGGCAAGTAGTATCTGAGACAGGAAGAGATGAATAATATTCATTGCTCCTATGTACTGTTTTTTTAAAAAATTGCAGAGTATCCCATGACCAGCTGCACAAAGATCCTTGTATTTATATTTAAATTACCTGCCAATTTGTCTTTATGATCTTCCTCAGGAATGAGAGATTCCTGCATATATTTTTAACAATGTTTTAGTGCATTAGTGCCAATTTAAAAAAATGGAAACATAGGATATAAGTATAATAACAAAACACAGATTTATGTAAGAAATTATGCATCGTTAAAATTTAAATTGACAATTTGCATTTAGCTTCTTATTTATGAACAAGTTGATTTCATTGTAGTTCCACATGATTACTAGTCATGTTTAATCTTGTAGAGTCTGCTTGGCTTAGGAATTGAAATTTGTGAATGATTTAATCTTTATGATAGGAAAAGGGGCTTGTAGGAGCTATGAGAGAGATGGAAGCCTTGTACCACATGGTGGCACTAGTCATGCGGGAAATAGAACATTCAAAATGTTCTTGTACTGTATATGATACCTTTTAGAGACTAAGAAGCAAGCAGTCCAAGTACTGGCTAGGAAATGGATGTGGAAGTTTTTACCACTGTGGTAACAAAATTTAACTTGCTGTTAATCTTTTGAATGAAGGCAGGTGTTTGTTTTCTCATTTAAGCTAGTGTGTCAGAGAAATTAACCTGTGTTAGATATGGATGAAAGATAAACTTTGACTGCAACATCCAAGCCATTTCAGAAGTGACTAGGTACAAATCTTTATATACATTCACTTTGGTGTCCTCAACTTGTGCAATATGGCTTTTATAACACATTGATCTTGAATACCTTTCCCTCAATAAAAGGTTGACTGATGAAATGAAGTCACCCGTATGTACCTTTTACAGTAGAACTGGATTAAACGTTGAAAGATAATTTTTTTAAAATGCCTGATGTGATAATTATCATTTATTGACTTTTGGTTGTTTTGTTATTTTAGGTGTTGTTTCATTAGTAGCTGTTCATCCTTCAACAGTAAACACACTTGGAAAACAGCTCCTGCCGAAGACATTTGGACAGTCTAATGTCAACATTGCACAGCAAGTGGTAAGATATTAATGAGAAAATCCTGCAAATTGATTGTAATTCTATGTAATAATGTTTTCAGCATCAAGATAGCAAATAAAAAGTGTGCAGATGTGTAGAGTACAAAGAAATAACTCTGTTGTCAAGGTAATACAAGATGGAGATGCTGAAATAAAATGAAGGCTTAGATTGATTGTTTGTATGTATATTTACACAAAGCTCTTGGATTCACCTGACTGTAATACTTTGTAATGTACAGATTAATTTCCCCTACTTCTTTTAAGGTACTTGTAGTTCACACTGCCTGTTTTAAACTTGTCTCCAAAGTAACTGGTATAGTCTAGTGACTTAGAGTAAGGTTCTCCAACCTTTTTGGGACTGTGGATTAGCTGAGCCTCTGAGGAAGACGGGGCACCCCCCCCCCGTGTTCGCTTGGGCGCATGCATGAAGCGGTAAGGGAGTGTGTGCACCAGCGCTGTCATTAGATCTCCCCCACCCTTTTGCGCATGCAAAGGAGCGCCTGCCCGCCCACCCCTTCACTCAGGCGCATGCATGAAGGGGTGGGGGAGTGCCCACACCAGCACTGGCATGCATGCGCAAAGCAGCTGTAGGGAGGTAAGTGCGTGCAGGGGGAGGTCAGTTTCCACAGCCCAGTCCAGCTCAGGCCACGGACCGGCACCGGGCCGCTGACCGGGCGTTGACGACCTCTGACGTAGAGTACCTGGATATGGTGGGGCTGGGAATTTGAATCCTTAGCATGCTTCTTGTGAGAACAGCCAGCCAAGATCCTCTGGCGTTTTTGTAGGAGATAAATTCCCCACATAGAGGGAACTTATTTGTCCCCCACCAAAACTTTAACATTACCATTTTTTCCATGTATGCAATCCCCCCAATATATAAGATGACCACTAATTTTGTCCCTTGCCAGAGGCAGAGGAGCAGTCAATGGGCAGCCGCAAGGGGCGGCCCAGCATGGCTGCTCCTCTGCCTCCATCTCCTGTTGCTGCTGCCTCCACTGCCCGATTGTCTCCCCCAGTGCAACTTGCCGGGGCTCACTCCCAGCTCATGTCGCCACCTTGTCCCCTGTCCGAAGGGACCCCGTGAGTGGCTTTGGAGGAGGTGATGTGGCGGCAGCGAGAGGAGACCGAGTGCAGCTGCTCCTTTGTCTCCGTCTCCTGCTGCTGCTGCTGCTGCCTCCGCTGCTGGATCGCCTCCCCCAGTGCCACTTGCGGGCTCCCTTCAGGCAGGGAACAAGGCGGCGACATGAGCTGGAAGTGAGCCCTGGCAAGTCGCACTGGGGGAGGCAATCGGGCGGCAGAGGCAGCTAAGCGCGGCTGCTCCTTTGCCTCCACCTCCTTCCGTGTATAAAACGACCATCAATTTTTTCTCTAATGATTTTAGGGGAAAGTATCCTTTTATACACGGAAAAATACGGTAACTTCCTGGGACTACTGATGGGATCTGCTTGGAAATAAGTAGATTAAAAGGGGGAGAGGGTAGGTAGATAAGATTATAGGGAAGGGAGCGAGCAAAGGCAAAAGAAAGGTTTTGATGCTGTGGAAAGTGGGTTTTTCAAAACTTCGTAAAGCAGTTTCCTTTTCTCCAAGGCTCAAAACAGGCATTGGGGGTAGTAAAATAATGGATTTTATATTATTTTTATTTTATTTTCAAACTGTGATGCTGAAAAGCAAAAGGAAAGGGTTGTCCTTAGCTTGACTCTGTTCAGAGGCCACTAGAATACTTGATGGAATGTACATTTAACTTAAGTTCTATCCCCTACTGCTAATCCCTCAGCATGTTAGAATTTATGTAGGATGAGACAAAAGTGCAAAACTCAGTGCAAGTTTTTCCTTTCCTTTGGGGTGTTTTTGGATTTCTTTGTTTTTTACATCTTATGAGGGTTGTGGAAGCTAATGAAATCATATAACGAGTGACATTATTGTAAAGATTTTTTAAAATTAATTATAGGTGATTGGTACACCTCAAAGACCATCAGCCCCCAATACTATTTTGGTAGGAAGTCCGCATACACCCAATACACACTTTGTATCACAAAACCAGACTGCAGATTCTTCGCCTTGGTCTGCAGGGTGAGTAAAATTCAGTTATTTATAAAAGCTTGACAGAAATGTTTACAAAATGGACATATCTTTCTAACAACTGTATCTGTTTAATTTAGCTGTTGTATAACGTATCTAATTATTTTGGTAATTTGACAGCTATTTGGACTCTACTTTTTTCCTCAAGTAAGTACAGTGGTGCCCCGCATAACGAGCGATTCGTTTAACGACAGATCCGCATAGCAATGTGTTTTTTGCAATCGCAAAAGCAATCACATTGCAATGTTTCTAATGGTAAAACATCGCTTTGCGATAATTGGTAAGTGTTTCGCTTACCGATTTTTGCATAGTGATGTTTTTTTAACAGCTGATCGGCAGTTCCAAAATGGCCGCCGGGTAAATAAAATGGCTGCCCGCTGTGTTTTTGCCCAGATTCCTCACTTACCGGGCAGCGAAAATGGCGGCCGCATGGAGGATTTTCGCAGAACTGTGAGTTTTTTGCCCATAGGAACGCATTAAATGTGTTTTAATGCATTCCTATGGGCTTCTTTGTTCCGTATAGCAACAATTTTTGCTGCATGGATTATCATCGCTATGCGGGGCACCACTGTATTAGTATCAGAAAGAAGTTTCTTCAGCTTGGAATGGTTCATGTTATGTGTATGGTCCTGATCTGGCTGGGCAAACCAGTTAGTCTTGTTTACTGAAACAACAACCAACATTCTGTTAAGAAAAATGTAGAGAAACTGTCCATGGGCACAGTGCTCTATGTGAGCTAGTGATTGTCCATTTAAAGCAAAGGGCTTCTGTGTGCACAAGGGGTAATGCATATTTGCTTGCTGAGCCTATGAAGAAGCTAGAAGCTTGCTTAATTTGAACCATTGTGTGAGTGGTAGAAATGAGAGGATTCTGCCCAAAGCATTTAATACTCTTGTTATGCTTATTTTATATTATATATATGTTTCATTTTTAAATATTTCTGAACTGTTCTCTATACAGAAGATCCATGGAACAGAAGACTCTTCATGTGTACCTAAAAACAGTATTATAAAAATAACAATCCTAGCAAAATCACAGTTTTTTCATTTGGACTGCCATAGATAATTTTAATGCAGTGTTTGTTTAAAAAGGATTCAGTGACACTATGGTTTGGAATATTTGTTGTCCTGTTTACATTTTAAGTTACCCAAATCACATATTTGTTAATTGCGTATATAATTAGCTCATTGTATCTGTATTTATAGGAAGCGAAATAAAAAGGGAGAGAAGAATGGCAAGGGTTTGCGGCACTTCTCTATGAAGGTTTGTGAGAAGGTTCAGAGGAAAGGAACTACCTCATATAATGAGGTAGCAGATGAGTTAGTGGCAGAATTCAGTACAGCAGATGCTCACATCTCACCAAATGAATCGGTAAATATATTCATGTTCTGAATACATTAGGAGGCAGTCAAATGATTACTGATTTTGCATAGCTGTAAACATCCACCATAAAAGCTTTTCATGTATTGCAGTGCCTCATTGTGGGCTCAATATTTACTGTTTGCTTTTTGTCCTGTCTTAGGATAGACTACTGCAGCTCCCCCCCCCCCCAGGTCTGGCCTGTTGCTGCTGCAACTCCTCCCCCAACTTCATCCAGCCAGTCATACAGTGGACCCTCTACTTACAGAATTAATCCGTATTGGAACAGTGGCTGCAGGTTGAAAAGTCTGTAGGTCGAGGCTCCATTGACCTACAACGTATTGAAAACTGATTAATCTGTAATCGACCATTTTTGTTCCGTTTTGGGTTTTTTTTCCGGCCTGTAGGTCGAGTCTCCGGCTGCAAGTCGAACCTAAATTTTGCGGCCAGAGAAGTCTGTAACTCGAAAAGTCTGTAAGTGGAGCCGTCTGTAAGTTGAGGGTCCACTGTACAGGCCAGGTCAGCCTGTTCCTCCAGGATCAGGTCCTGGATGGGCTGATGTTTTCCCTTTGACTGACCTGGCATTTGTGCCCCCCAAATGTATCGAGATTGATATTATTTTGTTATTGTGTTGCTTGTTTGTTTGTTGTAAACCAGTCAGAGTGACCCTGGCTGCCAAATGGGCAGTATATAAATTAAATAAATAAAATAAATAAGACCTATTTTGATACCAATAAGAACATAAGAAAAACCAGACTTAAAAACTACCTAGTTTAGCGTTCTATTTGCATGCTGGCCATCAGACGCCAAGGAGTAGTCCATAGTCAGAACATGAGGATATTTGCACCAACCTGTTAGTGTTTCTTAGTAACTGATATTCAGAGGTGCAGTGCCATAAAACTGAAGGTAATGTAGAGTTGTTATAATCAATAAGCAGTGAGTTGTATCAGTGACTGGTAGCTTATCTACCATGCAGTTGTCTAGCCTTCTTTTAAAGCTATCTGTGTTAAGCTGTGCATTGTGTGAAGGTACCTCTTTTAATTTGTCCCAAATCTCCCATGATGCAACATTATTTATAGCTTTATGTCATGTTTGCACCATCTCAGCTTTTTTTGGATCTGTTTGCCCTCTTTCATGTGCAGTGCCACAACTGTTAGTTTGCCCTTTTTTCTCCTTCTACACAGCTTGCATTTGAATATGACATTGTCATCCCCCTTTGTTTATTTCCACAACTTCGTTTCCATTTTGCCCATCATATTTGTGTTCTCTTTGAAAACCAAGTGTGCCAGCCAACGTTTCCTCTAATTTTTAGCCCTACTGGGTGGGGCTCCATCCCTTGCACGTGTGACTCCACTCCACCCCACCCCACCCCCGAGTTCTGTTGCAGCTGGAATCAAAGGGGCTGGAAATGATGGCTTTGGGTGCATGGAGGAGGAGCCCTGCGTGGAGGGGGTGGAGTCATGCACGCTTACACAGACAAGCACCTTAGAGCAGTGGTCCCCAACCTTTTAAACTCCACGGACCGGTTGGGGAAGGCGGGACATGTGCACATGCAAAGGAGCATGGGCAGTGCTTGTGGAGGCGCACACACTTGTGTGCATGCGCAAAGGACGGGGGGCACTCACAAAGGAGTGGGGGGTGCTTTTGTGTGTGCGCACATGCATGAAGGGGCTCTGCGGGGTGCAGGAGGGCATGCGGGGAGTGGTGGCAGATCTGACTCTGTGGCCCGGTCTGGCCCAGGCCATGGACCTTCTCGGACCCCTTCCTTAGAGGGAATCTTGATGCCAGCTAATCCAACTTGGCCTGGAGACTTCTGCTATTTACACATAATGTACATTCATTGTTCCTCTCTAGATGGCTCCAACTTGTATACTTTTGTCTGGTGGCCCTTTGGTTTCTCTAGTCCACTGTCATGCTTTAATGTACAGTGGTGCCTCGCTTAACGAGCGCCCCGCTGAGCGATTAAATCGCTTAACGAGGGGCTCTGGGCCATCGCTGGAGCATTCGCTCAGCGATGGCCTCTATGGCGTTTTTTCGCTTTGCGATATTCGCTAAGCGATTCGCTTAGTGAATATCGCATAACGAAGCGGGGAAGAACAGCTGATCGGCGGTTCCAAAATGGCCGCCGGAAGGTCCGCGCTGCATTTTCGCGCCCTGCCCTCGCTTACCGAGGGCGCAAAAATGGCAGCGCTATGGAGGAAGATCGCTTAACGGTGAGTTTTAAAGCCATAGGAACGCATTGAACAAAGTTCAATGCGCTTCTATGGCTTTTTTATTTCCGTTTAGCGATGTTTCGCTATAGCGAAGGTTAATCCGGAACGGATTAACCTCGCTATGCGAGGCACCACTGTACTCTTGAAATCTATTTCCACTTTATCCTCTTTTAAACAGTCTGAAACAATTTCTTGTCTTACGCAGAGAATTCTATCCAAATTTTGAAATTTTGTGATTTGTGTCAACTTTCCTCCAAGATTTATCTTAAGAGCTGCTCTGCCACATTTTTATGTTAGTTGCCAACTGTTACGGTTCTGGTTGAAATAGAGCATGTCCGTTTAGACAATTCTGGTTTGTCCCCAAATGTTTTCTAGTGCCGCACAACCCTAACCCCTCTTCCCTGCATCCCCATCCTGTCTGTTAATTGTGATGCTTCAGCTTCACCTATGTAGATGCCCCTGTGCATAGAACAGGTAACATTTGAGAGACCTGTTCATTGATTTCCAGATCTTCATAAATGTCATGATAGCAGTCCAGCTGTCACCATGGGAGTATTGCTATTGTTACATGTCTAAAGACGTTGTCACTCAAATCTCTGCTTCTCAACTTACCCAAGTCACCTCCATTGTTCTCGATATCTGGAAGCTCATTGTTCTAAGCACACACTTCACAGTCCTTGTCCTTGTCCTTTGCAACCATTCATGCATAAAGTTGTATCAGTTATTCCAGGTCATGTTTGTAAAACAACCTGAATTGAAGTAACTGATAACACTTGTCACAGTTCCTCAGTTGTACTATTTACTCTGAAAAAAAAAGTAAAATAAAAAATGTAAAATAGTTTAATCAAGGATGTTCTGATATTTCTAATCTAATCTGTTTACAGCAGGCTTATGATCAGAAAAATATTAGACGCCGTGTCTATGATGCCTTAAATGTTCTTATGGCCATGAACATTATTTCCAAGGAGAAGAAAGAAATCAAATGGATTGGCCTACCTACTAATTCAGCTCAGGAGTGTCAAAATTTAGAGGTAAAATATGGTGAATGCTTTTCATTTGCAGTATTAGTCTCTTAATATGTATTGTAATTGAATACTATGGATGAGCAGATTCTTCGACTTGTCTAAATTTGTGGCTTCCCTTTAGTTCAGCATTAGTTGGATTTCAAGTGGTAGAAATTATTCTGCTTATGTGCCAGTCTTAGGTTATATGTATTTTTTAACTTGAAAAGAATTGTGTAATTGCTCAGTTTTATAAGAGGCATATGAGTATGTTGAATGGAATGGATCTGCCAACTTTCATGTTCCAGGAAGTTTGATTTACTTTCCATGAACTACAGTGGTGCCTCACATTACGACATTAATTCATTCCAGCGAAATCACTGTAAAACGAAAACATTGTAATGCGAAATTTAAAAGCCCATAGAAACGCATTAAAACCCGATTAATGCGTTCCTAGGGGCTTGAAACTCACCGTCCAGCGAAGATCCTCCATAGTGCAGCCATTTTCGCTGCCTGTGCAGCGAGGAATCCGTCCCAGAAAAGAGCGGGGAGCCATGTTTTTTACCCGGCGGCCATTTTGAAACCGCCGATCAGCTGGCCGAAAATCATTGCTTTGTGAGAATCGGTTCCCGAAGCAGGGAACCGATCGTCGCAAAGTGAAATTCCCCCATAGGAAACATTGTTTTGCGATCGCAAAACCTTCAACATAAAGTGATTTCGTCATAAAACTGAGCACTCGTAATGTGAGGCACCACTGTATTCATAAGTAAACAGAACCTAGGCATACAGGGCAAGAATAACACAGAGGTAGATTCTGTCAATTTTTCTCTAATGGATGGTGTCATTATAAGAAATTGTTTTTTCTTGAAAAACAGTAATTGAATAATAATTATTAGATACCTTATAAAAAGGACTATATTTCATTCAGTGGCAGTGGAGCTCTGGATGTTCAAATCCTGAAGATTTTAAAAGGGCATTTTGTATGGCCAGGGAGTGAGGGAGGGAGTGCAGAGAGCATTTCTAATAGGTTGTCGGTGGATAATGCCTTTGTGGTTGTGGAGAAATAAAAACAATGGTATCAGAGATCTGTTTCAGCATGATTGATGACTCAGGTGTTTTAAAAAGTGCAACAGCTGATTCTTGTGCCATATTGCTAACTGATTTTGAAACTTCTCTTCAAAAATAGTTTGATATTTGTCATGGGTACTTCTTTGTTTTTTAAAACAAATGTAAAAATTTAGACATGCAGAAATGATTTCAATGATTTCTTTGGATCTTAATTTATATGTAGACCTTTTCATTTCATACCGGTCACCAGTGCATTATTAAAATCGATCAAAACGTACAGTAGCCAGACTCATCTGTAATGACATTCCCTTGTTTGTTAAGGTGGAAAGACAGAGAAGACTTGAAAGAATAAAGCAAAAACAGTCACAGTTACAAGAACTAATTCTTCAGGTATGGTTACATAATGCTGACCACATCGGCAAATTCATTTGTGCTATATCAGTTTCCTGATGCGTTCAGATAAGATCTCTAATGCTGAAGTATTAATTCCATCATAAGTGGAATAAGGAGGCATTGATTTTAATTCAGTTTGCAGTTTCAGTTTACTTCCTATTCAGAGTATTGAAATGCTCAAAAATAGTCAAATTTTCACTCATTCTTTTAAAAAATGTCTTTACAGCAAATTGCCTTCAAAAACCTTGTTCAGCGAAATCGTCAAGCAGAACAGCAAGCAAACAGACCACCAGCTTCTAATTCTGTCATTCACTTGCCATTTATCATTGTGAACACCAGCAAGAAGACTGTGATTGACTGCAGTATTTCTAATGACAAGTAAGTTGTTGGTAGGAAGAGAAAGATACGAAAAGAAGAGAGATTGATTTTTTTAAAAAAAATATTGATGAAATGTAGAGTTCAAATTTCATTAAAGGGAGTATATGTACTCCCTTCGAAGGGCACTTTCAGGATCACCACTTTAACAAACAAGCAGCAGAAATGATGGATAGCACAAAATAAGAGTGCTTGGCATCCTCTTTTCAAGCAAGAATGACATGACACATTCAAAATAAAATGTCCAAGAGACAATTTCTGCCACAGTTGCAAGGCAAGGAGGGAGAATGGGGGAATTTTTTAATCTGATACTTTTATTTTATATATAGAGATAGATATATAGATAGATATATATAGATATACTGTATATACTGTAGAGATAGATAGATAGGATTATAGTTGGTTTTGTGTGCTGTGCATTTAGCTGATTATTAATTTATGTAGAGCTTCACAGTCTCTGACAATAAGGTCCAGTGCTGCTCTGTTCTAGGCTGTTTCCTGTAGCCTTAAAATATTCAAGAATGAGAGGATAGGCTTTTGAGGCAGTAGGTCAAGACGTATATGTGACACTTCCTGATTTCTTCTTCCTGCAGGTTTGAGTATCTATTTAATTTTGACAATGCATTTGAAATACACGATGATATAGAAGTGTTGAAGCGTATGGGAATGGCCTTTGGGTTGGAATCTGGTAGTTGTTCAGCAGAGGACTTAAAAAGTGCAAGGAGCTTAGTTCCTAAAGCTCTCGAACCATATGTGACAGGTAAGGTTCTACAAAATACTTCTCATTTTATATTTGAAATAGCAGTTGAGAAGAAAACTGCTGCTGTGGAACCTGACAGACACAATTGCACTGTACAGTGGAAGTGCGGGAGGGTCTGAAGAAACCGGGCTGGCTGCATAGGGAGCTCTCAGATGGGCTAAGATTTAGAAAGGAACTGTATAGCAAATGGAAAGAGGGGGAAGAGTACAAATGAATAGCCAATATTTGTGGTTTGAAGGATAAGAGAAAAGCTCAACATGCACTCAAACTCAGCATGCACTCGGAGATAGGCAAGAAAGGTTAAGAATAACAAAAAGTGAGGGAGGTGCAAGACAAGGAAGTGATAGATCTACAGTGTGGAAAGGAGAAGTGTTAGAGCGTGAGAGAAGGCAGAACAGTATCCCTCTGTTTTCTCCAAAGGAAAATTGTGCTCATCCTAGTGTGAGTAGAATGAAGAAGGCAGAGAGGAGAGTTGCTGTGCAGAATGGGTGAAGAGGTGGTACAGGAATACTTAGCTGCTTTAAATAGATTCAGGTATCCAAGGCCAGATGAACTGCATCCAGGTGTATTAACAGAATTTACAGATGTAATGCCAACGTAATCTCAAATTTGGTTGATCTGGGAAATGCTGTGAATGTATAGTGTGTCTTGATTTCATCTAGACTTTTGACAGAATCCCTCATGGTATTGTTGTGGCTGAGCAGGTGAAATGTGGACCAGATAATGTTAGTTGGATTTGTAGCTGTTAGATTTGCAGCTAGTTGATAAAAACCATATTGGGAGAGAACTTATCATGGAGAGAAGGGATGGATAGGGTTCTGTTGTGAGCTCAGTGTTGTTCAACATTAAGTGACTTTAGCAAAGGTATAGAAGGAATGCTGACCAAATTGGTGTGTCACATCAAACAAGGAAGAGTTCATATTTGAGAAAACAGTCAAGATTCAAAATGACCTTAGTGAGTTGAAGAGCTGGGCCAAAGCAAATGAAATAAGTTGTAACACAAGAAACTGAAGGTCTGCATTTAGACAGAAAAACAGAAGTACAGTGTTTAGATCAGGGGAAGTTAATGGTACCACTGTATCCTGCTTCAGACAGCTTAACCCAGAGTGCTGTGTACAGTTCTGAACAATGCGTTTTAAGAAAAATGCACAGCTAGAATATGTCTGGTGAGTCAACAAGAGGAGGAAAGGGTCTGGAAACCAGGATCTGTGAAGTCATTTGGGTATCTTAACCTGGAGAAGTGAAGATTAAATGTTATGATAGCCGTCTTCAAATATTTGAATGGAGAAGATGGAATGAGCTTGTTCTGTGCAGCTCCAGTGGGTGGGATGCAAGCTTCAAAATTCAAGAAAGGCGATTTTCATTAAATATTATGGAAAACTATTCAAAATTGGGGTGAGTATCTCAGAAGATGGTAGACCTCACTGAAGATTATTAAACAAAGGTTAGAAGACTGTCATGGATGTTTGACCTATGAATTTTCTACTTTTGCAGGGGGTTTGAATTGTTGACCTCTCCACTCAC